>NC_135808.1:51742530-52342530 GCF_964213995.1 Mustelus asterias | reverse complement strand
GAATTGTATCTGTGGAATTATACACAATGCAGTGGCATTCTGCGATGTTGACATGCTGCTGAACAGGCCAGCAGGCTGTGTACTTTAGCAGTGCACGTATTATCGTGCTATGTTGGCAACAACATTTTCACTCAAAAAAAATTATTTCAAAAATGCCAGTGCGGCAATGGTTTCAGGATTTGACATGTAATCTGTCAGTTAAGGGAATTAATAAAATGTTTTTTGCTCTGGTATATGAAAATTGTTTTAAAAGGGCCTAGATCTGTACAATCCACACAGTTCTTTGAGATTTTATAGTTTGTGGAATGGTTTCGGCATCTCCATAATATCCATAGAATTCATTGATTAGTAATTCTTACAGCAATAGCAACTTGCATCTATTAGTGTTTTTACTGTACTAAATTGTCCCGAGGTACTTCACAAATGTTATCCAACAATATTTGGCTCCAAAACACAAGATACTTGGAGAGGTAACCAATAGCTTGGTCAAAGAAATAGGTCTCGAGCACTGTCTAGAAGGAGGAGGTAGAGGGACAGAAAAGTTTAGGAAGGGTGCTCAAGAGCTTAGGGCCTAGGCAGGCCACCAGTGGTAGAGAATGAAAATTGGGGATGGGCAAGAGGCCAGAGTTGGAGAACCCAGCTCTTGAAAGAGTTTTAGAGATAGAGGATATTGTATAGATGAGCAGGAGAGTGGTCATGAAGGGAGTTGAAAACAGGTATGAGAATTTTAAAATTGAGGTGTTTCCAATCTGGGAGCTAATGTAGGGCAGCGAGCACAGAGATGATGGGTGAATTTAGCACCACTTAGGATGTGGGCAGCAGAGATTTGGATAAACTCAAAGTATTTGGAAGAAACAAAGGAGGAGACTGGTCAGGAGAGCATTGGAATAGCTGAGTCTAGAGGTAACAAAGACATGGATGAGCTGAGGTAGGAATGGGAATGGGTGATGGATGGTGAAAGCGGGAGGCCATGATGATGGAGAGGATATGGAGGCAGAAGCTCAGCTCAGAATCAAGTAGGGCAACTAGGTTTTGAATGTCTAACTCAGCTTCACTTTGGCCAGGAAGCTGGTTAAAGCCATTGGCTAGCAAAGGAAGTTTGTGACAGGAAATGGAGGCAATGGTCTTGACTTACAACATGTTTCTAGGGAGAAATCAGTTTCAGTTAGTTGGAGCAACTCCGTGTTGGATGCTATATAAGCTCACCCAGTATTGGATGCAATATAAGCAGCATAGCAAATCACATTGTGGAGAGTCAAGAGTGATGATGGGGAGATAGATTTGCCTGTAGTAGACCCAACTTCATACATGAGTTTATATAATGGCATTGGGCTATTTACCTGTGCAGGACCTGCTTACTAAACCACAACAGCACTTGATATTCACACATGAGTTTAGGTTTCCACGATAGTGACCAGCAAGGAAAACCCTGATTGATTTTTTTTCATTTTATAGTGAACTAACTGTGGTTATGTGCAAGCTCAAAACAAAACATCAATCAAACATATATGGCACTAAAATCAAACCATACCTTTACACTATTGGGAGTCTGGTTAGATGTCTTATAAATATCAGTAACTACATTCAGGTCACAATTTCAGATCTGTCAGTTTCCTTTAGCTGTAAAATGGTTATGTATTTATAAAGTATTTGCCACGCTCAGCACAAACATGAGGATAGTGCATATTATGGACCCTAAGATCATATTTGTAAAATTGGCCACAAAACGTTAAGTTGGTGGAAATTTATATGTGACTATGGAAATTTAAATTGGGAAAGTATTTGATTATGTGGCTAATATTTAGTTAAAAATGGACCTGAACAATTCTGGCCTTGGGTGTGAAGTTTGCACATTCTCCTCGGGTCTGCGTGGGTTTCCTTCCACAGTCCAAAGATGTACAGGTTAGGTGGATTGGCAGTGGTAAATGTCAGGGTTACAGGGCTAGGTCGTAGGGAAGGACCTGGGTGGGATGTTCTTTTGGAGAGTCAGTGCAGACTCAATTGGCTGGATGGCCTCTTTCTGCACTGTCGGTATACTACGGTTCTATGAACTAAGGGTACTTTGCAGTCACATGTGAAGTTTACATGCAGTGTGGCACAGCGGTTAGCATTGCTGCCTCTCAGTGCCAGGGACCCGGATTCAATTCCCGGCTTGGGTCACTGTCTGTGCAGAGTCTGCATGTTCTCCCTGTGTCTGCGTGGGTTTCCTCCGGGTTCTCCGGTTTCTTCCCACAGTCCAAAAGATGTGCTGGTTAGGTGCATTGGCCATGCTAAATTATCCCTCAGTGTACCTGAACTGGTGCTGGAATGTGGCGACTAGGGGATTTTCACAATAACTTGTGTTAATGTTAAGCCTACTTGTGACATTAATAATAAACATATCTCATTGTGTAAGGCTGAATCAGCATATGAGGAATATGGGATCTCTAGACTGTTGGTCTATAAGTCCCATATTGAACAAAGGAGAATATTTGAGCTCAAGTTGGGCAGAGATATGAGTGAATGACCATGTCAAATGCCATTGTATTCTGGTGGCCTGAACCCCAGAACTGAAACTAACTTTCAAGGACTGCAGTTTAAAATATCCTGAACAAGGCAAATTCAGGAGAGAAATATCTGAAACAGCTGAACCATCACAGCTAAAGTCTTCTAAGCAGTCAAAATGCTTGTTCCAGTTTCCAAGTCCACCTGAGAACCAATCTCCTGGCTATTCATCCAGAAAAGACTTTGTAGCTTCATGTAAATCCTTTCTTTCTAAAAGATGTTCGTTCCACCTGAAGTATTAATTAAGAGACAACAGGCCTCCATCGACACGGAGACTGATTTATAAATTCCACTTTTATGATTATGGCTTCCTGTATTTCATCTTTGTATGTGTGATAGTGTGTGTGGTAAATAACCTGATTTACTTTTAAAATCACCTGAAAAAAGGGCTGCTGGAATTTATTTTAAATTAGGAAAAAATACTGTGAGGGTGAGTAAATACAAAACATTACAAACATCCTGATTATGGGCTGAAAGAACGACACAAATTCTGTTTGTAACATACTTTTCAGCTTGTTGCTCAGAATTACAATCAACTGTAATCTTGCTTGTATGACTCTTTATCGTTCTTAGCTGATGCTTGTTGCTGATGATCTGTTGTGACTGCAAAAATGAATGTTTGACAGTGACAGTTATACTATAGTATTGACCCAAGATGATGATGTGTGTGAATAATGCGAGACTTCAACTCTGCAGATCTGTGGTCTGAATAAATTCCTATCAATTGGAATGATTGCGGAGGACAGGGATTTATGCAGTGCTGCTTGCAGGCAATTCCATTATTGCCACTCAATGCAAAATGAAAGACAATTATGGACCAAGCAATAAATTACAGGAAAATAAAGGTCAATACTGATGCCAGACCTAAAAAAAGGATAGGGTCTGATGGAAAGTCACTGCTGTATTAAACTCTCACTCTGTTTCCTCGTTATTTGACGTCAGTCCCTACTCCTGCAGATACTTGCTTTTGTATTGCTTTAGGACTCTCTGCTTCTGATTCCTCCATTAGGGCGTGGTGGTGGCAGAGCTGCAGGTTTCGTGCTCCTAAAGTCAGTGGCTGCAGAAAAGGAGAGGAGACCTCCCTGAACGCTTGCTCATTAGGCAAGGTTGCTTTTGAAAGGGGAGCTATACTGAGCCTAAGGCAATGGAAATTGCTGCTGCTCTTTGATTCTCTCCAGATAGTTTTGTGTTTCATCAGTAAAATAAACTCATCTGATCAGACAGAAAGTTAATGATTAAGAGCTATTTATTATTAACTAATCTTAAAATTTAATTTGCATTTTTTAATCTCCTCTGCTGTTCTGATTTTCCCATAAGCTGCATGATTTTACTTGATATTTGCAGAAACTGTGTGTCAGGATTGTAGCAATGTGGCAACTGAATTTTTTGGCTTTAACTGAAACACTTGTGTTTCTCTTATGTCTTCAAGGAGCTCACAGTTTCTGAACGTTTAGGTGTAATCATACAACCTGGTTCCCACTGCTACCACCACCAAGGTGCATTTCAGGGATTCACAATGCACATTCTATCACCATCCATTTCGAGGCATGGCATGATCTCAGAGTAATTTCCCTTCAGCAGCTCCTAAGTGTAGTTCTCTGCTTTTTAACAGCTTTATCGCGAGTCCTGATTTGACCATTGTGCAATTTCATGTGGACTCAAAGCCATGGCATAGTTCCCATGAAGATAGTACTTGAAATGGCAATGTGTTATATGCGGTGAGTAGGGGTATCTTACTTTTGCAATGTTTTTACTGCATCCTGCTGAGCTGAATGGGAGCTGAGCCAGTGATGATTTTAGCACCAGAGAGATTTCAGACAATCATCCCAGAGACAACTTTATTGGAGCAGTGTAATTAATGGCTGATCAAATGTGAAGGGGCTTTTCCCTTTGAAGAAGAGATTGCAGTTGCCCATCGCAGGTCAAGGGAGGTGTCAGAATTAAGAACTTTGCTAATTCAGAGGGTCATCATCCTCCTGGCACCTTGTGGACTCCATCTGAGCAGCGGGAGGGCTGCAACTTGGAAATAGGTTCAGCACTCTCTGATATCGAGACCATTGGAGATGAGGAGCAGCAAAGGAAGGGCACTAGAAGGCTAAAGGGGACACTACGCTGAGCACAGGATCTACAGTCAGAGGCCTGTAGATGACTGAGAATTAATGTGCAACTGTCCAGACGGATGGCCATAGACATCATTACTCTTTTCAGTGCAATCTGAAAGTGGCTGTGCACCAGTGAATCAGGCAGTTGACAGATGCCCTCTTCACCAAGATGATTCAACACGCCGAATTCACAACTGGTGAGGCATCACAGCTCAGAGTGCACTGGGCCTGGTGTCTGAATATGGGCGGCACGGTAGCACAGTGGTTAGCACTGCTGCTTCACAGCTCCAGGGACCTAGGTTCGATTCCCGGCTTGGGTCACTGTCTGTGTGGAGTTTGCACATTCTCCTCGTGTCTGCGTGGGTTTCCTCCAGGCGCTCCGGTTTCCTCCCACAGTCCAAAGATGTGCGGGTTAGGTTGATTGGCCAAGCTAAAAATTGCCCTTAGTGTCCTGAGATGCATAGATTAGAGGGATTAGTGGGTAAAATATATGGGGGTAGGGCCTGGGTGGGATTGTGGTCGGCGCAGACTCGATGGGCCGAATGGCCTCTTTCTGTGCTGTAGGGATTCTAAGATTTCTAAGATTCTAAGAATCAGTTGGGTGGTGCCGCGCAATATTCTCGGTCATTGTGGTAGTCTGTTGCACTCTCCACAATATGGCCCTCCAGATAGGCATGGACCTTGAGCATACTGAAGCCTTGGAAGGGGACAGCTCATTGGGAAAGGAGCAGGAGGTAAGAGAGGAGAAGTAATTGGAGGCAGAGAAAGATGACACTGAGCAAAGAGGTATTCTTTCTGCATGACAAAGTGGCCTTCTCCTGCCACCCTCCAGGCTGAGGATCTCTTTCCTCCTCCTCATGGCTGACAGTCCTCCAACTCCCCTGCGACACTTTGCTTTCTTTTGATGCAATGGCAGGGTTTGGCACAAACTCCTCAGGTCAACCAGCTGCTGTGCAGTATCTGAATGAGTCCCTCATCTGACTTGCTTCCACACTCAGCCATTTCCGAATCAATTAAGGGCTCAACTCCTTGAATATCTGCCCCCCCCCCCCCCCCCCCCCCCCCGGCTAAATTGTCCATTAGTGTCGGGGGATTAGCAAGGTAAATACCTGGAATTGTGGGGATAGGGCCTGGGTGAGATTGTTGTCGGTGCAGGCTCAATGGGCCAAAAGGCCTCCTCCTGCACTGTAGGGATTTTATGATTCTATGAACTGTCTATACCAGTATGCTTCTGTTTACTATGTACATACTCTTTCCTCTTGTTAGTTCATCTAATCCTAGGCCAAGTCTCTATTATTTTTCTTTAAACTCAGCTAGTGCCACTCTCTGATGTTGATTCTCTAGCAAAGCTGGAGTCAGTGGGAATCGGCAGGGGGAAACTCTCCACTGGTTGGAGTCGTACCTGGCACAATGGAAGACGGTTATTCAGCTGTTTCATCAATGACCTTCCTTCCATCATAAGGTCAGAAGTGGGGATGTTCGCTGGTGACTGCACAATATTCAAAATCATTCATGACTCCTCAGATACTGAAGCAGTCCATGTCCAAATGCAGCAAGGCCTGGACAATATCCAGGCTTGGGCTGCCAAGTGGCAAGTAACATTTACGTCACACAAATGCCAAGCGATGACCATCCCCAACAAGAGAGGATCTAACCATCAATCCTTGACATTCAATGGCATTACCACCGCTGATCCCACTATCAACATCCTGGAGGATACCATTGACCAGAAACTGAACTGGACCAGCCATATAAATACTGTGGTTATAAGATCAGTAAGAATTTTAACATCACCAGGTTATAGTCCAACAGGTTTATTTGGTAGCAAATGCCATCAGCTTTCGGAGCACTGCTCCTTCGTCAGATGGAGTGGATATCTGCTCATAAACAAGGCATACAGAGACACAAACTCAAGTTACAGAATACTGATTTAGAATGCGAATCTTTACAGCTAATCAAGTCTTAAAGATACAGACAATATGAGTGGAGAGAGCATTAGGCACAGGTTAAAGAAATGTGTATTGTCTCCAGACAGGACAGCCAGTGAGATTCTGCAGGTCCCGGCAAGCTGTGGGGGTTACTGATAGTGTGACATGAACCCAAGATCCCGGTTTAGGGCGTCCTCATGTGTGCAGAACTTGGCTATCAGTTTCTGCTCAGCGACTCTGCCCTGTCGTGTGTCGTGAAGGCCGCCTTGGAGAACGCTTACCCGAAGTTCAGAGGCAAACTTGAGTTTGTGTCTCTGTATGCCTTGTTTATGATGTGGAGATGCCGGCGTTGGACTGGGGTAAACACAGTAAGAAGTTTAACAACACCAGGTTAAAGTCCAACAGGTTTATTTGGTAGCAAAAGCCACACAAGCTTTCGAGGCTCTGAGCCCCTTCTTCAGGTGAGTGGGAATTCTGTTCACAAACAGAACTTATAAAGACACAGACTCAATTTACATGAATAATGGTTGGAATGCGAATACTTACAACTAATCCAGTCTTTAAGAAACAAAACAATGGGAGTGGAGAGAGCATCAAGACAGGCTAAAAAGATGTGTATTGTCTCCAGACAAGACAGCCAGTGAAACTCTGCAGGTCCACGCAACTGTGGGAGTTACAAATAGTGTGACATAAACCCAATATCCCGGTTGAGGCCGTCCTTGTGTGTGCGGAACTTGGCTATCAGTTTCTGCTCAGCGACTCTGCGCTGTCGTGTGTCGCGAAGGCCGCCTTGGAGAACGCTTACCCGAATATCAGAGGCCGAATGCCCATGACCGCTGAAGTGCTCCCCAACAGGAAGAGAACAGTCTTGCCTGGTGATTGTCGAGCGGTGTTCATTCATCCGTTGTCGCAGCGTCTGCATAGTTTCCCCAATGTACCATGCCTCGGGACATCCTTTCTTGCAGCGTATCAGGTAGACAACGTTGGCCGAGTTGCAAGAGTATGTACCGTGTACCTGGTGGATGGTGTTCTCACGTGAGATGATGGCATCTGTGTCGATGATCCGGCACGTCTTGCAGAGGTTGCTGTGGCAGGGTTGTGTGGTGTCTTGGTCACTTCTCCTGAAGGCTGGGTAGTTTGCTGCGGACAATGGTCTGTTTGAGGTTGTGCGGTTGTTTGAAGGCAAGAAGTGGGGGTGTGGGGATGGCCTTGGCGAGATGTTCGTCTTCATCAATGACATGTTGAAGGCTCCGGAGGAGATGCCGTAGCTTCTCCGCTCCGGGGAAGTACTGGACAACGAAGGGTACTCTGTCCACTGTGTCCCGTGTTTGTCTTCTGAGGAGGTCGGTGCGGTTTTTCGCTGTGGCGCGTTGGAACTGTTGATCAATGAGTCTAGCGCCACAGATGCCATCATCTCACGTGAGAACACCATCCACCAGGTACACGGTACATACTCTTGCAACTCGGCCAACGTTGTCTACCTGATACGCTGCAAGAAAGGATGTCCCGAGGCATGGTACATTGGGGAAACTATGCAGACGCTGCGACAACGGATGAATGAACACCGCTCGACAATCACCAGGCAAGACTGTTCTCTTCCTGTTGGGGAGCACTTCAGCGGTCACGGGCATTCGGCCTCTGATATTCGGGTAAGCGTTCTCCAAGGCGGCCTTCGCGACACACGACAGCGCAGAGTCGCTGAGCAGAAACTGATAGCCAAGTTCCGCACACACAAGGACGGCCTCAACCGGGATATTGGGTTTATGTCACACTATTTGTAACTCCCACAGTTGCGTGGACCTGCAGAGTTTCACTGGCTGTCTTGTCTGGAGACAATACACATCTTTTTAGCCTGTCTTGATGCTCTCTCCACTCCCATTGTTTTGTTTCTTAAAGACTGGATTAGTTGTAAGTATTCGCATTCCAACCATTATTCATGTAAATTGAGTCTGTGTCTTTATAAGTTCTGTTTGTGAACAGAATTCCCACTCACCTGAAGAAGGGGCTCAGAGCCTCGAAAGCTTGTGTGGCTTTTGCTACCAAATAAACCTGTTGGACTTTAACCTGGTGTTGTTAAACTTCTTACTGTGCCTTGTTTATGAGCAGATATCCACTCCATCTGACGAAGGAGCAGCGCTCCGAAAGCTAATGGCATTTGCTACCAAATAAACCTGTTGGACTTTAACCTGGTGTTGTTAAAACTCTTACTGTGTTTACCCCAGTCCAACGCCGGCATCTCCACATTATAAGATCAGGCCAGAGGCCTGTGGTAGTAATTCACCTCCTGAATCTCCCAAGCCTGTACAAGGCACAAACCAGGAGTATGATGGAATACTCTCCACTTGTCTGGATGAGTGCGGCTCCAACAACACTCAAGAAGCTTGACTCTATCCAGGACAAAACAGTCTGCTTGATTGCTAACCCTTCCATAAATAGTCAATCCCTCCACCACCGGCGAACAGTGGCAGCAGTGTGTACTATCTACAAGATGCACTGCAGGATCTCACCAAGGTTCCTTAGGTAGCACCTTCCAAACCCACGACCATTAGCATCTAGAAGGACAAGACAGCAGATACATGTGAACACCGCCACTTGGATGCTCCCTTCCAAGTCACTCCCATCCTGACTTAGAAATATATCATCTTCCTTCACTGTTGCTGGGGCAAAATCCTGAAACACCCTCCCTGACAGCACTGTAGGTGTACCTACAGCACATAGACTGCAGTGGCTCAAGTAGAGAACTCACCACCACTTTCTCAAGGGCAACTAGGGATGCAACTATAAAATGCTGGCCTAGCCAGCAACACCCACATCCCATAAATGAATTTTAAAAATCCCATAATGTTGCCAATCTTCCTGCTTGTTATATCTTCAAAGAATTCTAGTAAATTAGTCAAACATGATTTGCCCTTCATAAAACCATGCTGACTCTGATGGATTGCATTTTGACTTTCCAAATGCTTCCTTAATAATGGATTCTAACAATTTCCCAACAACAGATGGTAAGCTAATTGGTCTATAATTTCCTACTTTCTGTCTCCCTCCCTTTTTGAATGAGAGCATTATATAAGCATTTTTCCATTCCACTGGAACATTTCCAGCATCCAGGGAATTTTGGAATATTATAACCAGTGGATCCACCATCTCTGCTGTCACTTCCATCAGGCCCTGGGGACTTAACTGCTTTCAATCCCAATAGTTTGCTCAGTGTTTTTTCCCAATTGATGATGATTGTTCTAAGTTCCTCCCTTTCTATTACTCTGCATTTCTTGTTACTATTGGGATGGTACTAATGTCCTCCACTGTGAAAACTGAGGCAAAATACTGATTTAGTGTCTCCGCCATTTCTGTGTTCCCCGCTATTAACTTTCTAGCCTCAGCTTGCAAGGGTCCAACATTCACTTTAGCTACTCTCTTCCCTTTTATATAATTGTAGAAGTTTTTGCTATTTTTTATATTTTGTGCTAGTTTTCTTTCATACTTTTTTAATAACCCTTTGTCGATCTTTAAGTTTCCCAATTTTCCAGCCTGCCACTGGCCTTTGCAGTACCTTTATGCCTTAGTTTTTGTCTTTATGTTATCTTTAAGTTCCTTGCTTTGCCATGGTTGCTTCTTTCCCCTCTTACAATCTTTCTTCCTCTCTGGAATGTATTTTAGTTGGGAGGAATTGACTATCTCTTTAAACATCTGCCACTGACGATCAACTGTTCTACTTTTTCATCTTCCTGCCCGGTCCAATAGGGCCAAATCTGTCCTCATGCCTATGAAATTACCTTTGTTTAACTGCAGAATGCTAGTGTGGGAGTCCAGATTCCATTCCAGACATTGACACTTTCACTATAAATAGCAAATCACAGCAAAGTTTGAAAAACATTGTCAATTCCAGGAATGTTTCTGTATATTTACTAGCAATTTGATGAATCCTGCAGTAACATTGCCATCAGTGCTTTGAATGCCAGTAGCAGCTTAATTCCTGCAGAGATTCTTATTAATATCGGTCACCAAAAAGTAATTACTCGGGAAATAGGGCATTCAAAGGAGTGAAATTCTTTGTGGAGTAATGGATATATGGAAATATACAATTATCCTTTTTCGTGGGGAAGAAGACTTGCTCCCTTTTTGGGATTTCCTTTTCTCAGAGCTGCTGCACTGTTGCCACTCAAGGAAAGTAGCCCAGTCATGGTGTGGCCCTTCCATGTCAGTGGCGTCTCCAGAGCAAATTCATTGAGCAGCAGATCTATAAGACAAAATTGAATCGGGGAAGGGCAGCTCAAAATGACAAAATGTGTTAAGCAAAGTATGAATTCCGCTTTGAAATTTAATTCCAATTTGTGCAAGGTGTCCACCCAATGCAGATCACCGGTTAACAAAATCAACAATGTTAACTACACTTTAGCCCTGAGATGATATTTTACCCAGTGAGTTCGAGAATGTTCTGAAATACGCTGCCTGAAAAGATGTTAGAAACAGATTCAATGGTAACTTTCGTAAAGGAATTAAATAAATTGTTGATGGAAAATAATTGATGGGGCTATTGGGAAAGTTTAAGGGAGTGGAACTAATTTGGAATGCTCTTTTAATGGGCCAGCACAAGGAAAGTGGGCTAAATGGCTGTCTACTGTGTTGTATCATTCGATGATTCTATGAAATTGCCAAACAGTCAAGTAAAAGTCTAAAAAGGTTTAATCAAACTATACAATGTGTTAGTCAAGTTGCACGCCAAGTACTGTGACTAATTCTGGTCACTGAGATACAAGTGAGCCATTGAGACAGACAGTACATAGAAGAATCACAAGGCTGATTGCTACGTCAGAGGTCTGATTTGCAAAGAAAGATTGGATAATAGTGTGCCTTTCAGCTTGGAAAGAAGATAACTGAGAGACCATTTTGTAGAGCGGTCTGGAAGAATTATGTGGGCAAGGTAAGTAAGTTTGAGAAATTACTTCAAAATGCATTGCAATTGTAGGACAAAAGGTGAGGTTAAATTTAGGACTGATATCAGGAAGTTATTTTTCAGATAGATTAGTGGAAGCACAAACCTTAGATTTACATAAAAGCCAAATGGATGCTGCAATGTGAAGACAGGCTGTCTCTGGAAGGATGGATTAAGATGATATGAATCACCTTCCTCTCCTTGCAATCTTATAATGCTTTATTTAAAAGGTAACAACTGTACTTGTGTATTGATGTTTCCAGACAATTTGTTTGGAGAATATTATGAATAAAACTTACTTTTCCCTTTAGATTATTTACTAATATTCTAAATGCTGTCAAAAGTGTAGGCAATTAATTTTGAGCAGGGTGAACTTTCTGCTGAAAATCCATATTTTTTTAAAGAATCGGAGGAGCCCTTCCCAATATTTGGCATTCACAGTATTTGCTTATACTCACTATTGGATGAAAAAAAATGTTAACTGTGTTTAAAGGTTTCAGGGTCTCGACTGCAGCTTGGGTCTCTACTTCAGTAACACAGTTAAGTTTTGACCGTCTTTGGAAAGGAAAATTGCTGTTTCAACTTGCTGTTGCTACTTTCAGCAGTCTGTGTACTTTCACGTCTTGGACACGTCAATTTTTTTATTCATTCACAGAATGTGGGTGCTACCAGCATAGCAAACATTTATTGGCCATCTCTAATAGCGCTTGAGAAAATGATGGTGAGCCACTATAGCTCATGTAGTGGAGGTACAGCCACGCTGCTTTTAAATAAGGAGGTCCAGAATTTTGACCAAGTATTGATGAAGGAACAGTAACATATTTCCAAGTCAGGATGGCATAGAGCTTGGAGGAGACCTTGGAGTGTGGTGTTCCAATGCATCTGCTGCCCTTGTCCTTCTAGGTGGTGGGGGTTGAGGATTTGGAAGCTGCTGTTTCAGATGCTTGGGAAAGTTATGACAGTAAGTGCACATCGCAGGATTCTTGCGCCACTAGTAGGGGGAGTCAATGTTTTAGGTGAGCTGCTGATCGAATGAGCAGCTTTGTCCTGGATGGTACTGAACTGCTCGAGTCTTTTTGGAGCTGCACTCAGCCAGGCAAGTATTGCTTCACATTTGTGATTGGAGCCTTGTAGGTAGCTGAAAGATTTTTGGTCGGCAGGAGTGAAGTCACGCCACAGAATGCTGAAACTCTGATTTGCTGTTGTAGCCACAGTATTTATATGGATGGTCCAGTTAAGTTTTTGGACAATGTTCACCCGCCACCCCTACCAGAATATTGGTGAGGGACTTTTAAGCCTACTTGTGACTAATAAATTAAGTGTAACTTTGTTAAAAATTAATTTATGGGATTTGGGTATCACTGGCTGGGCCAACATGTATTGCCCATCGCTAATCGCCCTTGATAATAGAACATAGAACATTACAGCGCAGTACAGGCCCTTCAGCCCTCGATGTTGCACCGACCAGTGAAACCAATCTGAAGCCCATCTAACCAATATCATCCATATGTTTATCCAATGACCATTTAAATGCCCTTAATGTTGGCGAGTCCACTACTGCTGCAGGCAGGACATTCCACGCCCTTACTACTCTCTGAGTGAAGAACCTACCTCTGACATCTGTCCTACATCTTTCATCCCTCAATTTAAAGCTATGTCCCCTCGTGCTAGCTATCACAATCCGAGAAAAAAGGCTCTCACTAATCCTCTGATCATCTTGTATGCCTCTATTAAGTCACCTCTTAACCACCTTCTCTCTAACGAAAACAACCTCAAGTCCCTCAGCCTTTCCTCATAAGACCTTCCCACCATACCAGACAACATTCTAGTAAATCTCCTCTGCACCCTTTCCAACGCTTCCACATCCTTCCTATAATGCAGTGACCAGAACTGTACACAATACTCCAAGTGCGGCCGCACCAGAGTTTTGTACAGCTGCAACATGACCTCCTGGCTCCGAAACTCAATCCCTCTACCAATAAAAGCTAACACTCCGTACGCCTTCTTAACAACCCTATCAACCTGGGTGCCAACTTTCAGGGATCTATGCACATGGACACCGAGATATCTCTGTTCATCCACACTACCAAGTATCTTGGATCTGGTCCTGTGTAATGAGACAGGTAAAATTAATGATCTCCTTGTGAGGGATCCTCTTGGAATGAGTGATCACAATATGGTTGAATTTCTAATACAGATGGAGGGTGAGAAAGTAGGATCCCAAACCAGTGTCCTCTGCTTGAACAAGGGGGATTACAATAGGATGAGGGCGGAGTTGGCTAATGTAGACTGGGAACACAGTCTAATTGGTGGGACAGTTGAGGAACAGTGGAGGATTTTTAAGGAGATTTTTCTCAGTACTCAGCAAAAATATATTCCAGTGAAAAAGGAATGTAAGAAAAGGGATAACCAGCCATGGATAACTAAGGAAATAAATTAAAAACCAATGCATACAGAGTGGCCAAAATTAGTGGGGAACTAGAAGATTGGGAAGGCTTTAAAAAACAACAAAGAACTATTAAGAAAGCAATAAAGAAAGGAAAGATAGATAATGAAAGTAAACTAGCACAAAATATAAAAACTGATGGTAAAAGTTTTTACAAATATATAAAACGGAAAAGAGTGGCTAAAGGAAATGTTGGTCCCTTAGAAGATGAGAAGGGGGATTTAATAATAGGAAATGAGGAAATGGCCGAGGCCTTAAATAAGTTTTTTGTGTCGGTCTTCACAGTGGAGGACACAAATAGCATACCAATAATTGACGGTCATGGGACTGTAGCGGGTGAGGACCTTAAAACGATCACTATTACTAAAGAGGTAGTGCTGGGTAGGTTAATGGGACTAAAGGTAGTCAAGCCCCCTGGTCCGGATGGAATGCATCCCAGGGTACTAAAAGAAACGGCAGAAGTAATAGCAAATGCATTAGTTGTAACTTATCAAAATTCACTGGACTCTGGGTATGTCATGATGTGGAGATGCCGGCGTTGAACTGGGGTAAACACAGTAAGAAGTTTAACAACACCAGGTTAAAGTCCAACAGGTTTATTTGGTAGCAAAAGCCACACAAGCTTTCAGAGCCTTGAGCCCCTTCTTCAGGTGAGTGGGGAACAGAATTCCCACTCACCTGAAGAAGGGGCTTAAGGCTCCGAAAGCTTGTGTGGCTTTTGCTACCAAATAAACCTTTTGGACTTTAACCTGGTATTGTTAAACTTCTTACTCTGGGGAAGTGCCAGCTGATTGGAAAACAGCTAATGTAACGCCACTGTTTAAAAAAGGAGGTAGACAGGTCAGGCCGGTTAGCTTAACATCCATAGTTGGGAAAATGCTGGAATCTATCATTAAGGAAGAAATAGCAGGACACCTGGAAAAGAATGGTTCAATCAAGCAGACGCAGCATGGATTCATGAAGGGAAAGTCATGTTTGACTAATTTACTGGAATTTCTTGAGGATATAGTGGTGTATTTTGATTTCCAGAAGGCATTCGATAAGGTGCCTCACAAAAGGTTGATGCATAAGATAAAGGTACATGGAGTTGGGGGTAAAGTGTTAGCGTGGATTGAGGATTGGCTATCTAACAGGAGGCAGAGAGTCGGAATAAATGGGGGCTTTTCCGGTTGGCAATCGGTGACTAGTGGTGTGCCGCAGGGATCGGTGCTGGGGTCTCAACTATTTGCCATATACATAGACGATCTGGAGGAGGGGACTGAGTGTAGGGTAACAAAGTTTGCGGATGACACAAAGATGAGTGGGAAAGCAAATTGCGTGGAGGACACAGAGAGTCTGCAGAGAGATTTGGATAGGCTAAGTGAGTGGGCAAGGATCTGGCAGATGGAGTATAACGTTGGTCATTGTGAGGTTATCCACTTTGGAAGGAATAATAGCAAAATGGACTATTATTTAAACGGTGAAAAATTACAACATGCTACTGTGCAGAGGGACCTGGGGGTCCTTGTGCATGAATCACAAAAACTCAGTTTGCAGGTGCAGCAGGTAATCAAGAAGGCAAATGGAATGTTGGCCTTTATCGCGAGAGGGATGGAGTATAAAAGCAGGGAGGTCATGCTGCAACTGTACAGGGTACTGGTGAGGCCACACCTAGAGTACTGTGTACAATTTTGGTCCTCTTATTTAAGAAAGGATATATTAGCTTTGGAGGGGGTACAGAGAAAGTTCACCAGGTTGATTCCAGAGATGAGGGGGTTAGCTTATAAGGAGAGATTGAGTAGACTGGGCCTGTACTCATTGGAGTTTAGAAGGTTGAGGGGAGAACTTATAGAGACATATAAGATAATGAAGGGGCTAGACAGGGTAGAAGCAGCGAGGTTATTTCCACTTACAATGGAAACAAGAACTAGGGGGCATAGCCTCAAAATACAGGGGAGTTGAGGAGGAACATCTTCTCCCAGAGGGTAGTGAATCTTTGGAATTCTCTGCCCAATGAAGCAGTAGAGGCTACCTCGTTAAATGTGTTTAACTCCCAGATGGATAGATTTTAACCATTAAGAGAATTAAGGGTTATGGGGAGCGGGCGGGTAAGTGGAACTGAACCCACTATCAGATCAGCTATGATCGTATTGAATGGCGGAGCAGGCTTGAGGGGCTAGATGGCCTACTCCTGCACCTATTTCTTATGTTCTTATGTTACCATTAGCCCAGTACACTGTAATCCTGTTACTCCTTCCAAAATGAATCACCTCACACTTTTCCTAATTGAACTCCATTTGCCACCTCTCAGCCCAGCACTGCAGCTTATCGATGTCCCTCTGTAGCCTGCAACAACGTTCCGCACTGTCCACAACTCCACCAACTTTAGTGTCATCCACAAATTTACTAACCCATCCTTCTACGCCCTCATCCAGGTCATTTATAAAAATGACAAACAGCAGTGGCCCCAAAACAGATCCTTGTGGTACAGCACTAGTAACTGAACTCCAGGATGAATATTTCCCATCAACCACCACCCTCTGTCTTCTTACAACTAGCCAATTCCTGATCCAAACCGCTAAATCACCCTCAATCCCATGCCTCCGTATCTTCTGCAATAGCTTACCGTGGGGAACCTTATCAAACGCTTTACTGAAATCCATATACACCACATCAACTGCTTTGCCCTCATCCACCTCTTTGGTCACCTTCTCAAAGAACTCAATAAGGTTTCTGAGGCACGACCTACCCTTCACAAAACCGTGTTGACTATCCCTAATCAAATTATTCCTTTCTTGATGATTATAAATCCTATCTCTTATAATCCTTTCCAAAACTTTGCCCACAACAGAAATAAGGCTCACTGGTCTATAATTACCAGGGTTGTCTCTACTCCCCTTCTTGAACAAGGGGACAACATTTGCTATCCTCCAGTCTTCTGGCACTATTCCTGTAGACAATGATGACATAAAGATCAAAGCCAAAGGCTCTGCAATCTCTTCCCGAGCCTCCCAGAGAATCCTGGGATAAATCCCATCCGGCCCAGGGGACTTATCTATTTTCACACTTTCCAGAATTGCTAACACCTCCTCTTTATTAACCTCAATCCCGTCTAGTTCAATATCCTGTATCTCAGTATTCTCCTCGACAACATTGTCTTTTTCCTGCGTGAATACTGACAAAAAATATTCATTTAGCGTCTCTCCTATCTCTCCAGGTCCACACACAACTTCCCACGACTGTCCTTGACTGGCCCTAATCTTACCCTAGTTATTCTTTTATTCCTGACATACCTATAGAAGGCTTTAGGGCTTTCCTTGATCCTACCTGCCAAAGACTTCTCATGTCCCCCCCTGGTTCTTCTTAACTCTCTCTTTAGGTCCTTCCTGGCTAACCTGTAACTCTCAAGCGCCCTAACTGAGTCTTCACATCTCATCTTAACATAAGTCTCCTTCTTCCGCTTCACAAGAGATTCAACTTCTCTAGTAAACCACGGTTCCCTCACTCGACCACTTCCTCCCTGCCTGACAGGTACATACTTATCAAGGACACCCAGTAGCTGTTCCTTGAACAAGCTCCGCATTTCAATTGTGCCCAACCCCTGCAGTTTCCTTCCCCAACATGTGCATCCTAAATCTCGCCTAATCGCATCATAATTTCCTTTCCCTCAGCTATAACTCTTGCCCTTCGGTATATACCTATTCCTTTCCATCGCTAAAGTAAAGTTTTCTGGAGTAAGGGGAAATATGAAGCCATCAGGCAGGAGATTAGAGGCATAAATTGGAAGGAGGTATTCTCAAGGGAAAGTACCGAAGTAAGGTGGCAGATTTTCAAGGAATGTTTGTCTGGAGTTCTGCATGACAACGTTCCGATGAGACAGGGAGGTTTTGGTAGGTTACAGGAACCGTGGTGCACGAAAGCTGTGCTGAACCTAGTCAAAAGGAAAAGGAAAGCGTTCAATGGGTTCAGAGAGCTAGGCGATGATGGGGATCTAGATGAGTATACGGCTTGTAGGAAGGGACTGAAGAAGGAAATTAGGAGAGCCAGAAGGGGGTCACGAGAAGGCCTTGGCAGGTAAGATTAAGGAGAACCCTAAGGCGTTCTATAAATATGTGAAGAGTAAAAGGATGAGATGTGAAGGAATAGGACCTATAAAATGTGAAGGTGAGAAAGTGTACGGAACCGGAAGAAATAGCAGAGGTGCTTAATGAATACTTTACCTCGGTATTCACGGTGGAAAAAGACCAGGGTGGTTGTACTACAGGATTGAGGCAGACTGAGAAGATTGAGTTTGTCGACATTAAGAAAGAGGATGTGTTGGAAATTTTGAATAGCATCAAGATAGATAAGTCGTCGGGACTGGATGGGATGTACCCCAGGTTACTGTGGGAGGCGAGGGAAGAGATTGCAGAGCCTCTGGCGATGATCTTTGCATCGTCGATGGAGACGGGAGAGGTTCCGGAGGATTGCGGATGTGGTTCCTATATTCAAGAAAGGGAATAGGGATAGCCCAGGAAACTACCGACCGGTGAGTCTAATCTCAGTGGTTGGTAAGTTGATGGAGAAGATCCTGAGGGACAGGATTTATGAACATTTAGAGAAGTTTAGTATGCTCAAACGTAGTCAGCACAGCTTTGTCAAAGGCAAATTGAGCCTTACGAGCCTGGTGGAGTTCTTTGAAAATGTGACTAAACACATTGACAAAGGAAAAGCGGTAGGTGTGGTTTACATGGACTTCAGCAAGGTGTTCGATAAGGTCCCCCATGCAAGACTTCTCGAGAAAGTGAGAGGGCATGGGATCCAAGGGGCTGTAGCCTTGTGGATCCAGAACTGGCTTGCCTGCAGAAGGCAGAGAGTGGTTTTAGATGGGTCTTTTTCTGAATGGAGGTCGGTCACCAGTGGAGTGCCCCAGGGCTCTGTTCTGGGACCCTTGCTGTTTGTCATTTTCATAAATGACCTGGATGAGGAAGCGGAGGGATGGGTTGGTAAGTTTGCTGACGACACGAAGGTTGGTGGTGTTGTGGATAGTTTGGAGGGATGTCAGAAGCTGCAGCGTGACATAGATAGGATGCAAGACTGGGCAGAGAAGTGGCAGATGGACTTCAACCCGGATAAATGTGTCGTGGTACATTTTGGCAGGTCAAGTGGGATGAAGGAGTATAATATCAAGGGTAAGACTCCTAGCAGTGTAGAGGATCAGAAGGACCTTGGGGTCCGGGTCCATAGGACTATTAAATCGGCCTCGCAGGTAGAGGAGGTGGTTAAGAAGGCGTATGGTGTGCTGGCCTTTATCAATCGAGGGATTGAGTTTAGGAGTCGGGAGATAATGATGCAGCTTTATAAGACCCTCGTCAGACCCCACTTAAAGTACTGTGCTCGGTTCTGGTCGCCTCATTACAGGAAGGATGTAGAAATTATTGAAAGGGTGCAGAGAAGATTTACAAGGATGTTGCCTGGATTGGGTGGCATGCCTTATGAGGATAGGTTGAGGGAGCTCGGTCTTTTCTCCTTGGAGAGACGAAGGATGAGAGGTGACCTGATGGAGGTGTACAAGATGTTGAGAGGTATAGATCGGGTGGATTCTCGGAGGCTTTTTCCCAGGGCTGAAATGGCTGCTACGAGAGGACACAGGTTTAAGGTGCTGGGGAGTAGGTACAGAGGAGATGTCAGGGGTAAGTTTTTCACTCAGAGGTTGGTGGGTGAGTGGAATCGGCTGCCGTCAGTGGTGGTGGAGGCAAACTCGATAGGGTCTTTTAAGAGACTTCTGGATGAGTACATGGGACTTAATAGGATTAAAAGTTATAGGTAAGCCTATATATAGGCCTAGGTAGATAGGGACATGACCGGCACAACTTGTGGGCCGAAGGCCCTGTTTGTGCTGTAGTTTTTCTATGTTCTAAACGTAACCGAATTGTGGTCACTATCACCAAAGTGCTCCCCTACCTCCAAATCTAACACCTGGTCTGGTTCATTACCCAGTACCAAATCCAATGTGGCCTCGCCTCTTGTTGGCCTATCTACATACTGTGTCACGAAACCCTCCTGCACACATTTGACAAAAACTGACCCATCTAAAGTACTCAAACTATAGCTTTTCCAGTCAATATTTGCAAAGTTAAAGTCCCCCATAACAACTACCCTGTTATTTTCGCTCCTATCCAGAATCATCTTTGCGATCCTTTCCTCTACATCTCTGGAACTTTTCGGAGGCCTATGGAAAACTCCCAACAGGGTGACCTCTCCTTTCCTGTTTCTAACCTCAGCCCATACTACCTCAGTAGACGAGTCCTCATCAAACGTCCTTTCTGCCACCGTAATACTGTCCTTGACTAATAATGCCACACCTCTTTTACCACCTTCCCTGCTCTTACTGAAACATCTAAACCCCAGAACCTGCAACAACCATTCCTGTCCCTGCTCTATCCATGTCTCCGAGATGGCCACAACATCGAAGTCCCAGGTACCAACCCACGCTGCAAGTTCACCCACCTTATTCCGGATGCTCCTGGCATTGAAGTATACACACTTCAAACCACCTTCCTGCCTGCCAGTACACTCCTGCGACGCTGAAACCTTATCCATGACCTCACTACTCTCAACCTCCTGTACACTGGAGCTACAATTCAGGTTCCCATCCCCCTGCTGAATTAGTTTAAACCCTCCTGAAGAGCATTAGCAAATTCCCCCCCCCCCCCCCCCCCCCCCCCAGGATATTGGTACCCCTCTGGTTCAGGTGTAGACCATCCTGTTTGTAGAGGTCCCACCTACCCCAGAATGAGCCCCAATTGTTCAGGTACCTGAATTCCTCCCTCCTGCACCATCCCTATAGCCACGGGCTCAATTTGCTCTCTCTCCCTATTCCTCTCCTCCACTATCGCCGTGGCACGGGGTAACAAACCAGAGATAACAACTCTGTTTGTTCTAGCTCTAAGCTTCCATCCCAACTCCCCTGAATTCTGCCTTACATCCCCATCTCTTTTCCTACCTATGTCATTGGTGCCAACTTGGGGCTGGTCCCCTTCCCCCTTAAGGATCTCAAAAACACGATCCAAGACATCATGGACCCTGGCACCTGGGAGGCAACACACCAACCACGAGTCCCTCTCGTTCCTGAAGAGCATTAGCAAATTCCTCCCCCCCCCCCCCCCCCCCCCCCAGGATATTGGTACCCCTCTGGTTCAGGTGTAGACCATCCCGTTTGTAGAGGTCCCACCTACCCCAGAATGAGCCCCAATTGTTCAGGTATCTGAATTCCTCCCTCCTGCACCATCCCTATACCCACGTGTTGAACTGCTCTCTCTCCCTATTCCTCTCCTATCTGTCCCCCTAACTATGGAGTCCCCAAATGACTAGTGCTCTACTCCTCTCCCCCTTCCCTTCTCAGCAACAAGGACAGACTCTGTGCCAGAGACCTGTACCCCATGGTTTACCCCTGTTAAGTCGTTCTTCCCCCCCCCCCCCCCCCCCCCCCAACAGTATCCAAAACGGAATACTTGTTATACAGAGGAACAGGGGATCCAGGGGATCGCTGCTCTGACTGCTTCTTACCCCTTCGAGCCGTCACCCACGTATCATCATTTCTAGGAGTAGCTACCTCCCTGTAGCTTCTATCTATAGCTGCCTCTGCCTCCCGAATGATCCTGAGTTCATCCAGTTCCAGCTCCAGATTCCTAACACGGTCTTCAAGGAGCTGGAATTGGGTGCACTTCCTGCAGGTGTACTCAGCCGGGACACTGGTGTCCCTCACCGCAAACATCCCACAGGAGGAACATTGCACTGCCTGCACTGACATCCCTGCTAACTTCCCTTACTGAGAAACGAAAGAGAGAGGAAAAAAAAAGCTCACCTGCTCTCACTCCGAGTCTTTTTTTTAGGTTAGAGGAGGGGGGAGGGTGGGGGACTCTACAGGTGTAGAATCTCGGGTTACTTCCCCGTTCAAATTTATTGGGCAAAAAAACCTTCTCAGGCCTCCCCGCGGCCTACTTCCGGATTCCTGTTTAACTGAGAAAAAAAACTCCGCTAAAAAGTAAGGTTAAAAAAAAAATCACTCTGTTACCCTCAGCCACGACTGACACGAATCGCTCCCTCTCTACTTTGCTCCGGTGGAACAATGAGGGTAGTGCCATTGAACAATATGGAGAGCTGATTAGACTGTTTCTTCTTCGAGGTGGCCAATGCCTGTTGCTTGTGTGACATTAATGCTATTTATCAGCCAGCCTTGGAAGTTGTCAGAATCTTACTGCATGGATTGTATGATTAGCTGAGAAATTGTAGAGACTAAACAATCATCAGCAACAAGCATTCCCACCTCTGATCTTATGGTGATGGGGAGGTCACTAACTGAGAAACTCCTGCAATGATGTCCTGGAGCTGAGATGATTGGCCTCCAATAGCCATGCCCTCCTTCCTTTTTGTCAGCCTTTACTGTATCCAGACTACACAGCAGTTTCTATAACATGGAGCAAATCAAAATGGCTGAATACCATCTATGATGATGGCAGCCTCAGGTAGGCCGGAATGGATCATCCACTCAATACTCTTGGCTGAAAATGCTCATGGCCACTGCAACCTTGCCTCACATTTGTGTCCTGGACTCCACCAACATTCAGCATAGTGTTCCTGGAGCCACTGACATTCATTACTGGATATGGCAGATGCAGATCTGTTGATTGTGAACTGCTTAGCTCTTTTATAGCATTTTATCTCCACTGTTTAGCACACATGTAGTTTGCTATAACTGCACGAAGTTGGCATCTCATTTTCACCTATGCCTGATGCTGCTCTTGGCATGCCCTTCTACATTCTTCATTGAGTAAGGGTTGTCACCCTGGCTTGGTGGATATTTGACTATAACAAATTGTGGTGGAATCAGTTCTGCTGCTGCACCACAGCACCTGAATGCCCAGTTTTGAGCTCCTCAATCTGTTCTGATTCTGCCCAGTTAACATGGGGGGAGTACTACACAACATCTTGGAAGGTAGCCTCAGAATGGGGCTTTGCCTCCACAAGGAATGTAATAGTCACTTCCATCAATGCTGTTGTGGATCGATGCAGCTATGGTAGGTAGCTTGGTGAGGAGCAGATCAAGTTGGATCTCTCCTGAAATTTTCATTCAAGTTGGTCCTGTCATCATTTGCTACAGGTCCAGTTGGACCTGTGTCCTTCAGAATTCAGAAAGTTGAGTCAATAATAATGTTACGTACGCGCTCTTGTAGAGGTTTTATACAATTGAGTGACTTGCTAAGCCATTTCAGAGGGCAGTTAAGAATCAGCCAGTTTGCTCAAGTTTGTCTGGTTTGGAGCCAGACAGTGACAGTAGCAAATTTTTTCCCTAAAGGACATGAATGGACCCATTGGGTTTTTAATGACAATCTAATAGTTTCATGGTCATTAGCTTTTTTTAAATTTTGGATTTATTTAATTAACTGGATTTAATTTTGTAAACTGCGATTGTGGAATTTGAAGTCCCGTCTCTGGATTATTAGTCCAGACCTCTGGGTTACTAATAGCACAGCCATTATGCTAACAAACCCTTTAATGAATACTTCAAGCTCAACACCAGTTGGATGCTGCATTGCTTTTGTGCATTGGCTGTTGTATCATGATGTACATGAATGTTAGCTTTCCCTCAACTTTCAGACCTTTCACTGTGAGCCACAACCAACTTGACCAACTCAACCAACTGTGCTTGTAGGTATGCCGTTGATGATGGCATCGATCAGGAAGAATCATAGGAATTGGCGGAGACCTTCAGCCCCTCAAACCTGTTCTACCATTCAGTTAGCCCATGGCCAATTTGCACCTTAACTCCATTTAATTTGCTTGTCGCTTCTTGATGTCCTTACCTAGTAAAATCTATTAATTTCACAGTTGAGTCCATGGTACTACTTCACTACTTGCAGTCTAAAAAATGTCCTTGGGAAAGTGCTTACAAAAAGGCTATGCTCTAGGTACAGTAGAGGGCATGGAGAGAGCAAAGTTGGTTGGGGAGGAGTTTTGTGAGAAGGCACTGTGTACTAGAAGTGAAACAGAAAGAAACCCTATAACAACACAAACACACAAGTACTGGAGAGCGCCCACATGAGACCTGTAGAGAAAAATCAAACTGACTAATATAAAATGCCTTCTGTTTTACTTTTTCAGAATCTGAATTTCACCGGTTTTCGAAAGATTCTGAAGAAGCATGATAAGATGCTGGAGACAAGTCGTGGTGCTGACTGGAGAGTGGTACATGTAGAGGTGGCTCCATTCTACACCTGCAAGAAAATCACCCAGTTGATCAGTGAAACAGAGGTAAGAGGCACAGTGTGATAAAATGAAGGCCCAATAATCTTATAATCAATAATCTTAAAGTGCTCTGTGCACAGGTTGTATCAGGTCTTTTGACCAAATTCTGGCCGTATTCCATAGGTCATCCACTAATGGGAAAGACATGGAGAAGCAGATTTGCAGGAAAAATCACAAAAATGTGCAAAAGCAAATGTGGAGTGAAAATGGGGATTTTAATTCTCCTAACATAGACTAGATGGTAATAGTACAAAGGGAGGGAATCCAAAGTCTTCTATAGGCGTATGAATAGTAAAAAGGTGGGGTGGGCCAATTAGGGCAAAAAGAGATACAAACAAAGAACAGTACAGCACAGGAAACAGGCCCTTCGGCCCTCCAAGCCTGTGCCACTCCTTGGTTCAACTAGACCAATCGTTTGTATCCCTCCATTCCCAGGCTGCTCATGTGACTATCCAGGTAAGTCTTAAACGATGTCAGCGTGCCTGCCTCCACCACCCTACTTGGCAGCGCATTCCAGGCCCCCACCAGCCTCTGTGTAAAAAACGTCCCTCTGATGTCTGAGTTATACTTCGCCCCTCTCAGCTTGAGCCCGTGACCCCTCGTGATCGTCACCTCCGACCTGGGAAAAAGCTTCCCACTGTTCACCCTATCTATACCCTTCATAATCTTGTATACCTCTATTAGATCTCCCCTCATTCTCTGTCTTTCCAGGGAGAACAACCCCAGTCTACCCAATCTCTCCTCATAGCTAAGACCCTCCATACCAGGCAACATCCTGGTAAACCTTCTCTGCACTCTCTCCAATGCCTCCACGTCCTTCTGGTAGTGCGGCGACCAGAACTGGACGCAGAACTCCAAATGTGGCCTAACCAGCGTTCTATACAGCTGCATCATCAGACTCCAGCTTTTATACTCTATACCCCGTCCTATAAAGGCAAGCATACCATATGCCTTCTTCACCACCTTCTCCACCTGTGTTGCCACCTTCAAGGATTTGTGGACTTGCACACCTAGGTCCCTCTGTATTTCTATACTCCTGATGACTCTGCCATTTATTGTATAACTCCTCCCTACATTATTTCTTCCAAAATGCATCACTTCGCATTTATCCGGATTAAACTCCATCTACTCATAGAAACCCTACAGTGCAGAAAGAGGCCATTTGGCCCATCGAGTCTGCACCGACCACAATCCCACCCAGGCCCTATTCCCATATCCCTACATATTTACCTAATAATTCCTCTAACCTATGCATCTCAGGACACTAAGGGCAATTTTTAGCATGGCTAATCAACCTAACCCGCACATCTTTGGACTGTGGGAGGAAACCGGAGCACTCGGAGGAAACCCACGCAGACACGAGGAGAATGTGCAAACTCCACACAGACAGTGACCCAAGCTGGGAATCGAACCCAGGTCCCTGGAGCTGTGAAGCAGCAGTGCTAACCACTGTGCTACCGTGCCGCCATCATGAACACAGAGGAAATGGTGAGATACTAAATGAATACCTTGCATCTATCTTTACTAAGGAAGAAGATGCTGCCAAAGTCATACTGAAAGAGAGGATAGTTGAGATACTAGATGGGCTAAAAATTGATCAAGTCGAGGTATTGGAAAGACTGACTAAATGTAAAAGTTGGTAAGTCACCAGGACTGGATGGGATGCATCTGAGGATGTTGAAGAAATTAGGGAAATTGCAGAGGAACTGGCCCTAATTTTCCAGCCATCCTTAGATGCAGGGGTGGTGCCAGAGAACTGGAGACTTATAAATGTTACCCCCTTGTTCAAAAAAAAGCATTTGAGAAGAAACCAGTAACTACAAGCCAGCCAGCCTAACCTCACTAGTTGGAATGCTTTTAGAAACAATCTGGGGCCAAATTAACAATCGCTTGGATATGTGAATTAATTAAGGGAAGTTAGCATAGATCTGTTAAAGGCCAAATGTGTTCAACTAACTTGATTGAGCTCTTGATGAGGGTAATGCGGTTGATATGGTGTACAAGGCAAAAGGCATTTAACAAGTGCTACATACTAGACTTACTATCAAAGTTGAAGACCATGGAATAAAAGGAACAGTGATGACATGGATACAAAGTTAGGAAAGTGACACAAAACAGAGGGTAGTGGTGAATGACCTTTTTTCTGACTAGAGGACTATACACAGTGAGATTCCACAGGAGTCAGCATGAGGATCGCTATGCAGAGTTGTGTGAAGAGATTCATTTTGGTAAGAAGAATGAAGAAGACAAAGGGTACAATTCTAAGTTGGGTACCGGAAAGCAAGATCTAGGGTTATATGTGTACAGATCATAGAAATCATCATAGAAACCCTATAGTGCAGAAAGAGGCCATTTGGCCCATCAAGTCTGCACCGACCACAATCCCACCCAGGCCCTACCCCATATCCCTACATATTTACCCACTAATCCCTCTAACCTACGGACACTAAGGGGCAATTTTTTAGCATGGCCAATCAACCTAACCCGCACATCTTTGGACTGTGGGAGGAAACCGGAGCACCCGGAGGAAACCCACGCAGACACGAGGAGAATATGCAAACTCCACACAGACAGTGACCCAAGCCGGGAATCGAACCCAGGTCCCTGGAGCTGTGAAGCAGCAGTGCCAACCACTGTGCTACCATGCCGCCCAAGATCATTCGAAAAAGATCATTCAAGGTATTTGAGATAGTGGTTAAAGAGACATATGGGATCTTAAACTTTATAAAAAGAGTCATAGAAAGCAAGATATGAATCATTATAAAACAATGTTTTGGCCTCAACTTGAGCATTGTGTCCAATTTTATGAACTGTACTTCTGGAGGAATGTGAAGGCTTGTGAGAGGATGCAGAAAAAATTTACGCAAGTATTCCAGGGATGAGGGACTTCAGATTGGAGTTGCTGGGATGCTATTAGAGATGAGAAGATCAAGAGGTGATTTCATAGAGGTGTTCAAAATTGAGGGATTGAGGAGTATAGAAGTAAACTATTCTCATGGGCATAAGGATTGAGAAGCAGAGGACAGCAATTTAATGGCAAAAGAACGAATAGCAACAAGACAAATAACTTTTTTACACAGTGAGTGGTTAAAATGTGGAATCTACTACCTAAAATGGTGGTGGAGACAGATTCAAAAGGGAATGGGATATGCATCTGAAGAGAGAAAAATTGCTGGGCTCCAGGGAAAGGGAGGGGGAATAGGATTAGCTGAGTTGCTCTTGCAGAGAGCCAGCATGGATGCAACAGGTTGAATGGTCTCTTCCTGTGCACCATTCTTTGTGAGAGGGAGGGAGATCATTACATGTGTCACTGCGATAGCCACTAGGAGCGCAAACATTGGCTGGAACCTACAGAGCACACTATGCCCTACCTGCCCACTGTACACACTCTGAAGTCCAGCTTGCTATGTATTCAATATTTATAGAAGCGTACAGCACAGAAAAAGATGTTTCAATCTTTTGTGTTTGTATCAACGTTTTGACTTCCCCCTCCCTATTTCTGACAATATTTTTCCATTGAAGTATCTATCCAATTCCTGTTGCAAATTTCCTGGTGAATCTACCTCCACCACCCTTTCAAACAATGCATTACAGATCATAACAACTTGCTTCGTGTACAAAGAAAAAGCCCTTCACTGAATTTTTTGCCAATTATATAACATGTTTCCTCTGGTTGCTATTTCTCTATTATAACCATTCATAATTTTGAACACTTATTAACTCTTCTCTGCTCTAAGGAAAACACACCCAGTGTTCAGGATATTAATTTATTTTATCTAATTGTATTTCAATCTATCTGACTCTCATAATTTAAAATACGTTACTATTTTATTTAGTTCATCAAATTCATAAGCAGTACAACTTCACATTAAATCAATGCAATAGTGTAGTGGTTGTAATAGTAGATCAGCAACCTAGAGGCCAAAGGTTCAAATCCTACCATGGCGGATTGTGAAATGATATTGAATAGATCAAGCGATTTGCAGAATTACAGCAAAAAATTGACCATAATTTCAATTGGGGACAAGGCGAGCTCAGTTGTGAGGTCCCTCCCCCACCTCACACAGTTGTCAGGCAGCACTTGGAATTTTCCAAAAAAGACCCATGTCGGCATCTGACCCGGGTCCTGCTGCTAGTGACCCACTCTGAATGTCCATTCATTTGTGAAATAGCTACTGTTGGCAACTTTGGGCAATAAATGTGACCATTGCAAAAAAAAATGTAATGATTATGTACCAGTTAGGAAATAGTTACTTCAGGTTTGGTGACCAGTTATTTACAGCTTTTATTTGATGTGTTCCGGCGAGACTCGTCCTGATCTGCTTCTTTCTCCATAGGCTCTTGTTACAGCAGAATTGGAAGGAGGTGACAGACAGAAAGCCATGAAGAGGTTGCGAGTACCACCCCTTGGAGCTGCTCAGGTTAGTCCTGGTTGTATTACATTTCAAGTTGAGGTAGCTCTCATTTATCATTGTTTCTTGCCATGAGAGATGATATTAGTGATGTAGTCAGTTCGCATGATGTGCATATTAAATAGTTGGGGTTTTTTCAGTGATTTTTTTTTGTGTGCCCATGGTGAAAGATGCTTGGCCCAGTGGCGGCATACATAGCTGAGTCAGTAGGTTGCGGATTTATGCCCCCTCCCAGGACCTGAGGTCGTACTGTAAACTGAGATGCAATGTAGCACTGAGGCAGTGCATCATTTTCATAGGTGACATCTCTCAGATGAGCTATTAAACTGAGGCCCTGTCTGCCTCCTTGAGGCACAAAACATCCCATAGTGCAACTACAACTTGCATTTGTATAGTGTCTTTAATGCAGTAAAACATTACAAGGTGCTTCACGGGAATTTTAATAGATAAAATTACATTCTGAGCCACATGAGGATAGGTGATCAAAAGCTCTCTCAAAGAGGTAGATTTTAAGAAGCATCTCACAGAAGTCAGTGAGACAGAGAGGATTAGTGAGGAGACGCATTGTAGCATAGTGGTTAGTACTGCTGCCTCACAGTGCCAGGGACTCCGGTTCAATTCCGGTCTTGATGACTGTGTGGAGTTTGCGCTTTCTCCCCATTTCTCCGTGGGTTTCCTCCCACAGTCCAAAGATATGCAAGTTAGGTGGATTGGCCTTGCTAATTTGCCCCTTAGTGTCCAAAGATGTGTTGGCTAAGTGGAGTGGCCATGCTAAGTATGTGAGGTTAGCTGGATAAGGTGAAGGGAGGCTGAATGGCCACCTTCTGCACTGTAGGGATTCTATTGTTCTCTGGAATTCGAGGGCTGAGGATGTGGGCAGCTGAAGGCAAAGCACCAATAGGGATGGTAGAAATTGGGGCTGCACAATAGGGCCCATATTGGAGGAAAACTGAGATTTTGGAGGGTTGGTGAAAGTAACAGAGATAGGGAGGAAGTAATTTGAACATTAGGATGACATTGTTGAATTTCAGGCAAACTGCGAACTCAGGGTAGGCCAGTGACCACAGGGGTGATGGGTAAACAAACATTGGCGTGAGTCGGGATAAAGGCAACAGAATTTTGAATGAAACAAAAAACCAGAAAATGCTAGAAAATCTCAGCAGGTCTGACGGCATCTGTGGTGAAAGACTAGAGTAAGAAGTTTAACAACACCAGGTTAAAGTGCAACAGGTTTATTTAATATTAAATAATAATATTAATAATTTAATATTAAATAAACCTGTTGGGCTTTAACCTGGTGTTGTTAAACTTCTTACTGTGTTTACCCCAGTCCAACGCCGGCATCTCCACATCGTGAAAGACTAGAGCCAACGTTTCGAGTCTGGATGACCCTTTGTCAGAGCCCTGATGATTCCAGCATCCACAGTATTTTGCTTTTATCTTAGAATTTTGGCTGAGCTCAGTTTTGCAGAGAAATGGAGCAGGGATGTTTTCCTAGTGACATAGCCAATGTTTACCCCTTGACCAACATTTACCCCTCAACCAACACAACCAAAATGGATTAAATGATTGATTATCTCACTTTTGCCTGGGGAGAGTGAAACCTGCTATTTGCACACAATCAGGTATGTATGCCTATGTAACAACGACTGCATTTCACAAGTCCTTGGTTGGCTGTGACATCTTGATATGAAAAGTGCTATACAAATGCAAACTTTTTGTTTTCTTTTGCTGATAAATGGCACAATTTCAATTTCAGGTATACACTGTTATTATTGAACACAATGTGGAGATGCCGGCGTTGGACTGGGGTAAATGCAGTAAGAGTTTTAACAACACCAGTCAACAGGTTTATTTGGTAGCAAATGCCATTAGCTTTCGGAGCGCTGCTCCTTCGTCAGATGGAGTGGATATCTGCTCTCAAATAGGGCATACAGAGACACAAAATTAAGTTACAGAATACTGATTAGAATGCGAATCTCTACAGCCAACCAGGTCTTGAAGATACAGACAATGTGAGTGGAGGGAGCATTAAGCACAGGTTAAAGATATGTGTATTGTCTCCAGACAGGACAGCCAGTGAGATTCTGCAAGTCCAGGAGGCAAGCTGTGGGGGTTACCGATAGTGTGACATAAACCCAAGATCCTGGTTTAGGGATTATTGAACACACCCAGGTCAGGTAAAGCACAGATAGCTGCAAAATAAAGCTCCCTCTACTTCTCCCTAACATTGTGCTTCAGGCACCTCACATCTGGAGAGTACTCCTGATTAACTCAGTAAGATGTTTTCCATTTTCCATACCAGCTATAATCTGAGTGAGATTGCCAATTATAGAAAGTTTTGAGCTATGACTCTACCCATTTGGAATTGGGTTGAGATTACCCAAACTCCCCTCACAATGGATCCTTTAACCAGTAGGCATGCACTACACTTACACCTGGTCTTTTACTTCTTAGACACAAGTATAATTCATGGAATAACCAATTTTGTGTTCACCTGCTGATATTTATTATTGCATTATAATTGTTCACTAAACCTATTTTGGTACTCGATTCAAATCCCTTTGAGGGTAAATTCAACACAGATTGGTGCTGTAACGCTACATGTGGATCCAAATAAGTCAGTCTCATAAATTGAGAGATGTAGGTGATTCAACTGCATGATCACGTGAAGGCAGCTTCAGTTTGCTGTACAAGTTCGCAGCAGAGGAGGAGGTGGCGTAGTGCTATTCTCACTGAACTAGCAATCCAGAGACCCAGGGTAATACTTTGGGGACCTGGGTTTAAATCCCACCATGGCAGAATGTTGAATTTGAATTCAATCAATTAAAATCTGCAATTAAAAGTCTAATGATGGAGCGGTAATTTGCTGGATTGGATTTGTCCAATCGTCGATTGTTGTAAAAGCCCATCTGCTTCACTAATGTCCTTCAGAGAAGGGAATCTGCCATCCTTATCTGGTCTGGCCTACATGTGACTCCAGATTTACTCTTCAATGCCACTCGGTTGTATCAAACATCCAGAAAGCCAATGAGGAATGAAACTAGGCAGAACATCTGGCATTGGCCCAGGCATCGGAAAAGACAATAGCAAACTCAGCCCTATTGACCCTTACTAACATTTGGGAGTTTGTGCCAAAACCTTTTCCACAGACTAGTCAAGCAAGAGCTTGGCCATAATCATACTCACAGAATCATATCTTGCAGATAATCTCTTAGACACTACCATCACCATCCTTGGGTATGTTCTATCCGATAGCACAAGCCACAAGCTTTCAGAGCGCTGCTCCTTCATCAGGTGAGTGGGAGTTCTGTTCACAAACAGGGGATATAAAGACACAAACTCAATTTACAAAATAATGGTTGAAATGCGAGTCTTTACAGGTAATCAAGTCTTAAAGGTACAGACAATGTGAGTGGAGAGAAGCTTAAGCACAGGTTAAAGAGATGTGTACTGTCTCCAGCCAGGACAGTTAGTGAGGTTTTGCAAGCCCAGGCAAGCCGTGGGGGTTACAGATAGTGTGACATGAACCTAAGATCCCGGTTGAGGCCATCCTCGTGTGCAGAACTTGGCTATCAGTTTCTGCTCAGCGATTCTGCGTTGTCGTGTGTCGTGAAGGCCGCCTTGGAGAACACTTACCCAAAGATCAGAGACTGAATGCCCGTGACTGCTGAAGTGTTCCCCACCAGGAAGAGAACACTCCTGCCTGGTGATTGTCGAGCGGTGTTCATTCATCCGTTGTCGTAGCGTCTGCATGGTCTCCCCAATGTACCATGCCTCGGGACATCCTTTCCTGCAGTGTATCAGGTAGACAATGTTGGCCGAGTTGCAAGTGTATGTACCATGTACCTGGTGGATGGTGTTCTCACGTGAGATGATGGCATCCGTGTCGATGATCCGGCATGTCTTTCAGAGGTTGATGTGGCAGGGTTGTGTGGTGTGGTCACTGTTCTCCTGAAGGCTGGGTAGTTTTCTGCAGACAATGGTCTGTTTGAGGTTGTGCGGTTGTTTGAAGGCAAGAAGTGAGGGTGTGGGGATGGCCTTGGCGAGATGTTTGTCTTCATCGATGACATGTTGAAGGCTCCAGAGAAGATGTCGTAGCTTCTCCACTCCGGGGAAGTACTGGACGACGAAAGGTACTCTGTCCGCCATGTCCCGTGTTTGTCTTCAGAGGAGGTCGGGTACGGTATTTCGCTGTGGCACATCGGAACTGTCGATTGATGAATCGAGCGCCATATCCTGTTCTTATGAGGCTATCTTTCACCATCTGGAGGTGTCTGTTGCGATCTTCCTCATCTGAGCAGATCCTGTATATACAGAGGGCTTGTCCGTAGGGGATGGCTTCTTTAACGTGTTTAGGGTGGAAGCTGGAGAAGTGGAGCATCGTGAGGTTATCCGTGGGCTTGCGGTACAGTGAAGTGCTGAGGTGACCATCCTTGATGGAGATGCGTGTGTACAAGAATGCAACCGATTCCGGAGAGTAGTCCATGGTGAGTCTGATGGTGGGATGGAACTTGTTGATGTCATCATATAGTTGTTTCAGTGATTGTTCACCATGAGTCCAAAGGAAGAAAATTTCATCTAGTGTATAGCATCGGTTGAAGTTCCTGTGCAGTGAAGAGGTCTTGTTTGAATCTGTGCATGAAGATGTTGGCATATTGCGGTGCGAATTTGGTCCCCATGGCTGTTCCGTGCGTCTGGATGAAGAACTGGTTGTTGAAGGTGAAGACATTGTGGTCCAGGATGAAGCGGATGAGTTGTAAAATTGCATCTGGAGATTGGCAGTTGTTGGCGTTGAGTACTGAGGCAGTTGAAGCAATGCCATCGTCATGGTGGATGCTGGTGTAGAGTGCCGAGACATCCATTGTGACGAGGAGTGCTCCTGGTTCAACTGCTCCATGTGTGCAGGGGGTTCTTTGTACAATGGGTTTCAGGATGCCCTCGACATAGCCGGAGAGGTTCTCGCACAGGGTCCCCGGAGCGAAGAAGGTACGACATCTTCTCCGGAGCCTTCAATATGCCATCCCCACACCCCCACTTCTTGCCTTCAAAGAACCGCACAACTCAAACAGACCATTGTCCGCAGCAAACTACCCGCCTTTAGGAGAACAGTGACCACGACACCACACAACCCTGGCACAGCGACCTCTGCAAGACGTGCCGGACCATCGACACGGATGCCATCATCTCACGTGAGAACACCATCCACCAGGTACACGGTACATACACTTGCAACTCAGCCAACATTGTCTACCTGATACACTGCAGGAAAGGAGGTCTCGAGGCATGGTACATTGGGGAGACCATGCAGACGCTACGACAAGAGATGAATGAATACCGCTTGACAATCACCAGGTGTGAGTGTTCTCTTCCTGTTGGGGAACACTTCAACAGTCACGGGCATTCAGCCTCTGATCTTCGGGTAAGCATTCTCCAAGGCGGCCTTCACGACACACAACAATGCAGAATCGCTGAGCAGAGACTGATAGCCAAGTTCCGCACACATCAGGATGGCCTCAACCGGGATCTTGGGATCATGTCACACTATCTGTAACCCCCACGACTTGCTTGGGCTTGCAAAATCTCTCTAACTGTCCTGGCTGGAGACAATACACATCTCTTCAACCTGTGCTTAACCCTCTCTCCACTCACATTGTCTATACCTTTAAGACTTGATTACCTGTAAAGACTCGCATTCCAACCATTATTTTGTAAATTGAGTTTGTGTCTTTATATTCCCTGTTTGTGAACTGAACTCACACTCACCTGATGAAAGAACAGCACTCTGAAAGCATGAGGCTTGTGCTATCAAATAAATCTATTGGACTTTAACCTGGTGTTCTGAGACTTCTTACTGTGCTTACCCCAGTCCAGCGCCGGCACCGCCACATCATGTTCTATCCCACAGGTAAGTGGCTTACATTCAGGAGGGAGTTGCCCTGGGAGTTGACTCTAGACCCCTTGAAGTCTCATGGCATCAGGTCAAACAAGGGCAAGGAAACCTCCTGTTGATTACTACAAAATGTCCCCTCCCCCCTCAGCTGATGAATCAATACTCCTCCATGTTGAACACCAGTGAGGGTGGCAAGGGTGCAGAATGTACTCTGGATGGGGACTTCAGTGACCATCACCAAGGTAGCCTTACTACAGACTGAGCCGGCCAGGTTCTACAAGACATAGCTGCTAGACTGGGTCTGTGACAGGTGGTGAGGGAAAAACATACCTCACCGACCTGACTGTAGCGGATGCATCTGTCCATGACAGTATCATAGAGTCATACAGTGCAGAAAAAGTTATTTGACCCATCAAATCTGCACCAACAATATCTACCACAGAAGATGTGTTAATCCTATTTTCCTACACTTGTCCCATATCCTTGAATATTATGATATTTCAAGTGCTCATACAAACATTTTTTAAAGGTTGCAAGATTTCCGGCCTCGACTACTTTCCCAGGAATTGCACTCCGGGTTCCCACAACCCTCTGAGTGAAAACATTTTTTCTTAAATCCCCTCTGAATCTCCTGCTCTTTACCTTAAAACTATTACCCCTCATGATTGACCCCTCAGCCAAGGAAGGAGTGACCACTGCACAGTACTTGTGGAGACATAGTCCCAGCTTCACATTGAGGATACCCTCCATCATGTGTGGCATTACCATCGTGCTAAATGGGATAGAGTTTGAACAGATCTAGCGACCCAAGATTGTGCAACCAAGAAATAGTGTGGGCCATTAGCAGTAGAAGTGTACTTGACCACAACCTGTGACCACATGGCCTGGTATATCACCAACTCTATCATTACCACCAAGTCATGGATCCACCCTGGTTCAATGAAGAGTCTAGGAAGTTAGAAATGCCAGCTGCAGCACCAGGCATACCTAAGAATGAGGTGTTAACCTGGTGAAGCTACAACGCAGGACTGTGTGCCAAATAGCAAGTGATAGACAAAGCTAAACCATCCCAAAACAATGGATGAGATCTAAGCTCTCCAGTCTTGCCATGTCCAGTTGTGAATGGTAGTGGACAATTAAACAACTCACTGGAGGAGGAGGCTGCACAAATATCCCCATCCTCAATGATGGAGGAGCCCAGCACATCAGTGCAAAAGATAAGGCTGAAGCACTTCAACAATCTTCAGTCAGAAGTGCTGATTGGATGATCCATTTTGGCATCCTCTTGAGGTCCCCAGCATCACAAATGCCAGTGTTCAGCCAATTTGATTGATTCCGTATGATATCAAAAAACATCTGGAAGCACTGGAAATTGCAAGGGTCCTGACAATATTCTGTCAGTAGTCCTGAAGAGTTGTGCTCCAGAACTTGCTGTTTCACTAGCCAAGTTGTTCTAGTGCAGCTACAACACTGGCATCTACCCGGCTATGTGGAAAATTGCTCAGTATGTCCTGTACAGAAAAACAGGATAAATCCAATCTGTCCCATCAGTCTACTCTCAAACGTCAGTAAAGTGATAGAAGGGATCGTCAACTGTGCTAACAAGCAGCACAATAACTTTCTCACAGACAATCAGTTTGGGTTCTGCCAGAGTCACTAAGCTCCTGACCTTAGAGCCTTAGTTCAAACATGGACAAAAGAACTGAACTCCAGAGCTGAGAGTGACTGCCTTTGACAGCAAGGCAGCATTTGACGAGTATGGCATCAAGGTGTGCTAGCAAAACTGGAGTAACTGTGAATCAAGGGGAATACAGCGCTGGTTGGAGACATATCTAGCACAAAGGAAGATATCTGTGGTTGTTGGAGATCAATCAAGTCGGTTCCAGGACATCACTGCAGGAGTTTCTCAGAGTTGTGTCCTAGGCCCAGCCATCTTCATCAATGACCTTTCACCCATCATAAGGTCAGAAGTGGGAATGTTCACTGATGATTGCACAATGTTCAGCACCATTCATGACTCTCCAGATGACCAGTCCATGTCCAAATGCAGCAAAACCTGGACAATATACAGGTTTGGGCTGACGAATGGCAAGTAACATTCACGCCTCGAGTGCCAAGCAAGACCATCTCCAACAAGAGAAAATTTAACCATCGTCCCTTGATATTTAATGGCATTAACATCACTAAATCCCCCACAACCCAACCAAAATCCTGGGGGTAACATTGAGTAGCAAATGAATTGGATTAACCGTATAAATATTGCGGCAATAAGAGCAGATCAGAGGCTGGGAATCCTGTGGCGAGTAACGCAGCTCCTGACTCCGCAAGGTCTATCCACCATCTACAAGGCATAAATCAGTAGTGTGATGGAATACTCATTTCCCTGGATGAGTGTAGCTCTGACAACTCAAGAAGATTGACACCATCCACAACAAAACAGCTCGCTTGATTGGCTCCCATTCCCAAACATTCACTTTCTCCACCACCAATGCAGTAGTGTGTACTATCTACAAGATGCACTGCAGAACTCGCCAAGGCTCCTTAGGCAGCACTTTCCAAATCCACAACCACTGCCGTTCAGGAGGACAAGGGCAGCAGATATACAGGACCACCATCTGCAGGTTCTCCTCCAAATCACTCACCTGTGATTGGAAATATTTCACTGTTCCTTCTCTGTCGCTGGGTCAAAATCCTGCAAAGCCCTTGCTAACAACACTGAGTGTACCAATACTACATGGACTGCAGCATTTCCAGAAGTGGAGATGCCGGCGTTGGACTGGAGTAAACACGGTAAGAAGTCTCACAACACCAGGTTAAAGAACCTTTAACCTGGTGTTGTGAGACTTCTTACTGCATTTCCAGAAGGCAGCTCACCACCACCTTCTGATTAAAGATGGGTTATAAATATTCTCTATCCAATGACCCCCACATTTTATGAATGAATTTTTAAAAACAGGAGCTTTCATGTGTAAAAATGCTGCTTGGAGCTCCATAGGTTTACGTAACGTTTTGTTCTTGCATGTTTGTGGGAAGTTGTGCGTGGAGTCTGAAGAGATAGGAGAGGCACTAAATGAATATTTTTCGTCGGTATTCACACTGGAGAGGGACAGTGTTGTCGAGGGCAGTACTGAGATGCAGGCTGTTGGACTGGATGGGATTGATGTTCATAAGGAGGAGGTGTTAGCAATTCTGGAAAGGGTAAAAATAGATAAGTCCCCTGGGCCGGATGGGATTTATCCTAGGATTCTCTGGGAGGCTAGAGAGGAGATTGCAGAGCTTTTGGCTTTGATCTTTGTGTCGTCATTGTCTATAGGAACAGTGCCAGAAGACTGGAGGATAGCAAATGTTGTCCCCTTGTTCAAGAAGGGGAGTAGGGACAACCCTGGTAATTATAGACCGGTGAGCCTTACTTCTGTTGTGGGCAAAGTATTGGAAAGGATTATAAGAGATAGGATTCATAATCACCTAGAATGGAATAATTTGATTAGGGATAGTCAGCACGGTTTTGTGAAGGGTAGGTCGTGCCTCACAAACCTTACTGAGTTCTTTGAGAAGGTGACCAAAGAGGTGGATGAGGGTAAAGCGCTTGATGTGGTGTATATGGATTTCAGCAAAGCGTTTGATAAGGTTCCCCATGATAAGCTTTTGCAGAAAATACGGACACATGGGATTGAGAGTGATTTAGTGGTTTGGATCAGGAATTGGCTAGCTGTAGAAAACAGAGGGTGGTGGTTGATGGGAAATATTCAGCCTGGAGTTCAGTTACTAGTGGTGTACCGCAAGGATCTGTTTTGGGGCCACTGCTGTTTGTCATTTTTATTAATGACCTGGATGAGGGCGTGGAAGGATGGATTAGTAAATTTGCAGATGACACTAAAGTCGGTGGAGTTGTAGACAGTGCGAAGGGAAGTGGCAGGTTACAGAGGGACGTGGATAAGCTGCAGAGCTGGGCTGAGAGGTGGCAAATGGAGTTTAATGCGGAAAAGTGTGAGGTGATTCACTTTGGAAGGAGTAACAGGAATACAGAGTACTGGGCTAATGGTAAGATACTTGGTAGTGTGGATGAACAGAGGGATCTGGGTGTCCATGTGCATAGATCCCTGAAAGTTGGCACCCAGGTTGATAGGGTTGTTAAGAAGGCGTATGGTGTGTTAGCTTTTGTTGGTAGAGGGATTGAGTTTCGGAGCCAGGAGGTCATGCTGCAACTGTACAAAACTCTGGTGCGGCTGCATTTGGAGTATTGCGTACAGTTCTGGTCGCCGCATTATAGGAAAGATGTGGAAGTGTTGGAAAGGGTGCAGAGGAGATTTACCAGAATGTTGCCTGGTATGGTGGGAAAATCGTATGAGGAAAGGCTGAGGGGCTTGAGGTTGTTTTTGTTAGAGAGAAGAAGGTTAAGAGGTGACTTAATGGAGGCATACAAGATGATCAGAGGATTAGATAGGGTGGATAGTGAGAGCCTTTTTCCTCGGATGGTGATGGCTAGCACAAGGGGACATAGCTTTAAATTGAGGGGTGAGAGATATAGGACAGATGTTAGAGGTAGGTTCTTTACTCAGAGAGTATTCAAATGGTTATTGGATAAACATATGGATGATATTGGAATAGTGTAGATTAGAGGGGCTTTAGATTGGTTCCCCGGTCGGCGCAACATCGAGGGCCGAAGGGCTTGTACTGCGCTGTTATGTTCTATGTTCTATGTATTGGTACCTTTGAAAAGATCCAGTAAAACGTTTCTTATAACTTCACAGTGCTTTGGCACGCATTCCTAATACAGTGACAAAACATAGAGTCATAGAGGTTTACAGCATGGAAACAGGCCCTTCGGCCAACTTGTCCATGCCGCCCTTTTTTTTTAAACCCCTAAACTAATCCCAATTGCCCACATTTGGCCCATATCGCTCTATACCCATCTTACCCATGTAACTGTCTAAATGCTTTTTAAAAGACAAAATTGTACCTGCCTCTACTACTACCTCTGGCAGCTTGTTCCAGACATTCACCACCCTCTGTGAAAAAAACTGCCCCTCTGGACACTTTTGTATCTTTCCCCTCTCACCTTAAATCTATGCTCTCTAGTTTTCGACTTCCCTACCTTTGGGAAAAGATATCGACTATCAAGCTGATCTGTGCCCTTCATTATTTTATAGACCTCTATAAGATCACCCCTCAGCCTGCTACACTCCAGAGAAAAAAGTCCCAGTCTATCCAGCCTCTCCTTATAACTCAAACCATCAAGTCCAGGTAGCATCCTAGTAAATCTTTTCTGCACTCTTTCTAGTTTAATAATATTCTTTCTATAATAGGGTGACCAGAACTGTACACAGTATTCCAAGTGTGGCCTTACCAATGTCTTGTACAACTTCAACAAGACGTCCCAAATGCTGTATTAACCATGCCTCCTAAATTCTCATCCAAATCATTAATATAAATGACAAATAACAGTGGACCCAGCATTAATCCCTGAGGCACACCACTGATCACAGGCCCCCACCCTCTGGCTTCTGGCAAGAAGCTAATTTTGTATCCATTTAGATACCTCACCCTGGATCCCTTGAGATTTAACCTTATGCAACAACCTACCATGGGGTACCTTGTCAAAGGCCTTGCAAAGTCCATGTAGACAACATCAACTGCACTGCCCTCATCTACCTTCTTGGTTACCCCTTCAAAAAACTCAATCAAATTTGTGAGACATGATTTTCCACTCACAAAGCCATGCTGACTGTCCCTAATCAGTCCTTGCCTCTCTCAATGCCTGTAGATCCTGTCTCTCAAAATACCTCCCAACAACTTACCCATCACAGATGAGAGGCTCACTGGCCTGCAGTTCCCAGGCTTTTCCCTGCCATTTTTAAACAAAGGCACAACATTTGCCACTCTCCAATCTTCAGGCACCTCACCCATGACTATCGATGATTCAAATATCTCGGCTAGGGAACCTGCAATTTCCTCCCTAGCCTCCCACAATGTCCTGGGATACACTTCATCTGGTCCCGGGGATTTATCTACCTTGATGTGCTTTAAGACTTCCAGCACCTCTTTCTCTGTAATATGTACACTCCTCAAGACATCACTATTTATTTCCCCAAGTTTCCTAACATCCATGCTTGTCTCAACAGTAAATACGGATGAGAAATATTCATTTAGGATCTCGCCCATCCCTTGTGGATCCGCACATAGATGACCTTGTTGATCCTTAAGAGGCCCTACTCTCTCCCTTGTTACTCTTTTGCCCTTTATGTATTTGTCTCCTTTGCCTTATCTGCCAAAACAATCTCGTGTCGCCTTTTTTGCTCTCCTGATTTCTCTCTTATCTCTACTCCTACACCCCCTATACTCTTCAAGGGATCTACTTGATCCCAGCTGCCTATGCATGTCATGTGTCTCTTTCTTCTCTTGACCAGGGCCTCAATATCCCGAGTCATCCAGGGTTCCCTACTTCTGCCAGCCTTGCTCTTCACTCTAAGAGGAATGTGCTTACCCTGAACCCTGATTAACACACTTTTGAAAGCCAGCCACTTACCAGACGTCCCTTTGCCTTCCCACAGACTCCCCCAATTAACTTTTGAAAGTTCCTGCCTGATACCATCAAAATTGGCCTTGCCCTAATTTAGAATTTTAACTTTTGGGCCAGACCTATCATTCTCCATAGCTATCTTAAAACTAATAGAATTATGGTCACTGGTCCCAACGTGATCCCTCACTAACACTTCTGTCATCTGCCCTTCCTTATTTCCCAAGAGGAGGTCAAGTTTTGCTCCCTCTCTAGTCGGGCCATCCACATACAGAATGAGAAATTCCTCCTGAATACACTCAACAAATTTCTCTCCATCCAATCCTCTAATACTATGGCTGTCCCAGTCAATGTTGGGAAAGTTAAAATCTCCGACTATTACCACCCTATTTTTCTTGGAGCTATCTGTAATCTCCTTACATATTTGCTCCTCAATTTCCCACTGACTATTTGGGGGCCTATAGTACAACCCTATCAATTACTTCTTATTACTCAGTTCTACCCACATAGACTCAGTGGCCGAACCCTCAGATATATCCCCTTTCAGTACGGGCCGTGATGTTTTCCCTAATCAAAAGTGCAACTCCCCCTCCTGTCTTACCTCATGTTCTATCTTTCCTATAGCATCTGTACCCTGGAACATTGAGCTGCCAGTCCAGTCCCTCCCTTAGCCATGTTTCAGTAATTGCTATAATATCCCAGTCCCACGTACCCATCCATGCCCTGAGTTCATCTGCCTTGCCCGTCAGGCCTCTTGCATTGAAATAAATGCAGTTTAATCTGGACTTCCCTTGCTCTCGGTCTTGCTTTTGCCTGATCTGTCTGGTACTAGGATTACTGACACTGCCTTTACTACTTAATGGGCTCTCTTTAACTTCTCTTCTGTCTCCCTACTGTTTTGGGTCCCATTCCCCTGCCAATCTAGTTTGAACCCTCCCAGACATGTTTCATTGTCTTCCAAAGTTTGGTTGGTACATCACCATGGGTGTTGGAAAGATGCCAAAATTACAGCAAAGAACAAAGTTATTTCACCCCATTGTTTTAGTTAAATCATTTGAATAAAATGTGCCTTGCATTCCTAAAACTCAGCAGGGATTTGTATAAGGAGTTTAGGCATGTGAATTATTACTGTTTAGGAACATTTGGAGTTGTTTCATACTTTTAACAAGAGTTATTGTTCCTGTGTGTTTTATCCTATCTTATCTGCTTCATTATTTCTTTCTTTTCTTACAGCCAGCCCCTGCGTGGACCATATTCAGGGTGGGAATGTACTTTGGAATTTTTGTTGTACTACTTGCTGCTCTGATACTCGTCGGTAAGTGTCAGGAGCATGTACGTAAAAGTCATCTGTGTTCAAAAGGATTTGGGTTTGTGTCTGTCTGTTTAACCTTTCTAACCTTTTTGAAGTGATGATGCCACATTGTTGTTTCTCGCATTGGTGTATTACCAGAACGGGTATTCAACCCCTCCACTAACCTTGCTTCAGGGGATAATATGTCTGGTATAGTCAATAGGGGATAATACTCTGGGGACCTGTCTAATATAGTCATACCAAGGTCCTTTTCCCATTTGCTTTCATGTTCCAACCAGTTTTTCCTTCGGTTTCCATGAAGGTGCTATTTCATTCTGAGGGGTAGTTCGTGTTGGCTCTGGTCACCTTCTGGTACCTCAGCCTTTGAGTATTCAACTGTGGGAATATTAATACAGCTGAACACTAACCTGCCCTCACTTGACATACGCATTCTCAAATTCTCCAGCAAGGATGACTGGATTGGAATCAGGAGTGAGAACCCCCCATGATTTATCCTGTCCATCGCTCCACAGTACTGAGAACAATTGTAATGGCAAGTTGAGACCAGCTAACTCAGCACACACGAAAAGGAAATTATGGTTTGTACAGCTCAGTGCCACACCCAGCAGACTTTTTATCTACTCCCCCATTATGGGATCTACTTCCCTTTTTAAATATGTGCAAATTTTCTGCCCAAAAGTAACTGACACATAATGTGAGCAATAATAACATACTGTAACAGTAATGATCTGAAGTCACGCAGTTTAAGAAGATTTCAGTGTGCTATACTTCCCATCTTTCTTGTTCCATTTCAAGTTCCTGGTTCTGCTTGTAATGGAGTCATGCTGATTATAACAAAAACAGAAAACATTAGAAAAACTCAGCAGATCTGACAGCATCTGTTGAGAGAGAAAATAGAGTTAGCGTTTCGAGTCTGTATGACTCTTCTTCAGTTTAAGTTTATTTGTTAGTGTCACAAATAGAATTACATCAACATTGCAATGAAGTTACTGTGAAAATCCCCTAGTTGCCACACTCCGGCGCCTGTTCAGGTACACTGAGGGAGAATTTAGCATGGCCAATGCACTTAACCAGCACATCTTTAGACTGTGGGAGGAAACCGGAGCATCCGGAGGAAATCCACGGGGAGAACTCCGCAGACAGTGGCCCAAGCTGGGAATCGAACCCGTGTCCCTGGCACTGTGAGGCAGCAGTGCTGGCCATTGTGCCACCGTGCTGCCCTAATTGCTAATTGTGATGCTCATGCATTCTCAGAGCTTCAAGAAAAAGGTATCAGGATGACCATGTTCACTAATTTTAAACTGAGGATCATTGTCATGATCTTATTCACATTAACGTCAGTCTTGCTTCTCCTGCAGGAAATACTCTCTAAGTATATCACTGACAAGAACACAGGGTAGCTAGCAAATTGCGGAGGTGCAGCTTCTGCTGCGCTGTCATTACATGAACCTCACTGGGTAACCAACAAGATTATGGTGCCCAGGCTCTCACGCAGTGCAGTGAGTCAGTAGTTTGCATCCTCTGTTTATATTGCGGCTTTTGTATCTTTCTGCCCTCCCAAAAGACAGTTTTGTAGATCAGAAGACTAATCTGTGGTGTATAATTTTTACATCATGACCCCACAAACCAGAAGCAAGGTAAAAATAACCATACTGAGTCACGCAGACGAAAAAGGTCCCAGGATGAATTACTTCATCTGCGCTGAATCAGCTGTTCCCAGCCAAGACATTAGTTGGTGGAGGAGGTAAAGTTGCCCTCAGGGCCACTGAGCTAGGGAGGGGAGAACTAACCAGTATTCTCATTTGTGATTGCCAATCAGTGATTCCTGGTTAGAAAATGTGCAGTAAAGACAGTTTCAGGTTTGGTTTCTTTGGGTGAATAGCCGGGCCATAACGCACTGCAATCAGTTTTCACTGCCTTGCCCCTGCCCTAATATTTTTGGCTAATCTCAGTAATAAATTACAACTGCAGCCTGGTATCACATAGAAAAGTTTATTGTTTTTACAGCCTATATGCAGATTTTGAATGATCCAGCAGCAGACTCTCGGAGCACACTGATAGGAAATAAAATTGAATCTGCCTTAAAAATAAAAGAATGAGCAGATGTTCTCGGACAATTCTCACACAATGTGCAAACATTACCGTGACTAGGTCCATGTCCCATATTAGGGGTCTGATGAATGAAGGATTTTGGCTGTGGTATTGCACTGTGCCACATTCATCCTTGTTTTTGTTGTCAGTTGTGGGGAGGTATTGTTGGACAGGAGGAGGAAGAAAGAGAGGCTTGATCCTTCCCCTTGTAAACTAAGAAGTGATAAATAAGAGGAAGTCTCCCAAGTACCCGTATAAAATAGATTAAAAAAAGAGGAAAAAACAAATTTTTGGACTTCATTTGGGGCTAATAATAGAAATGTGCAGAAACTGATAGTAATCACTGGCACAGTTTTCCCTGCAAGTTCCAGTAACTCTGTCTCCTGCAGATACGATGCTTGGATACTTTGTTGAGGGAAGGAAATTTCTGCTGCCGGCATTTTTCATTAAATGTGAGATCAAAAAATGTGCACAGATGAGAAACACCTTTTGGCTGATCCTAATTCATCCATCCTAAAAGACTTTACACTCACCTCATTGTTGTCTGCAATAGTGTATTAAACAGTTCTAGAGGCTTTACCACCGCTGCTCTGCCTGGAAGCTCAATTCAAGTATTAGTCATTCTTTCCATCTGGAATTATCTTGTGATACCAACGCTAGCATTATCATTTACTACTTTAGTCTGTCTACCCTTACTGTCTAGCACAGGTTAATTTTAATCAATTTTCTTAATTTACCCTGTCTATACCATTTATTACCTTGTATATCTCTCTAAAATTACCTCTCAGGTACTTCTTTTCTGGTAAAAGCTAGTCTCTTCACTCTTTCAAGTTGACAAGGGATGCTACTTCTTTTACTCTGATGATGAACCCAGCGTGCTAGGTTCTTTTGTTGTTCTTTTCAATGTGCTTAAAATAGAAGTAAGCTACATCCAATAATCCATTAAGATAAAGGCAAAATACTGCGGATGCTGGAATCGGAAACAAAAACAGAAAATTGCTGGAAAATTTGCTCTGACAAAGGATCATCCTAACTCAACACGTTACCTCATTCTCTCTCCACAGATGCTGTCAGACCTGCTGAGATTTTCCAGCATTTTCTGTTTTTGTTCCAATTGTCTTAAATCATAGAATCCTACAGTGCAGAAGGAGGCCATTCGGCCCATCGAGTCTGCACTGACCACAATCCCACCCAGCCCCTATCCGCATAACCCCATACACTTACCCTAGCTAGTGCCCCTGACACTAAGGCCCTGACACATTAGCATGGCCAATCCACCTAACCCGCACATCTTTGGACTGTGGGAGGAAACCGGAGCACCCGGAGGAAACCCACGCAAACACGGGGAGAATGTGCAAACTCCACACAGACAGTGACCCAAGCCGGGAATCGAACATGGGTCCTTGGTGCTGTGAGGCAGCAGTGCTAACCACTGTGCTACCGTGCCGCCCACCATTTGATTTTAAATCTCTAACTGAGCTACACTATTTCCAACTGTCAGCTGTTGTGATTTGTCACAATAGTCAACATCAAGTTGTTGAATTGATAAGCACAAAGCAGGACAGTGTATTCTGTTTTCAATATCAGGTATTAATCTTTCTTTTTATTGTCTTGCCCAGGAAAAGTATATAAGCAGAGACTCCTCAAACAGGAGAACAGTATTCATATTTTGGACAAATTATCAGAGACCTCATTGTTTTTGAGGGGGAAATAATGTTTTGTGTAAAGTAGAATCCAAACTTCTTGAAGCAGTTTCAGCAAGGCTTTGGATGTTGGAATTCTACCTGAGGTTAGAACATAGGCCAACGGTATTAGTTAAAGGAGTCAAGTAATCAAAGGTGAGGCACGATAGCTTGTTGGCTGAATTAGCCCCTTTCTATCTCTGTAACCTCCTCTCACCCTCGGATCTCAAAGCTTCTCCAATTATGCCCTCCTGCACTTGATTTTCAGAGCTCAACCTAAGCTCTGAATTTCCTTTCCTAAACTTTTCTACCGTGCTCCCCTTTAAGACAGTCCTTAAAACCTACCTGTTTGACTAAACTTTTGGCCACTTGACCTAACATCTGACATGGCTGAATTTCAAATTTTGTTGACACTGTTCCAATGAAACAATGGGCATTTTGCTATGAGCTCTTTAAATGCAAATTGTTGTTGATTTGCAAAAGATTTGAAATAACCATGCCTTCCAAGGTTAAAAAAATGTGATCAAAGCCAAATTGAAGGACTTGCAGGCAATTGAGACATAGTGATTCAGCAGTTCTACTGAGAGGAACATTGATTCTGTGCACTCAGGATGTGTAAGCTGGACTAGATGAAGACATTGCTGTATTTAGGCCGACTCATCACCAAAGCAGTGACTGATAAGATGGTGATGTGGAGAAATAAGTGAATCTTAGATGCTGGAGAAAGTGGACCAGAGGATGATGCATCAAAATACATTTGTCAAGATGGTCCTTGTGTCTTCATGTGAAAAGTTTAGGTTCCATCCAGGTCGTTAGTGTCTACCTAGCAGCTCAGCTGCTTTTCACACTTTTTGTTCCATTTTCCAGTTAAATCAAAGGAGGGGAACATTTGGCCCTTGGTGCGTATTTATCGTGGTGGATTCCTTCTGATTGAGTTTCTCTTTCTGCTCGGCATCAACACATATGGTTGGCGGCAGGCTGGAGTCAACCATGTGCTAATATTTGAACTGAACCCCAGGAGTAATTTGTCCCATCAGCATCTCTTTGAGGTTAGTCATTTCAGATGTGATTGACAGGCCTACGGCAAGTATGAACTTCCATAGTGATTTGATGTTTTCTTAATCTGTTCATTCACTAAGTCCAATTTAATTGCTCAGTACTCCTAGCCAATAATTACAATGCTTACAATGATCACATTTTATACCTCCATGTTTAAAACGGATTTCACCTTACTTATTTGTATTAATCATAGCTACGCATACTTTCGTAGGCAATGTGTTTGGGTCAGCCCTGAATAACCATCCTCAATCAATCTAGGTTCAGCTTCTAGTGGGAAAACTATTCTCTTAAATGTGTGCCTTGACACTGAGTGTCTGTGCACTGCCTGTGTTGGTTATTTCATTTGCTGTCTGTGCAGTCCATTCAGAGTGTTTTTCACATTTTCTTATGCGTTTCTTCTGGGCTTATTTCAAACATGTAATATTTTCAAATAGTAATGTTTTCACAGAACCCCAGTGGGCACAAGACCACCTCAGAAAAGCATTATTCAACAGCACTTCACATAATGCCAGAGCTTAAATGCACTGTCCAAGGATTGCAGTTATCCAAGCTTCACATGGTCTTGTCCTGCTGCCAAGGAGTTGCCTTTGTTTGGCATGGGACCCCATGCCCAAGGAATGGTGATCTTTTTCGCCTTCTTTATAGTCTTTCACTTCAGTTAATGCTACCAAGGCCTTATTCTCCAGCAGAACATGTCTTTTCACAGGAAAACAGAACATTCACTCCCATGTTACACTAAATCGCTCTCTTCTCTACCTTATAAATTCTGTGTGGCAGGTGTCGAGAGCTTCCATGTAGAGGAAAGGAGAACGCATGATTACCATGAGGTCAGGGTTTAAATTCAATTAATATTTGGGTCTCGGAACATTATGGTCCTCATTTCTTTTTTGGAGAATCTCCATACATCCTGGCACCCATCAAATTGAAAGAACCTGCTGCAGCTACAGAGGATGGCTTGGAGATGAGGAACTCCGCAAGTGGGGTCTGGGAACTGTGACCCCTGCTGCCATGGCAAAATAATTCAATGCAAGTGGAATTGCTTGTAACCATGACCACTTTTCTTTTTATCGAGTATAAATGACTCTTGGAAAAAAGTTGAAGCACGATTTTTTTTAAAAACAGGGCAAGAGAAAAATTAGATGAGAAATCACACTTTTGGGAGAACTGATTACCCTATTGGCCTGGAAATACAGATGGATCAGGGGCAAAGTAATTCTAAATTATTACCTACATCACCCATATTAGGAATCTATTTCCTCACTAAACCTGATAGAAGGCACTTTGAAGCTCAAGTTCCTGTCTTAAGATGTATATGCTCAAAAAATTGAAAACATGTCTTGATCATAAACATAGAGCAACATAATCAAGGACATACTTATTCAGGGTTATTGGGTAATAGATTTCCCATTTTCAGATTGTGGTTTCTTTTACAAATTTGTAAATTTGGGAAATGTCAGTGCTACACATATATTCACATCTGAAGACGGTTCGGCCCACCAATGATTATCCAAACAATTAAACAATACAACCCTGCACTAATGATGCAAATACCTGGAAGATGCAAAAACTAAAGGGGGAGAAAAGTTCATGCTTTCACCTTTACTCATCCAAGCCAAAACCTATGTTATCCTTGTTCAGGACGCTCTGTTAAACTAGGATCATTACATCATATGTATCTGGTAAAGTTCCATTCAAGATTATTTTCTTTTAATGAGGGCTATTTAGTCCATTCCCCACAGCCCTGCTGGCGTCTAGTCCATGTACACAATGGGATCAAAGTGGATTAGATGTTAATTGCATCATATTTTCAAGTGCATAATGGAGGGGAATTGGCTTATTGATGTACAAGTGTGTTTGTCTGTACAACATAGATGAAACTATTTATCTTTTTACAGATTGCTGGTTTCCTCGGTGTCCTATGGGGTTTGAGTCTGTTCATCAGTTTGTATGGGTCATACAACTTAATTCCAATGCAGGTCAACCCGCTCATACTATATGGGTTCATGTTCCTATTTCTGATCAATCCCACAAAAACCTGCTACTACAAGTCTAGGTTCTGGCTGTTAAAGCTTCTGGTAAGTTAGGAGGCTTTTTTTCCCCATACAGCTTATTCACATTTTTATCTGGATTAATGTATTGAAAGTAAAGTACTGAATTGTCTCTACAGCTTGACCACTTTTAGAAACTGGATAATCTATTCAAAACCACCATGTTATTGGTGAACATGGTAAAAGAAGGATTGTCATTTGTCTTAAGCTAAATATGGTTTGAAAATTTGTCACTGTGAAAGAGTTATTTAACAATATTTATGTGTGTGTATATGTGCATAAATCATTGAAAGTGACGGGACAAGTTGAGAGAACAGTTCATAAACCATACAGTATCTTGGGTTTTATTAATAGCAACGTAGAGTACTGGAGCAAGAAGGTTGTGTTGAATTTGTACAAGTCACTAGTTTGGCCTCAGCTAGAGTATTGCATTCAGTTCTGGATATCACACTTTAGGAAAGATGAGAAGGTGAGGTGTTAGAGCGGGTGAAGAAAAGATTCGCAGCAGTGGTTCCAGGGATGAAGAACTTCAGTTATGAAGATAGATTAGAGAAGTTAGGACTGTTTTCCTTAGTGAAAAGAGATTGAGAGGAGAATTGCTAGAGGTATTTAAAATCATGAGGGGGGTGGACAGAATAGGCAGGGAGAACAAGCAAAATGGAATCAGAAACAAGAACAAAGAATAGTGGAAAAACTCAGCAGGTCTGGCAGCATCTGTAGGGAGAGAAAACAGACTTAACATTTTGAGTCCTTTTGACGCTTCATCAGAACTAAAGAGAAGAAGAATGTGTTAAATATTAAACTGTAGCTGTGAAAGATTGCAACAAGATGGAGAAACCTTAGCAAAAGACAGATGACCTGGTGTGGAAGAGGGTGGGAGGGTCTTTGCATTGAGACAATAAATGTATGGGATTTTTTTAAAAAGGGTTTTAAGATGAAAGAGAAAGGTCACAGTCTGAAGTTGTTGTACTCAGTGTTGATTCCTGAGGCCTAATTAGAAGATGAGATGCTGCTCCTCCATCTTGTTTTGAGTTTCACTGGAGCACTGCAGAGGCCGAGGACAGAATGTGGGCATGAGAATAAGGAAGGTTGGGGTCACTGAGTGAAGGTGTTCCACAATGCAGTCACCCAGTCTGTGTTTAATCTCCCCAATGTAGAGGAGACCACAATGGGGGACTTTGAATACAATAGTAGGAGATGCAAGTGAAATGCTGCTTAACCTGAAAGGAGTGCTTGGGACATTGAATGATGAGGAGGGAGGAGGTAAAGGGGCAGGTGATGCACCTTCTGCGTTTGTGAGGAGAGGTGTTGTGGGAAGGAGATGCGGGATTGTACATAATGGAGGAGTGGACGAGGGTGTTGCAGAATGCTCGGGGGGGGGGGGGGGGCGCGGAGGGCGGATGTGATGGTGAAGGGAACATGTGTTTCCTGGTAGCATCAATTCCGGCCTCAGGTGACTGTGTGGAATTAGCACATTCTCCCTGTCTCTGTGTGGGTTCCTCCGGGTGCTGGGAAGGGAAGTGTCGGAGATGTACCATGTAAAGGCAAAAGAGAGGTAGAAATTGGAAGCAAACATGATATGTTTTTCAGATCCAGACAAGAGTATGAAGCGGCACCAATGCAGTCATTGATGTAATGGATAGACCTATGAGAATGGGCCTAATTAGGACTGGGACAAGGAGTGTTCTACATAACCCTCAAAGGGATAGGCATAATTGGAGCCTATATGGGTACCCATAACCACACCTTTTATTTGCAAGATGCAAGCTAGTTAAAGGAAAAATTATTTAGTGGCCGAACAAGTTCAGCCAGTTGGAAGTGAGTGGTGGTGGATGGGGGTTGTTCGGGCCTCCACTCAAGGAAGAAGCAGAGGGCCTTCAGACTCTTCTGGTAGGAGTGGAGGTGTAGAGTGATTGGACATCAAGAGTGAAGAGAAAGCTGATAGGGCCAGGAAATGGAGGGCATCAGAGGAATCACAAATGTAGGTGGGAAGAGTGGACAAGAGGAGAGAGGATGGAGTCAAGATGGGAGGAAATGATTTCTGTGGAGCAGAATCAGACTGATATGATGGGCCTACCAGGGCATCATTGTTTGTGGATTTTGGGAAGGAGGTAGAAGCAGACCATATGGGGTTGGGAGACTGAGGTTGGAGGCTATGAGGGGGAAGATCTCCAGAGGTGATGAAGTCAGTGACTGTCTTAGAAACCATGACTTGATGTTCTGTAGCGGAGTCATGGTTCGGAGGGAGGTGGGAGGAAGTGTCTGAGAGTTGACACTCAACCTCTCCAAGGTAGAGATAGCATGCCAGACAACAACGGCACCATTCTTGTCAGCAGATTTGATCACAATGTCACAAGTTCAGACGGAGACAGGTTGGAGTGAGTGAGAGGGGACAGAGAAATTGAGATGGCTGATGTCACACCAACAGTTCTCAATGAAAAGATCAAGAGGCCAGAGGGTGAGGTCCAGGTAAAGGTTGTTCCTGGAAGAGAAATGGCAGTGAATTAAACACTAAAATATGCAAAATATTGTGGATGCTAGCATTTGAAACAAGAACAGAGAATGCTGGAAGAACTTAGTAGATCTGGCAGCATCTATATGGAGAGAAAACAAAGTTAATCTTTCAAGTCCTTTTGATTCTCCATCAGAACTAAAGAGAGAGAATGTGTCAGAGAGAAGGAGCACATGTTAGATATTAAACTGTAACTAAGAGAGATTGCAACAATCAGTTGCAGTTAATACAGTTAAGGCGGCACGGTAGCACAGTGGTTAGCACTGCTGCTTCACAGCTCCAGGGACCTGGGTTCGATTCCCGCCTTGGGTCACTGTCTGTGTGGAGTTTGCACATTCTCCTCGTGTCTGCGTGGGTTTCCTCCGGGTGCTCCGGTTTCCTCCCACAGTCCAAAGATGTGCGGGTTAGGTTGATTGGCTATGCTAAAATTTCCCTTAGTGTCCTGAGATGCGTAGGTTAGAGGGATTAGTGGGTAAAATATGTAGGGATATGGGGGTAGGGCCTGGGTGGGATTGTGGTCGGTGCAGACTCGATGGGCCGAATGGCCTCTTTCTATGCTGTAGGGTTTCTATGGTTTCTACGAAGATGTAGTGATGTTAAGTACAAAGGACTGATGGCCTGTTGTGGTGGGAGAACTGTTCCCGCTTGAACATAGAACATAGAACATAGAAAGCCACAGCACAAACAGGCCCTTCGGCCCACAAGTTGCGCCGATCACATCCCCACCTCTAGGCCTATCTATAGCCCTCAATCCCATTAAATCCCATGTACTCATCCAGAAGTCTCTTAAAAGACCCCAACGAGTTTGCCTCCACCACCACCGACGTCAGCCGATTCCACTCACCCACCACCCTCTGAGTGAAAAACTTACCCCTGACATCCCCCCTGTACCTACCCCCCAGCACCTTAAACCTCTGTCCTCTCGTAGCAACCATTTCAGCCCTTGGAAATAGCCTCTGAGAGTCCACCCTATCCAGACCCCTCAACATCTTGTAAACCTCTATCAGGTCACCTCTCATCCTTCGTCTCTCCAGGGAGAAGAGACCAAGCTCCCTCAACCTATCCTCATAAGGCATGCCCCCCAATCCAGGCAACATCCTTGTAAATCTCCTCTGCACCCTTTCAATGGCTTCAACATCTTTCCTGTAATGAGGTGACCAGAACTGCGCGCAGTACTCCAAGTGGGGTCTAACCAGGGTCCTATAAAGCTGCAGCATTATCTCCCGACTCCTAAACTCAATCCCTCGATTAATGAAGGCTAGTACGCCATACGCCTTCTTGACCGCATCCTCCACCTGCGAGGCCGATTTAAGAGTCCTATGGACCCGGACCCCAAGGTCCTTCTGATCCTCTACACTGCTAAGAATGGTACCCTTCATTTTATACTGCTGCTCCATCCCATTGGATCTGCCAAAATGGATCACTACACACTTATCCGGGTTGAAGTCCATCTGCCACTTCTCCGCCCAGTCTTGCATTCTATCTATGTCTCGCTGCAACTTCTGACATCCCTCCAAACTATCCACAACACCACCTACCTTGGTGTCGTCAGCAAACTTACCAACCCATCCCTCCACTTCCTCATCCAGGTCATTTATGAAAATGACAAACAGCAAGGGTCCCAGAACAGATCCCTGGGGCACTCCACTGGTCACTGACCTCCACGCAGAGAAAGACCCCTCCACAGCCACTCTCTGCCTTCTGCAGGCAAGCCAGTTCTGGATCCACAAGGCAACAGCCCCTTGGATCCCATGCCCTCTCACTTTCTCAAGAAGTCTTGCATGGGGGACCTTATCGAACGCTTTGCTGAAGTCCATATAGACCACATCCACCGCTCTTCCTTCGTCAATGTGCTTGGTCACATTTTCAAAGAACTCAACCAGGCTCGTAAGGCACGACCTGCCCCTGACAAAGCCGTGCTGACTACTTTTGATCATACTAAACTTCTCTAGATGATCATAAATCCTGTCTCTCAGGATCCTCTCCATCATTGTGAGAGGATCATAAGAACATAAGAAATAGGAGCAGGAGTAGGCCATCTAGCCCCTCGAGCCTGCCCCGCCATTCAATAAGATCATGGCTGATCTGAAGTGGATCAGTTCCACTTACCCGCCTGATCCCTATAACCCCTAATTCCCTTACCGATCAGGAATCCGTCTATCCGTGATTTAAACATATTCAACGAGGTAGCCTCCACCACTTCAGTGGGCAGAGAATTCCAGAGATTCACCACTCTCTGAGAGAAGAAGTTCCTCCTCAACTCTGTCCTTAACTGACCCCCCTTTATTTTGAGGCTGTGCCCTCTAGTTCTAGTTTCCTTTCTAAGTGGAAGGAATCTCTCCATCTCTACCCTATCCAGCCCCTTCATTATCTTATAGGTCTCTATAAGATCGCCCCTCAGCCTTCTAAATTCCAACGAATACAAACCCAATCTTCTCAGTCTCTCCTCATAATCAACACCCCTCATCTCTGGTATCAACCTGGTGAACCTTCTCTGCACTTCCTCCAAGGCCAATATATCCTTCCGCAAATAAGGGGACCAATACTGCGCACAGTATTCCAGCTGCGGCCTCACCAATGCCCTGTACAGATGCAGCAAGACATCTCTGCTTTTATATTCTATCCCCCTTGCGATATAGGCCAACATCCCATTTGCCTTCTTGATCACCTGTTGCACCTGCAGACTGGGTTTTTGTGTCTCATGCACAAGGACCCCCAGGTCCCTCTGCACAGTAGCATGTTGTAATTTATTTCCATTTAGATAATAATCCAATTTGCTATTATTTCTTCCAAAGTGAATAACCTCGCATTTGTTAACGTTATACTCCATCTGCCAGATCCTCGCCCACTCACTCAGCCTGTCCAAATCTCTCTGCAGACTTTCTACGCCCTCCACATGATTCACTTTTCCACTTATCTTTGTGTCGTCTGCAAACTTTGTTACCCTACACTCAGTCCCCTCCCCCAGATCGTCTATATAAATGGTAAATAGTTGAGGCCCCAGTACCGATCCCTGCGGCACACCACTAGTTACCATCTGCCAACCAGAAAAGCACCCATTTATTCCGACTCTCTGCTTCCTGTCGGATAGCCAATCCCCAATCCACGCTAACACCCTACCCCCAACTCCGTGTGACCCAATCTTCTTCAGCAACCTTTTGTGAGGCACCTTATCAAACGCCTTTTGGAAATCCAAAAACACCGCATCCACCGGTTCCCCTCCGTCAACCGCACTCGTCACATCTTCATAAAAATCCAACAAGTTCGTCAAGCACGACTTTCCCCTCATGAAAGGGCACACAGATTTAAAGTAAAAGAGGCAAATTGATATGAAGAGAAAACTTTTGACACAGTGAGTGGTTAGGGTCTGGAATGCAACTGCCTGAGAGCATAGTGGAGGCAGGTTCAAGTGAAAAATTCAGAAGGGAATTAGACTGTTAACTGAAAAGGATGAATGTGCAGGGTTATGGATGCATTGCATGTTTTGCTTTATCTAGAGGTGAGCTATAAGGCTACAGTACCAGAAACGTAGCCTTTCTTAACTAATAGCATACCAAAGTGATGGACAGGAAAAGGCAAGTTGGTTCATCATTCCTGTCCTACACTCGAGGCCAGGATCAACATGACTAAATCCTTCTTACCGTCATCGCTACCATAGGCATAATCTCCTGAGAGTGGCAAAAAATGGGCCAAGAAGGGGGGATTTTTATAATGCATCTTATAACGCTACAGTATTAACACCATGTTAATTTTTCTGCGACACTGAACAATGTTAGAATGTAACCGGTGACAACTTTGTATTGGATATAATGTGACCAATGGTAACAAGCTGTAAGGGTCAGCTGACCCAGTAAACCATGGAACCAATTCCAGAATTATGTGATGGTCAGCTGACTCACTATAAATAAGAACCTGTTGGGAATTGTGGGGAACTTGGAATGGCCCAGAGCGAGGTCCCAAGTCTGGAGTGATGAAGTTTCTTTATTAAACCCTTTCTTTGATTAATAAGTTGGAGTAGGTTTTGTTATGTTTATTGTCTGCATTTGAAGAATTACTTCTGAAGAGAAACACAAAACTGCAAAGATTTGGCAAGTTTGAAGGCCACACGAAATATAATAAAATAAAGTCACCATATTCCCAGATGACTATAGGCTGCCCTCCCTTTTGAGAGAGAGAGATCTGGCTGGTGGTGATTTTAACCTGATGATCACCACACCTCAGACAAGGTTGAGAAGGCTTCATGAATAACCTCAGCCGGTACAGGAATTGAACCCATGCTGTTGGCATTGCTCTGTATTGGGAGTCACAGTAGAGGGAGTTTTACTCTTGCAGCTGGATCTGACATGGGCATTCTTACATTTGACATATAACACATTATTTTTCAATCCTCAGCAACAATAACTCTCAGGTTGATTAGTGAAAGAATATTGCCGGTAATTTAGTTTGCTGGGTGCATGTAACAACTTGGCACTGCTGTGATTTCAGTACTTGGAGCTGCCAGTATTTATAGTTGCATACTCCATTCAGACAAACAGATGGATTTATTTATTTCAGAGGGACAAAGTTAGCAGTTTCTATGATAATAAGTGACGATGTTTTGGGGAGGGAGAGTGGATTTAATCAAATCAAGCATCTAATATCACTATAGCACTAATATAGCAAAACTATTGATGTGCTGTTTTTATGGGCCCCTCACTAAGAGAAAAATACTAAAGCTTCCCTTTATTAAACGTCCTTTTGCTCAACCATTTTTTAAAATTCTGTTGTGGCTCCCAAAGGTGCAACTTCTACATGGTTAATGTACTAATCATAATGATGAGGATGCATGCAGTAGTGTTCTACTCTTTTAAATGAGCAATATTATTTCATTGCTGCTTTTTCACTTTGACTGGGTGCGTGTAAATGCACGGAATTGAAAGGTTGGTGGAATCTGTACAACCATTAGATTTTATTCTCAACACAGATTTTGGCACTGTTCTTTGTTATTGAGTAATCCAAATGAAGGACCAAGTTCCGTAGCGCAAGGGAAAGGGAAAAAAATGGAAAATAAAGATAAAGCACAAAATAGTCACCAGGAATTTACATTCTTCAGCACTAACCAGCCAACGATCCCCTGCAGAACCCTCAACAACGAGCGCAACTGGATAATCGTATTTGTCAATTTATTCTGAGAGTTGAAAAGTGCTTGACATTGTTCTAAACCTTACTGAACTCAACCCAGACAAAGTACTGTTTTTTGTTATTTCTAACAAGAGTGAATCTAATCAATGTGAGCAGTGTTATGTGTAGGAGATGGGATTTCCATCCAGCCTCAAACACAACCACACCGAGCTCACCAAATGGGTCAGATATTGGAAATGAGCAAATGTGAAGAAATTCATGTTATCTGTACCATCAGGCTGCTTTGAGGTTAAAATGCAATGGGATTGCAGGGAATTTGCCTTTTGTGGAGGAGTAGCATCCACTAATTTGGAGATCAAAAAACAGAGCTAGTGATTACTGCAAAAACTGTGCAGTACACAATTATCAGATGTGCCTCTCTAGTACAGTGGAAAATTGTAATGTTACATTTATTTTGCCTGTTGCAATAATGGTCTAGTAGTCAAGTGCTTAAAAGGAAAATTATTGCAATGGACAGTTAATGGTAACACTGAGTTGATTTTTATAAACAAAAAGTGGTTTGAAGTGAAATCATCTGTTATTATGCAACAGTGTGCCCTAAGGAGCCGGTATAACTATAATCCAATCAAAATTAAGAACACAATTTGTATTTGGAAAGCGTCTTTAATGTAGCAAAACTTTCTTCACAGAAACATTATCAAACCAAATCTGATGCTGAACCACATAAGGAAGAATCGAGACAAATGACCAAAAGCTTGTTCAATGGGATAGGTTTTAAAGAGTGCCTTAAAGGAGGAACAAGATGTACAGAGACGGAGAAATGTAGGGAAAGAACCTTAGAGCCTTGGTAGCTGAAATCGGGAATGCTCAAGTGGCCAGAATTGGATGGCACAGATAGCTCAGAGGGTTGTGGGGCTAGAGAAGGCTTACAGAGATAGAGAGAAGAGGAGGCCAGAAAACAAAGATGCGAATTTTAAAATCAAGTGTTGCTTAACTGAAATCCAGTGCAGATCAGCAAACACTAGAAAATGATGGGCAAACAGAATTTGGTGCAAGTTAGGACACGGGCAGCAGAGTTTGATTTGATTTATTATTGTCACATGTATTAACAGAGTGAAAAGTATTGTTTCTTGTGTGCTATACAGACAAAGCATACCGTTCGTAGAGAAGGTAACGAGAGAGTGCAGAATGTAGTGTTACAGTCATAGCTAGGGTGTAGAGAAAGATCAACTTAATGCAAGATAAGTCCATTCAAAAGCCTGACAGCAGCAGGGAAGAAGCTGTTCTTGAGTCGCTTGGTACATGACCTCAGACTTTTGTATCTTTTTCCCGAAGGCAGAAGGTGGAAGAGAAAATGTCCGGGGTGCCTGGGGTCCTTAATTATGCTGGCTGCTTTGCCAAGGCAGCGGGAAGTGTAGACAGAGTCAATGGATGGGAGGCTGGTTTGCGTGATGGATTGGGCTACATTTATGACCTTTTGTAGTTCCTTGCGGTTTTGGGCAGAGCAGGTGCCATACCAAGCTGTGATACAACCAGAAAGAATGCTTTTTGTGGTGCATTTCTATGGAGTTTTGGATGAGCTTAAGTTTATGGTGATTGAACATGGGAAGTTGGCCTGGAGTGTTTTGGAGTAGACAAGACTGGAGGTAACAAAGGCGTGAATGAGGGTTTCAACAGCAGATGAGCTGTTGCAGGGTAGAATCTGGCTGTTACTGGAATTATTTGAAATTAACTGAAGAGTAACTGTAGCTGGGTATAACCACTGTTTCACAGGCACAGTAGATCTATTAAATGACCACTATAATGGCGCACAGCTCATACCATGGGGTTTTTTTTGACAATGTTGTTATGTCAAAGGGTGAGGCTGGTATATGCATCCCTGGGGAAATCTTCAATATTGTAATTGTTTCTTCCAATGCATGTTATGAATATAAAAAGACTCTTTGCAATTATAATTTAATTTTCTTAACTAATTAGAGATGTTTTAAATTTAATGGAGTTAGAATTGCCTGAGGTAGTGTGCATTCAAAATGAATGCAGGCCAAGTTCATCCACAGTGTGTACTGCATCCTAAGAAAATAAAACAGGAGCGTGTGTGTACACGTGTGTAGGGGGAATCAGTAATGTGTGTTTGTGTGTGTTTGTTTGTTTAGGGGGAGTCAACAGGGAATGAGATTGGTGCATGTTCCTGCCTTTAACAATTCTCAGTATTGACTCTCCCAACTTCCACTCTTTCATATTTTCTCTCTCCATTCTTTCCCTCCTTGTTTTCACTCTTTCCTCCATGCTTTCCCCTCTGTCCATTTCTTTTTTTCTTGCTTTTTTCCCTTTTGTTTCTCTTATTCTCGCACTTATCTGGCCCAATTCACTCTTCCAACCCTTTCTTCAGGGCGGCACAGTGATTAATACTGCTGCCTCACAGCACCAGGGACACGGGTTCATTTTTGGCCTTCGGTGACTGTGTGGAGTTTGCACATTCTCCCTGTGTCTCCAAGGGTTTCCTCCGAGTGCTCTGGTTTCCTCCCACAGTCCAAAGATGTGCAGGTTAGGCGGATAGGCCATGCTAAATTACCCCTTAGTGTTCCAAGATGTGTACGTTAGGGGGATTAGCGGGGCAAATACATGGGGCTACAGGGATAGGTCTTAAGTGGGGTGCTCTGTTGGAGAGTCGGTGCAGATGTGATGGGCCGAATGGTCGTTTTCTGCACTGTTGGGATTCTATGATTCTCTCAGTACTCACTCAGTTCTCCCATGCTCACTCTTTTCCTCTCAGCTGTTCTATTCCCTGCTCTTCTATTCCACCTTGTTACCCCTCTTCTCTCCCTCCATTCCTCTTCCCCTCTTTTTTACCCCTCCTACCCCATTTCTCTCTTCCTTACTTTTTTAGTTTATTTACTAGTGTCACAAGTAGGCTTACATTAACACTGCTGTGAAAATCTCCTAGTCGCCACACTCCAGCGCATGTTCAGGTGCACTGAGGGCGAATTTAGCATGGTCAATGCACATAACCAGCACATCTTTCACACTGTGGGTGGAAACCGGAGCACCCGGAGGAAACCCACACAGACATGGGGAGAATATGCAAACTCCAACTAGACACCCGGGTCCCTGGCGCTGTGAGGCAGCAGTGCTAACCACTGTGCCACCATGCTGCCCTATAATTATCTTCCTTCCTACTTCCTATAATCAATGTCCCTCCACTAAGAAGAATCAGCCAGTCGCTGTAGATTACTTGCCAGTGACTCCTGCTGGAAAGTATATGTATGTGTGGTTATTGAATAAGGACAGGACTGGGTTATGATGCCTTCCATTTCTGATTACCCTACTGAAACCTCTAGTCAATGTTCATGCCTGAGAGTGACCTCATGAGCATGAAGTACTTGTATCGCTGATGACGGTGATCGGCCTCATGCCTGAGGGATTACACCAGCTCATGGCCTTGGTTTTTATCCTCACGAACAGTAATGTGCCTGCCCATTTCCCATATCTGTCTCTTCAACTTCTACTTTAAACTACAGGTTATTAAAACCTGACATGGTCTCTCCTGCGGGTTACTTCATGTAACCTCCTATCTGTTTCTATTCCAGTCATACAGCTTTCATTCCTCATCTTCAATATTTTTATAACTAAAAAATGAAGGTGTTCAAAGAAAATGAAAGAAAACATTTTTTCAAAGCTCCAATGATTTTTAACTCCCAGGTTATTTGCTCACAGGAATGTCCACGAAATAAGTCTTGAATCTCTGGAGACTCCAGACAGTCATAGAATTCCTACAATGCAGAAAGAGGCCATTTGGCCCATTGTGCCTGCACTGACAACAATCCTACCCAGGCCCTATCCCCGTAACCCACATATTTACCCTGCTGATATCCCTGACACCAAGGGGCAATTGAGCATGGCCAATTATTCTAACCTGTACATCTTTGGATGGGTAAGAGTAAGTGACCCATGCATTAACCCTGGCCTTAGTTCCCAAAGTTTGGGCTGTGAGCCTGAAAAATTGCATTGCTATCTATGTGATCATCCATTTTGATCAGGATCTGTAGGTGTCAATAATCTGTAATACATTTACACAAGATTGTTCTTGTAGATGCTGTGTGAAGAGAATGTGCTGAGGGGGAATAAAAGGAATTGAGTGCGTTTTTGTAATTAGTTTTCTGAAAGGCCACTGTGGCAGCTGGCTGGGTGCAGAATTTCTAATAGAGTGTAATAATGCACATTTACAAACAATGGCGGATGATTGACAGGCCAGTAATTGCATGAATTGAATGCACTGTACCTTGTTAAAAGAATACAAATTCTACAAAAGCTGATGAGCATTTCTATGTGCTTCAGTAATGTATTTAACCGGTGATAAATGACGGAGAGGAAAAAACATCTAAACAATTGAGCTATCCTTGTAGTGTTGAAGTAATGTTATTTTTCCACTATAGTAGCAGTTGCTGAATAGCAGTTCCAAAGTGCCATCATTTTGCTTTAAATCTCTCCTACGTTTTGTCACCTCTTATGCTGAAGAATCACCATTAGGATACGCCACCAAGTAGCCATAGTTCACGGGATTAACTTGACATTGGGGTCAGCTCTGATACGAAAACCCAATGTGCATGCGCACATACTGTCAGCAAAGGGGAGGTAGCCACTCCCTGCACCTCTCAAATGCATGTGCAGGTCGATTTTGTGTAAAAATGAAGCAGGGAACATTCCATAATTCATACAGTAATGCACTTATCAGTTAATGATCATTCACTGCAACCAAGTATATTCACCACCTCACTGTCACTATTTGTAGTATTCAGTTAAAACATTCCATTTCAAGGTCTGCAGTTTAATTGAACATGGCAGCTAATCTTTGATTTATTATTGTCACATGAATTGATATACAGTGAAAAGTATTGTTTCTTGTGCACTATGCAAAGCATACCGTTCATAGAGTACATTGGGGAGAAGGAAAAGAGAAGATACAGAATATAATGTTACAGTCATAGCTAGGGTGTAGAAAAAGATTAACTTAATGCAAGGTAGATCCATTCAAAAGTCTGATGGCAGCAGGGAAGAAGCCGTTCTTGAGCATATATTATGGAATCTGTTGGTGTATTTCCTGTTAATCTATTGTTACAAAGTTCTAGTAACACTATATTGTCCTACAGTAACGAAGTGTATGCCATTGTATGATGTCTTGTATTTTCAGCTTTGCTACCTTTTCATGACCTTTTACACACTCAAGGATGGATGTTATTTTTCAGATATTTTGGGGGCATATTTTGTTTTCCTGTAAAGAAGTATAAGTCATTCAAAAGCTGGGGAAAGGTTAATTGAGACAACTCTCCATGAGGAGAATTGAGAGATGAAAAGGGGTAGAGGTGCTAAATGCATGCATTTTTAACAAAGCCAAGTTGAAGTAAATTTCTAAGTAAATGAGCAAAATTTAGAAAGTAGTATTAGGAGACAGATAGGGACCTGTTTTTTCAGCTGTTAAATTTTAAAGGAGAGTAAAAGGCTTTTACAGTTTTCAAAGTAAACTAGGGAAGGTTATTAAGTTTTCTTTGACCTGAAAGGAGAGGCATTAGGAATATCATGGAAGATATTTGTATTTTAAAGACGGTAAGTTCAATTGTCTGTTGCGGGCAATGGAATCAAAGATGAAAGGGAAAAAGAACAGTTCTGGAAAGATGTTGAGCTGAATTGTGTTGGCTATGTGTGGGGAAGTCATCCTTAAACAGCTCTGTGTTGGGAGAAGGTGTGAAGTCTGAAGTAGCCATCCAGAAAACCAGAAAAATCTTAAGTTTCAGAAAACAGTCTTGCTTCAGAAGTATTCTTGGATTTGCACAACAGTGTGAAAGAGACTGAGAAGTCATGGGGTGTACCCGTGCTAAAGTGACAGCAGTTTCGCCATGGTTTAACAGAACCCATGTCTCCATTGATTAGTAAAAGTAGATTCACCAGAGCTCATAGCCAAATCCATGCCACAGATTCAACCACAGAGGAAGATCCGGTAGGGAGATATAAAGTGATGCTTTCACTGATGTGACATCATTTCAGTTCTTAAAATAGTGTGTTTTCGTGTGAATTGTTAAGGTGTCTAATTTTAGAACTCTGAAGCTTTTAATTGAAAATCATTTACTTAAATAGATTTTAGCTTTTTAAACTGAATCGCAAACCAGCTACAATTACCAGAAAGAGACATTTAAGAAGCTATCCGTTCTCCATGCCACCAATAGCTCAATGACCTCATCTAATGAGTTGCTGGATCATGTAACCAAAATTACTCAGCTTTGTTCTGTGGTCAGTGCTTAGTTACCTGCTCTCAACTATGACTGTAGTAGAGGCTTTGCAATTCAGGAGGTCACCAGATTCCCCATTGCTGATTTGCTTAAAAGTGGAGGACAGGATTCCTCTGCCGACATTCGGTATCAAACATCATGGAAGAACAATGGGTACCGGGCCAAAGTTAAATAGGATAATGGGAATCTATGGGACAGTGTCCATCAGCAAGTCAATGACTTCAGCAGCTGAGAGTGAAAATAGTTTTTTAAAAAATGAATGTCATCTTGGTCCTGGGACAATACAGCCTCCGCAAGGTATCTGCAGATTATATCATCATCCATTTTATTCCACTTAACCTACCCAAACCTGTAGCTTCGGCATAGCATTTTTCTGTGTTGTGGCAATTCAGTTTCACACACTAGTCATCCATGTAAGGGTGATGTGCCAATTTCAAGTTGGAAATATCTAAACTTGGAGCCAACAGAGTGATGAAACCTTCTAGTAGGACTGAATTTAAACCCGGACCCCAGGTTTGAAAGGACGCTGTGCCCAAGTTTCCCTAGTACAATATCAGTTTGTGTTCCACGAGTGAACCATTCCACCTGTGACATATTGAAAAATGATTTTCAATCATTTGAAACACTTGTTATTTACAAAAAGCTGGCAGTCTCTGATATTCCTTTCTCTGAAAACACCCAAATGTTCTCAGAATGGGATTTTCTTAATTTCAGGAAAAATAACCTTCACAGATACTTCATGGGTAACATTCTCACCTAGTTAATTGCATGCCTCTGCTGTCCGTTCTACTAGCGTATTTTTTTATTTGATATTTTTATCGTTGCTGCACACAAAGCGATTGTGATTGCTTGACAGTCATAGGAAGTCCGCAGGTCCAACAAGTGGCAGCACAGTGACCAAGGCAGTGCTATCTGAAGGAGTAATATATGAAGGGAAAGGGGAGCGGGGCAGTCCCTGCAAACTGTTGCTGATTTTCTTTCCTTTTGTTTCCATAGTTCAGAGTCTTCACAGCTCCATTCCACAAGGTAGAGTTTGCAGATTTTTGGCTGGCCGACCAGTTGAACAGCCTGGCTACGATCCTGATGGACCTGGAGTACATGATCTGCTTTTATAGCTTTGAACTGAACTGGGGCGTGAGTGAGGGTCTACTCGATACTCCAGGTAATATAAAGTCACAGTGTGGCTCCAAATCAGTATGGTTTCTACATCTAAAACAAATAACAGGTAGAAGCTAGCAGTCTATGGTTGCAATTAGCATCAGGGCTTTCATTTATAAAAATCTTTTTAGGGACCTCTAAAACCCTGGCATGTTCAATTCTGAACCTCATGAGGGATATATTGGCCTTGGAGGGAGTGAGTGCACATTCTTCAGAATTTTACCTCGGCTTAAAGGATTAAATTGTAAGTACAGGTTGCATAAATCTGTTGTATTCCCCTGTGTTTACACATTTGAATGGTAATCTGATTGAGGTGTTTAAAATGAGAAGGGTTTAGTAGCATAGAAACAGAGGAACTATTCTGGTGGAGAAATCCAGAATGAAGAGCCAAAGTCTTACAATTGGAACTAAAATGTTCAGGATTGAAATTAGGAAATACCTAGAGGATAGTAGGAATATGGAATTGTCTCACCCAAAAGGCTGTGGGTGCTGGGTCAATTTAAATTTTCAAGATTAAAATCAACATATTTATTATTAGGTAAAGATATTGAGAGATATGGAGCAAAGTGAGGTAAATGGAATCAAACTAAAGATCAACTGACATCTTAGTGAATAACAGAACAGACTTGAGGAGCTTAATGACCTACTTCTGAGTAGTCAAGTATACTATGTGATTTGGTTTGTAACTACTGAAACCAGCTAAGTTCCTTGTGATTCCTGGCATTGATTCCTGAGTTCGCTGATCTGACCCATGGAGCTTTCCCAGGTCAGTTTTTCTTTTTAGATAAAGTTTCACTTACCAGCTGCAGGAGATCTTAAAGTTTTTCACTGAGCACTCCAAACACCTTTTCATCTGCAAACGCCTGCAACATAAATACAATGGTTTAATTACACTCGACATTCAGACTGCTTCCAAAATAAAGTGCAAATAATTAGGTACATGCTAGCAGTCATTCTAGATTTCAATACTAAATAATCCTACTGGAAGCCACTGCATTTCCCAATAAAATGACCTTTTCATTTCTGACGGGTTAGGTATCTCCCCAACCAACCAGGCGCCCCAGCTCTTTAGGTCACTGTGGCTGATCCGATTGAAGCCAGGAAGCAGCCAGAATTCCCACTGTTGGTTGCTGCTTGGTGAAATGCACAATTTGTTGAACAAGTACAAAAGTAAACTTTGCTTTGATGAGATACACAGTGGAATAGCTTACTTGCTACTCACTCATCAAGCATGACTATTTGGCCAAAGTATCAGGTGGCTACAAGTACCCATACAACTATACCCCAGCATGATTGTCTTCAGGAGAGGAGGGAAGGAAATCTTTTCCATCCCAAAGTCTTCAAAAAGCCACTGTTTAAAAAAAGGAGGTAGACAAAAGGCAGGTAACTATAGGCCAGTTAGCTTAACTTCTGTAGCAGGGAAGATGCTTGAATCTATCATCAAGGAAGAAATAGCGAGACATCTGGATATAAATTGTTCCATTGGTAAGACGCAGCATAGGTTCATGAAGGGCAGGTCATGTTTGACTAATTTGCTGGAATTCTTCGAGAACATTACATGTGCAGTGGACGATAGGGAACCTGTGGATGTGGTGTATCTGGATTTCTAGAAGGCATTTGACAAGGTGCCGCACCAAAGACTGCTACATAAGATAAAGCTGCACAGTGTTACGAGTAATGTATTAGCATGGATAGAGGATTGGTTAACTAACAGAAAGCTAAGAGTGGGGGGTAAATGGGTGTTTTTCTGGTTGGTGATCAGTGACTAGTGGTGTGCCTCAGGGATCAGTGTTGGGATCGCAATTGTTTACAATTTACATAGATGATTTGGAGTTGGGGACCAAGTGTAGTGTGTCAAAATTCGCAGATGACACTAAGATGGGTGGAAGAGCAAAGTGTGCAGAGGACACTGAAAGTCTGTAAAGGGATATAGATAATCTAAGTGAATGGGCGAGGGTCTGGCAGATTCGTAAATGTGAGGTCATCCATTTTGGTAGGAATAACAGCAAAATGGACTAATATTTAAATGGTAAAAAATTGCAGCATGCTGCTGTGCAGAGGGATCTGGGTGTCCTTGTGCAGGAATCTCAAGGAGTTGGTTTGCAGGTGCAGCAGGTAATTAAGAAGGCAAATGGAATTTTGTCCTTCATTACTAGAGGGATGGAGTTTAAAAACAGCGAGGTTATGTTGCAGCTGTATAAGGTGCTGGTGAGGCCACACCTGGAGTACTGTGTACAGTTTTGGTCTCCTTACTTGAGAAAGGATATACTGGCACTGGAGGGGCCAGTATATCTTCACTGCAGAGGAGATTCACTAGGTTGATTCTGGAGTTGAGAGGGTTGGCTTATGAGGAGAGACTGAGTAGACTGGGGCTATACTCATTGGAATTCAGAAGAATGAGGGGAGATCTTATAGAAACATATAAGATTATGAAGGGAATAGATAAGATAGAAGCAGGGAAGTTGTTTCCACTGGCGGGTGAAACTAGAACTAGGGGGGGCACAGCCTCAAAATAAGGGGAAGTAGATTTAGGACTGAGTTGAGGAGGAACTTCTTCACACAAAGGGTTGTGAATCTGGAATTCCCTGTCCAGTGAAGCAGTTGAGGCTACCTCATTGAATGTTTTTAAGGCAAGGATAGATAAATTTTGAACAGTAAAGGAATTAAGGGTTATGGTGAGCGGGCGGGTAAGTGGAACTGAGACCACAAAAAGATCAGCCATGATCTTTTTGAATGGCGGAGCAGGCTCGAGTGGCCAGATGGCCTACTCCTGCTCCTAGTTCTTATGTTCAAGGCGTTAGGTGACCCATTGTTTGAAACATGGTAGGTGTGTGCATATTGAAACAGACGGAATTGCTGACTGGTGGGCATGTTCACCAACATTCCCCATAATTTTTTTTATTGTACCCAGACTATTAATTTCAATGTGTGGGCCCTTTAAATTTTTTTGTACAACCTTGCACACACGGTGACTAAAAGGAGCCAACGTTTGGGTTGCCATGCAGATTAGACGGAGCATCAGTGCTGATCCATAATATGATTCGGAACTACAAACATTTGCCTTCTGTAAGTAGCAGGCAATCCTCTGTGCTGGCAATGGGATGATGCAAGGAAGCTTAAGAAAAATGCAGCTTTAGTTGCTTATCTCAGCAGTGCTTCAAAAAAAATTCTGAGCCAGTGCTTCCAATAATTCTATTAAGATTTCCAATGGAAGGGTTTGTGAATTGCAAGGGAAAATTTAACTTGATTCAACCCATACAAAATGCATCTGTCATCAACACACAGTTATTTCATGCTTGGTATATTTTATTACTGTTAAACATAATCTGTTCAGAATTGTGGGAGCCAGGGGAATTTACATAATTGCATATGTGGCCAGATTTCAGAATGTATCTAGAAGATCTTCAACTGTCTATTATGAGGAATGCTCAAATTTGATTTTGGATGTAAGCATTAGCTATCCTATTCCATTTGCATTATCCACTTGAAATATATATTATGTGCTCACTAGGATTTTTTTATGTTGGCCCCTGGGTCTCAGGAAAGTGAGCTACACACATTGTGCACTCAAGTCAGCCTCTGTGTGGGTTACAAACTGTGCCATTTTGAAAAGTGATGAATGCACCAGATGTTAATGTTTTGGCATCCATAAGGTCAAACTAACATGAAGAATGACCACTTTGGGAAAGGTATCAGAGGATCATGTGTGCCCATGGAACAGCAACCCAGTGAAACCATAGAAACCCTACAGTGCAGAAGGAGGCCATTCGGCCCATCGAGTCTGCACCGACCACAATCCCACACAGGCCCTAACCCCACATATTTACCTGCTAATCCCTCTAACCTACGCATCTTAGGATTCTAAGGGGCAATTTTTAACCTGGCCAATCAACCTAACCCGCACATCTTTGGACTGTGGGAGGAAACCGGAGCACCCGGAGGAAACCCACGCAGACACGAGGAGAATGTGCAAACTCCACACAGACAGTGACCCGAGCCAGGAATCGAACCCAGGACCCTGGAGCTGTGAAGCAGCAGTGCTAACCACTGCGCTACCGTGCCGCCCGTGTAACAGCATCTTTGGGTGGTTATGGTATTCTTTCCCTCTAGGTTTAAAATCCTCTTGTATCTTTTTTGTCTCATTTGTTGCTTTCTCCTATCGTAGCTTAAGTGCTTTCAGTTGGAAACCTATTCTGATCCCTTTATGATTTAGTGACCCCTGTTTCAGGAAGATGATACAGAAGAATTAATCAACAACATGATTACACCATACTTGATTATCTCTTGATATGACAGTTACACAATGTTGAACAAAAGCATAAACTATGGGACAGTCTCCTTCAACTGGCACAAGTGGCTGGTTATAATTGGAAGACTTGCATATTTGGTGTGAGGAAAGTATTATCAGGTTCTCCTCCAATTCGGTTAGCTTTCCATTTGTACAAGTATTCCTTGTTTTGTAAAAAAAACAATTAAAGTCAGTCACGTATCTTGAGTTCAAGCATTATGTAGTTATAGCAACTCATTGTTGAGATTGGCTTCTGCAGCAAGGCATTGTTGATCTTTGTGGTAGGAAAGATTAGTCAGTGCAGATTTAAAATGTCTTTGTTTAACCTGACCACCTATTGCTGTTATATTGGCATCTTGGTCAAAATATAAATGGGGAGAATGGCTAATTTGCAAACAGACTAAAGGGGGTGGGCAGACCAAAAGGGGGACAGTGAAAGATTTTGAGACCTGATGTTTATGCTGTTGCAGTTGCTGATTTTATTTCCTTTTTGCTCGTTACAGGCGATCACGTGTGCCACAGCTACTCCTATGGAGTAAGAGCCATCATCCAGTGTCTGCCTGCATGGGTGCGTTTCACCCAGTGCCTGCGCCGCTACCGAGACACCAAGCGAGCGTTCCCTCATCTGGTCAATGCCGGGAAGTATTCCACCACTTTCTTCGTGGTGACCTTTGCTGCTCTCTACAGTACACACAAAGGTAAGACAATGAGAAGCAAATTGCTCCCCTACCCTATGCACTGATAATTTGGAATTTGATTGAAAGCAGTGGTTTAAGGACCATGATTTAAAGAAATGTGACAGTGAGTGTGATTCAATGAATTACGCAGGGGAAGTGGTAACTAGTGTTGTTGTTCCTCAGATATTGCCTTCTTCATAGTATAATGTGAACAGATCTATCTTTAATCTGCTGTTTCTCTCATTTCCCTTAGCAGTCTCTGAAATCCACTTTCAATATGATGAAAAGCATTTAGTGCCTGTAGGCAGTTCTGATGTATGTAGATTTCTCTTATGGTTTGTCCCCCTGAGATCAGAATACAGGGATTGTGTAAATGTATAATAAACCACGAGAAGTCACTGGGCTAATAAGAATTTCTTATTAGTGCAGCTGCAACAACATTACAAGTTTGTTCTTGTGTGCCAGTTTTACAGATCGTGTTTCAGATTTATAGAAAATCTCAAATCGTCACTGCATTCTCCATCTATTATCTGAATTCAAAAATGTTCAATAAAAATGGGAAAATTAATGTTTTAACTAGTATTTTTGGGTTCAATTAAATTTGTACCCTAGCAATGTGCTTCAGCCCTACACTCAGAGCACTGCACCTTTTGTAGCAGTGTGCCATTGTATCACTTGCGACATATACCATGCTCTAGCCCATGAACGAGAGCTAAACAAGAAATGTATGCAGAAAACGCTGGAAATACTCAGCTGGTCAGGTAGCATTTGTGCAGAGAGAACAGAGTTAAGATTTCAGGTCGATGCTCTTTCACCTCAAGTGAAACTAGTTACAGATTTAACAGTTTTGCTTGCTAATAAACTGATAAATAAACTTCTTCCAATTCTGATGATAGATAATAAATGGAAACGTTAACTCTGTTTTCTCTCGTCACAGAAGCTGTCAGACCTGTTGAGTGTTTCCAGCGTTTTCTGTTTATATTTTAGCTTTCTGACAGCTGCAGTATTTAGCCTTTGCAGATTTTTAAACAGCGAGATCAAACAAAACAGGAATAGAATTCAGGGTCATTTCGTGCAGAAAACTTGCATCAACAAGAACAGATCAGAGGCTGAGAATTCCTTAATAAGCAGTGCACCTCCTCACTCTTCAAAGCCTGTCCACCATTGACAAAGCCCAAGTCAGGATGAAATACCTTCCATTTGCCTGAGTGACTGCAGTTCCAAAATTCAAAAAGCTCAACACCATCCAGGACAAAGCAGCCAATTTGATCGGCACCTCATCCACCACATGAAACATTTCTCCACCATTGACGTGCACTGACAGCAGTGTGTACGATCTACAAGATGTAATGTAGTAGCACGTCAAGCCGTCTTCTACAGTACCTTCTGAACCTATGACCTCTACCACATAGAAAGGTAAGGGCAGTAGATACATGCAAACATCACCACCTGCAAGTTCTCCTCCAAGCTACTCACCATCCTAACTTGGAATATCACTCTTCCTTCATTGTCGTTGGTTCAAAATCCTAGGACTCCCTTCCTAACATCTCTGTGGATTTACCTACATCACTTGGACTACAGAAGTTCAAGAAGATGGCTTACCCCCACCTGCTTGAGGACAATTTGGGATGGGCCACAAATGCTGGTCTTGCCAGTGGCAGTCAGGACCCATGAAGGACTAAAAAAGCACAAATGGGTGATTTTGATTCCATCAAAGTGGACTAGCTTTGAAGTAAATTCCTGAGGTGAAAAGCCAACGTCTAATCATGGTCTAATCATACCGTGCAATGTCCTGGCATAAAAAAGAAATTAACAGTTCACTAAAGAACCTAAATGTTTTGTGTTATGTTTATGACTCCAGAGCTCAATCATTAGATGTACTGAGGATTGTGTGAGGGAGGTGTGTGTGTATAATATATACACGCACGCACGCACAATGCCAGAATTGGAAGAGCTCAAATATCTTGGAGGATTTTAAGGCTGGAGAGTGTTACAGAGATAGGAAGGGGCCAGGTCTTGGAAACATTTGAAATTAAGATGTTGACAAACATAGAGAAGAAAAGGCAAAAGCAAAATAATAAAAATGCTGAAAATCTGAAATAAAAACAGAAAATCCTGGAAATACTCAGCAGGTCAGGCAGCATCTGTGGCAATGGATTGTTTCCGAGGCTGTTGAAGGAGGTCAGGGAGGAGATAGCAAATGCTCTGAGGATGATTTTCTAATCCTCACTAGATACAGGGGAGGTATTGGAGGATTGGAGAAATGCAAACGTAGTTCCATTGTTTATAAAGAAATCGGGGAAATACCAACAATTATAGGCCAATTAATCCTACATCGGTAGTGGGCAAATTAGTAGAATCAGTCCTGAGAGATGGGATTAACTGTCACGTAGAAAGGCATGGACTAGTCAGGGATGGTCAGCATGGATTTGTTAAAGGAAGGTCTTGCCTCTCAAATTTGATTGAATTATTTGAGGAGGTGACAAGAAGGTTTGATTAAGGTAGTACAATGGATGTTGGGTACGTGAAATTTAGCAAGGTGCTTGACAAGGTTCCACATGGCAAGTTGGTCAAAAAAGTAAAATCCCATGGGATTCAGGGTAATGTGACAAACTGGATCAAAAGTTGGCTTAGTAACGGGAAACAAACGGTAATGGTTAATGGATGCTCTTGTGAATGGAAAGTTGCTTCAAGGTCGTGCCTCACTAACTTGATCGAGTTTTTCGAGGAAGTGACAAAGGTGATAGATGAGGGAAAGGCAATGGATGTTGTATACATGGACTTCAGTAAAGCCTTTGAAAAGGTACCTCATGGTAGACTGGTACGAAAGGTGAAGTCACACTGGATCAGAGGAGAGCTGGCAAGATGGATACAGAACTGGCTTGGCCATAGAAAACAGAGGGTAGCAGTAGAGGCATGCTTTTCTGAATGGAAGGCTGTGACTAGCAGGGATCAGTTCTGGGACCTTTGTTGTTCGTAGTATATATAAATGATTTGGAGGAAAATATAGCTGGTCTGATTAGTAAGTTCGCAGACAACACAAAAATTGGTGGAGTTGCGGAAAGTGAAGAGGATTGTCAGTGGATACAGCAAGATATAGACCGGTTGGAGACATGGGCGGAGAAATGGCAGATGAAGTTTAATCCGGACAAGTGTGATGCATTTTGGAAGGTCCAACGCATATAGGAATTATGCAGTAAATGGTAGAACCCTTAGGAGTATTGATAGGCAGAGAGATCTGGGCGTACATGTCCACCGATCACTGAAAGTGGCAATGCAGGTGGATAAGATAGTCAAGAAGGCATACGGCATGCTTGCCTTCATCGGTCGGGGCATTGAGTATAAAAATTGGCCGGTCATGCTGCAGCTGTACAGAACCTTAGTTAGGCCTCATTTAGAATATTGTGTACAATTCTGGTGACCACACTATCAGAAGGATGTGGATGCTTTGGAGAGGTTACAGAAGAGGTTTACCAGGATGTTGCCTGGTCTGGAGGGTATTAGCTATGAGGAGAGGTTGGATAAACTCGGTTTGTTCTCACTGGAACGAGGTTGAGGCGTGACCTCATAGAAATCTGCAAGATTAAGAGTGGTATGGACAGAGTGGATAGTCAAATACTCTTTCCTAGGGTAGAAAAGTCAAATACTAGGGGATATAGATTTAAGGTGCTTGGGGAAAAGTTTAGAGGAGATGTGCGAGGCAAGTTTTTTTACACAGAGGGTGAAGAATGTCTGGAGCGCGCTACTTGGGGAGGTGGTGGGAGCAAGTACGATTGCGGCATTTAAGGGGCAACCAGACGAATACATGAATAGGATGAGAATGGAAGGATATGAACTCCGTAAGTGCATACGGTTTTAGTTTAGGCAGGCATCATGATCGACGCAGGCTTGGAGGGCCGAAGGCCCTGTTCCTGTGCTGTATTTTTCTTTGTTCTTTGGTCCACAGGATTCGGTGTTGGGATCCTTACTGTTTGTGTTATATATTAACGATTTGCACATGAACGTGGGGGGCATGATTGGGAAATTTGCAGATGACACGAAGATTGGCCAAGTAGTCGATACTACACAGGATGGCTATAATCTCCAAACCGATGTAGATAGTTTGGTGGAGTGGGTGGTAAAGTGGCAGATGGGTTTTAACATAGAGAAATGTGAGGTCATACATTTAGGGAGTATATATTAGATAGGAATATACTTAGAGGGGTAGATAGAATGAGAGATCTTGGCATACAAGTACACAAGTCCCTAAAGGCAGCAATTCAATAGACAAGGTTGCAAAGGAGGCCTATGGAATGCTCTCCCTCGTTGGCAGAGATGTACAATATAAAAGTAAGGATATAATGTTGGAATTGTATAAAACACTGGGAAGGCCACAACTGGAGTTTTGTGTGCAGTTGTGGTCTTCACATTACAGGAAGGACATAATTGCTCTGGAGAAATTACAAAGGAGGATTACAGGAATGTTGCCAGGGCTAGAAATGTTTGCTACGAGGAGAGATTGGATAGGTTGGAACAAAGAAGGCTGAGGGATGACTTGATTAAGGTGTACAAAATTATGAGGGGAACAGATGGAGTGGACAGGATAAAATTGTTTCCCTTGGCAAAATATTCTAGAATCAGGGGACATAAATTCAAGACAAGTGACAGAGATGTAGGGGAGACTTGTGGAAGAACTTTTTTACGCAGAGACAGTTGGTGTCTGGAATTCGCTGCCCAAGTTGGTGGTGGAGACGGAGACCCTAAACTTTTTTTTAAAGTACCTGGATTTGCACCTTAAGTGCTGTAAGCTACAGGACTATGGGTCGGGTGCAGGAAGGTGGGATCAGAAAGGGCATCTGGGTGTCCTTAGACTGGCATGGACAAGATGGGCCAAGTAGCCTCCTCCTGTGCTGTAACCTTTCTATGTTTCTGTGTGCAGAACAGCCTGAAATAGCCAGCATACTTAATGCCCGCCTTTGTTGTTCAATTTATAATTAGAAATCATAGAAACTCTACAGTGCTGAAGGAGGCCATTCGGCCCGACAACAATCCCACCCCAGGCCCTGTCCCCACAACCCCACACATGTACCCCGCTAATCCCTCTAACCTAAACATCCCGGGTCATTATGGGCAATTTAGTGTGGCCAATCAACCTAACCCACCCATCTTTGGACTGTGGGAGAAAATCAGAGCACGCCCTGAGGAAACCCACGCAGACGTGGGAAGAACGTGCAAACTCCACACACACAGTGACCCAAGCCAGGAATCGAACTTGGGTCACTGGAGCTGTGAGGCAACAGTGCTAACCACTGTGTCACCATGCTGCCCCAGAACAGGGAATGTTTTATCACGAGTTGCTTTTGATGCAGAGACTATAAGATAATTTAAAAAGGAATTAATAAAGAATTTAAAGAAGAAACCTAGGTACGATGAGTTGAAAGGTCTTATTGTGTGCTACAAGTGCTGTGAATCAGTGCCTTCAAGAGGGGTGAAAATTAAAAAAGAGAATACAAAATGAGACAACAAACTCTTTTGACGCTGACTGCAGCCTCCTTGCTTGAAGAATTGTTTATGGCTTTGTTGCTCATGCATTGCAGTATCCTCATTTGTAGAAATCAAAATGCTGTCAATCAGTTCTCCATGAGTGTCCTCCATTAGCAGCAAACATGAACCCACACGTGTAGTAAATGTAGCTGATCTCATTTAATTGCTTCATTTAGTCTTGTCATGGGTGTGTTTAATTTGAAAAGGCACTATATTCATCTGTGCAGGACTGGAAAGGTTCAGACCGTTTTCTCAAGGTCTTGCTCTTTTCTGAGCATAATTAGAGAAGAGGATTTTTCATCATTATTTTCAAGCTAATTTGACAGTTGATTTCCATTTGCTTGTTCAAATAACCTCATCGTTTTGGAGACAGTAGAGACTTTAGATGCGGGGCCACAGTGACTGAACAAGACAAATTCCATTTTCCTCACACAGGATTATGAGATTACCGGTATTTTGAGATCGCATCTGGGATTCTGTCCTTGTATTCCTTGAAAAAGACAAGCAATGATTTTACTAACAGGATGAAGTCTCTTCTATGTTACAAAATTGACTTGGGACGGTCTGAACTCGGTTTTCATTGAGCAACACAAAACTAATTCACAAGGAGTCACATAAATGGATGGATGTGTGGAATGCTGTAAAATTTACGTTAGTGTACGAGGAATTTAAAATGTATCGGCATAAAATAAATTGAGCTTTTTGCTATATTTGGCTTTAAAGTAAGTGACATGAGAATATTTGATCCTGGCACTGATTGCAATAATGACTTAATTCATTGCATTGATGGGCGCCAACAACATTTCAATTGATGTAAAGAAGCAATCCACATGTAAGATTATTGTCACATCCAGTTTTGATCTGTCATGTGCAGCCAACCATGTGTACATAGACAAGGCCTGCTGCACATATGTAATGGGTTCCAGGCATGTTTTGTGTCTGAATCATTGATAAAAATGGAATCGAATGTAAGTACTGGCAATGTTCTGCTCTTGAAGATGGCACTGTAAACAAGTTTTCAGGATGATTGTGGAAGAAGATTTGTACAATGTATAGTCCAAATTCATCCATTACTTCTGAACTGTGAGACTCTTCATACATACCATGAAGGTCTATGATTTAAAACATGGTCTGCAATGAGATAGCTGATCTCAGTCATGGCAGCAATGCAGTTTCTGCAGTTAGTGCTGGTGTCACAGGACTAGGGAAACAGAAAATAGAGATTCTTTTTCTACATTGTCCTTCACTGACATGAAAGCTTTCAACTATGATGCTCCATGTAAGTAAATGACCTCCTGACATTAACAGTGTGACTTAAGCAGGAAGAATGCTGCAACAATTCAATGGAAAATCATATGACTGTTACTTCAGAAATTGAGAATGCAGCCTTGACCTAAGCTGCGTGGGATATGAACGGTGTGGGTTTTTTTTCTTGTAACTTTATCGATTATTCTTGAGTTATTTTGGAAATCACATTCCTAAATTAATTTAATATTTGCTTTTTTCATAAAATCATAGCACAGAATGAGTCCAGTTAGCATGTTGTGTCCATGTTGGCTCTCCACGAGGGTAAATCAGCTAGTCACACTTCCCTTCACTTTCCTTGTAGCCCTACAAATTTTTCTCTTCTGATGCATTTTCAATTCCCTTTTGAATGGAAAGTTCAATAGGAACGAAGTTTTTCCCTATCTACTCTGCCTAGTCTCCTAATGATTTTGAAAACCCTTATCAAATCTCTTCTCAGCCTTCTTTAAGGGAATAACTCCAACTTCGTGGAATTCCTACAGTACAGAAGGAGGCCATTCGGCCCATCGGTTCTGTACCAACCACAATCCCACTAGGCCCTATTCCTGTAACCCTGCACATTTACCCTGCTAATCCCCCTGATACTAGTGTCAATTTAGCATGGCCAATCAACCAAACACGCACATCTTTGGACTGTGGGAGGAAACCGGGGCACCCGGAGGAAACCCACGCAGACACGGGGGAAAGTGCAAACACCACACAGACAGTGACCCGAGGCGAGAATTGAACCTGGGTCCCTGGCGCTGTGAGGCAGCAGTGCTAACCACTGTGCCGCCCAAAACTTCTTCTCTTCATCTTTTTAAGGTATGTTCTCCCATGTTCGTCCATTTTGGTAGGAATAACAGCAAAATGGACTATTATTTAAATGGTAAAAAATTGCAGCATGCTGCTGTGCAGAGGGACCTGGGGGTCCTTGTGCAGGAATCTCAAGGAGGTGCAGCAGGTAATTAAGAAAGCAAATGGAATTTTGTCCTTCATTGCTAGAGGGATGGAGTTTAAAAACAGCGAGGTTATGTTGCAGCTGTGTACGATGCTGGTGAGGCCACACCTGGAGTACTGTGTACAGTTTTGGTCTCCTTACTTGAGAAAGGATATACTGGCCCTGGAGGGGCCAGTATATCTCCACTGCAGAGGAGATTCACTAGGTTGATTCTGGAGTTGAGAGTGTTGGCTTATGAGGAGAGACGAGTAGACTGGGGCTATACTCATTGGAATTCAGAAGAATATGGGGAGATCTTATAGAAACATATAAGATTATGAAGGGAATAGATAAGATAGAAGCAGGGAAGTTGTTTCCACTGGCGAGTGAAACTAGAACTAGGGGGCATAGCCTCAAAATAAGGGGAAGCAGATTTAGGACTGAGTTGAGGAGGAACTTCTTCACACAAATGGTTGTGAATCTGTGGAATTCCCTGCCCAGTGAAGCAGTTGAGGCTACCCCATTGAATGTTTTTAAGGCAAGGATAGATAAATTTTTGAACAGCAAAGGAATTGAGGGTTATGGTGAGTGGGCGGGTAAGTGGAGCTGAGTCCACAAAAAGATCAGCCATGATCTTATTGAATGGCGGAGCAGGCTCGAGGGGCCAGATGGCCTACTCTTGCTCTTAGTTCTTATGTTCTTATGTTTCTTGGTTGCTTACTATTGTGAACTGGCTGCTAAACTTCGTTCAATGCTGCTGTGTAATTAGATCCGAAGATAGTGAAACAGAAGGTGATTCTTTCCACTGATTTTCCTTCCCTTGTAAGAAGTCTCACAACACCAGGTTAAAGTCCAACAGGTTTATTTGGTAGCAGAGGTGACTGACCTCTGCTTGCAGGTCCTAACAAAATCATTTAGTACAAATTCAGTGTCACCCTTCGACCCACAGCAGCAACTGCTAAGCAAGATTGTATGCTAACTTCAAAACATACCTCCCTAAGCATTAACAGCACTCTGAAAACACACAAGCTTGTTTTTCAAGGAAATGATCACAATGTGTTATTATTTGGTTCCAACTCTGCTTCTAACCAATACAAGAAACAAGAATACAGCTTTTTAAAAATTAATTCATGGGATGTGGGCATCACTGTCTCAGCCAGCATTTATTGCCCGTCCCTGGTTGCCCTGGAGAAAGTGGTAGTGAGCTGTCTTTTTGAATTGCTGCAGTCCATGAGGTGAAGGTACACCCACATTGCAGTTAGGGAGGGCAATTTTGGGCCCCCGTGGTGCCCAAAAGCTTGGCTGAAGAGGCAAGTTTTAAGGTGCGCCTTAAAAGAAAGAAGGACCAGAGAGACAGAGACATAGAGGTTTGGGGAGGGAGTTCCAGAGCGCAGTACCTAGCCAGCTGAAGCCATGGCTACAAATGATTAAGATTCGAGATACGCAAAGAGCCAATAAACCTGAACTTGTAATAGATAGACTTAAGGTTACAATCCCACATGCAGGTCATGGCAAAGCATTCAGCCTGTCGAACAAAACACAGAATGAGGAAAAAAATGTCACCATTGCTACATAGCGAAATCGAAGCTGAAGGGTGACCTATGGGAATGTGTCAGAATGGGTACTCTCTTATCAGAAGCAATGGCATATTCATTTTACTTTCATCTAGGAGATTGTTACCAATACTACAATCTAACTGGGACAGCAACTGGGCAATTTTAGACCACTCTGGGGAGAAAGGTATTGTACAGTATGTGCAGAAAGGATACATTTCCATCAATTTACCAACAGGAAAACCTCCTAGTATTAAAGAACTGGCCATGTCCTAATTCCTTTCAAAGGCTTGTTATGCTAAATATAATCCAAGATCATCATAAAACATCATGAGAATGACACAAATCGCACACGCTCAGCCCCCTAGTGGCTCCATGAGGTTCTCCAGCCAGACTGGACACAATGGCACATATTTCATCCCTGGTTTACTGATCTGTATTAAAATACTGCAGATGTTACAAATAATCGCAGTCCCATTGGGCTAAAGACACAAAGATCAGTTGGGGATCCTCATAACTGTACAGATGTTGGGTGAAGACACAATTGCACTAGCCATGTAAATACTGTGGCTACAAGAGCAGGTCAGAAGCGAGGAATCCTGCAGCGTGAAACTCAACTGACTCCTCAAAACCTGTCCATCATCTACAAGGCACAAATCAGGAGTGTGATGGAATACCCTCTACTTGCCTGAATGAGTGCAACTTCAATGTTCAAGAAGCTTGATTCCATCCAGGACAAAGCAGCCCACTTGATTGGCACCCATTCATAATCATTCACTCCCTCCACCACTGATGAACAGTGGCAGCAGTGTGTGTATCATCCACAAAATGTGCTGCAGTAATTCACCAAGGCTCCTTGGGCTGCACCTTCCAAACCCACGACCACTACCACCTAGAAGGACAAGGGCAGCAGATACATGGGAATACCATCACCCGAAAATTTCCTTCTAAGTCACTCATCATCCTGACTTGGAAACATATCGCCGTTTCTTCACTGCTGGGTTAAAATCCTGGAACTCCCACCCTAACTGCACTGTGGGTGTACCTACACCTTGGGGATGGCAGCAGTTCAAGAAAGCAGCTCACCACCTTGGGGGACAGAGAGGGGCTGAAGGTGAGGAGACAGGGGACTGAGAGCCGGGCAGGTGAGGAGACAGGGGACTGGGGGGGAGGTGGTGCAAGCGGCGGTGGGGGGGGGGGGGGGGGGGGGCAGATGAGGAGACAGGGGACTGAAGGGGGGGGCAGGTGAGGAATCAGGGGATAATAAGAATAAGGCAAACCAACCCAGCCCAACCCAACAAGTTCCAACCCTCAGGATCCAATGGTAATAGCATGAGTACTTAGAACTCACATTTTGTGAAGCTGTCCCTTTTAACAAGCCAGACATTGTTCATTAATTTGGAGGCACGACAATGGTCTTTCCTCCCATTCATAACCCTTTATAGCTATTCCCCTTGATTTAGAATCTGAAATAATTCCTAACCCAGCAAGGACGGTGAGTTTAGCAAAGGAGGGAGGAGAGTGAGGATAAGGCTCCCAATTATTTAAGGTATTTTTAATCTCTATTCCTTGCTATCTTAGTCTTAAAAGTATGTGACACTACACATTGGTAAAGTTGCAAAACTGCTCTTGAAAGGGGCCTGAATCTTTCTAGTGGTAGGGAGGACTGTGTAAGGACGAAAGGGAAAGGATAGCATACATTTTAATACTATCAAACCTGTAAATTCCTTGTGGTGGGACAGAGGGAAACATAGAAACCCAACAATGCAGAACAAGGCTATTCAACTCATCGAGACTGCACCGACAACAATCCCACCCGGGCCCTATCACCGTAACCCCACATTTTTACCCCACTTTAACCTACGCATCCCGGGACACTAAGGGGCAATTTAACATGGCCAATTAACCTAACCCGCATATCTTTGGACTGTGGGAGGAAAGCAGAGCACCCGGAGGAAACCCACGTAGACACGGGGAGAACGTGCAAACTCCACACAAACAGTGACCCAAGCCAGGAATCGAATCCAGGTCCCTGGAGTTGTGAGGCAGCAGTGCTAACCACTGCCATTCTGTACACAATGCATTATTTTGGTATTATTCAGTATACCATTGCTGTGTGTAATTCCTCGCTTAGATCAGAGAAGGTGGAGCAGAATAGAAGGTCAGGGATGGGTGGAAGCTCAGGAGAGATTGCCAAAGGTGTCATGGACACAAGTCAAAGGGAGTGTTGATGGTAGTGTTAAAGACTAAATACAGTGATAATAATGATGAAAGGTAACTCAGAAGAATGCATTAATAGCAGAACAAGGAATGTTCCGATTTAACCTGTTCTATTATTTTGTAGTAGTGTTAGCGACCACACCAGAATTCTCACTTACATCAGGAAGCCAGATTAGACCACAACAATTTTTCTATTTTGGCATACATGTGAGGCTAGGATACTTCATTCAAGGAGTACTTCTGCTGACAAATCTTTTATAATAAAAACAAACTTTATTTCATAACACTGAAGCAATTTAACAACATTGAACGATAGTTAAAAAATGAAAGGAAACAACTTTAATTTCTAACTTATCACTATTTCAGTTCCAAATAAGCAGCATTCTCTGACAGACTTAAAATCCCACTTTAAGTACAGTTAGCAACCATAAATATACTTGCTATAAGGGGGTGTAGTCAGTCTTGAAGCTTTCAGAGAGAGATTGAGTTTCAGAGCAGCTTGCAGACCTCTGTCTTTAAACAAACCCCAGCTAGAACTGAAAGCTGCTTTCTCTGCCTAGCTTCTCCCATAAACCATATTATTACATGAGCTAATCAAAACCCCAGGGGAAATCTTCATCTATAAACAAAAATCCATTAGCTCTTCTAAGTAAACACTGCGTGGCTAAAATGAATAATTATCCTGCTCTCCCAGCATCTGAGCTGCAGTCCTGCCAGACATATTGTCCGCCTGTCGAAAAAAATGAAATTTTAAAACATTCCTCTTAAACATAAAAAAACTATTACAACTATTAGCATCACAGTAATACACACTCTATACATTGCCCTGAAACCTCCCCTAACAAATGCTGTCTCAATTTTTCAAGTGTTCTAATTTATATTTTACTCATATCGAACAGCATAGTAATGAATCAGCATTGTACACATTCTATTGCCTCAATATTCATCCGATAGTGTAGTCTTATCAAAATCGTCTGTTCATCTATTTTTCTGTTTCATCTACTTTTGCTGGTTACAGTTGACAGATGACCCTTGGCCAGGACACGAGGAGAATATCCCTGCTTCTCTTTATCTATCTGAGGAGGTAGACGTTCTCAGTTTAATGCCCCACCAAAGACATTCATCTCCAATGATCTTCTTCTTTGATTCTCCTGGAGTCAGATTAGTTTAAATTAATCACCTCAGTCTTTAGTTGATTTTTTAAAAAAAGGCACGAGTCCTATCACCAAACTGATTTATAGTTTATTGTGGCCATATCTACTTGTTGTTTTGCTTAACCCCCTCCACCAATCCCCCAAATCACATTAGTAGAACTATATGGAGCATCTTATGTTCTATCTCGCACACTTGTCATCAAGTGCATGTCATCACCAGCCTCATCTGGCACCATATGTGGGCTTAAAAATCCTTCTCATCTTCAATTCATTCCTAGTCTTGTGCTGCCCTACCTCTGTGATCTTCCCCAACACTGTCACAGCCTATGCCTTCTATTTTCCAGCTCTTCTATAATGTACCCCCTGCATCTGATCCATCGCTATTGGTGGAAACTGTGATGATGGAACCTTCAGCCACATCCCCTTGCATTCTAAAACTTGAGTCTTACATGTCCTATCACTTGTCTTCAAAATCTTCTTCAAAACATACCTCTTTGACTGTGCTTTCAGCCAATTCCCCTGCAGGCTGTCTATAGTATCTCCAGTTTTGTACCATGGGATGTTTTGTTAAATGAAGAGTCTTGTCCAAATAAAAGCTTTTCTGCTGCATTTCATTCATCTACGTGAAAGTTCTGTCAAAGTCGGCAGGTTATTTTCTAGAAGTTGTGCAGAAATACACACCCTATGAATAGAGTAGTGCTTCCCTGACAATCAGTGACCTGTATTCAGCTTCTCCTAACGTCCTTCTCTAATGAAGGGACCAATCCCTGCATGGATGTGATTCCACTGAAACCGATACTGAATCAGGATCTTTAAGCATGGTGAAGAAGTAAACATTGGCAAGTGCCACTGGTCATCGCGACCAAGCCCCACCTAACCTTGAACAAGGTCCACACAAAGTGCTTTCCAGTGGTGTGCTGCTGGATAGGAAAAGGAAACCTGGGACATTTTTTCTTCCTTAGCCAAGAAAGGTTTGAGATAATAAAGTCTCTCAGCCGGATAGGTCATTTGGTCCATCTTATCATTGTCCCTTCAGAAAGACCTTAACATCCCTCGTTATAGAAGCTAAAAGTTTCTTCGGAGATTTCAGAGCTCTCCTTGCCTTCACAAATCGCTTTACATCTATCTTGAACTTGCCTTTACCTGTGACACTCCTCTTCCGTCCTCACATTTAAAATCATTTTCCATGTTTCCGTTTATACACCTTTTGAAGATTTGGCATCAGCTAATTCAACACACACACCAGAAGTCAAACTTAGCATCTTATACTATGTTACCCTGCATCTGTTTATTAAAAATTATGTTGCAATTCCAATGCAGATCCCCAGATGAAAGATCGTTGGTGACCTGCTGACATGAGAATGATAAGTGTAATATCAGCCCTCATGAGTAGTTGTTTCAGCATAAGCAAGAAGGCCTCGTGTGTTAAAATCCATTTCTTACTCAGAAATGGAAAGGTGGTGTTTCTTTGTGCTAGAGTCAGTTAACTTTAGGACACTATGCTCTTTAAATGCTTGAAATGATTCACTGGAAAATTAGATGCCACCTAACAAACCAGAATGCGGTTTACAGAGATTGTATGCGCCTTGTACAACATGTCAATCTGCCGACCTGTAAGTTTTAAATCGAACGTTGCCTGTAAACTCAGTGTAACCCAGGAAGAGAAGTCCATAGATTCTCATTGAACCAGTGGCCCCACAGCATGTGTCACACATCCATCTTGTTTTCAGACTGATGACGAGCATTTTTGTGTGGTATTGACACGGCTGGAATTTATGCTCTTTATCAGGATGTAGTAGGCATGTTTATCTGTAATCCCAGTGTCAGTGCTCTCACCACTCTACAATGCTGTCACTGTAGTAACATAGCCTGCCACATATAGTTCTAGTAAAAACTATGCAATCCACTACATCTCAATTGCAGCCAGTCTGATAGCTGGTGTATATCCTCAGCCATCAGTTATGCTTTTGATGACAGAATCGTGAGGAGCTGCATTGGATTCAACAGCCATAAACACCCTGTTATTAATAATCATACACTATTTCTACTGATGCAAGCAACATTTTGCGGGTGATAGGAATTTAGTGCTAATGTCATTGGATTAGTAATCCAGAGGCCCAGTGTAATGATCTGGGGACACTAGTTCAAATCCCACCGTGGCAGCTGGTAGAATTTAAATTAATTTAATAAGTTTGGAATATAAAGCTAGTCTCAATAATGGTGATCATGAAACTATCATCGTTGTTGTAAAAACTCATCTTCACTTTAGGGAAGGAAATCTGATGTCTTTACTTGGTCTGGCCTACATGTGACTCCAGGCCCATAGTTTAGGTGATTGACTCTCAAGTGCCCTCTGGATTGGCCGAGCAAGCCACTCCATTCAAGGGAGAGATGGGCAACAAATGACTCCACATCCCATAAAAGAATAAAGAACAAAGAGCTTAAATATCATGGTCCACCTTGATCATGGCAGGAGGTGCTAACACACTGTATTTACAGGCTAGTTCTCTCCCCATTGCTTGTATTAGTAATTCAAGCAGGTTTAAACTGGGGTAGCAGTCGCGCAAGACCGGAATTGTAAGAGATGTTGGTGCAATGTTAACACCACCAATCCCACATAATGGCAACAGCAGTGACTGGGAATCTACCACCAGTGGGAAGAGTCGGATTTGGCCATGTAACTAACAGGCTGATGCATGGTACTAGAATGCAACCTAAACAAGCAGCAATATAAAAAGTGAAGCAACATGCTTAAAAAAAAGGTGGAGAGTGCTTTGTCATCAATAATGGGGCGGCACGGTAGCACAGTGGTTAGCACTGCTGCTTCACAGCTCCAGGGTCCCGGGTTCGATTCCCGGCTCGGGTCACTGTCTGTGTGGAGTTTGCACATTCTCCTCATGTCTGCGTGGGTTTCCTCCGGGTGCTCCGGTTTCCTCCCACAGTCCAAAGATGTGCGGGTTAGGTTGATTGGCCAGGTTAAAAATTGCCCCTTAGAGTCCTGAGATGCGTAGGTTAGAGGGATTAGTGGGTAAATATGTGGGGGTAGGGCCTGGGTGGGATTGTGGTCGGTGCAGACTCGATGGGCCGAATGGCCTCCTTCTGCACTGTAGGGTTTCTATGATTTCTATGATAGTAAGCAAAGAAACTGTATGCTTAAAAATGGAGCAAGTACTCGCAGGATGCTGTGGCATACAAAAGGAGAGAAATGGCAGATTTGTTCAATGGTCTGATTCCCTTCATGTGCTCATCTTCATTTGAAAGGTAAGCATGAATATAAAGTGGGGTAATTTGTGTTTGCCTGAGTGGAGAGACGGAGCCTCTGCTTAACAACAATTCTGAAAGGCAACGGTTTCAACTGTTCAATGCTCACAAATCCAAAAACAAGGGTAATATTCTTGACCTATTTTCTGCAGTAACTTGAGTATAGGGAAGGACTGAGCTGGCCCAATCTCCCCATCCTGACTTGCAGATTCGCATTGTACAATTTCATTCTTATCGAGTGTTGATGTGGCCGTAAATTGGTGCATTGGGTGATTCTTAAACCTATAACCCCAAGCCTACCGGAGAGTGTGTGTGTGCGTGCATGTGCACATTGAGAATTCATGAGATGAAATAAGAAAATAATCATACACTTAGACCAGTGGCGGATTAACCATCAGGCTGAGTAGGCTTAAGCCTAGGGGCCCGGAAGGGAGGGGGGCCCGAGAGCAAAAATGATCAGCAGAGCTTAAAAAACGCACTGAAGCATATAGATCTGTGTCCAACCGATTTGGATTTCTTTCTTGTATTTGCAATATTGATGTCGACGCACTTTAAAAGGCAGTGAATACCCTCATACAAGTTTATCGGGACAACTTTGACTTGGCCTTTGTGGAAGAGCTCGTCCACTTTCAGAAGTACATTCAAGGACAATCCGACGATGATGTCACTGTCACTGGGATGTATCGAGCTCTGGCAAGAGATCGACTGCACGAGGTGTATCCAAATACATACATTTGCTTTAGAATTTATCTGTCCTTAATGATCACTAACTGTTCAGGCGAGCATTCATTTTCGGCGCTGAAGAGGATCAAAATCTATTTGCGCTCAACAATGAGCGATGAGAAACTTAGTCATCTGGCACTCATGCACATTGAATCTTTCTTTATGTTAATTGAGGATCAGGACACCAAAGATAACTCCTCTGCTCCTCAGTACTGGAGCCTTTATTTTTGTGCTCAAGCCCAGTTGGACTTGCCCCCAGAGCCTTGTGCTTCAGAGGCTGGTGTGCTAACAACCATACTAACACTGATGCTGCTGCTTCCTATGTTCACTTGCTGTTTGTGAAATAAAACAGTGCAACAATTTGCATTTGGCCTCACCACCAAATGTTTATAAGTCCAGTTCGTAAAGATTGGAGAAAACTATACACAAAAGGCACTCTATCCAATTCAAAATACAAGTTCTATTATTACACCCCCTCTGTTATGGTTAAGTATGATTAGGTAGTGCTAACACCTTTAAACATAAAGCACTCAGGTTCACTTATATATCAGTGAGTAGATCCTAAATTTGTAGCATCTAATTTATACAGGAAGCAGCTGTGGGATGTGCAGTGTAAAGTTGGTGAAATTTGCTGTCATAGAGGTTTACAGCATGGAAACAGGCTCTTCGGCCCAACTTGTCCATGCTGCCCTTTTTTTTAAACCTGAAGCTAGTCCCAATTGCCCGCATTTAGCCCATATCCCTCTATACCCATCTTATCTATGTAACTGTCTAAATGCTTTTTAAAAGACAAAATTGTACCCACCTCTACTACTACTTCTGGCAGCTTGTTCCAGACATTCACCACCCTCTGTGTGAAAGAATTGCCCCTCTGGATCCTTTTGTATCTCTCTCCTTTCACCTTAAACTATATCCTCTACTTTTAGACTACCCTACTTTGTGAAAAGATATTGACTATCTAGCTGATCTATGCCCCTCATTATTTTATAGACTTCTATAAGATCACCCCTCAGCCTCCTTCGCTCCAGAGAAAAAAGTCCCATTCTATCCAGCCTCTCCTTATAACTCAAACCATCAAATCCCGGTAGCATCCTAGTAAGTCTTTTCTGCACTCTAATTTAATAATATCCTTTCTATAATAGGGTGACCACAACTGTACACAGTACTCCAAGTGTGGCCTTACCAATGTCTTGTACAACTTCAACAAAACATCCCAACTCTTGTATTCAATGTTCTGACCAATGAAACCAAGCATGCTGAATGTCTTCTTCACCACCCTGTCCACCTGTGACTCCATGTTCAAGGAGCTATGAACCTGTACCCCTAGATCTCTTTGTTCTGTAACTCTCTCCAGCTCTCCCCTACCATTAACTGAGTAAGTCCTGCCCTGGTTCAATCTACCAAAATGCATCACCTCGCATTTATCTAAATTAAACTCCATCTGCCATTCGTCAGCCCACTGGCCCCATTGATCAAAATCCCATTTGCAATCCGAGATAATCACCTTCACTGTCCACTATGCCATCAATCTTGGTGTCATCTGCAAGCTTACTAACCATGCCTCCTATATATTAATATCAATGACAAATAACAGTGGATCCAGCGCCGATTCCTGAGGCACACCGCTGGTCACAGGTCTCCAGTTTGAAAAACAACCCTTTACAACCACCCTCTGTCTTCTGTCATCAAGCCAATTTTGTATCCATTTAGCTACCTCACCCTGGATCCCTTGAGATTTAACGTTATGCAATAACCTACCATGCGGTACCTTGTCAAAGGTCTTGCTAAAGTCCATGTAGACAACATCAGCTGTACTGCACTCATCTACCTTCTTGGTTACTCCTTCAAAGAACTCAATCAAATTTGTGAGACATGATTTTCCACACACAAAGCCATGCTGACTATCCCTAAATCAGTCCTTGCGTCTCTAAATGTCTGTAGATCCTGTCTCTCAAAATACCTTCCAACAACTTACCCATCACAGATGTGAGGCTCACCAGCCTGTAGTTTCCAGGCTTTTCCCTGCAGCCCTTTTTAAACAAAGGCACAACATTTGCCACCCTCCAATCTTCAGGCACTTCACCTGTGACTATCAGTGATACAAATATTTCTGCCAGGGAACCCGCAATTTCCTCCCTAGCCTCTCACAATGTCCTGGGATACACTTCATCAGGTCCCGGGGATTTACCTACCTTGATACACTTTAAGACTTCCAGCACCTCCTCCTCTGTTATATCTACACTCTTCAAGACATCACTAGTTATTTCCCCAAGTTCCCTAACATCCATGCTTTCATGGGGGAAGCTTCAATCACTTGATGGGGTGCAGTAGGTGCAATTAGAAATCGGTGTTATATTTTCACTTTCTGACAAATTAGCTGTTTTGAACCCTCTAAAGCACACACAAAGAGCTAAAGTAACTTAAAACTTGCATTTGGTGGGAGCAGAAAATGCTGGAAATAAATAGCAGGCCAGTCAGTGTCTGTGAAGAGAAAAGGCAGGTTTTGATGTTTTGAGGTATGTACTGAATGTCCAAATGATGAAGAGTACAAATTCAATAACATCATAATCCATCTTTTCTCTTGTTGGTTGACCTGCTGTGTACCTTCTGAAATTACCTTGCATTTTCAGATTTCCAACATTCTTTCCAATTAAATGTGGATAGTTAGCCAACTAACTAGCAACTTTGTTGCTGTTAATGGAATATGATAAAAAGATAAAGTCACCATAGTCCCAGATGACCATAAACGTCTCTCCCTTTTGAGGGGGAGAACTGGCTGGTGGTGATTTAACCTACACCTTAGGTGAGGGGCAAGGTTGAGAAGGCGGGGCCTTCATGAATAACCTCAGCTGGTACGGGAATTGAACCCACGCTGTTGGGATCGCTGCGCATCACGAGCCAGCCACCCTGGCAGCTGAGTTAAACCGACTCCTAACAGGCATGATATAGTGTGCTAAATGGCTGCCATATTAGCCTACTGGCTATGGCTCAGTGGGTAGTACTATCACCTTTGAGCCAAAATGTTGTGGAGTTAAGGCTAACATTTCCATTACACTGTTGAGGGAGTGCCAAACTGTTGGAAGTGCCATTTTCCAAATGAGATGTAAAGGCCTTATCTGTTTCTTGAGTGGACATAAGAGATCTCATAGATATATGTTTGAAGAGCAAGGCAGTTACTCTTGGTATCTTAATCAATATTTATCGTGCAATCAACATTTTAAAAAATCTGGTCATTAGCATTATCATTGCTATTTGTGGAATTTGGTTGTGCACAAATTGGTTACCACGTTTTCTACATTACAGCAGTGTGTACACTTCAAATCTGCTTCATTGGTTAAAAAGTGCTTTGAAATGTCTGGTGGCCATGAAAGCTGCTAAATAAATGAAAGTCTTTGCTAACTAGTCACTGTGTTTGTATGTAGAGCATTTCCTAGATGTTCGCAAGATGCAATAGGAACAATGAAAGTATTAGTTTTCTTTGCAATAATACAAGTGCTTGTTTGTTGCTAGATCTCTGGGAAAATTATCCTAGGTGAAATCTAAATGCTGAATATTCCAAAATTAGCACAATAGAACCCACCATTTTAATCCAAAAAAAAATTAAGCCATCTTATTTGCCTCTGGGATCCTGCATGACATAAAATATGAAAACTGAAAAAAAAACGTGCTTATTTGCTACAATTAACATTTGTGATTTTAGATGAAAAATATAATCTAGATGCTCAAAGAAACACAAATCTCGACTGGTGCACAGAAGCCGCTGGTGCATAAATCATCTGGTGTTATTTATTTGATTGACAAGCAATGGAAATTATCATTCAAGCGGGCTGTGTAGCTGTGAAGTGCCCTGCAGTAAAGATGGAATGATTTTATGAGCTTTTGTGTAATAAATGGAATGCATGGCAGGGCAGAATACCAATGCTCTTGTTTTTTTTCCCTAATGCTGGCAGTGTGCAGGGGCACGAGGACAAGTCATCTATGATTGAGTTGTAATTGCTTGCCTGTGGCGATAACAGCTCTAAAAACCTGCTCTGAATATTGATGAGATAAAATGGAGGAAGAAAATTACTAAATGAAAAAAAAGCACCAAAAGCTGGGCGTGTTGCTGATGGTTTTCCCATTCCTTGTGTAAATGCCTTGCTGCAGCAGTAGCAACAGCCATAAACATGGAAGAGACTGTTCCGAATCCTGCCCTGTCGCTGAGGCTCATTTGGTTAGACATGAAAGCTAGTAATGTAATCATAAGCTAATTGAAGGAAGTTCCTTACTATTAAGAAATAAAATCTTAAATTTTATACCATGCCTTTTACAACCTCAAGATTTCCCAAATCGCGTTTTGGCCATTAAAGTACTTTTGACATGTAGCCTTTGATTTGATTTGATTTATTATTGCCACATGTATTAGTATAAAGTGAAAAATATTGTTTCTTATGTGCTGTACAGACAAAGCATACCGTTCATAGAGAAGGAAAGGAGAGAGAGTGCAGAATGTAGTGTTACAGTCATAGCTAGGGTGTAGAGAAAGATCAACGTAATGCAAGGTTGGTCCATTCAAAAGTCTGATGGCAGCAGGGAAGGAGCTGTTCTTGAGTCAGTTGGTACGTGACCTCAGATTTTTGTATCTTTTTCCCAATGGAAGAAGGTGGAAGAGAAAATGTCTGGGGTGCGTGGGGTCCTTAATTATACTGGCTACTTTTCCAAGGCAGCAGCAAGTGTAGACAGAATCAGTGGCTGGGATGCTGGTTTGCGTGATGGATTGGGCTACATTCACAACCTTTTGTAGTTTCTTGCGGTCTTGGGCAGAGCAGGAGCCAGGTTGTGATACAACCAGAAAGAATGCTTTCTTTGGTACATCTGTAAAATTTGGTGAGAGTCGTAACTGACATGCCAAATTTCCTTAGTCTTCTGAGAAAGTAGAGGGGTTGGTGGGCTTCCTTAACTATAGTGTCGGCATGGAGGGACCAGGACAGGTTGTTGGTGATCTGGGCACCTAAAAACTTGAAGCTTTCAACCATTTCTACTTCGTTGCCATTGATGTAGACAGGGGCATGTTCTGCAATGCACTTCCTGAAGTCAATGACAATCTCCTTCGTTTTGTTGACATTGAGGGAGAGATTATTGTTGTCGCACTAGTTCACCAGATTCTCTATCTCATTCCTGTTCTCTGTCTCATCATTGTTTGAGATCCGACCCACCACGGTGGTGTCATCAGCAAACTTGAAAATTGAGTTGGAGGGGAATCTGGCCACACAGTCATAGGTGTATAAGGAGTATAGTAGGGGGGGGGGGGGTGAGAACACAGCCTTATGGGGCACCGGTGTTGAGGATGATCGTGGAGGAGGTGTTGTTGCCTATCCTTACTGATTGTGGTCTGTGGGTTAGGAAGTTCAGGATCCAGTTGCAGAGGGAAGAGCTGAGGCCCAGGCCACAGAGTTTGGAGATGAGTTTTGTAGGAATAATGGTTTGAAGTATTGTTGTATTGAAGGAAATATGGCAGCCAATTAATGCACCTTAAATACCTTAACTCCCAGAAACAGCAATGTGATAATAACCAGATTTTGTTTTTACTATTGCTAATTGAGGAATATTATTGGCCAGGAGAGCATCCCAGACCATCCATATAATGCCGTGGGATCTTTGAAACCCACATGACAGCAGGCACTATTGGAGGTGCCCTCCTTCATCTGAAGGACTGCACCTCCAATAGTGCAGGATAAAAGCAAATTACTGCAGATGCTGGAATCCGAAACCAAAAGAGAAAATGCTGGAAAATCTCAGCAGGCCTGGCAGTACCTGCAAGGAGAGCAAAAAGCTGACGCCCCGAGTCCAGACGACCCCCTGGCAAAGCTTTGACAGGTGCTGCCAGACCTGAGATTTTCCAGCGTTTTCTCTTTTGGTTTCCAGTAGTGCAGTGTTCCCTCAGTCCTGCACTGGACTGTCACCCTAGATTTTATGCTCAAGTCTTTGGTGTGGAACTTCAACACATATCCTTCTGACTCAAAGATTCATCAGCCTGCTGTAACTACACCAATTGTTAGGAAGGTTCGTTACTACAAGATATTTATGGAGCGATTGCCATCATAGAGCAGTGCAATAAACACAGACCCACACACAAGCCTCATTTCTAGTTGTATCTGCAGACTGAGGATCTTTTACTCAATCAGAGCCAGACATGTTCATTCTTATTTAAAAATGCACCTCCTTTAGTGCATCTTTTACAAAATAAACGTGTGTGTTTGCAATCCACCTCTTTCTCTGTTCTCATCAATCTCATCCCTAACAATTCAATGTCAACATTGCTGACTGCTCCAAATTTGTCCAGAATTTCAACTTCTCTCTGCCACTGAACGCTGCCTGAACCACTACCTTCAGAGATAGTGACGAATTGCAATACCCATGCCAGGGACAGGTCTCGCCTCGAGCTGATCAAAACCAGTATGTTTGAATTTCTGCTGCTGTCTTCTCACATTCTGGCTGAATAAAAAATAATATTTAAACCCTCCTGAGCACACGTTTGATGTGCATTGTTTGTTTTATAAATGTGATTATCCTTTAGGAATCATCCCTGGATCTAGTTGAATGTCGGAAGTACTTTACAATACCTAGTTTCGGCATAAGGGTAGAGCAATACCCTTGGATAGTAGGTAAGTTGATTTTTTTTCTGCATCCAGGTGCTGAGAGAGGATGGTAATTCCTCAGATGAACAAAGATGTCCTATGTTGAGTTCATTTTTATATCTAAAATATTCCACCTTCGGGTTCATCCTTGTATAGTCAATGGCATTGGGCAAATACATATTGGATGCTTGCTACTTATTATTTCCAACAGGCTCTTGACTGTTTCAAGTTGTTCTTTCTCACTATGTTTAGAACAATACTCTCCACTTTCTCTCCGACTCTCCTAAAGATGCTGACTCTCACTGGGGTACAATTCCATGCACCCCACTCCCTTCCTCTCCTGAAGGTGCTGACTCTCACTGTAATGCTGTTCCATGGACCCCTCTCCCTTCCCCTCCTGAAGGAGCTGACTCTCACTGCTATACAATTCCATGGACCACTGATGAAAGATGTGCCTTTTGTTTCCAGCATTGGAACACCAATTCTATTTTAGCAAGTCCCTCCCCCAATTGAGAAATTGGACCACGTAGCATAATGCTAAGTTCTCATGACCTGTTTTTGCTCCCTGCTAGTTTAACTGATCTGAGCCACAGAAGATATGACAGAACAGGTCCAGGAAGATCAGTATTCAACAAAGCTTCCCACTCTTCATTGCTTTATCCTGCTGGAATGTGTGCGCATGAATATTGGGTCAGGAATAGATTGGGACCAGATTTGATGCAGACCTCAGCACCTCCCACAATTAAATAAGCTGTAGATGTTTGCTGTCTTCGATCACGCATAAAGAATTGCAGCCTGGTAACTCTAAAACTGTACCCACACTGAGTGGGGTCCATGGAACTGTATCGCAGTGAGAGTCAGCCCCTTCAGGAGAGGAGGAAGAGTGAGGTACATGGAACTGTACTCCAAGGAAAGTCAGCACCTTCAGGAGAGGAGGGAAGTGTGGTCCATGAAATTGTACCCCAATGAGAGTCAGCACCTTGAGGAGAGTCGGAGAGAGAGTGGAAAATATTGTTCTAAACATAGTGAGAAAGAACAACTTGAAACAGTCAAGAGTCTGTTGGAAATAATAAGTAGCAAGCACCCAATACGTATTTGCCCAATACCATTGACTATACAAGGATGAACCCTAAGGTGGAATATTTTAGATATAAAAATGAAATCAACATAGGACATCTTTGTTCAATTGAGGAATTACCATCCTCTCTCAGCACTTGGATGTAGAAAAAGAACAGAGGAGAATGGGATCTCTGATTGTCGCTAAAGTCCAACCATTTCATTTCCTAATAAAACGATTTGTCAATACCCTACATAATGAATTCACATACAGACAATGGTTGACTGATTAAATTTATAGAAATTTCTGGACATCGTGTGAGTTTCCAAACCGGTGCTTCTTAAAAAATCAATTTGCCTACTATCCAATTTAGTGCATAGGTTTTGTGGAATGAAACATTATTTATAATTAATCATTTGTCAACAGAAGTAATGTAGATATTCTGTCGGAGGGATATTCGTTTACTATCTTCGCTCAGTGTTTTTTGATGAAACTTACTTTATAAATGATGATCTTAATCAAAATCCTGCTTTATCCCTGAATGAACATGTTCCACAATGTAATGGTAACATTGTAAGAAATACATACACAAAAATTGATAGGAGTAGGCACCGCACAGTCCTTGTGGAAACTAAATTACAGCTTCATGCTGAGGACATGCTCCAACACGTTGTGTCACACTACCACTGTGCTAAATGGAATATGTTCAGAACAGATGTGGCTAGCAGCTCCAGATTTGGGCATCCATGAGACACTGGGCCACCAGCAGCAGAATTGTATTCAACCATAATCTGTAAACTCATGGCCTACTATATCCTTCACTCTATCATTACCAATAAGCCAACCCCGGTATAACAAGGCCCTGCCAGGCATACCTACAAATGAGGTGCCAACCTGGTGAATCCAAAACACAGGACTGCACCCTTGCTAAACAGCAGAAAAAACATACTAAAGGGAGATACTTGGGAATAGATGGTCTCTTTATTCCACCCACCAAAATGATGATTACCACTCTCCACTCACCTGACGAAGGAGCAGCGCTCCGAAAGCTCGTGATTCCAAATTAACTTGTTGGACTTTAACCTGGTGTTGTGAGACAAAAATTTCCCTTTTTGAATAATGGAATAACATTAGCCATGTGACTCAGTCCCTTTCCTCTTGATTTTTAAAAATATATGTTGAACCTTCCCCTCCCACACTGCACTCTCAGTCAGGTTTTCTAACTCTTGAACAAAGGCAAAATATTTCAAATGCTGGAAATCTGAAATAAAAGAAGAAAACCCTGGAAATAAATACTCAGCAGGCAAGGCAGCATTTGTGGAGAGTGAATCAGGAGTAACGTTTCAGGTTGGTGACCTTGCATCAGAGCTGGAGGAAGTGAGAGATTTAATTGTTTATAAGCAAGTACAGACCCTGGGAAAGAATGGGATATGAGAGAAGGTTTGTGATGGGTGGAGGGTAGAATTTGTTAGATGACAAAAAGAGGGGTAAACTCCTTGTTCTATTTCTCTCCCTCTTGACACATGTAAAGTTTATGAACTGTACTGAGAACTAAACATTTCACATCTACTGCTGTTATAAACAGCAAAGAGCAGACATACAACATTATCTAATTTAATTTCAACTTAACAAGTTCTTATTCCTGCATCTATCCTGATGAGTTGAAAATTATAAATAGCTATGAATTGATCTGTTGGAACTTGCCTTGGAAAAAGAAAAGGAAGTGATGGATCTGATGTACTATTGCGTGACATGTCAGTTTGTTCCATTGTCTCAAAACCTGGTGCATTACATTTCCCTAATGGGCCATATTTTCAAGCCAATTGCTATTGATCGAGTAACACTTATTCAACTAGAATGGTTCATGGAAAGTAGCGTGAATATGTCCCAGTCCAGGCGCTGATCTGTCATCATCCATTAGCATTTGTGGAACTTGAACGCTTCCAGTGGTTAAAGTGGTTAAACAGATTTTGTCACATCTGTCAGAACAGTACTTAATGCTGACTTGAATAAAGTAACCATTAAATGAGTCCTTCATCATCTTGCCTCTAGCAAGCCACATTGTCCAGTAACAGATGGCAATAATGGGCTGGATCTTACTGGAAAAATAGTGCATGTGAATAAGGCTTACTGTTGTTAATGCACAAACTGGTCAACAAGTTCATATGATTGAGATGCAACACGAGTTGTGAATCTCTCAAACTTGCTGGTTGGCTTTTGCTGCTTCATTATTTGTCTCCCGATTGTTAAGAATTTCCACGTTATTTTATCATTAAACTCACCAGAAAGTTAAGTCCAGTCATTAGGAGTGTCACAATCCCCATAAAGTTTAAAGTTTATTAGTGTCACAAATAATGACCCACAAATGAAGAAATTTCCAACACAATCTCACTTCTGTAACTTTTATTTAACATTGGAACCAATGGAAATTCTACTCGTTAACAGGCAAATGAAAATGTAAATTTCACTTTAAACAGCCAATACAACAAGATACATCTTGTACAACCACAAGAATTTGCATCAATTCCACTACTTAGCTACACAGTTCCACAATATGCTCATCTTTATTCATGCAGGGTAGGTCAGGAGTCCTATCTACCTCAGTCATGTCTGGAGGCACAGCACAGTGCCTCAAGCGTCAGGGACCCCGGTTCAGTTCCAGCCTCGGGTCATGGAGTCATAGAGGTTTACAGCATGGAAATAGGCCCTTCGGCCCAACCAGTCCATGCCGCTCTTTTTTTTAAACCCCTAAGCTAATCCCAATTCCCCGCATTTGGCCCATATCCCTCTATACCCATTTTATCCATGTAACTATCTAAATGCTTTTTAAAGACAAAATTGTACCCGCCTCTACTACTACCTCTGGCAGCTTGTTCCAGGCACACACCACCCTCTGTGTGAAAAAATTACCCCTCTGGACACTTTTGTATCTCTCCCCTCTCACCTTAAACCTATGCCCTCTAGTTTTAGGCTCCTCTACCTTTGGGAAAAGATATTGACTATCTACCTTATCTATGCCCCTCATTATTTTATAGACCTCTATAAGATCACCCCTCAGCCTCCTACGCTCCAGAGAAAAAAGTCCCAGTCTATCCACCCTCTCCTTATAACTCAAACCTTCAAGTCCCGGTAGCATCCTAGTAAATCTTTTCTGCACTCTTTCTAGTTTAATAATACCCTTTCTATAATAGGGTGACCAGAACTAGGGTCATTGTCTGTGTGGAGTTTGCACTTTCTCCCTGTATCTGCGTGTGATTCCTCTGGTTGCTCTGGTTTCCTCACACAGTCTAAAGGTGTGCGGGTTAGGTTGATTGGCCATGCTAAATTGACCCTAATGTCAGGGGGATTAGCAGGGTAAATGAGGGTTACGGGAGTAGGGCCTGGGTGGGATTGTGATCAGTACAGATTTGATGGGCCGTACTGTACTGTAGGGATTCTATGTCCCCCCTCAACCTTCTCTGCTCTAAAGAAAACAATCCAAACCTATCCAGTCTCTCCTTATAGCTCAAATGCTCTATCCCAGGCAACATCTTGATAGATCTCTGCATGTCCCCAGATGTGAGCATATTTATTCTTTAACAGTGTGATGATTGCTAATATTATGCCAATCAAACACTCTAGCCTGGAATGGGGATCATTTAACCCATTCAACCTCATTTCTGCAGGTTGTAAATTGCTGCTGGAGATTTTTTTTAAATATCCAATTTTAAATTGTTGCATTATAGAAATAGAAATCCCCCAGTACAGAAGGAGGCCATTCGGCCCATCGAGTCTGCACCGACCACAATCCCACCCAGGCCCTACCCCCATATCCCTACATATTTACCCACTAATCCCTCTAACCTACGCATCTCATAACACTAAGGGGCAATTTTAGCATGGCCAACCAATCTAACCCGCACATCTTTGGACTGTGGGAGGAAACCGGAGCACCCGGAGGAAACCCACGCAGACACGAGGAGAATGTGCAAACTCCACACAGACAGTGACCCAAGCCGGGAATCGGACCCAGGTCCCTGGAGCTGTGAAGCAGCAGTGCTAACCACTGTGCTACCGTGCCGCCATTATGCTCTTAGTTTTCCTTTCATTCTCTTTTTTCTCTCTCAATCCAATATTTTGTTCCCTTTCCATGTTTCTCTTTGACTGGTTTGACTTAATTTCGCCCTCCTCTTCGGTCATTCTTCTGTTTATTTCTCATTGGTTTTGTGGTACCATTTTTACCAAGGTCCCAGAAATTTTATAAGCTTAAACTTGCAGCAGGTTAGAAAAAAAATCTCGAGCAGAAAAGTTTAGGCACAAGTCTGCAGCTACTTCTGCAATGTTTCTGGAAAGTTTTCTTTTTACAATAATTATAATCCATAGTTAATTACTAATAATGCTTGTTAATAATTATAGTTCTGTCACTGCTGATGGAGCATTCAGGAGATGGGAATAGGGATGCACAACAGGTCAGAGGGTCAGATGGTTCAGGCTTGCACATTGTGTTGAGACAGGTTGCAGAGGTCTTATAACATCACCGTTGTAAAAGTAAGATAAGTGGGCATGTTAGTCTGATGATTAGGTTATGAAACCAGTAACCCTGGGCTACAAATTCCAAGAATGTGAGTTAAAATATTAAAAATAATATATTTTAAACTTTATCGCTTAGCTGCCCTTCGAAGTGGCCTACCTAACTACTCGGTTGTACCAAACCTCATGCAGTAGTTCAAATAGAAGGCCCACCACTACCTGCTCAGGACAACTAGGGATGGAGAATAAATGTTGGCTATGCTAGTGAAGCCCAAATCCTTAGAATGGATTTATTAGAAAAGTAGGACATGGGATTTGAATACGAACTCAAGGTAGAACCAGGCTAATAATACAAGATGAGGTGACAAATACAAAGGCTCATTACCATTACCAGGCATCTGCCTCAATGAACATTTAGAATTTAAAACTTTGCTTATGCATAGTCATTCAATCATAGCTTTCGGAAATGCATTGTTCGGAAGAAAAGTATGTTAATTTCTATAAATTTAAGCAAAAAGAGGATAAAACATTATCAATGTAAGTGTTTCTTTCACTTGACATGAATTTGCTCTCTAGTGGCCTTACCTGCTCCAAATTAAACTAGTAGAAGGTCCACCCAAAGTTGCTTATAGTAAATGGCAACTCCTTCCAAAGCAGCAGCAATGTATTGATATTTGCATTGGACAGTGGGGCTTTGTGTTCACTTGCAACAATACCTTACTGCAAACATTGCTGTAGCAGCAGTTAGGGGCACTACAGTTGAACTGTAGGGGGATTAGAAGTCAACCAAATTTTCCACTCCTGAATGCTATCCGGCTGCCCTGGCTGGAAGATGTGTGCTTGTAATTTAGGTGAGTACGATCTTGGCTGTAATGTTGTCCGCATCCTTTCCTGAATCACTTTGTTGAGATAACAGAGGGGTTACCAACCCTTGAACTATCCTTCAACAGACTCAACATGGAGAGGTACTGAGATTTTATGAATAACCATACTGCTGTATCAATTGTTTTCTGCAGTTACCCATCTAAATCTCTGGAATTGGCTAATAGAATTTCACTCACATTCATAGCCCTCTTTGTAAATATATGAAATAAGAAGAACAGCCCAAACAACATCAGCAAAGAGACTTGGTTGAGTACCTGGAAAAACTTTTGGTACAGGGATATGAGCAGTGTCATGAGATATTATCTATAGAAACTGATTGGCCAGATGAACAACAATGGACATTTCTAGTTGTCTCCAGTCCTATGTTATTTTCATGAATGAAAAGATGCATTTTTCCCATTGTTTGATTATTTTTCGGGATAGGGGGTCACTTGATACTTTGGGTATATCATCAATTCCATAATCCAGTGCTCTTGATTTGGCTCATTTGTTCAGAGATGTTTCAAAACACTTCAATTCCGTGGTATTCACATTTCAGAATGCTGTGAATGTCACGGTTTAGGCCAGTTGCAGTTGGCAAGTTCACTCCAACAGAAATGAATCATCACGGAAAGCAGGAGAACCACCCTGCCGTTCTTCGAATAGCCTCACAGAAACCTGTACTTTCACCTGAGAGAGCAGACTGGGCCTGGTTTAATGTCTCATCCAAAACAGTGCAGCACTCCTTCAATTGTGCACTAGTGTCAGGACCAGTAAGTCTTTGTTGTGGAACTTGAGCAAGAATGCCACCCACTATGTCAAGGCTGACGCATCAACTGCAAAGCACTGACTTATTAATTGATGTCCATTGTGGTGTAGTTTTTCTGATGGAGCAGATTTAATGATGAGGTCCCAAACATTCCGGCCTCTCTGTCCTCATTAAGATGCTGTTTAAAACCTAACTCTTCAACCAAATATTTGGTTACTTGTCCTAACATCTCCTTTGGTTCAGTGTCAGCATTTATGCTCTTGTAAAGAGCCATGGGATATTTTACTAGATTAAAGGCACTGTAGCAAGTTACTGTTAATGCTGTGGTCGGAGAATTGTACACCTGTTTGGTAGACCCAACACCTTACTAAGGTTGAAATCCAAATTCCATGCACAGTTAGGGTTAGCTTTGTATAACACACTCGGGTTAATATTGCAGACTCCATTTTGGAATAATCCACACAGTTTACTGAACCTGACTACACCATAGATTAACAAACTCAGGAGAATGAAGCAGACTCTATCTGAGTATAACTTAACTAAGTTTAACAATGTAGGTCCACATTAGTATAACGCAAGTCGGGTTAACAAAGTGTACTCCATCTTGATATAACTCGTGCAAAAAGTGGGTTAAGTAACAAAGTAGGCTCTACCTAATAACACACTTAAGTTAACAATGCATTTTGCAACTTAGTTTGGTTCAGCTTTAAATAACGTAACTCAGTTCAAAATTTAGTTTTGAGGAGTACAGTGCAAATTTACCAGAGTCTGTGCTGCCAAAGAAGAAACTTGATATCAGGTATGTTGTCCACCGTTAATATTAATGGGCAGAAAATTAGCTGCAGCGCAATCGTGACTCCCCAATACGTTCTGCTGGTAAAAAAACAATTTCTCATGTAGTTTATAATCGTACCCGATAGTGATGTTATTTCTACTTAAACTAATAATGCTATTAAAAATAGTTATGATGATGAAGCTGGACCACCTGGTCAGTATTGAATCATCCTGTGCAATTTAGTTTTCTGACTCAGAGATGAACCAGTTATGACATCTAGATTATATCTTCCCCAATCATTATTTCGCTTCCCTAGTTTACCAAGCACCTTCTGTAAATTTCTTTCAGGATATTCTGTACTTCTAACCCATTGTTTTGTTCCATCTCAAGAACTTGCGTTATTGAATTAACTGGTTGCAATAATACAAATGTTTCACTACATTGATTTCACCAAACTTTATCTAGTTTTCTTTTCTTTCAGCTATCATTTGTCTTCTGCCCTCTCTCACCTGCCTTTATTGCTCTGTTAATTCTACCTCAACATCAAAATGGTTCATCACAATGGCTTATTTTGCATCGTTGTTTTAAAATTTAAGTATTGCTCTTTCTCTATCTCAACTTACAGAACACTTTTTAGCCTTTTGATTTGTTGTTAGGTTCTGTTTTCCAAGATGGCTTCATCTTTCAAATAGATATATACATACAACGACAAGAAAATATTTTCTGAACAGTCTTTAGCTTAAACTAAACCTTGCCTGAAGCTGCCCTCTGCTGGCTGTTGTTAAGGTAATTTCAAAATAAGTTTTCTTTTTAAATTCATTTTCCTCTCTATGGCAAAGTTGGCTTTATTGCCAATCCTAGTTCCCCAAGTTGGTAATGGGTCTTCTTTTTGAACCACTACTTTTTTTATAGCATTTGATTACCAATTATCACCCTGGATTCTACTGTTGATCATCAACAAAGTGATGACAGTCAAAAGGCACTTACACCTGCTCACTGATGTTCAGTTTGGCTTCTGTCAGGGCCACTCAGCTCTTTACTTCATTACAGTCTTGATCCAAGCATGGACAGAAGAGCTGAACTCAAGCCATAAGGTGAGAGCAACTGCCCTTGACATCATGTCAGAATTTAACTGAGTGTGGCCTCAAAGAGCCCTAACAAAATTGAAGTAATTGGCAATTAGGGGAAACTCTCCACTGGTTGGAATCATACCTAGTACAAAGGAAGATGGTTGTGGTTGTTGGTCAATCATCTCAGTCCCAGGGCATTGCTGCAGGGGTTCCTCGGAGTAGAGGCCTAGGCTGAATCATCCTCAATTGCTTCATCCTTCCCTCCATCATAGAATCATACAGTGCAGAAGAGGCCCATCGAGACCGCACTGACACATTAGAAGCACCAGCACTTGGCCCATAGCTCTGAAGGTTATGATGTGTCAAGTGCTCATCCAGAGACTTTTTAAAGGATGTGAGGCAACCCGCCTCTACCACTCTCCCAGGCAGCACATTCCAGACCATTACCACCCTCTGGGTAAAAAAAGGTTTTCCTCACATCCCACCTGAACCAGGTCCCCTTGTGACTGACCTTCAACTGAGGGGAATAGTTGCTTCTTATCCACTTTGTCCATGTCTCTTATGATCTTGTACACCACGATCAGGTCGCTCCTCAATCTTCTCTGCTCCAACGAAAACAACCCAAGCCTACACAACCTCTATCCATAACTTAAATGTTCCATCCCAGACAGCATCTTGGTGAATCTCCTCTGCACCCCCTCCGTGCAACCACATCCTTCAGATAATATGGCAACCAGAACTGCACACAGTACTCTAACTGTGGCCTCCTAGAGTTCTATACAACTCCAACATGACTTCCCTGCTTTTGTAATCTATGCCTCGATTGATAAAGGCAGGTGTCCCATATGCCTTTTTCATATGAGGTCATTTGTACATTGAGAAGTGCATAAGCAGTACATTGCTTGAATTCCAACATTGTTTGTTTAATATCTTTGATTGCAGAATGTCTACTATCCCAGGCATTATCTGTTCCCCCTGCCAAATCTCCCACAGATTAATCTTAATCTTTTTTCCGGTGTCTGTTGCTACCAGGCTTGCCTTGTTCTTTTGAACTGGTTTGCTAAATCAGGTCTTTGAGGATTACAAAGGTCAGCAGACACTCGGGCTACTGATATGGACCCTGCAGACATCTGAGGTTTACTGATACTAGGCTGTTTAACCACATAATCATCCAGCCCTGAAGACGTCCAAAGTTTACTGATGCTACTACGTAAACGTCCAGCCGTGAAGGCGTCCAAAGTTTACTCATACTAGGCTATTTAACTACGTGAGCATCCAGCTAGTAGTGCCACTGTCTTGATCACGTCAGCATGTGAGCTGGCTGGTGTCTTTCACCCTGAGTGTGGAATATTACTTAAAACCTTTTCTGCTAAAAGTCCCTTTAGTAAATTACATAGATTCCCTAGCCCCTTTTGATGTAATCATTTAACCCTTAAAAAAAGAAATCCCTTAAGTCATACTCATTCTTTCTCTAATAAATTGTTACAATAAACCATCATCATTATTTCCTCTTTATAGTTGCGATCTGCTGGCTCAATAGAGGACTGGAATTCATAGAAGTCATAGGGTGCAGAAGGAGGCCAGTCGGCCCATCGAGCCTGCACTGACAATAATCCCACCCAGGCGCTATCCCCATAACCCCACATATTTGCCTTGCTAGTCCCCCTGACACTAAGGGACAATTTATCCTGGTCAATCAACCTAACCAGCATATCTTTGGAATTTGGGAGGAAACCGGAGCACCCAGAGGAAACGCGTAAAGAAACGGGGAGAACGTGCAAACTCCACACAGACAGTGACCCGAGGCCAGTATTGAACCCGGGTCCCTGGTGTTGTGAGGCAGTAGTGGTAACCACTGTTGTCATCGAATTGAAACTTCTAGTATGCATAACTTAGTTCTGCTGTTATATCAATAAATATCACCTTTTAGTGGATTGCATAGGTGTGATCTTACCGGCTCGCTGTGCTGGTGGATCAGTGTGGTGAGCCGGGAAGATAGCAGGCGAGGGTAACAATACGCAAATTGGCTTTGTATCCTCCTGGACTGTTTTGCTGGCAAGAACATTTACATAAAACTGACCTAAATTAAAAGAATTTACCTGCTCCTGCATGGCTATTTCCCACCTCCCGGAATCTTCTGCCTTGCCGGCGTGACCTCAGTAGGGGGGCCAGGCACCGTGGCCATGCCGGGGAATCATAAACCATGGAAGTCTCCACTGCCAGGGGCAGTGCAAAGGGAGTGGGGCCTATGGGGGTGATGCTATAAGGTGGCCTGGGTATGCACAATGAAAGGGGGCTTATGAAGGGGGGAGCTCTGCAAGGGGGGAGTTGTCAGTGGGATGACGTGCAGAGGGTGCTATACAAGGGGGGAGTTCGGGCAGGGGGGCCTATGCAGGGAGGGGCAGGGGGTGTGCAGGGAGGGCTATGCAAAGGGTTGTCATGACAGAGGGGCATGCCAGAGGTCTGCCAGGGGAAGATTTCACCCTATATCTTAGCATCAGGAATTTGTTTTCATTGCCCATTGCTAGTTGTATAATAGCATTATTGGGACTGAATAAATCCCTTGTGTGAATTTACGTGTATCGAATACATGCACTTTACTTCCAAGGCAGACTGTTGCCTTGGAAGATACCCTGGTGAGATCAGGCCAATTATAAATTGACAAGTCAGTTTATTTTGAAATAATTTGAGCAAAGTTATATTTATGCTTCTCATAACTGAAAATAACAAAGCATGCCACACTGTCCTGTTAATGGCTGAAGAGCACTTTCCTCTCAAGTAACGTTTGAATCTGGCCAGCACTAAGCTTAAGGAAAGAGTTTACGTCTAACTTCCTTACAAAGTTTAATAACCCATCCCATGTATGTTTCTGTCCGTCCTTTCTTTGCCAAAAATCTCAGTCTCTGACTCTTATCCAGAGATAAACCAGTCAAACTGATCTACTGGGTGGGGAATACCATCCTGGATGTACATTCCACCACTGAAATATGTGCCAAATTCCAATTCACATTTTCAAACACCAAATGTTATTGATTCAGCCTCTTTTGAGGCTTAATATTATCTACTTTGCATAACTAGTGATTAACAGTGCAGGACACAATAACTTGTTTTTAAAATATATCCAATAAAAGTATAGAAAATGTGAAGTGTTTGACCAGATAAAGAACGAAATGTTATTCCAATTGTCGCTACAAAGGTCTGTAAATTTAGGATCAACCTGAGTCACCCATAGTGTATTTGTTTCCGAGTCAGAGGTCATGTATTCAGGTTCCAGTCCAAAGACCTAAGCACATAATTGAGGCGGACACTTCAGTGCAGCACTGAGAGTGCGTTTCACTGTCAGATGGTGTCGCTTTTTTTGTTTGGATAAGATATTCAACCGAGGTTCTATCTGCCCCCACAGGTGGATGTAAATGATCCCCTGACACTATTTGAAGAGCAGGGGAGGACTTCAATTTTTATCCCTCAACAAACACCACCAAAATTATCTGGTTGTTTTTTTTTATTGCTGTTTGTGGGACCTTGGCTGTGTATAAATTGACTGCTGCATTTCCTGCATTCCAACAGGCCCTACATTTCAAAAAACACTTCATTGGCTGTGAAACACTGGGGTTCCCTGAGGTTATGAAAGGTGCAAGTTCTTTCTTTACAAATAGAATCATAGAATTGGAAGAAGGAATCAAAACATTATTTCTATTTTTTAATACATAAATTTGTGGTGCAAGTAAGTCAATATTTTGGTTCTGGGAATAAATTTTGTTCAATTGCTTGGAATTGGTTTTATATACTATATTTTTGATGAGGAATGATTGCTGAAGCTGCATATGCAAACTGCATTGGTCTTTAATCAATCATTCTTGCCTCATCCATTCCTTATCTAATTTCCCTGGTCAGCTCCGGCACAGAAGTTTCATTATTTCCATTTCTTTCACCAGCAATTATTTATGTCTCAGGCTGTTTGTAAGACCTGTTAACAAGCTATTCATAATGGCAGTCCAGTTCCAATGTTCTTATTTCTTATGAAACTTGAACTATGAAGTGATTCACTAAGTTCAGTTCCACTTTCATGCACTAATTAGCTTACATTCCAGCATTCAATCAAGCAAGGTTGAATGAAAAGTCAAAGGCAGTTTTGTACTATGTTTCTGTTTTTCCTCCCATTAGGTCTCGTTTTCCATGGCCCCCTTTTTGGGCTAGGTGCAGTTGGATTCAACTATTTCTCTTATTGTTCCTCTGGCTGGTTCCTAGAGAAACAAAACATTGAGGAGTTTCCAGAAAAAACAAACTTGCCTATTAAGTATTTCAAGTTCATATTAGGCAAATTGCTCATTTCTAAAAAGTCCCCCTAATTGGACACTGTGCTCCTGTTGTGACCGAACCAATGTTTTGCAAAGGGTCACTATAACTTCCTTGCTTTTTATACTCTATGCTTCTGCATATAAAGTACAAGATACCGTATGCTTTTCTAACTGCTTGTCAACCTGCCCAGCCACCTTCAACAGTTTGAGACCCCTCTGCTCCTGCATCCCCTTTATCCTTCATTTTTATTGTAGGAGTTCCTAGGCCTAACTCCCTTCAGCTGCTTCTGCAATGATCTTTCTTCCATCACAAGGTCAGAGGTTGAGATGTTCGCTGAAGATTCCACAAAGTTCAGTATCATAATGCAACTCCTCAGATACATGTCCAAATGCGGCAAAACGTGGACAATTTCCAGGTTTGGGTTAACAAGGAGCAAGTAACATTTGTGCTGCACTAGTGCCAGGCAATGACCATCTTCAATAAGCCAAAATCTAAGCATTGTCCTTTGACATTCAATGGCATAACCATCATTGAATCCCCCACTAGCAACATTATGGGGCTACCATTGACCAGAAAGTGAACTGGACTAGCTATATAAATACTGTGGCTACAACAACAGGTCAGAGTCAAGGGATCCTGCAGCTAGTAACTCACTTCCTGACTCCCCAAAGCCTGTCCATCATCTACAAGGCACAAGTCGGGAGTGTGATGGAATACTCTCCACTTCCCTGGATGAGTGCAGCTCCAACAATAACACTCAAGAAGATTGACACTATCCAGACAAAGCAGCGCACTTGATCAGCACCCGATCCACCACCTTCAACATTCACTCCCTTCACCATCGATGCATAATGGCAGCAATGTGTACCAGCTGCAAGATGCACTGCAGAAATCATCAAGGCTCCTTCTCTGGCACCTTCCAATCCCACAGCTGCTGCCATCTAGAAGGACAAGGGTAGCAAACACATAGGAACACCACCACTTGCAAGTTCCCCTCCAAGCCACATATCATCCTGATCTATAAATAAATCACCATTCCTTCACTGTCGCTGGTTCAAAATCCTGAACACTCCCTACCAGCACTGTGGGTGTACCTACATCACATGGGTTGCAGTGATTCAAGAAGGCAGCTCACTACCAAATTCTCAAGGGCATTTAGGGATGGCAATAAATGGTGGCCTAGCCTGCGATGTCCGCATTCCATAAATGAATTTTTTTTGGAATGGTTTCTGACACAAACGCATCAATTCTCTGCATTGAATTTCATGTGTCATGTGATCACCCATTGCACTAGCATGTTTTTGCGCTCTTAGTAGCGTCCTCATTGTTCACAGTACTTCCAAGTTTTATGTCATTTACTGATATTGAAGTTGTGCCCTGCTCACCCAAGTCTATGTCATTAATATAGATCAGGAAAACTGTGGTGCAGTTCCTGGGGAACTCCACAGTGTACCTTCTTTTATGACTCACATGAGTTGAATGTAAAGGCTATACCCATATGACAGAAGATAATGGTGTTGCTTATGTTTGTCTTTTAGAACAGAAACATGACGACGCAGTGGTGTTTCTCTACCTGTGGATCGCCTGCTTGTTGGTCAGCTCCTGTTATACTCTCACCTGGGACCTGAAGATGGACTGGGGTCTCTTCGACAAAAATGCTGGAGAGAATACCTTCCTGCGTGAGGAGATTGTGTACCCTCAGAAAGTATGTGTTTGAGCCATTCCAAGCATTGCTCACTCTGGCTTCTGGGTTAGTAGAAACCTGGGCCAACAATATTGTGGAACATGGTGGTACAGACTAATATGTACCTAGGTATTTCCAATAATTTAGCAAGATCCAAATTATTATGGGCGACTCTTAGTGGGAAGTGTATCTGTATACACGGGAGGGTATTTTTGGCTGTGATACACCCCCACATGATGAGTAAGCTGTCTGATACTCTCCTCCTTCCTGGCATAACAGTTGATCTGACATGCCAAAGGGTTAGCCTTTGTATCTTGACAGGAGTCTGTGCCCTGAAGGTGGAGAGAAAACTGGGGAACAGATCAGCAGAAGTCAAGGACATTATCTTCAGGCAAACATTGGCACTTTAATGTTGGGACAGAGACTTTCCACAGCTGAGATGTGTTTAGCCGTTCCACTGTTTATTGTGCTCTTAATTTAATCCTTTTGGTGGTAATTAGGCACTCCAACCCTTCTACATGGATAATGTGTCCGAAGAACTCCATTTATTTTCTTTTGATATTATTTGGAATTCTCTTGTTTTATCTGTCTCATTCAGTACATCTTCATTAATCATTTTCACCAACCAACTTATCCTTAGGATCGTTCTTATGCACCACACTTCGAAGCTCTTGATTTTCTTTCCTTTGCCTTTCCTAATGCTCCAAGCTTCACATCCATAACTCATTACTGATTAGACATAGTGTTTTAGCACGCACATTCTCATTTCAAGGTTCCGTAGTATGCCCTCATGTCGCCTGCAATTAAGAAGCTGGACCACTTCTGCTTAATATGTATTGTGTCCTCATAGGAATGAGAGACTTCCATTCCTGGGCTGCTATTTCGACCCTAAACCGTGTAACACTTGCCAACAGAATGGATTGTCATCCATTTCCCAGCCTCTTGTCAGAATATGTACCTGGAACCTTTTGAATTCTGTTGAAAGACTATTTCTTTCCTCATGCATATTTTGCACATCGATGTTCCCCCACACTATCTACCGGTGTGCGCACTCTGAAAGCACCGACAACAGTAGCCCTTTCATTTTTCCCTACCTCCCTTGGGGAATTTATCCGTTCTCTGCTCTGTTGTTATCCACACAGTGTGCTGAGATCATCTTTAGAAAGAACTTGAGGCAAAGTCATGTCTTCCATCAGGCTATGACACAACCATTGAGGTATGATTGTGTTGAACCTCCAGATCTCCTTCACAACCCATAACCAGGTACCTCTCCAGCAGCATTAAGAAGCTTTACTATCTTCAATCTGGTCTCTTGCGCAAACCCAATTTTCATCACTCTGCCATTGGTGGCTATGTCTCAGCTGCTTAGGCCCCAAGAACTGCAATTCCCTCCTTAACCTGCTCCTCCTCTCTATCTCTGCTCTCGGGTTGTGGTGTTCCTTAAAACCTGCCTGCTTGATCATGCTTTTGATCACCTGACCTATCTCCTTGCATAGCTTACAACGTTAATTCTAAACTGTGCAACAACCCAGAAGTCCTCGCACAAGCCAAAGCATAAATTGACCTTTTCAATTTACCGTGTCTGCATATCCTCTCAAAATAATTTAAAAGATCCATGCACTAAAATTAATAAGCCACACAAAACAAAATAATTAGAGGGAACATTGGTAGTTTGGTGTGAAACTTTGATCAATTGCTTTTTGTAATGTCTTACTGCATTAAGGCCATTATATTATTGCAAGATGTTGATCTTAGCTTCAGCTTACCGAACATTTACGACACTTGCTTCATAATACAGTAAGTATAGTTGTGGTGGCATTCCTGTGGTTCACAACTCATGGGTTCCCATAGAAATTAATGTTAAAGCTGGAGTTAGGTTCCTTCATACATTTCTTGCCTGTAAAAAGCAATGTACAAGTTGAAATACTGTACCATACATTTGCAGCACTGTGCATCCCTAGCTAGAATACGAAATAAATCACTGAATATAAAAGAAATACTTTATACATTTAAATTAGATAACACAAAATCACCCAAAAAAGGCCTGAACAAACAGCTTCTGTGTCGCACCCAGAGCACTCCTGAAACTTGCTTAACTTTTTGTTTGCTTTCCTTTCCCACTCTGCTTCTATCTCGCTCCATAAGACCATAAGAACTGGAACTGTAGTAGGCCATTCAGCCTTTTGAGCCTGCTCCGCCATTTAGTAAGATCATGGCTGCTAGCACTCATTAAGCCCACTTTCCTGCCTCCTCTTCGTAACCCTTAATTCCCCTCCCTTTTCCACTCAGGAATTAGAATCTTAGAAACCCTACAGCACAGAAAGAGGCCATTCGGCCCATCGAGTCTGCACCGACCACAATCCCACCCAGGCCCTACCCCCATATCCCTACATCTTTTACCCACTAATCCCTCTAACCTACGCATCCCAGGACACTAAGGGGCAATTTTAGCATAGCCAATCAACCTAACCCGCACATCTTTGGACTGTGGGAGGAAACCGGAGCACCCGGAGGAAACCCACGCAGACACGAGGAGAATGTGCAAACTCCACACAGACAGCGACCCAAGCTGGGAATCGAACCCAGGTCCCTGGAGCTGTGAAGCAGCAATGCTAACCACTGTGCTACCGTGCCGACACTCTGCATGTGTGTCTGTGTCTCTCCTTTCCCACTCTCTGCTGGTGTTGGGGCGGGGGTGGGTGGTGGCAGGGAGAGGTGGTGGCAGGGGGAGGTGGCCAGTCAGCAGACGTAGCTTGAAGCCGCTAATTCTCCCTCCCTCCTGGATTATTCTCAGTTCATCACATGATCAGTGGCCAGCAGCTTCCTGTCCCTGTTCTGTAATCCAGTTCCTGGATCTCAAGGCTCGCTGTCTCCCGGCAGCTTGGGATTCTGGTGCCTATGACAGGGTCTTCGGCATCAGAACATGACCGTAGGGTGGGTACGGTCAGAGTTCAAACAACATAAATGTAAAAATGGTGGCATGAATCAATAACAGGGCCCTAGAGACTAAACATTAAAGTGAAATGACTGAGTGGGATGACTTAGTGAAGAATTACTGTATATGAATCACCCCAGATTCAAGCTTGGTTCAAGTTTCCTGAAGCCAACACCAGGTTGGATATAGTAATAGCCTTCATGATATATAGATTGAGAGGCAAAATTTTCAATGCAACATTGGTAATGCAGTTTCAACTTTGATGTCAATCAGATTCTCAGTTGCAGTTGTTATTACATAATAAGTACAAGATCGTGGAATGTATTGCTGTCACACCTTGTTGCCAGCTTCCTTTGTCCTACCATTGGTGATCATATTTTCAGTTGTGAAGGCCCGAAGCTCTGGAATTGTCTACATAAATCTCTCCACCTGCCACTCCTCCTTTATATGCTCCTCTAAACATACCTCTTTAGCCAATCTTTCTATCATAACATCAGTTTATGTGGCTCGATATCACATTTTTTTTGATAGTGCTTCAATGGAAATGCTTTGGAATGTTTTAATATATCAAAGCTGCTAAAATGAAAGTTTTTGTTGGTTATTTAAGAAAGATTTTGAGAGGGCTGTGAGTAAGCTCTCTGCTACTGGTTTACTCAAGCTCGGAAGGAAAGGGAAGGAAATTGGTTTGTTCAGACTTGTATCCCATTACAACCTGAAAGTGTACTGAGGAATTGGTATTTTTCTTTTATTTACAGAGTTATTACTACTGTGCCATAGTAGAGGATGTCATCCTGCGATTTGCTTGGACTGTGCAGATTTCCATCACCTCAATGAGCACTTTTGCTTCAGCAGGAGACATAATTTCCACCGTGCTGGCCCCACTGGAAGTCTTCCGGTAACATAATTTAAAACCTTGTGATGCTCGGTTAGGTGTGGAGGTGATATGGACAAGTAGCAATAATATTGATTAAATTCAGTGTAGAACAGGGTGATCCCTAGCCTGCTGCGGCCTGGAAGGGTGCCAGATTAAGGATATTTTGTGAGAGCGGAAAACCTTTTTTTTTTTTTGCAGCTATTCTAGAATTTTGCATCCAAAGCAGATTTTTAAAACCCACCAAATCCACGAGACGCTGGAGTTGAATGTCAGAAGTAAGGATGGAGAGCAAGAGTAGGTGGGTTAAAGTAGGCAACTTGAGATGGAGCAGAGTTCTTGTGTTCTTGTCCTACGAAATGGTTTGGCAGCACAGTGAGGATCCTGTCTGAGATAGTTTCATGCAGCATTATATCCCAGAGCCAACACGGACAGGCCGTGAGCCAGATTTATTTAATAGCCTAACTGTGCAACAAGGTTTATCTAACAGCAAACATAATGCAATCAATGAAATCTTTGAAAAAAAACTCAAAACAGCTACTAAGATTCTAGATGTAGATACGGCTGACTTCAATGGAGTGAGACATAGACTGTCCACTGTGAACTGGGAAAATCTGTTAATGGTTAAAATGACAGAAGATCAATGGGAGGGGTTTTAAAAAAATAACATGATGCAGAACCAACAAGGGCTTTACTTGTCAAAAGCAGCCATGGACAACGAAAGAGCTAAGAGACAATATAAAATGAAAAGATAGATCATACACTTTTTAAAAAACCACAACCTGGCAACTGGGGAAGATGCAAAGGGAACAGAAGATGACAAAACCTATATTAAGAACTGCAAAAAGGGAGTATGAAGAGAAACTTGCAAGCAATATCAAAATCAAAACAATTTTACTATTAGGTTATTAAAGAGTGGTCAGGAGCGATGTGGTCCCTTCAAAAACTGATATTGGTGAATTTTGTCAAAGAAAAGGGAATGCTGGTCATGTTGAATACTTTGCATCATTATTTACAGTGGAGGAAGATGTCAACTGGCCATACCAATGAAACTAATGTTGAATTAGGGACGGAGACTCACCAAAATTAGCTTAAGTAAAATAATAGTAATTTTAAAAATGACACTAATGAGTAATAAATCCCTAGGACCATATAGTTTCCGTCCTAGGATTTTAAAGGAAAGAGTTGAGAATACTGCAGATGCTCTGACTATGTAATCTTCCAAAGTTTTCTCAATTTGGGAACATTCATTTAAATTGGAAAATTGTTCATGTCACTCCACTACTTAAAAAAGGTGAGAAATAAAAGTCAGGGAATTATAGACCAGTTAGAATAATATCTGGAGTCAGGAAATTACTAGAGTCTATAATTAAGGAATACCTTGAAAACTTGCAGCTGATCAAGGAGAGACAGCATGATTCACAAAGGGTAGGAGGAATCTGATTGACCTTATTTTGAAGAGGTGCCTAAAGTAGTGAACACGCAATGCCTATGGATGATATTTATATGGAATTCCAGATGGAATTTGATAAATCTCTCAGTAGAGACTATTAACAAAAATTGATGTTCATGGAATTGAAGCCAAATTAATTAAGGAAATTGACTCAGCAGCAGGAGATAGGGATAACGCATTGATTAGCAAGCTGTGACTAGTGTTCTGTAAGGATATGTGTTGGGACCTCAACTATTCATCGTCTTTATTAACAGCTTAAATGTTTGGATTAAAAAGTCATGTATCCAGTATTAAAAAGCCACATATCCAGTTTTTTGATGACACAAAGATAGGCAGCATTGTAAGCAATGTAGATGGAAACACAGAATTACAAAGCAATATTACAGATTAAATGACTGGGCAAGACTGGGACCAATTGATTTCAATGAAGACAAATGTGAGGTCATTCACTTTGGATCTAAAAAGAATAGAACAGAGTACTTTACAGATGGCAAAAAAAAGAAACAATAGAGCCCAAGGAACTGACCAAAAAGGCTAATGAAATGCTGGTCTTTATATCTAGAGAACCAGAATACAAGAGGGTAGACATCATGCTTCAGTTATACACAGCCCTTGTTACACCACACGTGGAACACTGAATAATTCTGGGAGGGGAATACAGCATAGATTTACGAGAGTAATACCATGAGGTATTAAATCATGAGGCGAGGTGATACAAACTGGAGTTGTGTTCCCTGGACTTCAGAAGGTTTTGGATGATTTGATACTAGATCAATTAGTTTTAAAACTGGGATTGATTTATATTTGTAAACCAAAGATATTAAAGGATAAGAGACAGAGACAGGAATGTGGAGTTAGATCACAGATCAACCACAACCTCATTGAATTGCAGAACAAGCTCAAGGGGCTTAATTGCCTACCCCTGTTTCAATCTTCCTTGGTCAGATGTGCCAGGAATTGTCAGATATCTCAATATGTGCATGCTAGTTTACCATAGATAGACTGTGCATGAGGTGGCTGTTTTTGGGCTGTTTTATGGCTGAGAAACCATCAGGACTCTCATAATGAGGGCATTGAAAACTCACTCTTGTCACCAAGGATGCAGTGTTCTTGGGTAGAGTTGGAAATTTGTGTTGGTAGTTAAGGGGGAGCTGGGAAGAAAAACACTCAGGAGTAAAGAGGGAGAATTGAGGCCTTGAGGAGGATGTGGTGGAAAGAAAAATTATGAGGAAGTGATGGGAAAGCCCTAATGGCAGTGGAGACCCCGGAAGTGATCATGTACGATGTTGATGTTGAAGGTGATGACCAGTTATATGATTTTGATGTTTTTGTAGAGAATAGCTTTGGAAGGAGGAGAATGGAGAAATGGGAACAGACAAAGCAAGGTTGGGTTCTGCTGGTGGGTGGGGTACACTCAATCTCCCAACATATTACAAAAAAATACTTCTTCATGTAAAAACATTGTGCCCAGTCACTGAAGAATAAGCACAAAGGGCCTGAAGATTAAAGCTGCCAGCAGACATTTTGTGTTAAAAGGAAGCCACAGTTTGTTAAAACTCACAAATACACTAAGTGCTTGCACCCTTAAGTTGGCTTGCAACAGCAACCAGTACAATGTTGAACTGTTTGTGAACGGGTTGGTGTATGGTGCAAGCTGAAACATTTCTCCTCTGCTGAGTTATCACAATAGGGTGGAGTGAGTCAGCCTATGGACAGTTTGTAAGGGTTTTAGTCTCTGCAGCTAGCTGCATTTAAGACTTGGCTCAAAGATTTGAGCAAACACATAAGTCACTTTGGTAGTACCTTGCATTTTGTGGTTGCCATCACCACACTGCTGCTCACTAACACTGAATTGTGTTTCGCTGCAGCCGGTTTGTGTGGAATTTCTTCCGTCTGGAGAACGAACACCTGAACAACTGTGGTGAATTCCGTGCCGTGCGTGATATCTCGGTGGCACCCCTCAATGCCGATGACCAGACTGTGCTGGAGCAGATGATGGACCTCGAGGATGGAGTGCGGAATCGCCAAAAAAGCAGAGTGTGGAAACGCACCTATAGCATCTCTCTGCGTAAAACATTGTACGTATTGATTTCGAGGGATTCACTCCCAGGTTGCGCAGTAACTGCAGCACCAGGAGAACTCGGAAGGGAAAAGAAATAACACTTTTATAGAACGTACTAAACAATGAATTAACTTACAGTTGTACTGCACCTGTCTCTACCTCAGCATGTGTTTTCCAGCCAATTAAAGCAGTCACTGTTGTGACGTAGAAGATGCAGCGACCAGTTTGTACACAGCAATAACTTACAAATAATCTTTGTTAGTGCAGCTGACAAATTTTGGCCATGTCTCAGGGAGAACTAAAATCACACTAGCCCCATGATTGACTTTTAGGTTTAATCCCACTTCCCAAAAGGTGCTGTCCCTGGCTGCAGCAAAATACATTTACACTGTACTCCATTCGCAGAGAGCTTGCCTCCCAGATAGCTTGCACCACGATAAAGGAGCTTTCTTTATCATTGCAGTGTTTGAAGATTAGGGGAGAGTGGGAAATCAAGAGGCAGGAAAGCAGCAGTTAGACAAGATGGTGAACGAATGAAGGGAGACTACCATCCTATTCCATCTGATGGGGGCTGTCAGTGTAATGATGGAACAGTGATAGCCCTGGAGACTGTGTCTTTGACTTCTCCATAGCTACTTTATCTGGCTGCACAAATCACATTTGTGTTCAACAGCATGTCCCACATCTTCAACTACACTGCACTCCCGTCAGCTCTGTCCTTCCCGAGCCCTACAGCTTCCCAGACTCCCAGCAAATGAACTTCATTCCTTTAATTTGAAATCCTTGTGGCCTTGTCCAGCTGGTTATTTCCACATTCTGACTCCAGGTTACTCCTTGTTATGTCACTTTTCAAAGTACTGTGTCCTTGCCTGCGGAACCCCTTACTGTGATCCTCCGCCTTGCTTTCTCCTAAATACTTGCTTTAAAACTCAAGGGGTTAAAATTTTCCTGTCCTGCGCACCACTGGAATCGCAGCAGGCAAAGGTCCGTTGACCTCGGGTGGGAGTTTCCCTCGCCTTGGGGCGAGTGTGGCCGGAAAATCCCGCCCAAGGACTTCTCTGTCACAAAAAATTGAGATCATCTGGTCAGCTGCCTCTGCCACTTCCCTCCATCCCCTTGGCCAACCAAGTCAGAAGTCCTCTTTTAAGGATCCATCCCTTTCCTAGCCCTGAACTTGCATCCTCTCTTTCTCTCCTATCTCTGCTCATACCCTCTCCAAACTCACCTCCTGCTCCCTCCATCCTATTCCCACTAACCGGTTGACCACCCAGCTCCCCCCATGTTAGCCAATACTGTAAGTGGCGCTCTCCTCATGTCTTGTCCTGTTTTCCTGTAAATCTGCTGCCTTCACCTCTCTCAAGAAACACCCCTTGATTACCCTCCAGCCTTGCGAACGTTAGCCCTATCTCCAACCGTCTTTTCTCTCAAACCCTTTAATGAGCAGTCACCTCCCAAATCCATGTCTATCTTTGTATTTGAGTTCCTCCAATCAATTGAGTTCCCCCTGTCATAGAACCAAAACAGCTGTCAGCAAAGTCACAAATGATGCCCTATGTGACTGTGACAAAGGCAACTTATCCCTCCTCTTTCTTGATCTGTCTGGAGCCTTTCACCACACCATCCTCCTCTAACTCTGTTCCATCGTCATGCAGCTGAGTGGAACTTCACTTGCCTGGTTCCACTTTTCTTTACCTAACCAGAAAAAGAGAATCAGTTGCAGTTGCTTTTCTTCCTGCTCCCACACCAGTGTCCCCCAGGAATCAATCCTTGGCTCCTCCTATTTCTCATCTACAGTACAGGCTGCAACTCAACAATAACATCTGAAAACCCAGCATTAGTTTTCAAATGTACGACAACTGGCTCAATCTCACCACTGCCTCTCTTGACCCCTCCATTGTCTAAATTGTCAAACTGCTTGTCTAACACTGGATTAGCAGGAATTTCCTCTTCCACCATCTTTTCCCTCCGCACTCCAAACTCTATTCCCTCTACGCCAACACTTTCCTTCTCCTTGATTATTGTCTGAATCAGATTGTTCGTAATCTTGAAATTTGATCCTGAGATGAGCTACTAATCAAATATCCACACCATCAATCCATAAGACCACCTATTTCCACTTTTGCTTCAGCTTTTCAACATCTGAAGTCCTCTTTGTTTAAAGTTTATTAGTGTCACAAGTAGGCTTATATTAACACTGTAATGTAGTTACTGTGAAAATCCCCTAGCCACCACACTCCAATGCCTGTTCGGGTACACTGAGGGACAATTTAGCATGGCCAATGCACCTAATCAGCACGTCTTTCGGACTGTGGGATGAAACCGGAGCACCTGGAGGAAACCCACACAGGGAGAACATGGAGACTCTGCACTGACAGTGACCCAAGCTGGGAATCGAACCCGGGTCCCTGGCGCTGGGAGGCAGCAGTGCGAACCACTGTGCCACTGTGCCTTTGTTGCCTGTAAACATGATATTCCAATGCAATGCAAAGATGCTTCAGTGTGATTTGGACAGGCTTTGTGTGTGGGCATGTGCATGGCAGATGCAGCATTATGTGGATAAATGTGAGGCTATCCATTTTGGTAATGATAATAGGAAGACAGATTGCAACTTGAATGGGTGTAAATTGAGAAAGGTGGATACTCAGCAAGACCTTGGAGTCCTTGTGCATCAGTCGCTGAAAGTAAGCGCGCAGGTATAGCAGGCAGCAAAGAAGGCAATGGTATGTTGGCCTTCATAGCGAGAGAATTTGAGTATAAGGATAGGGATGCTTTGCTGCAATTGTATAAGGCGTTGGTGAGGCCACACCTGGAGTATTGTGTGCAGTTTTGGAGTCCTTATCTGAGGAAGGATGTCCTTGCTATAGAGGGAGTACAGCGAAGGTTTACCAGGCTGATTCCTGGGATGGCAGGTCTGTCATATGAGGAAGGACTAAGTCAGTTAGGATTATATTCACTGGAGTTCAGAAGAGTGAAAGGGGATCTCCTAGAAACTTATAAAATTCTAACAGGGTTAGACAAGGTAGATTCAGAAAGAATGTTTCTAATGGTGGGGGAGTCCAGAATTAGGGGTCATAGTTTATGGATAAGGGGTAAACCTTTTAGAACTGAGGGGAGGAGAAATTCCATCAGCTAGAGTCATAGAGGTTTACAGCATGGAAACAGGCCCTTCGGCCCAACTTGTTCATGCCGCCCTTTTTTTTTAAAACCCCTAAACTAATCCCAATTGCCCGCATTTGGCCCATATCCCTCTATACCCATCGTACCCATGTAACTATCTAAATGCTTTTTAAAAGATAAAATTGTACCCGCCTCTACTACTACTTCTGGCAGCTTGTTCCAGAGACTCACCACCCCCTGTGTGAAAAAATTGTCCCTCTGGACACTTTTGTTTCTCCCCCCTCTCACCTTAAACCTATGCCCTCTAGTTTTAGACTCCCCTACCTTTGGGAAAAGATATTGACTATCTAGCTGATCTGTGTCCCTCATTATTTTATAGACCTCTATAAGGTCACCCCTCAGCCTCTGACACTCCAGAGAAAAAAGTCCCAGTCTATTCAGCCTCTCCTTATAACTCAATCCATCAAGTCCCGGTAGCATCCTAATAAATCGTTTCTGCACTCTTTCTAGTTTAATAATATCCTTTCTATAATAGGGTGACCAGAACTGTACACAGTATTCCAAGTGTGGCCTTACCAATGTCTTGTACAACTTCAACAAGACGTCCCAACTCCTGTATTCAATGTTCTGACCGAAGCATGTCAAATGCCTCCTTCACCATTCTGTCCACCTGTGACTCCACTTTCAAGGAGCTATGAACATGTACTCCTAGATCTCTTTGTTCTGTAACTCTTCCCAACACCCTACCATTAACTGAGTAAGTCCTGCCCTGGTTCAATCTACCAAAATACATCACCTCGCATTTGTCTAAATTAAACTCCATCTGCCATTCGTCAGCCCACTGGTCCAATTGATCAAGATCCTGCTGCAAATGGAGATAACCTTCCTCACTGTCCACCATGCCACCAATCTTGGTGTCATCTGCAAACTTACTAACCATGCCTCCTATATTCTCATCCAAATCATTAATATAAATGACAAATAACAGTGGGCCCAGCACTGATCCCTGAGGCACATCGCTGGTCACAGGCCTCCAGCTTGAAAAACAACTCTCTACAACCACCCCCTGGCTTTTGTCAAGAAGCCAATTTTGTATCCATTTAGATACCTCACCCTGGAGCCCGTGAGATTTAACTTAATGCAATAACCTACCATGCAGTACCTTGTCAAAGGCCTTGCTAAAGTCCATGTAGACAACATCAACTGCACTGCCCTCATCTACCTTCTTGGTTACCCCTTCAAAAAACTCAATTAAATTTGTGAGACATGATTTTCCACTCACAAAGCCATGCTGACTAACCCTAATCAGTCGTTGCATCTCTAAATACCTATAGATCCTGTCTCTCAAAATACCTTCCTACAATTTACCCACCACAGATGTGAGGCTAACTGACCTGTAGTTCCCAGACTTTTCCCTGCAGCCCTTTTTAAACAAAGGCACAACATTTGCCACTCTCCAATCTTCAGGCACCTCACCCGTGACTATCGATGATTCAAATATCTCGGCTAGGGGACCCGCAATTTCCTCCCTAGCCTCCCACAACGTCCTGGGATATACCTCATCAGGTCCTGCAGATTTATCTACCTTGATGCACTTTAAGACTTCCAGCACCATCTCCTCTGTAATATGTACACTCCTCAAGACATCAATATTTAATTCCCCAAGTTCCCTAACATCCAGAAGGTGGTGAATGTGTGGAATTCACTACCACAGAATGTAGTTGAGGCCAAAACATTGTCTGATTTCAAGAAGAAATTAGATGTAGCTCTTGGGGCTAAAGGAATCAAGCTATATGGGGAGAAGGGGAGATGAGGATATTGAATTCGATGATCAGCCATGATCAAAATAAATGGCGGAGCAGGCTTGAAGGGCCGAATGGCCTACTCCTGCTTCTAGTTTCTATGTTTCTACTCCTGGTCAGCCTTCCATGTTTTACACTCGGTAAACTTAAGGTCATCCAAAACTTAATTGCCTGTGTCCTAACTCCCAGTCATCCATCACCTCAGTGCTCACTGACCTACATTGCCTCCTGGTTACATAATGTGTTGATTTTAACATTCTCATCCTTGTTTTTAAATCTCTCCAATGCCTCACTCCTCCCCAGCTCTATAATCCCCTCCAGTCCCCAAAAACCTCCCAAGATATCTGTGCTCCTCTAATTCTGGGCTTTTTGAGCATGCTCTGTTCTAATTAGGCACTGTGGGTGGTCATGCCCTTGGCTGACTAGGCCCTAATGACGTTCCCTCCCTACATCTCCACTTCTCTGTCCTTCTTTAAGACTCTCCTTAAAACTTAGCTCTTTGATAAACTTTCTGGTCATGCGTCCAATTTCTTTTTATGTAGCTCATGTCAAGTTGTTTTGTAATGCCCCTGTGATGCACCTTGGGATGTTTTATCAAGTTAAAGGCACTATGTAAATGCAAGTTGTTATTCTCACTGATTGCATCATCCCTTCCTTCCAACTATTCCCTCTTTCCTGCCTTAAGTTGCTTTGAGATATATTTACACTACATTTCTGAAGTACATATTGGCTGTCAAGTGCTTTGAATGACGATGTGAAAAATGCGATGTAAATGTGAGTTCTTTCTTTAGTGCAATTTGGAGGGAACTGACACCATATGGTGCGAATCTGCACTGCAGCGGCAGTCTCTTCTGCATAATCATTTTTGTCCAGAATTTACATGATTTATTCAGAGGGGTACTTTTTAAAGTTCTCTTTATTTATTGTTTTGAAAAAACAAAATTGTATGTTGAAATTTGTAAGATTCGTGATTGACTTCCTTCATACTTCTCTGGGGAGTATAATTCTGAACATGGAATACAGATTCTAGTGTGTGCATCGACTGGCAATAAGAATTCTAAAGTTGGCCACGGCACTCCCAGATTAGTAAAGAGAGAATAGAGTTCCCACTGTTGATTGCTATCCAGGGTTTCCTCCTTCTAAAGCTTGAGGATTTGTGAACAACAAGAGAGATCAGGATCAGTGATGCCATTTCAGTCAAACATCCTGCCAATTACTCACTTTGATGTACAACTTTTCACGTCAGTTTGCCTCCTAATATGATTGCCAGTCAGGGTGAGCAAGGTGCTAGCATCCTCAGGAGACCAATGGAAATGAAAAGGAAAAGCAGGTCTCTTGTCCTGGACCTTCTTCCACATACAAACCATTTGTTTTGTTGACTGTTGTATCTGTGAATGAGAGCTCTTTAGGTGCAGAATGCTCCTTATCTAAATGGTAGTAATATGTGAAAGTGTAAGTTTCCCTGCGAGACTAAGGCTGAAATGAGAACCTGAATCTCTAAGTCCACAGGCAGTTTTAACACACTACTGGATTTATATTTACTGTCTCAACTCAGAAGAAGAGTATTTCCCATTGTACCCAGTTCAAATAGACTTTTTAAATGGCATTGATCTGAAAACTAAAACAATCAAGCAATTAAATTGCTTTTCTTGCAGTTTAAATGCTGTAGATAATCTGAAATCATCTTCCTACTAGTATGTGATACTAGTAGGGTTTTGTGCTCCGCAAAATTTCCCATTAGTGCCGTTCACCTGTGGTACTTGCTCATTTGGAACAGGAGAAGACCATTTAGCCCCTTGAGCCTGGTCCATCATTCAATTCAGTCAAACTCCATATACATGGCAGACCTGATTTAATATCCCAGCACTCAGCGAGGGTCACATTCAGTAAGAGCTATTTAGACACACCAGGCGTAGATATTGGTATGGAATTCGTCTTTGGGGAAAGAACATGCACAATGTATACCAATTTCTGGGTGCAAGGCCCTGAATCTAATGTTCAACAAATACATGGCTGCTATATTATTGGTCCTTGATGGTTGTTTGTGATCAGCATTGGTCACTTCAAACATGAAAAGAAGGACCCTGCATCTATTTCAAAACTCGTCTACAGCACGTACCAAGGACACGCTGGAGCATGCACTGTTAAGCTGTCAGTTTTTCCAGTTATACAGCCTAACCAGTAGCCACTGAAAAAATGGTGGAAGTTTATTTTTAAACTTCCTCTTATATAGACCATGGAGAAGCAAGAGTGCTGTTCCCAGCTCCACATCACTGCTGCCAACCCACACTTGACCCTCCTGTATCTCATTCCCCCATTTATTGGAGCATAAGATGTTTCCGGAGCTCAGTGAGAATCTTTGGCCTCCTTCCTCTTCTTCCACATACATTCATCTACCTGCAGTCATAATCTTTCATTGTCTGCCTTTTGCAAAATCTGCAGGTTTCATTCAGCTGTAGTTCTACACAGCGTTTAAAAGCAGCACTCGGGAGGATGTAAAAAATAGGAGAAGACCATTTGGCTCTTTGAGCCTGTTCTGACATTCATGGCTGATCTTCTACCTCAATTTCCTTGCCTGTACTATCCCCATATCTCTCAATTCCCTTGAATGATTGATCTCTGCCTTGCATCACACATGTGTCAGACAATGACCATCTCCAACAAGACAGAATTTAAACATCGCACCTCAACATTCTGTGGCATTACCATCACTGAATCCCCCGCTATAAAATCCTGGGGGTTAACATTGACCATAATCTGAACTGAACTTGCCATACAAACGCTGTGGCTACAAGAGCAGGTAAGAGGCTAGGAATTCAGTAACTTGCCTCTTGACTCCCCAAAACCTGTGAACCAAGTCAGGATTGTGATGGAACACTCTTCTCTTGCCTGGATGAGTGCAGTTCCAACAGTCAAGATGCTTGACACCGTCCAGGACAAAGTAGCCTGCTTGATTGGCACTCCATCCGCAAACATTCACTCCCTTCACCATTGACATACAGTAGCAGCAATGTGTACCATCTACAAGATGCACTACCTGGCCAGGGGAAACACCCTCCAGTAGCTACACTGTCAAGCTCTTTAAGAAATATACTTGTTTGAATGAGATCACCTCACATCTCCTAAATTCCAGGGTTTTTAGGTTCATTTCACAACATCGTTAGCTCAGTATGCTGCAGGAAACAACTGTATTCCAAGCCATATTTTTGACACTCCTGAATTAGATCATGGGAAATCTGTACCTCATCTCCATTTGCCTGCTTTTGCGCCATAATCCTTAAGATCCTAACCTAACAAAAATGTGTCTATCTTAGTCTTCTAAATTTTAATTGACTTCCAGCATCCACAGCCTTTTGGGGGAAAGAGTTTCAGATTTTGACAGTTTTGTGTTTTTACTCCTGGTGGCCTGACATGAATTTTAAGCCTGTGCCCTTCCCTCCCAGAAGCATTTGATTGCCTGCATCTACTTTTAACATCTTAAGTGCCTCAACTACATAGCCTGGTGTGTGTCATTTCACAGATGAGGAAGTTTTCTGTCGGCAAGGCACAGAAGGGCAGCCAAGTTTGCTGGACCCATGGCAAAAGTCAAACCAAAGTTGTAAAAAGCCCAAACAAAGCACTGTGGTTCAAGACTAGAGAAGTAGAAATCAAAAGCTGAGAAGTCAAGTTAAATTTATAAAGAACCTTACTTAGATGCACTTCAGAACACCATGCCAGATCTGGTCTTCTCTATTACGAAAAAGGATACAGGAATATTAGAGAGGATGCAAAGAAGATTTGCAAGGATGATACAAGAACTAAACAGGTAGGGTCCCATTTCCTTTAGGAAGTCACGTAATCAAGGTCATAAAATTAGGAAGGGACTTGATAGGGTAGATACACAGAAATTGTTTCCACTTGTGGAAAATTCAAAACTAAGAGCAATTAAACGTAAGATGGTCACTGGTAAATCCAATAGGAAATTCAGAATAAATCTAGTTACCCAGAGAGTGGTTCAAATGTGGAACTCGCTAGCGCATGGAATAGTTGAATCAAATAGGATGTATGCATTTAAGAGGAAACTAGCTAAGTAGATGAGAGAGAAAGGATTAGAAAGATGTACTGACAGGGTGAGCTGAAAGGGAAGCTCATGTGGAGGATAGACACTGACATAGTTCAGATGGGCTGAATGGGCTGTTTCTGTGCCATAAATTCCCTGTAATTCCGTGAGAGAGCAGAGATTTCAGGAGAGCAAGGTGTGGGTAGGCAGGCGATTTGATTGATGTTGTGAATTCTGATCTTTAATTCTTACATTGACCTGTTTCTCACCCCCAGAGTGAGGCCCCGTGACGCGGCCGTGTTAATCGAAGACACAGATGATGAAGCGTACACATGAAAGTCAACACCAAGCAGTCACTGTCCTTCACACGTTCCAGTTCTACCAGGCACTGAACACAATCTGCCACTATGTGTGGCAATAGACTCGATTCCATTTTTTCCCCTTTGTTTTAATATATTAATTTAAACCGATTTAAAAATAAGTGTTGTAACGAACAATTTTACAACTGACAGCAAAACATATCCACAAGGATCAAATCAAACAGAACAAACTCTGTGCTGGAAAATACCAATTTTCTTTTTGTTTTGTCTTGTATTTTTTTTCTCTCTCTCAGGCTCAGTATAGCTAGGGCTGGTTTAAACTGGTTTCTTCAAGTCTTTCTACTGGCTCATGGCCCTGGTTGCACTTGCAGGGAAAGTGCACTTAATTGTACTTCCTACGTGAAGTTATGGTGTTTAAAAAATTCATTTTGATATGCATTTGTTCTGTTCCAATTGGAAATGTTCATATTATTTATGAAAGAAACTTGTGTCCTGTCTGTTGATGCAGAAGTTAGTGTCAATGTTCGTTGAACTTTATTTTTGTGTTTCGGTCAGTGGTTAGCTTTCCTCTTGCAAGAAAGCTAAACATCTTTATTAAGAGCACTTCAAAGCTTTCGAGATCGCAGTTCCTGCAGAGCTGTCAAATGCAGAAGTCCTGCATCCAACACAGACCACCAAGCTACATTCCACTGGTACAAGTTACCTATGACAGGCTAGCTTAACAAAGAACTTTACAGGTACCACAAAATATGTTTGTATTATTTATAAATCATGGCCGGACTTCTCTAACCTCACGCGCGGCTGGGATTCTCTGGTCCTGCTGCAGTGAATAGAGATTTGACTGAATGTCAAATTCTCTGTTCTCATTGGGGCATACAAGACCGGAAAATTCTGGCCCATATCTACAGCCAGTGGTATCAAGGACTGTTGAAAAGAAATTATTCTTCATTTCAAATTCTTCTTCTGGTGAAATTTTACAATTTACATATCCCAGAAATTTCTTTGGGGAAATTCACATGAATAATCTGTTAAAGTTTTTGGCCAAAGTTTGAATGTCAAATGATGGATCCCCTCAGTGCATCAGTTTAATCTGTCAATCTTGTTGTTCATTTCCTGGTACCACTGCTGGATCCCGCTGCTTTCTTGCTACTTGCCCAACCTGTCATAGCAGCTGGAATGTTGATTGGTGCAGTGAAGATTTTCCCAGGAACCATCAGTGCTATCGTTCCAAGAGCTGCCCTTCCCGCTCCCTGGAGATAGTGCCACAATGAGTTTCTCCAGTAACTTAGACTCATGGAAGCATGTGACCCTTAGCCCCATGGGCGGATGTTTCAGTGGAGCCATCTTAAGATGCAATTCAGTTGGCCAAAACCTAGATCAGTGGAGAGATTTCAATGCAGTGGGTTGTGACCATTGTGCCAATGATTGGCTGCACATTTCAGGGTTCAGAATTTGCTGTTAATGTATGTCACTGTGAAAATTAGTAATAGTGAAGTTGGGAATTGTTCATTAATCGCTCATGTCATGTTCTGAATTCATTCCATTTACCTAATCTTTACAGGGATTTTTTTTTAATGTAGTTGATTTAGCTGGATTGGGACATTCAGAAAGTATCTTCTAATAATGATACTCTTCTGATAGTCTTAAGAGGGCTCCATTGTAACAAAGAACCTGTGATCCTGGACGTACACAAAGGAGACCAAGGTAAGTTCTGGCTCTGTGTCAAGAGAACTCTACATCTCATGGCTGAGCCCGGTTGAACAGTTGTTCAGACTTTGTTACAGATGTCACATGGGTAGGGGGAAGACTTCATTGTAAAGGATCCATGAGTTTGGCTCGCTTGGATGCAGGACTGCCTTCACAACAGAGTATAACTTAGCACAATCATTTGGAACTGTAAGTTGAAGCAAATGCGTGAGCATTGGATATGATCAAAGTTTTTGGTGAATGAATCATTCATAAACGAAATAACGGCTTTAAAAAAAACCCTTTCCAAATCTCACTGGCAGAAATTCACAAAATTCACCCATGTTTCGGTTTGCAGCAATAGCTTGTTTTATACAAAATTTCACATTCCTGTTGCCTTCTGTTAATAAAGTGTATGGAAAATGGATGTGATTAAGTCATATTGTGATACCTACAGAGGAAGGGGGAAGAAAAGGGATACCATGTCGCTAGGCTGAATGTGAACGTGTCTGTGAGCATGGTAGCTCAGCAAACCTGATTCAGGCAGTTCCACAGTGTAAGCATTGGGAACTTCTTTTTATATCCTTGGACTGCTTCCATTGAAAGCACTTCCATAATGGAGTGAGTTCCTGTTATTGTTGAATCTGACTTCTTTATATTGTGGGGGCAGACTCAACAATATGGGGCAATTGTGCAGACTAAAGCAGCCAGCCAGATTGGTAAATCCAGCCTCACATGAATGCTGGATGAAGCTTTGTACTGCTTAGCAATAGGGCAAATGAGGGCTGAAAAATGTATGCAGAGTAAGTTCCTGTATGTGATGCCAAGGAGCAGAGCTAGAAGGGAGCTTATATTACCTTGAGAAAGCTAGCCAGGAAAAAATAAGGATGCGCACTAGCATTATTTATGTTGCTCTGTTAGGCAACCATTATGACAAATACAGTGCTCTGTGACCAACAATGGAGATGAGGTTTGGTGAAGCCATTCAAAAGTTCAGAATTAATGCAGTATGAGTGTGCACTATTTGATCTCTGTTTGGGTTCAATCCAGCATCGTAACCAATTTATGAATGAGACTCAACCCAAACCTAAATCTAAGTACAAAAAGTGAACCGCAAGCCTAGATTGCCAAATATCTTTCGGGGAGCAATTTTGTATCTTTCCTTCCTTCATTTTAATCTGGGGCTCAATTTGCTAAATTGAATTGTGACACAGAATGATTAGCTTTCACTAAAAAATCTAAACAAGCATGGTATTTTTTCTTTTCTGAATTGGGGCTATGGTTTGCTGAATTTCTGACAGACCCAATCTATACAGTATACCCTTCCCCTCTCCTTCCATCCCACAGGTACAAATAAAAGCCAGGAAACCTTTGCAGACTCACTTGCTACAAAATCCTAGATCTGTGGGTAGCATACTGTAATGGTGAAGGTAATAATGGAGAGCAGCAGAAGAACTGTTGACATTTGAAGGTACTTGAACTCATGTCTCATCCCTCTCCCTCCTTTGTTAGTTCCTCACAGAGACTGGATATTTTTTGATTGAGGGACATGGGGCATTCCAGTGCCTGCTTTGCACAGCCATCCAAAACCTAAACTCATCTCCTTGCTTGTAGGAAGCTTTCATTGTTGGAAGCTTTGAACAAGGAGACCAAGTGTAGGATCAGTCTCCTTTTTGTTGTTAATATACAAAGACATAATTCTTCAGGATGGGAGTAATTATACTTCATACAGTTGAAGGGGATGGTACAACAGCATTGCTTGAAGTCACTGCAGGGGGCAGGCTCAATCTACATCGCTTTGTTGTGTGCAAAAAACCGGAAACCTAAGTAAATTCATTCAAACTTTAACAAAATGAGAATCAAATCCATGAGCATTGATGACTTCTGTTCTTGGATAGAGATACAACTAGCCCATTCTGAACTACACACTCTTCTATAACCAATGATAGGACCATTCTAAAACACACACCTCTCTAGAACCTGCAACTGGCCCATTCTAAAATGCACATCACCCCCCCTTTAGAACCTGTGACTGGCCCATTCTAAACACACCCCTCTGTAATTAGTGACTGGCCCATTCTAAACACACCCCTCTGTAATTAGTGACTGGCCCATTCTAAACACACCCCTCTGTAATTAGTGACTGGCCCATTCTAAACACACCCCTCTGTAATTAGTGACTGGCCCATTCTAAACACACCCCTCTGTAAAGTCCAAAGATATGCGGGTTAGGTTGATTGGCCAGGTTAAAAATTGCCCCTTAGAATCCTAAAATGTGTAGGTTAGAGGGATTAGTGGGTAAATATGTGGGGGTGGGGCCTGGGTGGGATTATGGTCGGTGCAGACTCGATGGGCCGAGTGGCCTCCTTCTGCACTGTAGGGTTTCTATGATTTCTATGATTCTATGATAATTAGTGACTGGCCCATTCTAAACACACCCCTCTGTAATTAGTGACTGGCCCATTCTAAACACACCCCTCTGTAATTAGTGACTGGCCCATTCTATTACACATACCCCTCTAGAACCAAAGACTTGCCCATTCCTAATTACCCTTGAGATGGGCATATTGTTTGATTGAGACACTGGTGTTGCCTATTCTTTAGACGGCTGTGCTCTATTTCATGAGCTATCTCTCACCAACTGTCAGCCCCCAGTCAGTATATCATATTTCTGATCAACTGAGAGAATGGTCACTATTAAGTAGGCCACAAGCTGGAACATTCTACTCCAGGGAAAGGGAGAAATCTATGAACTGACATTGTGTTAGACGATTTTAGCAACTATTTATAAAGATGTGAAATTACTTAGAGAAGCTTGATTCTGTGACCACCAAATGTTCCTACTGCAATATGGCAGGGTTGGAGCACAGACAGAGGGAGTCTCGAAGCTGTGACATCAGCACTAGAAGGTAAGTCGCTCCAATTATTGATATAAAGTTGTCCCCTGTCATTTCTCCCTCTTGGGCTCATTGGTTTCTAAAACAGTTGGACTTGGACGAAACTTACACCCTAAACCATGCCCCTCCAAAAAAAACTCCATTGACTAGTCCTGGAGTGTAAGTAGAAACTAAAGCAAGGGATACCTGGCTTGGCGCGATCTCGTAAGTAACATCAGTACCATTCACCATACTTTCCTGCTGAAGGACCTGAGAATGCAGGAACTCTGTCTGAAATTAAGAGTGCAAATAATAAATTTGGACAGCTGCAGGATAGCAGTTCTCCCCTTTTTGGCATTGGAAAGCAGCAGAGAAGCACAAGCATTAACTAAGCTGTCCACAATTGTGATCATTCCATTCCACCCAACACAGTGGCAAATTACCTTGAGAGATAGAGATTTAAGGCCAAAACCGAAATGATCACACAGTGCAAAGATATGATCTGCTCCATACAGATAATTTGGTGTTTTCACAAAGCCATTATTTTCAGTTGGTTAAGTGCCAACCTGCTTAATAACCTAACTCAAAAATTAACTCTGCAAAATTGTTTACCTAATATTAAATAAATGAAAGTGGGTGTTATTGCGAAAACAAGATGTAAGTTTGGAGACCTTGTGCATCCCACTCTTGGTCCCAAAAATACACCTTTGTTAATCTTTTACCGGACATCCACAGTGAGCATTTTTGAGCTGCTGCTATTTGGTGCATGAAAGACTTAATTCACCTATATGGCACTAAGCCATGCTGAGCTGCACACGATCATAACCTCCTGAGCAGTCAGCTTGTCCTAATTCACCTGTACAGTAATTAATACATCCTTAACTCCAGTTATGTGACAGAACTAACATAGTTATAATCAATTTGAAAACCCAAATGACAAAAACAAGACAAAGCTCAGCTTTATTACTGGCGCAGTCGTACTGATCATTCCCTCTTGGTGCTCCATCCTGATTCACTTGTCTGGTTTTAAATGGACTCGGCTTTAGAAAGTCTGCTAAACTGGCCCTACTCCTCCCCCACAAATGCCTTTTCACCTTACCAGCAAGCACCACATCCTCAGACACCAGGGATGAACCTTGCACTGCACTTCAATCCCTGATACTGCTAAGCCAGCTTCTGGGAGATATGCAATCTGGGGTACTGACCCTTTGTCTCTCCTGGGAAGACCCTGGGCTCAATACAACATCATTTCCATCCTCGTTCCCCCAGCCCCGGAATGTGGAATGAAGAGCAGAAACATGAATTTGGCTAGGCTGTGCAAAGTAGCCTTGGAGTCTAGCTGTCTTATCCAGAAGACCCTGGCTGCTAAGCCACTGGACCTTTTTAACCTTAAAGGTGCTCACTCATTAGTCTCTGATAGCTGGACCATTTATACTGCATTAAATCAGTGTCTCAGGAGTTGAGCTGGTTCTCAAAAACTGCAAAAAAAAAGTTACTAATAAAACAGCAAGTCTCATCTGTAAATATTCTGAAGCCAGCTTTAGTTCCAACAGTAGTCTTGGGTATTCATGCTGCTATATGGTGCTGCACAGATTACAAAAGACTTGAGCCTTGCAAAAAGCAGGGTCGGTGATTTTCCCAATAGTGACCCACATCTTTCACCTCTACTGATGTTATCACTCTCTATTGGGATGCCTGACTTTTGCTTTTGTTCTTTGTCACCTATGCTCTAAACATTGCTTTCGCTTCACCAGATGCAAATGTCCTAAACGAAAATCTGCTTTTTCTGTGTCTGTCTCTGTTGACAAACAAATTGTAGAACTTTAGTTGTGGAATTAGGATAATTTTTGGTTGTAGCTGTTGCTAGCACCAGAGTGATATGTTCCTAGACTGCACCAATGTAGCAGTATCTCAATTATTATTTTCCCCTTGAATCTGTTGCCTTTATCTTTAAGGATTTCCCATCAGCAAAAAAAACATGCATTCAAAGTTACTTACAGCTATACTGCGATGGGACAGCTGTAGCTACCAGCAGCACTGTAACCTGAGGAGACAGCTGATACCCCTGTGTTTTTTTTCTCTCTTTAATTCATATTTATTTAAAATGTAGTGTTTTAGATTCCTTAAACACAGGATGAGCAGAAGAATAAAGAGCTGTGTAATCATTTAACATCTGGGCTCTAAATATACAGCTGCATGTTAACAAAGAAAAAAAGGTAGGCACACTGAGAATTAAGAGGACAACTTCAGCCAGGATATTACTGAGCACTGGTTCAGAGTGCCCAGGCACCCACAGTCTAGTATTAGACTGGCATGGAAGGTTTGAGAATTTGAAGAAAGGAGGGGAGTGGCGGGGGTCCTTCAGAGATTGGAATTAAACCACATCATTCGTTTGCACCTCACCAGTGCTGCAGACTCTGGCTTCAAAATTTGCGAGTGGACCTATTTGCATCTCCATAAAGCAGTTCCATAAAAGGGAATGGGATCTTAAACATGAAAAATGGTTAATGATGTGTTTGCTTTACCCCCCACTCTCTGAATCACTTCCTTTGTCTCACCTTCCCCTGTGTAATTGCAGCTGTTATTTTCCTAAATATCTAATCATTGTCCTCCTGCCCATCCACTCCCCCCAACACAATTAAATTAATAACCAACTTAGTGATGACACTACACACACACACACGTGCTCTGGTCTAGTATCCAAGTTAATGCACAGGTCAGTATTGGGTTAAAACCTGCACTGGGGATATTATTCTATTCTTGAGAAGCAGTACAGACTAGTTTTAAGTTATTTTTTTAATTGAGAATGTTCCTGCAGGTTGTTGCCTTTGAGTTGTAACTAGTGCTTCCTACATATAAATATTTCCACATTCTTTTTTGCCTATTTGTAATATTTTCAATTAGGTTGCAAGATTCCACGATGCATAGTCTGACACTGGTTTAGTTCTGAGGTTGTGTAGAATAGGTTTCTATAGATCTGATCCATGTTAATAGGAGCTATAAGTGCCACTCCAACAGCACAGGTCAAAGGTCAGCAAACCAAACCATGCTGTCATCACGGTTGATTTGCATCACTATGGTAATTTAATCTATAGTATTCACATTTTAATAGAGAGTTTAGAAAGTAATATGGTTATGTTTCTACCTTATAATTTGGCATTACACCCTTGAGCCACCATCTGAACTGATTAATCATTGCTTATGATCCTAGGGGTCAAATTGAGTGATCGCAGTGTTTCATGAATACAATGGTCGAAAGCTGACATCCTTATGCTATTCTTTAAATGGAGAAGGTTGTCACATGACCAGTGAAAGTCAATCACTCTTGAGTTTCGGTTAATAAAATGACAAGATGATCATCAATTAGAACATGGTCCTAATGGTCAAATTTTCACTAAATCGGGTTGGATGGTGATCTTTAAGAAGCTTATTGTTATATTAATATACATAAGTTGATGGTGTAAATATTTATTGATGCTCAGCAAAGTTAGTTGTTTCCTACATTGTAGTATTAAGTACGTTTCAAAACTGCTTCATTGGCTAAAAACCACTTTGGGATGTCCTGTTCTGCATAAATGCACGATTTCCATTTTTGTCCTACCTAAATTGCTTCTTTTTTGTGCAAGCTTTTAGCAGTCCTGGATCACACGTTAACTAAAAGCCTCAAACCACTCTGCTCATATGTTCCTGTATCCCAATGTCTGATTGCCCCCCTCCTACAGTCAGGCTCGTAACCCTGGAGTGACTAATTGGGACCACCAAACACCCACTATTCCCCTCACACACACAAATAAATCCATCTAAAAACACCTCACCTTATCTAACTACCGGCTTACTCCAGGAGAGTTGCCTGAATTTCTATGTAGACTTTACCAAAATGCTTGGAACTCTGCTTGAACAGTTCTCTTCAAGTGGTTTAGTAAAGGGAAATTTCCCATTATCATAGCACTTGCTAAATTACATCATGTTGAATATTCTCACCACATTAATTTAACTGTCTCCTTCCCTTTCTGGAATTCCCAGCTCCTAACGCACTAATAATTCACATGGGATTAAACGGCACAGGATGATTGTGATCATCTTGTTAGGGGTGAAGTCAATCATTAAAGGGATACAACCCTTTTTTTTAAAAGCACAGTCTCCATTCACTGATCCGTAACTTTTTAAAAGAGAAATCAGTAACAACATTCAGTAACCTTGCAGATACAAAACTGAAATATTTTCAAAAGTATATGGTTGTATTAGCGGGTAGAATCATTAAGCACAGACACAGAAGTCCAATTATAGGATGCCTCTCAGGGCTGGTACTGTGGGATGGAGGGGATCTTAATTCTATTAGTGATCATTATTATATCATTTCAGATCTGGATCACTTTGCTCCTTTTCCTGAGCACACAATTTTTAAACTCTTCACTGTGAGTTGAAATAGCAAGTATTCCTCTTTTCACTTACTGCCAGTCCCTGTAAGATAATCCCAGTGTGTCCACCACACAGATAGTTACAAACATCCACAGAACAAAATTCAGAGCCCAGATGACGAATAGATTATTAAAAAATGCAGCAGTACATTTTAGTGCATTTTAACAAATATATATATATACTTGTGTCCTTGGCTATTTCATCTGTTTTTTGAAGGACACGATTCCATGTTTGACATGTACAGTAGCTTTTCCCTGCCAACAGCACTGTTGATTAGTATGATGCTTTTGAGTCCTGTTAATTGAACAAAGTGAATATGGAATGTGATTCGTCCTATATTGGTGCTCTCTTTTCCTGCTCCCCTCACTATTGCTGACTAGTTGCTTGCAATTCCATAATGTAAAAGCAAAGCTTGTCATGCGGTCTTTGTAGTCTGTGGCGTGCCCTGTTGATGATGCACATTGTGATAATTGATGTCTGTGGAAGATAGATGGTGAATAGATTTCTGTGGTTTAAGTGTTGATCTTGGAGAAGGATGCAATTTCTCCACCTCCCTTTAATAGAATAGTTTGTAAAAATGGTGATTGGTTTCTCCACTGTATTCAGATGGTTTCTGGTGATCTTGAGTTGTATTTCTGTACACACCACAACCCTGGCATTGTTGGTTTTATAAGCCACCTTGTTTATTTTTCTTTTAGTGGGGAACACTTGAAATGTACAACTCCTTCCTCTTTTTCTTTTGCCTATCCTGCACTTCTTTATGCAAATGTTATTTTATTGCGATTATACCAGAAGATATACCAAGTTTAAAAAGTACTTTAGTACTAATGTCAAGCCCTAGTTGTAGCTGACTTGTGAACATGCCAACACCTACACTAATTATGGTGAACCCAGTAATACCTCTTCAATTAATGCCCCATCACTCTATGTCTGTTTCTATGGTGGGATTTCCTTGGCAAATTTTCTGTTCTGCAGGGGAAAGCAGACCCACGAAGGGTTACTGCTCCTCACTCAAACATGCTTGTGTGAGAGAACAGGATTAGACTGGACTCTGGCACCATGTAACTACTTCACTCACTATCTAAACTAACAGTGTGAAGAATAGTCTAATGCCAATTGTTACCTTGCAGTTACCAACCAGCAGACTGAGAATCAAGCACAGGAACCTGTTGTTCTACATGGCTTAGTTTTACATCAGATATTGACTTTATTGTTAACCTGTTGAAGGGAATGTGATTTGCAATAAAAGGGAACTTGAGATCTTTATGAAAAACCAAATCCCAAAGGTCAGAATGCTGATAGACAACTTTCAACAGAATCCAAATGAGCCTCCGTCACCATTCTTCATCTAATCCTAACAACACGTACTTCTGGTCCTTACTTTCTCTCTTGTATTTAGCTAACTTTTCCTTAAAATGTCAAGTGTTTTTTAAAAATTATATAATGGCAGTGTTGCAAACCCAGATTTACATCTGGAATGTAATCCCTCACTTGCACCGATAGTTTTGTTGCAGAAAGCAGAGTGTTGCTGAGGATATTAGACAGAATAGTCTCCAAGTTGAGTTCTTGGTCTGGAGTAGGGGGCGTACAGTTAGCCTCAGTGCCTAAGCCCTAGGGAGGGGAAAAAACTCAGCTTTTGAAAACTGGTTAATCCAGAAACTCCTGTTGGAGCTCCATGTGTGAGTATGGGGAATCAGAAGCCCTTGTGGTCAAATATGCACTGGCACTCACTGACCAAGGCACTGGGGATAGCTGATACCCTTAGGGTTGTACATCACAAGGCAGGAGTACCAGGTCTGACCAAACTCTATGGCAACTGGATCCCCATATAGGCTATTCTGTAGAATTTTCATCCTGAAGAGAATCCTATAATCTTCAAATTTCAATGGCCAGGTTTGATTTAAAATGGCTCTTCTCCTGACTAGCTAACATGGACTTGATGTAATAAATTCCACAAGGATGATGTGACAAATCGAAATAATCAAGTTTATTTGCCAAAGTTGATAACCCGTTCCCAGTGACCAAACAAAAATTGCAGAACATTTGATTTGCTCATCCCTCCCATTAGTTCCTGTTCCATCTCTGTCTTGTTGAGGAAGGTTCTTGAACAGCTGATCAGCATGAATCTGCCCGTACATCGTGACTGCAGCATTGGGTTGCTAGACGGATAACATAGATTCCAGAGTGCTGCTGGAGGGAAGTAGGGTAAAAGTTTCTCGAGGATGGAATCTCTCTCTACTTTGCTCCAGAATCCACTTAGGTTCAGCCTCTCAAGTTTCCACCTTAACCCATTAGCGATCTGGCAGTTTCTATGGTTGGACTATGAGAGTAGCCATAGCATGATTTGACCAGTGTAAAGTGATGAAATATTTCCTCATGCCAATCTTTTCCCATATCATTAACTGGTGTATCTGCCTAACTTGGAGTTGTATATTGCATATGTTCCCTTTGAAAAGCTTTTCCCATTGTCACGAGTGCATCTATCTTGCCAGCACTGCCTTTCACCTTCCTGTGGTCCATTTAAACAGACGAGTTTTTCTTTTGTTTTTGCCAATTTTTTAATACAACCCACCAGAAAATTCAAGAGGTCACAATCAAAAATAAACCTGTACTAGTGAAGGTTTCTATCGTACAGCTGTAATCAGTGTTTGTTTGTACAAAGTATCAATGATCAGCAATCAGTATTACCTCTAATGTACAAAGATTGGTGTAAAATATGTTCTTGTTAGTTTGTTTTTAGATGATCTCTATGTGGGTTTTCCAAACCACTCCCACCCTTTCTAGGAAATGAAGTTGTTTCTCTTCATGTCGCCTGTATTTTCTTGTGCAACATTTTAATCCTCTAAAAGTCAGGAGTGATTGTGATTTTTTTTTGATTTGTAAATAATTAGCAAGCTAATGCAATCTGTCAGGATACAATGCTTTTGGCTTGTTTCATTTCTAATAACAAATATTGGAAAGTGCCATCCACCTTCCCCCTACTAATCAAGTCCCAAATTGGGGAGATGGTCAACGTATGAATTCCTCAAAGTTAGAATGTTATAAATGTTCTTCAAGAAACAGGGATGATCATGATTGATTTTATATATCACAGCATTCTGACATTCCTAGTACTATTTCTGATAGTCTTTGTTTTCAATAGATTTGTCCTGATGCCATCTGTATGTATTTATTTAGTTGCTCTTTAACTGGTTAATGTTACCCTGGGATGACTGTGTCTCTGATCCCAACTTTCTCTCAGTCTCAGAGATGTGCTGGTGACAATGGAGGGAAGATTTAGTTCTGATTTCGATGTTAACACTTGTGAAATTTTATATTGTACCGTCTCCGCATCTTATTCTGCTGAACGGGATTTTTACTACCACAAATTGTTACCCGTTAGTTCTGAAATAAAATTTTACTCCTGCATTCGGAATTGGAATAATTGACCTGACGTCACATGTTAAGCTGCCTTTCCCCACTGGCGTTGCAATAGAGTCATCATCAACCATTCACATTTAGATCTGAATCTCAACAAAAGTCAGTTAAAGAAATGGTAAGCAGTGTTGTGATATTGAGTAGTTATGGCTTATCAGGTACAAAAACACAACCAAAGTGTGGCCATGTTTTGAGATACAATCAGAGAGCATTGCAGGTGGGACGAGCACACATAAGAGAAAACATAAGCTAAGACCATAAGTCATAGGAGCAGAAGTAGGCCATTCAGCCCCTTGACTGCTCCACTATTCAATGAGATATAGAACATATAGAACATAGAACATTACAGCGCAGTACAGGTCCTTCGGCCCTCGATGTTGCGCCGACCAGTGGAACCAATCTAAAGCCCCTCTAATCTACACTATTCCAATATCATCCATATGTTTATCCAATGATCTTCAACTTCGCTTTTCAGCTTTAACCCCTTAACCCTTGATTTATTACTGATTAAAAATCTGCCCATCTCAGACATGAATATGCTTAACCCAACCACCACAGCCCTCTGCGGTAAACAATTCCACAGATTCACCATCTTCTGAGAGAAGAAATTCCTCCTCATCTCTGTCTTCGAGCGGCATGGGGACACAGTGGTTAGCACTGCTCCCTCAGCGCCAGAGACCCGGGTTCGTACTGGCCTTGGGTGTCTGTTTGGAATTTGTATATTCTCCCCATATCTGCATTGGTTTCTTCCAGGTGCTCCCACAGTCCAAAGATGTGCAGGTTAGGTGGATTGGCCTTGCTAAATTGCCCCATAGTTTCCAAAATGTGTAGGTTAGGGGGATTAGCCATAGTAAATGTACAGGGTTATGGGACAGAGGGGTGGGCCTGGATGAGATGCTCTTTCAGAGAGTCAGTGCAGACTCGATGAGCAGATGGCCTCTTTCTGCACTGTAGGGATTTCATGGATTCTAAATGGGTGACCCCTTACTCAGAGATTATGCCCTGTTGTCCTAGACTCTCCAACAAGGGGAAACAACTTCAGTATCTACTCTGTCAAGCCCCCTGAGAATCCGCTATGTCTCAAAAAGATTGCCTCTCATTCTTCTAAATTAGTCTCAGCCTACTCAACTTCTCATGAGAACATTTCCGTTTCAGCATAATCTCAACTTTTGCAAAGAGATTATATATCAATTCCCCGGCATCACTAATCATCTAATTTAATCTTGTGCCTTCTGATTATGTTCTACTTGAACTGCTCCAGCTAGGATTATTGAGACTCCAGGATTGTCCTGGAGTCTCCATGCATTGAAGATCAATCTCCAGGACACTTTATTTGGCCCTGGAGAAAAATCATCAGGACATTAAAGATATATTTTTAAAAATTTCTTTGAACATTTCTCTTTAGCGGGTATAACAATATTGAAAATGGGTGGGGGAAATGGATGTTTGGCTGATAGTCACACAACATCCAATTGGGTAATGAGTCTTTTTACTTTCCAATTGGCTCAGGAAGGCAGTACGTCACAAGGATGAATGTATTGGCCAACACATGGCTGGAGCGCAAGGGTAAGTCATGTGCTGAAACATCCAGGAATATATTTAATTTCAGTTGGCAACCTTACCTTCAACCTCCACTGGATTTTGATCAAAGAAATTGTTTAAAAATGAATGGAGGAAAGTTGGAGAGCTGGAGTACAATAGGGCGGACGTTGCATTGACTTTAAAACTGAATTCTGTTCCAATCCTCTCTGGAAATACTTTGAGGGGGTGCAATACACATTCACCAGAATAATGCCAGTGTAAATGGATTAAATTATAGAACATAGAAAAGCTACAGCACAAACAGGCCCTTCGGCCCACAAGTTGCGCCGAACATGTCCCTACCTACGAGGCTTACCTATAACCCTCTATCTTACTAACTTCCATGAACCTATCCAAAGGTCTCTTAAAAGCCCCTATCGAATCCGCCTCCACCACCACTACCGGCAGCCGATTCCACACACCACCCACTGAGTGAAAAACTTACCCCTAACATCTCTGTACCTACTCCCCAGCACCCTAAACCTGTGACCTCTTGTGGCAACCATTCCAGCCCTCGGTAAAAGCCTCTGAGAATCCACTCTATCAATACCTCTCAACATCTTATACACATCTATCAGGTCACCTCTCATCCTTTGCCTCTCCAAGGAGAAAAGACCTAGCTCTCTCTCAACCTATCCTCATAAGGCATGCCATCTAATCCAGGCAACATCCTTGAAAATCACCTCTGCACCCTTTCTATGGCTTCCACATCCTTTCTGTAATGAGGCGACCAGAACTGGGCACAGTACTCCAGGTGGGGTCTGACCAGGGTCCTATACAGCTGCAGCATTATCTCCCGATTTCTAAACTCAATTCCTCTATTGATGAAGGCCAGTATTCCATACACCCTCTTAATTACAGCCTCTACCTGCAACGCTGCTTTGAGTGTCCTATGAACCCGGACCCCAAGATCCTTCTGATCTTCCACACTGCCAAGCATCTTACCCTTAATATTATATTCTTTCATCCTATTCGACCTGCCAAAATGAACCACCACACACTTATCTGGGTTGAAGTCCATCTGCCACTTCTTCGCCCAGTCTTGCATCTTATCTATGTCTCGATGCAACTGCTGACATCCCTCTATACTATCCACAACATCACCAACCTTGCCAACCCATCCTTCCACTTCCTCATCCAGGTCATTTATAAAAATCACAAAGAGCAAGGGTCCCAGAACAGATCCCTGGGGCACTCCATGCTGAAAAAGACCCATCTACAACCACTCTTTGCCTTCTGTGGGCAAGCCAGTTCTGAATCCACAAAGCAATGTCCCCTTGTATCCCATGCCCCTTCACTTTCTCAATAAGCCTTGCATGGGGCACCTTATCAAACGCCTTGCTGAAATCCATATAAACTACATCTACCGCTCTTCCCTCGTCTATGTGTCTAGTTACATTTTCAAAAAATTCAATTAGGCTCGTAAGGCATGATCTGCCTTGAACAAAGCTGTGCTGGCTATTTCTGATCATACTATTCCTCTCCAGATGTTCATAAATCCTGCCTCTCAGGATCTTCTCCATCAACTTACTAACCACTGAGGTTAGACTCACTGGTCTATAATTTCCCGGGCTATCTCTTCTCGCTTTCTTGAATAACGGAACCACATCTGCAATCCTCCAATCCTCCGGAACCTCTCCCGTCTCCATTGATGACACAAAGATCATCGCCAGAGGCTCAGCATTCTCTTCCCTCGCCTCCCACAGTAACCTGGGGTACATCCCATCCAGTCCCGGCAATTTATCTAACTTGATGCTTTTCAAAAGCTCCAACACATCCTCTCCCCTAATGTCCACATGCTCAATCTTCTCAGTCCACTGCAAGTCTGTACTGCAACTACCAAGATCCTTTTCCACTGTGAATACTGAAGCAAAGTATTCATTGAGTACCTCTGCTATTTCTACCGGTTCTATACAGACTTTCCCACCGTCACATTTGATAGGTCCTACTCCTTCAGATCTTATCTTCTTGCTCTTAACATACTTGTAGAATGCCTTGGGGTTTTCCTTTATCCTGTCTGCAAAATTATGAATTTAGATTGCTTAGACCAGACTTCTATTCCCTTGAATATAGCAGATTAAGGGGTGATCTAATTGAGATGTTTATGATGTTTAAATTAATATGGTAGATGGAAATTACTTTGTCTGCTGGGACAGTCCAGAACAGAAGACACTTAAATAACATAAAAACTAGGAGTAGGAGTACAATCTTGGCTGATCTCATCTCGGCGTCAACTCCAGTTTCCTACCCATTCTCCATAACCCTTCAACTCATTAATAATTTATATTTTCAACTCCTCAAATTTACTCAATGACCCAGCATCCACTGCACTCTGGGGTAGTGGATTCCACAGATTCATGACCTTTTGAGAGAAGCAATTCCTTCTAATCTTGGATTGAAATCTCCTACCCCTTATCCTAAAACTATGACCTGTTGTTCTACCTTACCCCACAAGAGGGAACATCCTCTCTACATCTACTTTGTCAATTTCCTTTATCTTATATACCTCAATTAGATCTCCTCTCATTCTTCTAAACTCTAGAGAGTATAGGCTTAAACTGCTCAATCTCTCTTAAAATAAGTTCCTTATTTCTGGAATCAATCTGGTGAACCTAACTGCCTCCAATGCAACTACATTTCTTAGTAAGGGAAGTTAGCAGGGATGTCAGTGCAGGCAGTGCAATATTCCTCCTGCAGAATGTTTGAGGTGAGGGACGCTGACTATTTCACCTGTGAGAAGTGCACCCATCTCCAGCTCCTCAAAAACCGTGTCAGGGAACTGGAGCTGGAGCTGGATGAACTTCGGATCATTCGGGAGGCAGAGGTGGTCATAGATAGAAGCTTCAAGGATGTAGTTACTCCGAAGAATGAAGATAGATGGGTGACGGTGAGAGGGGCTGGGAGGAAGCAGTCCGTGCAGGGATCCCCGGTGGTCGTTCCCCTCGGCAACAAGTATACTGCTTTGGATACTGTTGTGGGGAACAACCTACCAGTGGTAAGCCACGGTGACCGGATCCCCAGCACTGAGTCCATCCCTGTGGCTCAGAAGGGAAGAGGGGAGAGCAGGAGAGCAATAGTTATTGGGGTCTCGATAGTTAGAGGGACAGATAGGAGGTTCTGTGGCAGCAAAACAGACTCACGGATGGTATGTTGCCTCCCGGGTGCCAGGGTCCGTGATGTCTCGGACCGTGTTTTCAGGATCCTTAAGGGGGAGGGGGAACAGTCACAAGTCGTGGTACACATTGGTACCAACGACATAGGTAAGAGAAGGGACGGGGATTTAAAACAGGAATTTAGGGAGCTAGGGTAGAAGCTGAGAGCCAGGACAAACCATGTTGTAATCTCTGGTTTGTTGCCGGAGCCACGTGCTAGCGAGTTGAGGAACAGGGAGAGAGTGCAGATAAACACGTGGCTTCAGGGATGGTGTAGGAGGGAGGGTTTCAGTTACATGGATAATTGGAGCACATTTTGGGGAAGGTGGGATCTGTACAAACAGGACGGTTTGCACCTGAACCAGAGGGGCACCAATATCCTGGGAGGGAAATTTGCTACGGCTCTTCGGGAGGGGTTTAAACTGATTTGTCAGGGGGATGGGAAAACGAGCTGTAGTCCAGAAGCCAGTGTTGAGTGTAGTGAGGTACTGAGGAGAGTATCAAGGTCGCAGGAGTGTACCGGCAGACAGGAAGGTGGGTTGAAGTGTGTCTACTTCAATGCAAGGAGCATCCGGAATAAGGTTGGTGAACTTGGAGTGTGGATTGGTACTTGGGACTACGATGTTGTGGCCATTACGGAGACATGGTTAGAACAGGGACAGGAATGGTTGTTGGAAGTTCCGGGGTATAGATGTTTCAGTAAGAGTAGGGAAGGTGGTAAAAGAGGTGGAGGAGTAGCATTGTTAATCAAGGATAGTTTAACGGCTGCTGAAAGGCAGTTCGAGGGGGATCTGCACACTGAGGTAGTATGGGCTGAAGTTAGAAATAGGAAAGGAGCGGTCACGTTGTTAGGAGTTTTCTATAGGCCCCCAAATAGTAATAGAGATGTGGAGGAAGAAATTGCAAAGCAGATTATGGATAGGTGTGGAGGTCACAGGGTAGTTGTCATGGGTGACTTTAACTTTCCAAATATTGATTGGAACCTTTATAGGTCGAATAGTTCGGATGGGGCAGTTTTTGTACAGTGTGTGCAGGAGGGTTTCCTGACACAATATGTGGATAGGCCAACAAGAGGTGGGGCCACATTGGACTTGGTAATGGGTAATGAGCCAGGCCAAGTGTTAGATTTGATTGTGGGAGAGCACTTTGGAGATAGTGACCACAATTCAGTGTCTTTCATTATTGCAATGGAGAGGGATAGGGCCATACGGCAGGGCAAGATTTATAATTGGGGGAAGGGTAATTATGATGCGATTAGGCAAGAATTCGGGAGCATAAAATGGGAACAGAAACTGTCAGGGAAAAGCACAAATGAAAAGTGGAGCTTTTTCAAGGAACAAATACTGCGTGTCCTTGATAGGTATGTCCCTGTCAGGCAGGGAGGAAATGACCGAGTGAGGGAACCATGGTTCACAAAAGAGGTTGAATGTCTTGTCAAGAGAAAAAGGAAGCTTATGTAAGGATGAGAAAACAAGGTTCAGTTGCGTTGCTTGAGGGTTACAAGGTAGCAAGGAATGAGCTAAAAAAAAAAGGGCTTAGGAGAGCTAGGAGGGGGCATGAGAAATCCTTGGTGGGTCGGATCAAGGAAAACCCCAAGGCTTTTTACTCTTATGTGAGAAATAAAAGAATGACATGGGTGAGGTTAGGGCCGGTCAAGGATAGCAGTGGGAACTTGTGCATGGAGTCAGAAGAGATAGGAGAGGCGATGAATGAATACTTTTCTTCAGTGTTCACCAAGGAGAGGGGCCATGTTTTTGAGGATGAGAGTGTGATACAGACTGATAGGCTGGAGGAGGTAGATGTTCTGAGGGAAGATGTATTAGCAATTTTGAAAAACCTGAGGGTCGATAGAGGTTGTGCTGGAATCTTTGAATGGCATCAAGATAGATAGGTTGCCGGGTCCGGATGGGATGTACCCCAGGTTACTGTGGGAGGCGAGGAAAGAGATTGCAGAGCCTCTGGCGATGATCTTTGCGTCGTGGATGGAAACGGGAGAGGTACTGGAGGATTGGAAGATTGCGGATGTGGTTCCTATTTTCAAGAAGGGGAATAGGGATAGCCCAGGTAATTACCGATCGGTGAGTCTAGCCTCAGTGGTTGGTAAGCTAATGGAGAAGATCCTGAGGGACAAGATTTATGAGCATTTAGAGAGGTTTAGTATGCTCAAGAATACGCAGCATGGTTTTGTCAAAGGCAGATCGTGCCTTACGAGCCTGGTGGAGTTCTTCGAAAATGTGACTAAACACATTGAAGAAGGAAAAGCGGTAGATGTGGTTTATATGGATTTTAGCAAGGCGTTCGATAAGGTCCCCCATGCAAGGCTTCTCAAAAAAGTGAGAGGGCATGGGATCCAAGGTGCTGCTGCCCTGTGGATCCAGAACTGGCTTGCCCAAAGGAGGCAGAGTGTGTGTAGATGGGTCTTTTTCTAAATGGAGGTCGGTCAACAGTGGTGTGCCCCAGGGATCTGTTCTGGGACCCTTGCTGTTTGTCATTTTCATAAATGACCTGGATGAGGAAATGGAGAGATGGGTTGGTAAGTTTGCTGATGACACGAAGGTTGGTGGGGTTGTGGATAGCCTGGAGGGATGTCAGAAGTTATAGAGGGACATAGATAGGATGCAAGACTGGGCGGAGAAGTGGCAGATGGACTTCAACCCAGATAAATGTGTAGTGGTCCATTTTGGCAGGTCAAATGGGATGAAGGAGTACAATATAAAGGGAAAGACTCTTAGTACTGTAGAGGATCAGAAGGACCTTGTGGTCCGGGTCCATAGGACTCTAAAATCAGCCCCGCAGGTGGAGGAGGTGGTTAAGAAGGTGTATGGTGTGCTGGCCTTTATCAATCGAGGGATTGAGTTTAGGAGTCCGGGGATAATGATGCAGCTATATAAGACCCTCGTCAGACCCCACTTGGAGTACTGTGCTCAGTTCTGGTCGCCTCATTACAGGGAGGATGTGGAAAAGATTGAAAGGGTGCAGAGGCGATTTACAAGGATGTTGCCTGGATTGAGTGGCATGCCTTATGAGGATAGGCTGAGGGAGCTCAGTCTTTTCTCCTTGGAGAGACGTAGGATGAGAGGAGATCTAATAGAGGTATATAAGATGTTGAGAGGCATAGAACAGGTGGATTCTCAGAGACTTTTTCCCAGGGTGGAAATGGCTGCTACGAGAGGACACAGGTTTAAGGTGCTGGGGGGTAGGTACAGGGGAAATGTTAGGGGAAAGTCTTTCACACAGAGGGTGGTGGGCGAGTGGAAACGGCTGCCATCAGTGGTGGTGGAGGCAAACTCAATAGGGTCTTTTAAGAGACTCCTGGATGAGTACATGGGACTTAATAGGATGGAGGGTTATAGGTAGGCCTAAAAGGTAGGGATATGTTCGGCACAACTTGTGGGGCCGAAGGGCCTGATTTGTGCTGTAGTTTTTCTATGTTTCTATGATAAGTCCCCTGGGCCAGATGATATATCCTAGGATTCTTTGGGAGGCAAGGGTTGAGATTGCAGAGCCTTTGGCTTTGATCTTTGGGTCCTCACTGTCCACGGGGATAGTGCCAGAGGACTGGAGAGTGGCGAATGTTGTTCCTCTGTTCAAGAAAGGAAATAGGAATGACCCTGGTAATTATAGGCCGGTTAGTCTTACTTCGGTGCTCAGTAAGTTAATGGAAAAGGTCCTGACGGATAGGATTTATGACCGTTTGGAAAGATGCAGCTTAATCCGGGATAGTCAACACGGATTCATGAAGGGTAAGTTTTGCCTCACAAATTTGATTGAATTCTTTTAGGAGGTAACTAAGTGTGTAGATGAAGGTAGAGCAGTTGATGTCATATACATGGATTTTAGTAAGGCGTTTGATAAGGCTCCTCATGGTCGGCTCATGAAGAAAGTAAGGAGGTGTGGGATAGAGGGAGATTTGGCCAATTGGATAAGTAACTGGCTATCTCATAGAAGACAGAGGGTGGTGGTGGATGGAAAGTTTTCAGACTGGGGACCAGTTACCAGCGGTGTACCACAGGGATCAGTGCTGGGTCCTCTGCTATTTGTGATTTTTATCAATGACTTGGAGGAGGGGGCTGAAGGGTGGATCAGTAAATTTGCTGATGACACCAAGATTGGTGGAGTAGTGGATGAGGTGGAGGGCTGTTGTAGGCTGCAAAGAGACATTGATAGGATGCAAAGCTGGGTCGAAAAATGGCAGATAGAGTTTAACCCTGATAAGTGCGAGGTGATTCATTTTGGTAGGACAACTTTGAATGCGGATTACAGGGTCAACGACAGGATTCTGAGGAATGTGGAGGAACAGAGAGATCTTGGGGTTCATATCCACAGATCTCTGAAGGTTGCTACTCAAGTGGATAGAGCCGTGAAGAAGGCCTATAGTGTGTTAGCGTTTATTAACAGGGGGTTTGAGTTTCAGAGCCGTGGGGTTATGCTGCAACTGTACAGGACCTTGGTGAGACCACATTTGGAATATTGTGTGCAGTTCTGGTCACCTCACTATAAGAAGGATGTGGAAGCGCTGGAAAGAGTGCAGAGGAGATTTACCAGGATGCTGCCTGGTTTGGAGGGTAGGTCTTATGAGGAAAGGTTGAGGGAGCTAGGGCTGTTCTCTCTGGAGCGGAGGAGGCTGAGGGGAGACTTAATAGAGGTTTATAAAATGATGAAGGGGATAGATAGAGTGAACGTTCAAAGACTATTTCCTCGAGTGGATATAGCTGTTACTAGGGGGCATAACTATAAGGTTCATGGTGGGAGATATAGGAGGGATGTCTGAGGTAGGTTCTTTACTCAGAGAGTGGTTGGGGTGTGGAATGGACTGCATGCTGTGATAGTGGAGTCGGACACTTTAGGAACTTTCAAGTTGTTATTGGATAGGCACATGGAGCACAGCAGAATGATAGGGAGTGGGATAGCTTGATCTTGGTTTCGGACAAAGCTCGGCACAACATCGTGGGCCGAAGGGCCTGTACTGTGCTGTACTGTTCTATGTACATCCCTCCTCAAGTAAGGGGACCAAAATTGTGCACAATACTCCAGGTGCAGTCTCACTAATGCCTTGTACAGTTGCAGCAACACTTCTCTACTTTTATACTCTGTTCCTTTAGCAATAAATGCCAAAATTCTATTTGCAATGTAATTTTCAATTTCCACTTCTGCTCACAAAGGATGGTAGAAATCTGGAACTCTCCCCAAAAAAGTTGGATGTTTGAAAATTTCAAACGGGACACTTTATCCTGAGCTGAGATTCCTTCTCCATTGCCTGTGTAATCTTTCTTCTCTGAAAGTAAGTTTGTTGGCTGTCGTTCTCCACGTTCCTTGTATTTAATGCATGTTCCACTAGAGTTATGATATTTCTGGATTAACTTGTCCCAATAATTTTTTTAATTGATATTGGCTTGCAAAGCAGCTATTTGGAATAGTTGTTGCTTTTTGGCATTACAAAGTCGTGCAGTTTGTGAGGATTGAGTTTACACTGGTCAGTGGTTACGACAAGACATTGATTTCCATCAGTAGTTTTAAAAAATTAGATGTATTGAAATATTTAACTAAATTTCAGTGTAGAGCGTGGTTTTGATCTGGGATCTCTGAGGTGCTAACACAAACCTTGATCAAGTTTCACACTTTATAATGAGGTCATTCTGTCTCCATTACAGGGGGAGGAGGGTAATTAATCTTGATTGGCATGTCCAAGATATTCCAAGTGTGGTAAATGTAAAGAGTGGTTTATCTGCTGCAGATGTAATTATAGTTCTTTGATGATACAAGTAATGTGTTGTTGTTACTATGGGGATCCTGTAGATGTAGTGTATCTGGACTTCCAAAAGGCATTTGATAAGGTGCCGCACAAAAGTTTAATACACAGGGTAAAATCCCATGGGGCGGGGGGTAATATATTAGCTTGGATAGAGGAATGGCAGCCAACAGAAAGCACAGAGTGAGAATAAATGAGTCTTTTACTGGTTGGCAAGATGTAATTTGTGCGGTACTACAGGCCCCAACTGTTTACAATCTATTTTAAAGGCTTGGCTGCAAGGCAGGAAATGGTGTAGTGGTATTGTTACTGGACCACTAATCCAGGGGGACCCCACAGCAGAAATTTGAATTCAATAAAAATCTGGAACTGAAAAGTTTATGATGACCATGAAACCATTTCTGATTGTCATAAAAACCCATCTGGTTCACTAATGTCTTTTAGGGAAGGAAATCTGCCATCCTTAACCAGGTCTGGCTTACATGTGACTCCAGACCCATTCTTAAGTGTCCTCATGGATAAGAAATAAATGCTAACCCAGCCAGCAATGCCCATATCCCATAAATGAATTTTTAAAAAAACAAATTTGCAGATGGCACTAAACTAGGTGGGAAAGCAAGTTGTAATGAGGAAATAAGAAATTTACAATTGGATACCAAAAGAGATGGGGGAGATACTAAATGGTTTTTTTGCATCCGTATTTACTGAGGAAACTGGCATGGAGTCTACGGAAATAGGGCAAACAGGTAGGGAGGTCATGGAACCTTTACAGATTAAAGGGGAGGAGGTGCTCGCTGTCTTGAGGCAAATCAGAGTGGATAAATCCCCAGGACCGGACAGGGTTTTCCCATGGACCTTGAGGGAAGCTAGTGATGAACTTGCAGGGGCCCTGGCAGATATATTTGAAATGTCAGTATTCACGGGGGAGGTGCCGGATGATTGGAGGGTGGCTCATGTTGTTCCGTTGTTTAAAAAAGGTTCCAAAAGAAATCCAGGAAATTATAGACCAGTAAGTTTGACGTTGGTGGTGGGCAAGTTATTGGAAGGTGTGATAAGGGATAGGATCTACAAATATTTGGATAGACAGGGCCTTATTAGGGAGAGTCAACATGGCTTTGTGCATGGCAGGTCATGTTTGACCAATCTATTGGAGTTTTTTGAGGAGGTTACCAAGAAAGTGGATGAAGGGAAGGCGGTGGGTGTTGTCTGCCTGGATTTCAGCAAGGGCTTTGACAAGGTCCCTCATGGGAGGTTAGTTAGGAAGGTTCAGTCGCTAGGTATACATGGGGAGGTAGTAAATTGGATTAGACACTGGCTCAATGGAAGAAGCCAGAGAGTGGTTGTGGAGGATTGCTTCTCTGAGTGGAGGCCTGTGACTAGTGGTGTGCCGCAGGGATTGGTATTGGGTCCATTGTTGTTTGTCATCTATTTCAATGATCTGGATGATAATGTGGTAAATTGGATCAGCAAGTTTGCTGATGATACAAAGATTGGAGGTGTAGTGGACAGTGAGGAAGGTTTTCAAAGCTTGCAGAGGGATTTGGACCAACTAGAAAAATGGGCTGAAAAATGGCAAATGGAATTTAACGCAGACAAGTGTGAGATATTGCACTTTGGAAGGACAAACCAAAGTAGAACGTACAGGGTAAATGGTAGGACTCTGAAGAGTGCAGTTGAACAGAGGGATCTGGGAATACAGGTACAGAGTTCCCTAAAAGTGATGTCACAGGTGGATAGGGTCGTAAAGAGTGCCTTTGGTACATTGGCCTTTATAAATCGGAGTATCGAGTATAAAAGTTGGAGTGTTATGGTAAGGTTATATAAGGCATTGGTGAGGCCGAATTTGGAGTATTGTGTACAGTTTTGGTCACCTAGTTACAGGAAGGATGTAAATAAGATTGAAAGAGTGCAGAGAAGGTTCACAAGGATGTTGCCGGGACTTGAGAAGCTGAGTTACAGAGAGAGATTGAATAGGTTGGGACTTTATTCCCTGGAGCGTAGAAGAATGAGGGGAGATTTGATAGAGGTGTATAAGATTTTGATGGGTATAGATAGAGTGAATGCAAGCAAGCTTTTTCCACTGAGGCTAGGGGAGAAAAAAACCAGAGGGCATGGGTTAAGGGTGAAAGGAGAAAAGTTTAAAGGGAATATTAGGGGGGGCTTCTTCACGCAGAGAGTGGTGGGAGTGCGGAATGAGCTGCCGGATAAAGTGGTAAATGTGGGGTCACTTTTAACATTTAAGAAAAACTTGGACAGGTTCATGGATGAGAGGGATGTGGAGGGATATGGTCCAAGTGCAGGTCAGTGGGACTAGGCAAAAATGGTTCGGAACAGACAAGAAGGGCCAAAAGGCCTGTTTCTGAGCTTAATTTTCTACGGTTCTATATGGATAGGTTAAGTGAGTGGGCCAAAATTTGGTAGATGGAATTTAACATGGAAAAGTGGGAAGTTATCCATTTGGTCGGAGGAATAAAAAAGCAACTTATTATCTAAATGGAGAGAAACTCCAAAATGCTTCGGTGCAGAGGGATCTGGGTGTCCTCGTGCATGAATCACAGAAAGTTAGTATGCAGGTACAGCAGATAATAAGGAATTCAAATGGAATTTTGACATTTATTGCTAAGAGTATAAAAGTAGGAAAGTGCTGTTTCAATTGTATCGGACATTGATGAGACTGCATCTGGAGTACTGGGCACTGTTTCGGTCCCTTTACTTGAGGAAGGATGTAAATGCATCAGAAGCAGTTCAGAGAAGGTTGACTAGATTGATGCCAGGGATGAAAGACTTGTCTTATGAAGAGAGATTAAGCAGTTTAGGCCCATACTCGCCAGAGTTTAGAATGAGACGGAAATCTAATTGAGGTATATAAGATGCTAAAGGGGAGCGGATGTTTCCCCTTGTTGACGTTCTAGAACAAGAGGACATAGTTTTAGACTAAGGGGTGACAGGTTGAAACAGAAATGAGGAGGGATTTTTCATGCAAAGGATGGTGAATCTGTGGAATTCTCTATCCCAGAGTGTAGTGGAGATGGATGGGTTTTTAATAAGGGATGAAGGTGGAATTCAGACATAGACAAAATCAGCCATGATCGAATTGATTGGTGGAGCAGGCTTGAGGGGCTGAATTGCCTCCCCCGCTCCTGGTTCTTCTGTTTATGAGAGTTTCTAATTAAATGCAGGTTGTTATATCAGCTTATTGGTGTCTCTTAGTTGTACTGGCTAGTGTGAATACATGATGGCAGGTACCGATTACAAAGTCTGCTTGGCACATTTAGTACATGCATCAGTATTTAATTGAACGATGCCAGATGATCATTCCAGGTAATAATCGTTTTTAAAGTTCTTTTAATCCAGACTGTAAATGGTTCTGACAGAGTCATAGAGTTTTACAGCACACACAGAGGCCTTTTGGCCCATCATACCTGTGCTGCACCATCAGGCACCAATCTATTCTAATTCAGTTTTCCAGCACTCGGTCCATAGTCTTGTATGTTACGGCGTTTCAAGTGTTCATCTAAATACTAAAATGCTGTGAGGGTTTCCACCTCTACCATCAGGCACCAATCTATTCTAGTTCAATTTATATTTACAGTCTGGATTAAAAGAACTTTAAAAACGATTATTACCTGGAATGATCATCTGACATCATTCAATTAAGAAGTATTTAGATGAGCACTTAAAACACCATAACATACAAGACTATGGACCGAGTGCTGGAAGATTGAATTAGAATAGATTGGCGCCTGATGGTGGAGCAGGCTCGAGGAGCTGAATTGCCTCCCCCGCTCCTGTTTATGAGAGTTTCTAATTAAATGCAGGTTGTTCTATCAGCTTATTGGTGTCTCTTAGTTGTACTGGCTCGTGTGACCTGAAGTTTATTAAATACAAGATGGCAGGTACCGATTACAAAGTCTGCTTGGCACATTTAGTACCTGCATCAGTATTTAATTGAATGATGCATGTACTAAATGTGCCAAGCAGACTTTGTAATCGGGCTTTGTAAGGGGGCTCCCACCTCTGCCACTCTTTCAGGCAGAGAGTTCCAGATTCCCAACACCCTCTGGGTGAAAAACTTTCTCCTCAAATCCCGTCTAAATCTTCAGCCCATTTACCTTAAATTTATGCCCCTGGATTATTGACTCCTCGACTAAGAACAAAGAAAATTACATCACAGGAACAGGCCCTTCAGCCCTCCAAGCCTGCACCGACCATGCTGCCTGACTGAACTAAAACCCCCTATCCTTCCGGGGATCATATCCCTCCATTCCCATCCTATTCATGTATTTGTCCAGACGCCCCTTAAAAGTCACTATCATATCTGCTTCCAATACCACCCCCCGGCAGCGAGTTCCAGGCACCCATCACCCTCTGTAAAAAAAAAAAATTGTCTCGTACATCTCTTTTAAACCTTGTCCCTCGCACATTAAACCTATGCCCCTAGTAATTGACTCTTCCACCCTGGGAAGAAGCTTCTGACTATCCGTTCTGTACATGCCCTTCATAATCTTGTAGACTTCTATCAGGTCGCCCTTCAAGCTCTGTCGTTCCAGTGAGAACAAACCAAGTTTCTCCAACCTCTCCTCATAGCTAGTGCCCTCCATACCAGGCAACATCCTGGTAAATCTTTTCTCTACCCTCTCCAAAGATCTCCACATCTTTCTGGTAGTGTGGCGGCCAGAATTGAACACTATATTCCAAGTGCGGCCTAACTAAGGTTCTATAAAGCGTCAACATGACTTGCCAATTTTTAAACTCAATGCCCTGGCCGATGAAGGCAAGCATGCCGTATGCCTTCTTGACTATCTTCTTGTCACTTTCGGTGACCTGTGTACCCAGATCCCTGTGTCTATCAATACTCCTAAGGGTTCTGCCATTTACTGTATATTTTCTATCTGTATTAGACCTTCCAACATGCATTACCTCACATTTGTCCGGATTAAACTCCATCTGCCATCTCTCCGCCCAAGCCACCAACCGATCTATATCCTGCTGCATCCTCTGATGGTCCTCATCACTATCCGCAAATCCACCAACCTTTGTGTTGTCTGCAAACTTACTAATCAGTTACATTTTCCTCCAAATCATTTATATATATATATATATATTACAAACAGCAAAGGTCCCAGCACTGATCCCTGAGGAACGCCACTTGTCACAGCCCTCCATTCAGAAATGCATCCTTCCACTGCTACCCTCTGTCTTCTATCACCGAGTCAGTTCTGTATCCACCTTGCCAGCTCACCTCTGATCCCATGCGACTTCACCACCTGCACCAGTCTGCCATGAGGGACCTTGTCAAAGGCCTTACTGAAGTCCATGTAGACAACATCCACTGCCCTACCTTCATCAATCATCTTCGTCACTTCCTCGAAAAACTCGATCAAGTTAGTGAGACATGAGCTCCCCTTCACAAAACCATGTTGCCTCTCGCTAATACGTCCACTTATTTCCAAGTGGGAGGAAATCCTGTCTTGAAGAATCCTGTCCAATAATTTCTCTACCACTGACGTAAGGCTCACCAGCCTGTAATTACCTGGATTATTCTTGCTACCCTTCTTAAACAAAGGAACAACATTGGCTATTCTCCAATCCTCTGGGACCTCCCCTGTAAGAAGTCTCACAACACAGAACACAACGTTCTGTCTGGAGACAATACACATCTCTTTAATCTGTGTTTAATGCTCCCTCCACCCACATTGTCTGTACCTTTAAGACCTGGCTGGCTGTAGGGATTCGCATTCGAATCAGTATTCTGTAACTTGATTTTGTGTCTCTGTGCACTGTTTGAGATCACATTTTCACTCCATCTGACGAAGGAGCTGTGCTCCGAAAGCTTATGGTATTTGCTACCAAATAAACCTGTTGGACTTTAACCTGGTGTTGTGAGACTTCTTACTGTGTTTACCCCAGTCCAACGCCGGCATCTCCACATCAGATCTCCCCTGTAGCCAGTGAGGATACAAAGATTTCTCTCAAGGCCCCAGCAATTTCCTCCCTTGTCTCTCTCAGTATTTTAGGGTATATGCCATCAGGCCCTGGGGATTTGTCTACCTTAATGTTTCTCAAAAACCCCAATACCACCACCTTTTTGATCTCAAATTATCCACACACCCTTTCCCAGATTCATCATCCACTAAGTCCTTCTCTTTGATGAATACTGACGCAAGGTACTCATTTAATACCTCACCCATTTCTTCTGGCTCCATACATAGTAATTATAGACCGGTTAGTCTTACTTCGGTGGTTGGTAAATTGATGGAAAGGGTCCTTAGGGATGGGATTTACGACCATTTAGAAAGATGCGGATTAATCCGAGATAGTCAGCACGGATTCGTGAAGGGCAAGTCGTGCCTCACAAATTTGATAGAATTTTTTGAGGAGGTAACTAAGTGTGTTGATGAAGGTAGGGCAGTTGATGTCATATACATGGATTTTAGTAAGGCGTTTGATAAGGTCCCCCATGGTCGGCTTATGATGAAAGTGAGGAGGTGTGGGATAGAGGGAAAGTTGGCTGATTGGATAGGTAACTGGCTGTCTGACCGAAGACAGAGGGTGGTGGTCGATGGAAAATTTTCGGATTGGAGGCAGGTTGCTAGCGGTGTGCCGCAGGGATCAGTGCTTGGTCCTCTGCTCTTTGTGATTTTTATTAATGACTTAGAGGAGGGGGCTGAAGGGTGGATCAGTAAATTTGCTGATGACACCAAGATTGGTGGAGTAGTGGATGAGGTGGAGGGCTGTTGTAGGCTGCAAAGAGACATAGTTAGGATGCAAAGCTGGGCTGAAAAATGGCAAATGGAGTTTAACCCTGATAAATGTGAGGTGATTCATTTTGGTAGGACAAATTTAAATGTGGATTACAGGGTCAAAGGTAGGGTTCTGAAGACTGTGGAGGAACAGAGAGATCTTGGGGTCCATATCCACAGATCTCTAAAGGTTGCCAGTCAAGTGGATAGAGCTGTGAAGAAGGCCTATAGTGTGTTAGCTTTTATTAACAGGGGGTTGGAGTTTAAGAGCCGTGGGGTTATGCTGCAACTGTACAGGACCTTGGTGAGACCACATTTGGAATATTGTGTGCAGTTCTGGTCACCTCACTATAAGAAGGATGTGGAAGCGCTGGAAAGAGTGCAGAGGAGATTTACCAGGATGCTGCCTGGTTTGGAGGGTAGGTCATATGAGGAAAGGTTGAGGGAGCTAGGGCTGTTCTCTCTGGAGCGGAGGAGGCTGAGGGGAGACTTAATAGAGGTGTATAAAATGATGAAGGGGATAGATAGAGTGAACGTTCAAAGACTATTTCCTCGGGTGGATGGAGCTATTACAAGGGGGCATAACTATAGGGTTCGTGGTGGGAGATACAGGACGGATATCAGAGGTAGGTTCTTTACGCAGAGAGTGGTTGGGGTGTGGAATGGACTGCCTGCAGTGATAGTGGAGTCAGACACTTTAGAAACATTTAAGCGGTTATTGGATAGGCACATGGAGCACACCAGGATGATAGGGAGTGGGATAGCTTGATCTTGGTTTCAGATAAAGCTCGGCACAACATCGTGGGCCGAAGGGCCTGTTCTGTGCTGTACTGTTCTATGTTCTATAGATTCCCTCCCCTGTCCTTGAGTGGGCCAACCCTCTCCCTGGCTACCCTCTTGCTCTTTATATATGTATAAAAAGCCTTGGGAGTTTCCTTAATCCTGCTGGCCAATGATTTTTCGTGACCCCTTTTAGCCCTCCTCACTCCTTGCTTAAGTTTCTTTCTACTTTCCTTGTATTCCACACTTGCTTCGTGTGTTCCCAGCCTCCTAGCCTTGACAAATGCTTCCTTTTTCTCTTTGACTAGGCTCACAATATCTCTCATTATCCAAGGTTCCCAAAACTTGCCATACTTATCCTTCATCCTTACAGGAATGTGTCGGTCCTGAATCCCTTTCAACTTATACTTGAAAGCTTCTCACATGCCAGATGTTGATTTGCCTTCAGACATCTGCCCCCAATCTACATTCTTCAGTTCCTGCCTAATATTGTTGTAATTAGCCTTCCCCCAATTTAGCACCTTCACTTGAGGGTTACACTTATCTTTATTCATCAGTACCTTAAAACTTACTGAATTGTGGTCACTGTTCCCGAACTGCTCCCCTACTGAAACGTCGACCACCTGGCTGGGCTCATTCCCCAATACCAGATCCAGTACGGTCCCTTCCCTAGTTGGATTATCTACATACTGTTTTCAAGAAGCCCTCCTGGATGCTCCTTACAAACTCTGCCCCACCCATGCCCCTAGCACTAAGTGAGTCCCAGTCAATATAGGGGAAGTTAAAATCTCCCACCACAACAATCCTGTTACTTTTACATGTTGCCAAAATCTGCATACATATCTGTTCCTCTTTAAGGGGCGTGTTTCTTCCTAACTGCCCTATAAATGTCCCTCAATTTTGTACAGCTTAATGAGATCCCCCCCTCAGCCTTCACTGTCCTAAGAAGAATAACCCAAGTGGGCAGCATGGTGGCACACTGGTTAGCACTGCTGCCTCACAGCGCCAGGGACCCGGGTTCAATTCTGGCCTTGTGACTGTGCGGAGTTTGCACGTTCTCCCCATATCTGCATGGGTTTCCTCCCACAGTCCAAAGATGTGTAGGTTCGGGGAATAGCAGGGTAAATACATGGGGTTGCAGGGATAACAAGAAAGTTAGATAAAGGAGAACCAGTGGATGTGATTTATTTAGATTTCCAGAAGGCCTTTGACAAGTGCTGCATAGGAGACTGTTAAATAAGTTAAAAGCTCATGGTGTTAAGGGTAAGATCCTGGCATGGATAGAGGATTGACTGACAGAAGGCAGAGGGTAGGGATAAAGGGGTCTTTTTCAGGATGGCAGCCGATGCCTAGTGGTGTGCCTCAGGGGTCAGTGCTGGGACCACAACTTTTCACAATATACATTAATGATCTGGAAGAAGGAACTGAAGGCACTGTTGCTAAGTTTGCAGATGGTACAAAGATATGCAGAGGGACAGATAGTATTGAGGGAAGCGGGGGGGGGGGGTCTGCAGAAGGACTTGGACAGGCTAGGAGAGTGGGCAAAGAAGTGGCAGATGGAATACAATTGTTCATCCGGAGCGAGAGAGAGAGGAGTGTTTGGTGGATGCAGTAAAAAGGGTAAGGGAGCGACTTTAATTATTTATTTTTTCACGGGGTTGTAGTGATTTAAAAGTTTAAGTTTAAACCGGAAGTAGACCGGGCGTGGGGTCAGGTGGGCAGATAGTTTAGTAGTTTTTCTTTATTTAAGCGCGCAAAATATAAAAGGGAGGCCGCAGTATACAGCGGGCAGCGTTGGGAGCGGGCAGTGGAGTGAGTGGGAAGCAGAGTGTGAACTGTAAGGGCTTTGGCTCACAGGGCTTAGGCAGAAAGGGCGAAGCAGGGTAAGTTATTTTTATCCAAACCTACAAAGGAAAAGGGTAACTATTAAAAGCCAGTTTGTTGCTTCCGGTGTGGGATGTGGGAGTTCCTGGAAACACCTAGCCTCCCGGAGGACCACATTTGCGCCAGGTGCGTGGAACTGCAGCTCCTGAGGGACCGTGTCACGGAACTGGAGCTGCAGATTGCTGACCTTGGTCTAGTCAGGGAGAATGAGAGAATAATTGACATGAGTTATAGGGAACTAGTTACACCGGGGCATCGGGAGGAAGACACGTGGGTCACAGTTAGGAGGAGTAATGGTCAGAAAGGTAATGTACGAGAGAGTATCCCTGTGGTTGTCTCTCATAGCAGGAAGGGCTCGGCTCTTAGTGAGCACTTAGTGGAGGGGTCACCTGTGGTTGTCCCCCTCCAAAACAAGTTTATTGTTTTGGATAGTGTGGAGGAGGTTGACTCTCCAGGGGTAAGCCACAGTGACCAGGCCACTGGCACAGAGTCAGGCTCTGTGGCCCGGAAAGGAAAGAGAGGAATTAGGAGAGCAATAGTGGTGGGGGACGCGTCGGTTAGAGGCACAGACAGGCGATTCTGTGGGTGCGAACGGGACTCCAGGATGGTAGTCTGCCAACCTGGTGCTGGGGTACTGGATGTCTCCGAGCGGATAGGAGGCATATTAAAAGGGGAAGATAAAGAAACGGATGTCGTTGTACACATTGGTGCAGATGACGTAGATAGGAAGAGAAGGGGGATCCCATGAGAGCAATTCAGGGAGTTGGGAAATAGGCTAAAAAGTAGGGCCTCCAGGGTGGCAATATCTGGGCTGCTCCCAATGCCTCGTGCCAGTGAGGCTAGGAATAGGGAGTTAGTACAATTGAATGCTTGGCTAAAGGACTGGTCCAGGAGGGAGGGCTTCATTTTCCTAGATCATTGGGAAGTTTTCAAGAGAGGATGGCACCTGTACAAGAAGGACGGGTCACAACTAAATTGGAAGGACATGAATATCCTGGCTGGGAGTTTTGCTAGTGCAGTTTGGGTGGGTTTAAACTAATATGGCAGGGGGGTGGGGATCAAAAAATTAGGTGTACAAGTGTAGAGGCTGGGGACGAGCTTGGGGCTGGGGCAAGGCTGGCAAAGAAGAAGAGCACTCTGGGAGAGGATGACCTCACTGGGCCTGGAGGTCTGGAGTGCATCTACTTCAATGCAAGGAGCATAGCTGGTAAGACAGACAAACTTAGGGCCTTAATGCTTACGAGGAATTTGGATGTGGTTGCGGTGACAGAGACTTGGTTGAAAGAGGGACAGGACTGGCAGCTGAATATTCCGGGTACAAGTGTTTTAGGCGAGACAGAGGAGGGGCCAAAAGAGGTGAGGGAGTAGCAGTATTAGTTGGAGAACATATTACAGTGGTGCAGAGGGAGGACAATTCAGAGGGGTCGTGTAACGGGTCACTGTGGGTGGAGCTCAGAAACAGGAAGGGCGCAGTCACTATGTTGGGGGTATACTACAGGCCCCCCAACAGCCCAAGGGAAGTGGAAGAACAGATATGTCAGGAGACACTGGATAGATGCAGGAAAAATAGGGTTGTTGTAGTGGGAGACTTCAATTTCCCTGGTATAGACTGGAAATCACTTAGAGCTGGGACTCTGAATGGGGAGGAATTTGTAAAATGCGTACAGGAAGGTTCTTTGGAACAATATGTAGATAGCCCGACTAGAGAGGGGGCTATACTGGACCTAGTACTGGGGAATGAGCCCGGTCAGGTCTTCAAAGTTTCAGCAGGGGAACATGTGGCAAATAGTGACCACAATTCTGTTAGCTTTAGGATAGTGATGGAAAAGGATGAGTGGTGTCCCAAGGGTAAGGTGTTGGATTGGGGGAAGGCTAACTTTAGTGGGATTAGGCAGAAATTGGCAGCTGTTGATTGGGAGAAGCTGTTTGAGGGTAAATCCACATCCGGCATGTGGGAGTCTTTTAAGGAACAGTTGTTAGGGCTGCAGGATAGGAAGGGTAGGATTCGAGAACCGTGGATAACCAGGGAAATTGAGGGACTGGTCAAAAAGAAAAGAGAGGCGACGTTAGGTCTAGGCAGCTAAAAACGGAGGGAGCTCTGGAAGAATATAAAGAAAGTAGGAAAGAACTCAAACGAGGAATTAGAAGGGTAAAAAGGGGTCACGAAATGTCCTTGGCAGACAGGATTAAGGAGAATCCCAAGGCATTTTATTCATACGTTAGGAACAAAAGGGTTGTCAGGGAAAGAATCGGACCTCTCAGGGACAAAAGTGGGGAATTATGCTTAGGGCCCAAAGAAGTAGGGGAGATCCTAAATGAATACTTTGCGTCGGTATTCACAAAGGAGAGGGATGTGTTGACTGGGACTGTCTCGGAGAGGAGTGTTGAACCGTTAGAGAAAATCTCCATTACAAGAGAGGAAGTGTTAGGTTTTTTAGAGAATATAAAGACTGACAAATCCCCAGGGCCTGATGGAATCTATCCATGGCTGCTCAGGGAGACGAGAGATGAAATCGCTGGGCCTCTGACGCAAATCTTTGTCTCGTCACTGGACACAGGTGAGGTCCCAGAGGATTGGAGGATAGCTAATGTGGTCCCGTTATTTAAGAAGGGGAGGAAGGATAACCCGGGTAATTATAGGCCGGTGAGCTTGACGTCCGTGGTAGGGAAGTTGTTGGAGAGGATTCTTAGAGATAGGATGTATGCGCATTTAGAAAGGAATAAACTCATTAACGATAGTCAGCATGGTTTTGTGAGAGGGAGGTCAGCCTCACTAACCTGGTGGAGTTTTTTGAAGAAGTGACTAGAATGGTTGACGAGGGGAGGGCCGTGGATGTCGTCTATATGGACTTTAGTAAGGCGTTTGATAAAGTCCCTCATGGCAGGTTGGTGCAAAAGGTTGGATCTCATGGGATAAAGGGGGAGGTGGCTAGATGGGTGGAGAACTGGCTTGGTCACAGAAGACAGAGGGTGGTAGTGGAAGGGTCTTTTTCCGGCTGGATGCCTGTGACTAGTGGTGTTCCGCAGGGCTCTGTATTGCGACCTCTGCTGTTTGTGATTTATATAAACGATCTGGAAGAAGGTGTAACTGGGGTGATCAGTAAGTTTGCAGACGACACGAAATTGGCTGGACTTGCAGATAGTGAGGAACATTGTCAGAGGCTACAGAAGGATATAGATAGGCTGAAAATTTGGGCAAAGAAATGGCAGATGGAGTTCAATCCAGATAAATGCAAAGTGATGCATTTTGGTAGAGCTAATGTAGGGGGGAGCTATATGATAAATGGCAGAACCATAAAGGGTGTAGATACGCAGAGGGACCTGGGTGTGCAAGTCCACAGATCCTTGAAGGTGACGTCACAGGTGAGGAAGGCATGTGGCATGCTTGCCTTTATAGGATGGGGCATAGAGTATAAAAGTTGGGGTCTGATGTTGCAGATGTATAGAACCTTGGTTCGGCCGCATTTGGAATACTGCGTCCAGTTCTGGTCGCCACACTACCAGAAGGACGTGGAGGCTTTAGAGAGAGTACAGAGGAGGTTTACCAGGAGGTTGCCTGGTATGGAGGGGCTTAGTTATGAGGAGAGATTGGGTAAACTGAGGTTGTTCTCACTGGAAAGACGGAGGATGAGGGGAGACCTAATAGAGATGTATAAAATTATGAAAGGCACAGATAGGGTGAACAGTGGGAAGCTTTTTCCCAGGTCGGTGGTGACGTTCACGAGGGGTCATAGGTTCAAGGTGGGGGGGGGGGGGGGGGAGGTTTAACACGGATATCAGAAGGACATATTTTACACAGAGGGTGGTGGGGGCCTGGAATGCGCTGCCAGGCAAGGTGGTGGAGGCGGGCACACTGGGAGCGTTTAAGACTTATCTAGATAGCCACATGAACGGAGTGGGAATGGAGGGATATAAAAGAATGGTCTAGTTTGGACCAGGGTGCGGCGCGGGCTTGGAGGGCCGAAGGGCCTGTTCCTGTGCTGTATTGTTCTTTGGAAAAGTGTTTGGTTATGCACTTCGGAAGGAGGGATGGAGGCACAGACTATTTTCTAAATGGAGAAATGCTTAGGAAATCAGAAGCACAAAGGGACTTGGGAGTTCTTGTTCAAGATTATCTTAAGGTTACGTGCAGGTTCAGTCGGCAGTTAGGAAGGCAAATGCATTCATGTCGAGAGGGCTAGAATACAGGACAGGGATGTACTTCTGAGACTGTATAAGGCTCCCATTTGGAGTACTGTGAGCAGTTTTTGGCCCTAAATATAAGGAAGGATGTGCTGATCTTGGAAAGGGTCCAGAGGAGGTTCATAAGGATGAGAGAATCATAGAACCTACAGTGCAGCCCATCGAGTCTGCACCGACCACAATCCCACCCAGGCCCTACTCCCATATCCCTACATATTTTACCCGCTAATCCCTCTAACCTACGCATCTCAGGACACTAAGGGGCAATTTTTAGCATGGCCAATCAACCTAACCCGCACATCTTTGGACTAATCTCTGGAATGAAGAGCTTGTCGTATGAGGAACAGTTGAGGACTCTGGATCTTTTGAGTTTCGAAGAATGAGGGGGGATCTTATTGAAACTTACAGGATACTGTGAGGCCTAGATAGATGGACGTGGAGAGGATATTTCCACTAGTAGGAAAAACTAGAACCATAGGACACAACCTCTCTCCTTTAAAACAGAGATAAGGAGGAATTTCTTCAGCCAGAGTGGTGAATCTGTGGAACTCTTTGCCGCAGAAGGCTGTGGAGGCCAGGTCATTGAGTGTCTTTAAAACAGAGATAGATAGGTTCTTGATTAATAAGGGGATCAGGGCTTATAGGGAGAAGGCAGGAGAATGGGAATGAGAAAAATATCAGCCATGATTGAATGGCGGAGCAGACTTGATGGGTCAAGTGGCCTAAGTCTGCTCCTATGTCTTATGGTGTTATGGATAGGGTTGGGGTGGACCTGGGTAAGATGCTCTGATGGAGAGTTGGTGCAGACTCGATGGGCTGGATGGCCTCCTCCTGCACTGTAGTGATTCTATCCAGCCTCTCTTCATAGCTGAAATGTTGCAGCCAGTAAATAAGTTATTACCTCAATTTCCAGTTAGCCTTCACTCAGTTGTGAGCACTTTCCAAGTCCCCCTCCAGAGATTTAAACACACAACAAATACTGCTGCTCCCTGTGCAGTACTGAGGGAGTACTGCACTGTCAGAGGCATTCTCTTTTAAATCAGACATTAAACCACAGCACCAGCTGCCCTCTCAGATAAAAGAGAATGGGGAAGAACTGGCAACGTATTGCTGGTGGCCTGGCCTTTAGGGAAGGTGGTGGTGATGTCAAATCCAGAGGCCCAGACTAATGCTCTGGGGTCACAGGTTCAAATCCCACCATGGCAGCTGATGGAATTTAAATTCAGTTAAAACTGAAATTAAATGCTGGTCTCAGTAATGGTGATGATGAAACCTTTGCCGATTGTCATTAAAAACCTATTTGGTTCACTAATGTCCTTGAGGGAAGGAAATCTACCGTCCTTATCTGGTCTGGTCTAGATGTGACTCCAGACCCACAGGAACACGGTTGACTCCGAAATGGCCTAGCAAACTACTCCCTTATAGTGTCTGCATGGGTTTCCTCTGGGTGCTCCGGTTTCCTCATAGTCCAAAGATATGCGGGCTAGGTTGATTTGGCTATGCTAAATTGACCCTAATGTCAGGGGAATTAGGAGGGTAAATGTGTGGGGTTACGGGAATAGAGCCTGGGGAGATTGTGGTCGGTACAGACTTGATAGACCGAATGGCAACCTCCTGTACTGTAGAGATTCTGTAATTCTATTCTATATCAAACTGCTGCAAAAAGGAATGAAACTTGATGGCATCTGTCATCAACCTCAACAGCATAAACAACAATGGCAAACTCAGCCCTGTCAGCTCTACAAAGTCCTGATTTCCAGAAGGCATTTGCTAACATATTGACATGGATAGAAAATTGGCTAGCTGACAGGAAGCAGAGTGAGCATAAATTGGTCACATTCAGGTTCGCAAAATGTGCCACAAGGATCAGTGCTGGGACCTCAACTGTTTGCAATTTATATAAATGACTTGGATGAAGGGATGGATGGGATAGCTGCCAAATTTGCTGATGACACAAAGATTGGCAGCAAAGTAAATTGTAAAGAGGGCGTAATATAGATAGGTTGAGTGAGTGGGCAAAGATCTAGCAAATGGAGAAAATATCCATTTTGACAGGAAGAATTTTAAAAAAGCATATTTTCTGGTGAGAGATTGTAGAGCTCTGAGGGGCAGTAGGAGCTGGGTGTCCGAGCGCATCAATCACGAAAGGCTAATGTGCAGGTACAGCAAGTAATGTGGAAAGCTAGAATAGAATATTATCCTTTATTGTGAGGGGAATTGATTACAAAAGTTGGGAGGTTATGTTTCCATTGTACAGGGCAATGGTAAGACCAGGGTGGGGTTCTCTGGCCACACTCGCCCCGAAACCGGAGAATCCCACCCGAGGTCAATGGACCTTTGCGTGATCTGCCCCCCTGCCCACTACGGTTCCTGTGACTGGCAGGAGAATTACCCCACACATTACAGGACCCCCCCACCCCCACCCCAATCTGGAGTAAAGGTAAGGTAAAGTCACCATAGTCCCAGATGACTAGTGAGAGCTGACAGGTGATGATTTAATCGGAAGATCACTGCACCTCAGGTGAGGGACAAGGTTGAGGAGGCGGAGCCTTCATTAATAACTGTCACTACAGGAATTGAACCCATGCTGTTGGCATCGCTTTGCATCACAAACTAGCCATCAGCCATCCAGCCAACTGAACGAAGCTGATCCCCTGAGTGCTGTGTACAATATTAGTTACCTTGTTTCAGAAAAGATGTAAACGCATTGGAAGCAATTCAGAGATGGTTTACTAAAGTAATCCTTGGAATGGGCGAGTTGTCTTAAGAGGAAAAGTTAATCAGGTTAGACTTGTATCTGATGGAGTTTAGAAGAGAATGATGTGATTGAAACATTTAAGAGCCTGAGAGGTATTGACAGGGTGGATGTGTAGAGGATGTTTTCTCTTGTGGGAGAACCTCGAACTTGGGGTCACTGTTTAAAAATAAGGGCATGATGTGGAGATGCCGGCGTTGGACTGGGGTAAACACAGTAAGAGTTTTAACAACACCAGGTTAAAGTCCAACAGGTCTATTTGGTAGCAAATGCCATAAATGCCATTAGCAAATGGCATTTGCTACCAAATAAACCTGTTGGACTTTAACCTGGTGTTGTTAAAACTCTTACTAAAAATCAGGGGTCAGCTATTTCAAATAGAGATAGTGAAATTTCTGTAATCAGAGAGTTGAGTTTTTGGAACTCTCGTCCTGAAAAGTCAGTGGAAGCAGAGTCTTTGAATATTTTTAAGGCAGAACTTGATAGCTTCTTGGTAAGCAAGGGGGTGATAAGTTTTTGGGGGGTAGGGTCAGATGCAGATTTGAGGTTCCTATCAGGGCAGCCATAAATGGCAGAACAGGTTTGAGGGGGCTGAATGGCCTACTCCCTTGTTCATAAGTCTTCCTTACTCACAGCTGGAGCTTGTACCAAAATTGGGAGTGTTGTCCGACAGACCAGTCGAGCAACAACCTGACATAGTCATATTCATGGAATCATACTTTACGGATAATGTCTCAGACACAACCACCAGTTTCCATGCATATGTCCTGTTGCACCAGCAAGAGAGGTGGGAGCAAATTGCCCTGGGAGTCCTCTGCATTGACTGTGCCAAACATCAGAAGCAGCAAATAATAGATCTGACCCATTGATTGTGGGATGTCTGAGCTCTGCAGTCCTGCCCCATCTAACCCAGAATGGTGGTGGACATTTCAACAACTCACTGGAGGAGCAGGCTCCACAAATATCCCCATCCCCTGATGGAGGAGGGCAGCACATCCGTGCACAAGATAAGGCAGCCTCAGCCAGAAGGGCTGAGTGGATGATCCATCTCTGCTTCCTCTGAAGGTCCCCAGTATCACAGATGTCAGTATTCAGCCATTTTGATTAACTCCACGTGAGATCAAGAAACGATTGAAGGCACCGGATACTGCAAAGACTATGGGCCCTGACCGTATTCCAGCAATAACACTGAAGATTGTGCTCCAGAACTTGCCCACTCCTAACCAAGCTGTTACAGTACAGCTACAACACTGGCAATGTGGAAAATTGCCCCGCTTTGTCTGTACACAAGAAACAGGACAAATTCAATCCGAAAAATTGCCATCACATCCGTCTATTCTTGATCATCAGTAAAGTGATGGTAGGGATCATTAACATTGCGATCAAACAGCATCTACTCAGCAATAACCTGCTCACTGACAGCAGTTTGGATCTGCCAAGGTCACTCAGCTCCTGACCTCATTACAGCCTTGGTTCAAACATGGACAAAAGAGCTGAACTCCAGGGGTGAGGTGAGAGTGACTGCCCTTGACATCAAGGCAGGATTTGACTAAGTGTGGCATCAATGAGTCCGAGCAAAACTGGAGTCAATGGGAATTGGGGAAAACTCTCTGCTGGTTGGAATCATACCTGACACATAGAAAGATGGGTGTGGTGATTGGAGGTCAGCCCCAGGACATCACTGCAGGAGTTCCTCAGGGTAGTGTCCAAGGCGCAGCCATCTTCAGCTGCTTCATCAATGACCTTCCTTCCATCATAAGGGGTTGTTTGCTGATGATTGCACAAATATTCAGCGCCACATTCAAATACTGAAGCAATCCATGCCAATATGCAGCAAAACTTGGATAATATTCAGGCTTGGGTTGATAAATGGCAAGTAACATTTTAGCCACAAAAGTACCATCTCCAATAAAAGAGAATACAGTCATCTCTCCTTGACATTCAATGGCGTTACCATTGCTTAATCCACCACTGAACTGGACTTGCCATAGAAATACTATGGCTACAAGATCAGGTCAGAGGCTGAAAATTCTGTGGCAAGTAACACCTCCTGGCTCCCCAAAGCCTGTCCACCATCAACAAGGCACAATTCAAGAACGTGATGGGAATACTTGCCTGGATGAGTGCAGCTCCAACAACTCAAGAAGCTCGACACCATCCAGCACAAAGCAGCCCACTTGATTGGCACCCCATCTACTACCTTAAACATTCACTCCCTGCACCACCAACACAGTGGCAACGGTTTGTATCATCCACAAGATACACTGCAGAAGCTCACCAAGGCTCTTTAGACAGCACCTTCCAAACCCACAGCCTCTACCAGCTAGAAGGACAAGGACAGTAAATCCATGGGAACACCAGTTCCCTTCCTAGCCATTCACCATCCTGACTTGGAAGTATATCGCTGTTCTTTCATTATCGCTGGGTCAAAATCCTGGAACTCCCTCCCTAACAGGTGTACTTACACCACATGGACTGCTGTGGTTCAAGAAGTGGTTCACCACCACCTTCTTGACAGCAACTAGGGACGGGCAATAAATGTTGGTCTAAGCAGCAATGTTTATATTGTGTGAAAGAATATTTTTGAAAAAAAACACGCCACCATCATCTAGAATAGATGATCACATTGCTGTTTTTGTGTACTCACCGACTGCCATATCTCCCTAAGTTGCAATCGTGACACTTCAAAAATGTATTCGATTGGTACTTTGGTGCGCCCCGAGTCAGAAAAGGTGATACATATAAGCAAGCCCGACTATTTGAATTGGTCACTTACTACTTTATACCTTTGGTGAGGGTTCACTCCATCAGACAAAACCATGCTATGGGTAGACGGTAACAGTGTGGTGAGCATTCAATCATTTTATTAATCAGCAATGTATCTTCTTCAGCTGACATTCAATTGATTTTGTGGTATTCAAATCTGGTGTGTAAGAAGTAACGTTATTGGACTAGTAAGCCAGAGCGTGAGAGCTCAAATCCCATCGTAGCATTTTGGAAATTGGGATGTTTTTAAAAGTCTGAATGACTGAAATCAGTAACAGTGACCATTGTTGGACTGTTGTAAAAACAATCAGCTCCCTAATGCCCTGAGAAAACGGACCATCCTTACCTAATGTAGTTAACATAAGAAACAGGAGCTGGTGTAGGAGAGCCTGCTCTGCCATTCAATAAGATCAACTCCACTTTTCCCCCTATCCCTTTGTGACCAAAAACTTTGCAATCTCTGTTTCAAATACATTCAATAATGGAGCGTATGCAGCCTTCTTGGGTAGAGAATTCCAAAAAGATTCATAACCTCGCGTGAAGAATTTTCACTTCATTTCAGTCCTAAATGTCTGATGTCTTACCCCTATCTCTTGACTCTTCAGCCTGGAGGGAAATAGGAACTCTACATTTGCCTCATCATATCCTTTAACATTCTTGTATGTTTCATTAAGATCACCTCTCACTCTCCAAAACATTTTACTCACCATCCTCAGTCTATTAAAACTTAGTTGCACCCACTGTTACGTTATTGTGTAGGGAAGGAAGCAAAAACTGCGCCGAATACGCCAGGTGTAGTCTCATTAAGTCTCTAAGGAAATGACTTCCTCACACCTCGGAAGATCTATGTGTGACTCCAGTCCAACAACAATTGGTTGACTCTAATCCACCCTCTCTGTGACTCAGTCAGGGTGACCAGGGTCGGGTAATAAATGGAAATGTTGCCAGTGAAGAACCACATCCCAAAAATCAATTTAAAAATCCTATAAACTCAATGCAGTTGAGCCTCACCAGCTCAGGCACTCAGTCTGTTTTCCTCGTAGGGAACAGTTAACCAGAGTCTCACCTGCATCCCTGCTCAATTGCAATAAGACACAATGAGCAGGAATTCAGGAATCGTTTGCTTGGCCCAGTTTCTGGGTTGTGTTTCAGTGGCGAGTTGGGGAGGGAGACAATACTGAGATCCTAAAGCATCCTGCACCTTATAACTTGCTCCCACAGCGCATCCAGAATGATCCATAGGAGGAAGCTACTGTGTTCCTACAGGGCAGCACCATGAAACACCAATGCTTGGCTAAAGCTTAAAGTGTGAAGCACCAGGCTGTATGGAACTGCTGTATTACATTTGTATTTATACATGTTACTTGTTTAAAATCATACATACACAAACATTAACTGCAGCACCATGAGAGTGTCGCACTAACAATTAGCGGGTTATTCCATACCAGGAATAAATGGGCTGCTGTCCCATTCTGTCGATAAGGCCACTGGAAAAGGGATATGAGATTGAAAGGGTCCATCAGAGTGATTTGCACACCCGTGCGCAGCTGTAGAAAAGAAAGGGAGAACTCACGATGCACGTCTCTCAGTCAATCTTCCAACAAAGGAAAAGGCTTCCAAACACTAAAGCTCAAAATCATCTGCGTTCATCAGAAACTGGGGTTCAAAATACACTTTACAATCCAAATTGTCAAAAACACAGGTTTTCACTGCTGACTGCCCATCCACATCAACAAGGAGTGAAGACCATTCCCATTTGCAACAGAGGCAGTTTCTCACCCCAAGCCCAAAATGTGTCAAGTCTACATGCAACGCAGGTTCCAGAAGCATTTCACGCAGCAAGGTTTGTTGTATGTTTCAATGTCCAGTCGTACCTGTGGTGTAAGCCAAAAACCCCCTGAAGTAGTGCAGCATTCCGCCTTCACTGACTAGGCATCGCTTCCATTCATGCCAACATGTTCTGCCAAACAAGCTTACATGTTTCCCACCTCTGCCAGGTCTATTCCTCCTGCAAATATTTAAAGTTCTTCCTCTCCCCACCCCACCACCACCACCATTTTACCTGGAGTAGCCATGGTGCTGGTTTGGGTTACAGATGTTTTGTGAGCAACATATTTAACTGTTCGTATTTCAGACGGGAAGAAAGGATCAGGCCAGGGAACTTGCCAGTGGCACCAGAGAGAAACTAGACCAGACCCAATGATCGGGCCATAAATTATCATAAAGTTGTTTGTTTACAGTGAAGATCACCAAGCAAAGTGAATTTTAGAAGGCATTACATACCTGCTCATTTGAAAAGACGGAGACTTGCATTTATAAGGCATTTTATTACATCCCTCAAACATCTCAAAAGTGCCTGACAATGAATTACTTCTTTGACTGACTGCAATCACACGGGTGAAAATGGGAGCTGCTTTGTACAAGCAAGATCCCACAAACAGCAACACTTTAAATGAACTTTTGCTTGGGTTCTATGAATGCCTCCACCACGAAATCCCTGCTGTTTCTCAAATGGTACCACAGCACTATCATAGAATCACACAGAGCAGAAACAGGCCCTTCGGCCCATCGAGTCTGCACCAACGCATGAGAAACACCTGAACTCCCAGCTAACCCCATCTGCCAGCACTTGGCCCATAGCCCTGAATGTTATGATGTGCCAAGTGCTCATCTAGGTACTTTTTAAAGGATGTGAGGGAGCCCGCCTCTACCACCCTCCCAGGCTATCACCATCCTCTGGAGCTGCTCCTTATCCACTCGGTCCATGTCTCTCATAATCTTGTACACCTCGATCAGGTCACCCCTCAGTCTTCTCTGCTCCAACGAAAACAACTCAAGCCTATCCAACCTCTCTTCATCACCCAGCTGAATAGGCAGACAAGACCATGATTTGGTGGGCACATCCCACAGTACTCTCCCCAGCTGTTCTGTTGTTTTGATTTTCGAGAGTCGCCGCACAGTTTTGCTTCATAGTTATGCTGTCCCCCACCACAAAAAAAAATACAATCAGTTGTTTCATTTGTAGATCTCCACTGCTTTGGGGGAGCTACAACAGAAGCATGTACAAAAACACCCAAACAATAGTTATATGTGAGTTGACACAATGTCTGTACATCAGAAGTAATGAGATAAGCACCAGTAAATTCAATAAACAGCTCAGGGGAAGCATCTTTACTCAGACAGTGGTGAGAACTCACTATCACAGCAAGTGGTTGAGGCAAACAGAACAAAGAAAAGTACAGCACAGGAACAGGCCCTTCGGCCCTCCAAACCTGTGCCAATCATCAGTGTGGTGTTGGTGTGCTTAAGGGGAAGGTGGGTAAACACACCAGGGAAAAAGGAAAAGGATATATTGATGGAGATAACAGGTGAATGATGGGAGGAATGGCCTGGTTTTTACACAGTAAATTCAATGTAATTTAATGTGTGCAATATTGGAAATGCAGGATGTGGCTGGGGAAACATTACGATGCATTTCTGGCGATTTACTCACAACACACTTTGAGTTATTGGGCATTAGTGGAGATCCGCAGCCTTGTCCTTTGGAGCATTGTCAAGTCCATTAATGTGTCAGCCGTATCTCAGCGAGTACCACATGCCTCGGATTACAATACTGTGAGAATGCGTTTCACTTCAGAGACTTGGTCACATAACCCAGGCTGACACTCCAGAACAGTACTCAGGGAGTGCTGCACTATCAGAGGGTCAGTACTGAGGGAGTACTGCACTGTCGGAAGGCCAGTATTGAGGGAGTGCTGCACTGTTAGCAGGCCAGTACTGAGGGAGTGCTGCACTGCCGGATGTATCCCCTTTCAGATGAATCAGTACCTGTATCTCTTCTCAGGTGAATGTAGAATATCTGCTTGCACCATGAGAAGAGCAGGGTGTTCTCCCCGTGTCCCAGCCAACTTCTATCCCTCAATCACCATCACAGAACAGATTATCTGGTCATTATCACACTGCTGTATGTGGGATCTTGCTGTGTGCAAATTAGCTGCTACGTTTCCTACAACAGTGACGACACTTCAAACATACTTCATTGGCTGAAGCGCTTTGGGATGTCTTGAGGTGAAAGGCGCTATAGAAATGCAAGTCTTTCTTAATTTACATTCATGACAATCCCACCCCAATCGCAATTTATCCAAAGCATTATGAGGGTATCCAGCAGTGAGAGGGTTAAGCTTCGGGCACAGTGCAGTGATGCCCTCCTTGCCCTTGCCCAGTACACACTGCCTATCTAATTTCCAGATAGAGTCACCACTAACAATCCCCAAGCACTAAGCCCCACCACATGACTGACCCCCTACATAGCATTGTGTCCTTTTCTGGGAATGACTGTTGGGCTCCACTAGTTTGGAGCCTCCATGATACCGTTCCCAGTGTCTTCCAGACCCTCTGGGAAACCCGTCTCGTATCGGTGGCCAGACCCACTAGGCCTCATCCCATTGGTATCATGCCTCTGCCCGGCACCTGGCAGCTCCATCTCCTGGCTCCCATCTGGCAAAGCCCCCGTTGCCCCGTCGGTAATGACCGAGCGATAAACGCCGTCTCCCTCAGCCAGCATCAGTTTGAGCTTGGGGATCCAGTGTTTGCGGACCACCCTCCTGGCGTTGGTGCACATGTCTGCAGCGATGGCGTTCATCTCGCTCTCCTTGAAATTCGGAGCAAAGTTCTGACAGTAAACTGCAAAAGAAAAAACAAAAGCTTGCATTTATCTCGCACCTTTCACAATCTCAGCGCGTCCCAACACACAGTACCATCAACAAAACATTCAACGTGTGCCTGCTATTGGAATGTGGCAGCAGTATTTGTGCACAGCAAGCTCCCACAAACATCAATGAGGTCATGACCAGATAATCCATTTTTAATGATATGGGTTAAGGGTCAAATATTGTGCAGGATGCATCAAAGGGAACTTCCCAAGTAGTGCCATGAAATCTCTTATACCCATCTGAATGGGCACACAGACCTCAGTTTAATGTCTCGCCTGGGAGGCAGGCGGCACCTGCAGCAATGTAGCACTCCCTCAGTACGGTGCAGGGAGTGTGTCGGCCTGGATTGTGTGCTTGGGTCTCTGCGAGGCTTGACTCAGAAGTGAGAATTCTACCCACTCAGCCCCAGCTAACAGAGAAGGAGATGTTTGACAAAAGGAACAATGATTAAGCAAGGAGTTGGCCCAGAATCTCAGCGAGTCCCAGTGAGCATAGGAGGAGGCCATTCACATTGTACCTCAGAGCTCTCCAATTAGTCCCACACCTCTGCCTTACCCCACAGCCCTTTAAATTGTTCCTGTTCAGGTGCTTATCCAATTGCCTTTGAGAGGTTATTTTTGAATCTGCTTTCAGGCAGCGCATTTCAGATCATAACACTTGCTTTGTTATAAAAGTTCTCCTCTTGTCCTCTCTGTTCTTTCACCAATGGTAATAAGTCTGTGCCCTCTGGTCACTGGCTATTCTTTCAGTTTTTGCCCAGTGTTCTCTATCCAAACCCTCATAACTGTTGGTTATTCTAACACCACCATCAAGCATGAAACATCTTTTGGGGATACAGTAAAGTCTCAGCTTCTTACATAATAATTCTATTCCATCTGCTGTTGGAAAGCAAAGGTCATTTTAACAGATTTATACTTGCATGGGCAAACATTAGAAATAAGGTCTAGTTTAGGTAGGTTTAATTTAATGTTTCTGTGCCCAGGAAAAAAAAAACCTGTAGTTAGATTTCATGCTGAACAAAAGTGTTTGTCTGTGTGGAGGGTAGTTTCAGTTCCAGCTGAGATTAGATTGTAACAGAGAGAGCTATGGCATTAAGAATAAATATCGTTGCTTAGCAACTTGGGGTTCCTTAAGGTTAATCAAACAGGTTTCTTTATTCTTTAGTTTCAGTTGAAAGCAAGAAGCAGTTGGAGAAAGAGCATGAAGCAGTAAACAACTCTCTCTCAGCTCTGCTAGGGGAAACTAAAGAGGAACTAGCTCTTTTAGCTTTGCTGTAAGAAAAATCCTACAATGGAGTAATGGTTCAGATAACCAGTGCCAAAGATCTAAAGGGCAACAAGTTAAGGAGCTAGAGAAATAAAGAAAGGTTTCCAGAAGGTGTGGACTTAAAGGGAACAAAGAAGAAACTATGAAACAGAAAAGGATTCTGTTCAGGGACACCAGAAAAAGCTGAGAAGACATTGATTGGTGAGGATACTAGAGAAAGGTTTTCTACAAGTAATCCTAAAGTTTGAAATGAAATAAATTATAAAGTATTGACTGGATATCAGAATTGGTGTAACAGTCAAAACCTGAAAGGATTAATCCAAACTCCTGGCATGGGTTTACTGCTAAAAGTGGAGCGAAAGCTCTGGTCAAATGGGTCTTTTGGAAAACGTGGCGTGGCAGATGTTGGGAATGGATTTTGGAAACTCCCAAATGACAATCATCTGGGGGAATTCGGAGGACAAATCCACAAACATTAACTGTGTGCGCTAACAAGTCCATTGTAGCTTCAAATGGACTTTGTCATCCATGTTAAACTTAAAACCGGTGTGTATTGGTCAAGTTAGAGGAGGAGTGAAGGAGTCTTGTATTAGAATCCATTTTTTATGTTTAATAAATGATTTTTTCTTGTTGTTAAAACCAATTAGCGGTCCTGTGACTTTCTTCCTCCATGTTTGATTAAAAAAAAGTAAAGTTTACAGTCCTTTGAGACAGGGTTCCATTCTGGTATCTTCCTGTCCAGTTATAACATTGACTGAGATCATATCAGGGATTTGTTCCCAGGAGCAGGCTGAGGGTAAGAGAGTGGGTTTTCTGACTTTAATTAATTATTTATTTTTTCAGTTAATTTTGGGTTTAAAATCGGAGGTTTTTTTCAAAACCGGAAGTCGGGCCAGGAGAGGCCTGGGGAAGTTTTTGGAGGGTTTAAAAGCGCACCAAAGTATACAGCGGGCAGCATCGTAGCGGGCAGCAGAGTGAGTGGGAAGTTGAGTGAGCTGTCAGGGCTTTGGCTCACAGGGCTTGGACGAGCAGGGGTGAGTTTTTGTTTCCTTACACTCTTATTAACTTTTCACTGTCTTACTTGACATAAAGTGTCCAGTATGAGTGTGAAACCAGTGTGTTGTTCCCAGTGTAGGATGTGGGAGGTCCTGGAGGCATCTGGCCTCCCGGACATCCACATCTGTGAGGGGTGTGTCGAGCTGCGGTTCCTGAGGGACCGTGTTAGGGAGCTGGAACTGCAGCTCGAGGATCTTAGGCTGATGAGGGAGAATGAGGAGGTGATAGACAAGAGCTATCATCAGGTGGTCACACCAGGGCAACGGGAGGAGGCCAAGTGGGTGATGGCCAGGAAGGGTAAGGCTAGGGTGGTTGAGAGCACCCCAGTGGATTTGCCCCTGCACAACAAGTACTCCTGCTTGAGTACTGCTGGGGGGGACAGCCCGCCTGGGGGAAGCAGCAGTGGCTGTGTCTCCGCAGTGGAGTCCAGTCCTGTAACTCAGAGGGCTAAGGAAAAGAGGAGGAAGGCGGTATTAATCGGGGACTCGATGGTGAAGGGGACAGCCAGGCGTTTCTGCGGAGGTAGGCGGGATTCTCGCATGGTGGTCTGCCTCCCTGGGGCCGGGATCCAGGATGTCGCTAGTCGCGTCCCGGAAATCCTGAGGTGGGAGGGAGAGGAACCTGAGGTAGTGGTACATATTGGTACCGCTGATGTGGGTAGGAAGGGAGAAGGGGTCATGAAAAGGGAGTACAGGGAATTAGGGAGACAGCTGAGAAAGAGGAAAGCAAAGGTAGTAATCTCAGGATTACTGCCTGTGCCACGGGAAGGTGAGGGCAGGAATGGAGTGAGGTGGAAGATGAATGTGTGGCTGAGGGACTGGTGCAGGGGGCAGGGATTCAGGTTCCTGGACCATTGGGACCTCTTTAGGGGCAGGGGTGATCTGTATACAAAAAACGGGTGGAACTTGAATCACACGGGGACCAATATCCTGGCCGGTAGGTTGGCTAAGGTTACTGGGGAGAATTTAAACTAGATAGGTTGGGGGGAGGGGAGCTAGAAGAGTTGACTAGGATCAAGGAACTAATTGATGGGGTGGAGGATGCAGGGGTAAGGGGAATTACAAAATTAATGGTAGAGGAGAGGGTGCAAGTGAATGAAGGCGGTAATTTAGATAAGGGAGTAGAGGGAGAGGGTGTTCGCGACTCATCAAAGCGGGTCCAGATAAAAGCTGGAATAAGGACACTTTGCCTGAATGCACGAAGCATTCGGAACAAGGTAAATGAGTTGATGGTGCAAATCAGCACGACTGGGTACGATCTAGTGGCCATTACAGAAACGTGGCTGAAAGGTGACCAGGACTGGGAGATGAATATCCAGGGGTATCAGGCGTTCAGGAAGGAAAAGGTGGTGGGGTCGCGCTATTAATAAGAGATAATATCAGGGTAGTACTGAGGGATGACATAGGCTCTGAGGAACAAAACGTGGAATCATTATGGGTAGAGATGAGGAATAGTAGAGGGAGAAAGACACTAGTAGGTGTGGTATATAGGCCCCCAAATAATAATGTTGAGGTAGGGAGGGCTATAAACAAGCAGATAAGGGATGCGTGTAAAAACGGAACGGCAATAATCATGGGGGACTTCAACATGCACATTGACTGGCAGACTCAAGTTGGTAAGGGTGGAATGGAGGAAGAGTTCTTAGAATGCTGTCGGGATAGTTTCCTTGAACAGCATGTTACGGAACCGACGAGGGAACGAGCTATTTTGGATCTGGTATTGTGTAACGAGGTAGGTAGAATTAAGGATCTTATTGTGAAGGACCCTCTTGGGTCTAGTGACCACAATATGGTCGAATTTCTGATTCAGATGGAAGAGGAGAAAGTTTGGTCCCAAACCAGTGTCCTCTGTTTGAACAGAGGGAAATATGATAGGATGAGGGATGAATTGGCTAAGGTAGACTGGGAGAGCAGGCTGGCAGGTAGGATAGCTGAGGAACAGTGGAGGATTTTTAAGGAGATCCTTTTCAGTTCTCAGCAAAAATATATTCCAGCAAAAAACAAGGATTGTAAGAAAAGGGAGAACCAGCCGTGGATAACGAAGGAAATAAAGGAGAGTATTAAAATAAAAACAGCTGCGTACAGAGTGGCCAAAAATAGTGGAGAAACAAGTGATTGGGAAAAATTTAAGAAACAACAAAGAGAGACTAAGAAAGCGATAAAGAAAGGAAGGATAGACTATGAAGCTAGGCTAGCAATTAATATAAAAAATGATAGTAAAAGTTTTTATAAATATATAAAAAGGAATAGAGTGGCTAGAGTGAATGTTGGACCCTTGGAGGACGAGAGGGGGGAGTTAATAGTGGGAAATGAGGATATGGCTGAGTCTTTAAATAAGTTTTTTGTGTCGGTCTTCACGGTGGAGGACACAAATAGTTTGCCAAATATTAACGATAGAGGGTTGGCAGCAGGAGAAATACTTAATACAATTAATGTTACCAGAGAGGCAGTGCTGGGTAGACTAATGGGACTGAAGGTGGATAAGTCCCCGGGTCCGGATGGAATGCATCCCAGGGTATTGAAAGAAATGTCAGAGGTAATAGTGGATGCGTTAGTGATTATTTATCAAAACTCGTTGCATTCTGGGGTAGTGCCGGTTGATTGGAAAACGGCTAATGTTACGCCGCTGTTTAAAAAAGGAAGGAGACAAAAGGCGGGTAGCTATAGGCCGGTCAGCTTAACGTCTGTAGTAGGGAAAATGCTGGAATTCATTATTAAAGAGGAGATAGCAGGGCATCTGGATAGAAATGGTTCGATCAATCAGACGCAGCATGGATTCATGAGGGGAAAGTCGTGCTTGACGAACATGTTGGATTTTTATGAAGATGTGACTAGGGCGGTTGATGGAGGAGAACCGGTGGATGCGGTGTTTTTGGATTTCCAAAAGGCGTTTGATAAGGTGCCCCATAAAAGGCTACTGAAGAAGATTAGGGCACACGGAGTTGGGGGTAGTGTGTTAAAGTGGATTGGGGACTGGCTATCCGACAGGAAGCAAAGAGTCAGAATAAATGGGTGTTTTTCCGGTTGGAGGAAGGTAACTAGTGGCGTGCCGCAGGGATCGGTACTCGGGCCGCAACTATTTACCATTTATATAGATGATCTGGAGGAGGGGACGGAGTGTAGGGTAACGAAGTTTGCAGACGACACAAAGATAAGTGGAAAAGTGAATCGTGTGGAGGACGGAGAAGATCTGCAGAGAGATTTGGACAGGCTGAGTGAGTGGGCGAGGATATGGCAAATGGAGTATAACGTTGAGAAATGCGAGGTTATACACTTTGGAGGAAATAATAACAAATGGGATTACTATCTCAATGGAAACAAATTAAAACATGCTACCGTGCAAAGGGACCTGGGGGTCCTTGTGCATGAGACGCAAAAGCCCAGTCTGCAGGTACAACAGGTGATCAAGAAGGCAAATGGGATGTTGGCCTATATTGCGAAGGGGATAGAATATAAAAGCAGGGATGTCTTGATGCACCTGTACAGGGCATTGGTGAGGCCGCAGCTGGAATACTGTGTGCAGTATTGGTCCCCTTATATGAGGAAGGATATATTGGCATTGGAGGGAGTACAGAGAAGGTTCACCAGGTTGATACCGGAGATGAGGGGTTTGGATTATGAGGAGAGGCTGAGGAGATTGGGTTTGTACTCGTTGGAGTTTAGAAGGATGAGGGGGGATCTTATGGAGACTTATAAGATAATGCGGGGGCTGGATAGGGTGGAGGCGGAGAGATTCTTTCCACTTAGTAAGGAAGTTAAAACTAGAGGACACAGCCTCAAAATAAAGGGGGGTCGGTTTAAGACAGAGTTGAGGAGGAACTTCTTCTCCCAGAGGGTGGTGAATCTCTGGAATTCTCTGCCCACTGAGGTGGTGGAGGCTACCTCGCTGAATATGTTTAAAGCGCGGATGGATGGATTCCTGATCGGTAAGGGAATTAAGGGTTATGGGGATCAGGCGGGTAAGTGGTACTGATCCACGTCAGATCAGCCATGATCTTATTGAATGGCGGGGCAGGCTCGAGGGGCTAGATGGCCTACTCCTGCTCCTATTTCTTATGTTCTTATAACACTGCCTCTGCATTAACCTCTCGCACACAGGAGAGGTCAGTCCTAGTCACGGTTCTCAAGTACTGTTCTTTTCGACCAAACTCTGGAATGATCCAGCTCTCCATCATCCACTCCCCCCTTTATGCCGCTTCTTAGTGGGGCTAGCATGTAGATTCACCAGAATGGTACTTGGTTTAATGGGTTAATTTAGGAATGATGTGGAGATGCCGGCGTTGGACTGGGGTAAACACAGTAAGAAGTTTAACAACACCAGGTTAAAGTCCAACAGGTTTATTTGGTAGCAAAAGCCACACAAGCTTTCAGAGCACCAAGCCCCTTCTTCAGGTGAGTGGGAATTCTGTTCACAAACAGGGCATATAAAGGCACAGACTCAATTTACATGAATAATGGTTGGAATGCGAATACTTACAACTAATCAAGTCTTTAAGAAACAAAACAACGTGAGTGGAGAGAGCATCAAGACAGGCTAAAAAGATGTGTATTGTCTCCAGACAAGACAGCCAGTGAAACTCTGCAGGTCCAGGCAACTGTGGGGGTTACAGATAGTGTGACATGAACCCAATATCCCGGTTGAGGCCGTCCGCACACACAAGGATGACCTCAACCGGGATATTGGGTTCATGTCACACTATCTGTAACCCCCACAGTTGCCTGGACCTGCAGAGTTTCACTGGCTGTCTTGTCTGGAGACAATACACATCTTTTTAGCCTGTCTTGATGCTCTCTCCACTCACGTTGTTTTGTTTCTTAAAGACTTGATTAGTTGTAAGTATTCGCATTCCAACCATCATTCATGTAAATTGAGTCTGTGTCTTTATATGCCCTGTTTGTGAACAGAATTCCCACTCACCTGAAGAAGGGGCTTGGAGCTCCGAAAGCTTGTGTGGCTTTTGCTACCAAATAAACCTGTTGGACTTTAACCTGGTGCTGTTAAACTTCTTACTTAATTTAGGAAGCCAGGTTGCATAGATTAGGCTTGCGTATAGAAGATGAGAAGGTGATCTAGAAACAGGAGGAAGCCATTCAGCCCCTTAAGCCTGTTCTGCCCATTCCATGAGATCATGGTTGATCTGCATCTTAAATCCAATAACCTGCCTTGACTCCATATCCTTTTATACCCCGAATGGCAAAAATGCATGGGTCTCAGGTTTAAAATTAATTGATCTATCACCCACTGTTTTTGTGAGAGCGTGCTCCAGACTTATACCCTCCTGTGTGAAAAAGTGTTTCCTAACCTCTCTCCCAAATGGCCCCCTGTCCTCCACTCCCTTACCAGTGAAAAACCATTCTAATCACCTATTTACTCCTTTCAAAATCCAAAAACCTCAGTCAAATCACTCCCAGGGAATACAAGTCTTGTTGTAACTTCTTTAAAAATCATTTAATTATTATTACTCTAACTTACTCTAGTCCTTGAAAACATTCTGGACTGACACTGCACTACTTCCAAGGCCAATGTACCCTTCCGAAGCTGTGGACCCCAGACCTGTACACAGTATAATAAGCAGAACTTCCTCCCTTTACATCCACCAAAGATCCTTAGACAGCACTTTCCAAACCCATGACCACTTCCATCTAGAAGGACAAGGGCAGCAGATATGTGGTAACACCACCACCTGCAAGTTCCCCTCCAAGCCACTCACCATCCTGACTTGGAAATATATCACCATTCCTTCATAGTCGCTGGGTCAAAATCTTGGAATTACCTCCCGAACGGCATTGTGCGTCAACCCACAGCACATGGACTGCAGCAATTCAAGAAGAGAACTTATCACCACCATTTCAAGGCCAACTAGGGATGGGCAATAAATGCTGACCAACCAGTGATGTCCATGTCCCATGAATGAACAAAAAGAAATTCTAGATAGAAGCAAATTACTGCAGATGCTGGAATCTGAAACCAAAAGAGAAAATGCTGGAAAATCTCAGCAGATCTGGCAGCATCTGTAAACAGAGAAAAGAGCTGGTGTTTCGAGTCCAGATGACCCTTGGTCAAAGCTTTACAGATGCTGCCAGACCTGCTGAGAGTTTCCAGCATTTTCTCTTTTCGAAAAAAAAATTCTAGCCACCTTGGCATAAAGTCGAACATTCCTTCAGCCTTTTTGATTACTTTTTAACACCTGCCTACTCCATTTTAGAGATTTGTGTACATGGAACTCCTAAGGCCAATTTTGATGGTATCAGACAGAAACTTTCAAAAGTTAATTGGGGGAGTCTGTTGGCACGCAACGGGACATCGGATAAGTGGGAGACTTTCAAAAGTGTGTTAACTAGGGTTCAGGATAAGCACATTCCTCTTAAAGTGAAGGGCAAGGCCGGTAGAAGTAGGGAACCCTGGATGACTCGGGATATTGAGGCCCTGGGTCAAGAAGAAGGAGGAGGCACATGACATGCATAGGCAGCTGGGATCAAGTGGATCTCTTGAAGAGTATAGGGAGTGTAGGAGTAGAGCTAAGAGAGAAATCAGGAGGGCAAAAAGGGGAAACGAGATTGCTTTGGCAGATAAGGCAAAGGAGAATCCAAAGAGATTCTACAAAGAGATAAAGGGCAAAAGAGTAACTGAGAGAGAGTAGGGCCTCTTAAGGATCAACATAGTCACCTATGTGCGGATCCACAAGAGATGAGTGAGATCCTAAATTAATATTTCTCATCAGTATTTACTGTTGAGAAAGGCATGGATGATAGGGAACTTGGGGAAATAACTAGTGATGTCTTGAGGAGTGTACATATTACAGAGAAGGAGGTGCTGGAAGTCTTAAAGCACATCAAGGTAGATAAATCCCCGGGACCTGATAAAAGTGTATCCCAGGACGTTGTGGGAGGCTAGGGAGGAAATTGCGGGTCCCCGACAGAGATATTTGAATCATCAACAGTCACAGGTGAGGTGCCTGAAGATTGGAGGGCTGCAGGGAAAAGCCTGGAAACTACAGGCCGGTGAGCCTCACATCTGTAGTGGGCAAGTTGTTAGAAGGTATTTTGAGAGACAGCATCTACAGACATTGAGAGGCAAGGACTGATTAGGGACAATCAGCATGGCTTTATGAGTGGAAAATCATGTCTCACAAATTTGATTGAGTTTTTTGAACAGGTAACCAAGAAGATAGATGAGTGCCGTTGATGTTGGCTACATGGACTTTAGCAAAGCCTTTGATAAGGTATTGCATGGTAGGTTGTTGCATAAGATTAAATCTCATGGGATCCAAGATGAGGTAGCCAAATGCATCATGGAAGTTAGTAAGATAGAGAGTTATAGGTAAGCCTAGTAGGTAGGGACATGTTCGGTGCAACTTGTGGGCCGAAGGGCCTGTTTGTGCTGTAGCTTTTCTATGTTCTACGTTCTATACAAAATTGGCTTGATGACAGAAGACAGAAGGTGGTTGTAGAGGGTTGTTTTTCAAACTAGAGGCCTGTGACCAACGGGATTGCTGTTTGGTCCACTGTTATTTGTCAATTATATTAATGATTTGGTGAGAATTTAGGAGGCATGATTAGTAAGTTTGCAGATGACACCAAGATTGGTGGCATAGTGGACAGTGAAGAAAATTATCTCGGATTGCAACAGGATCTTGATCAATTGGGCCAGTGGGTTGATGAATGGCAGATGGAGTTTAATTTAGATAAATGCGAAGTGATGCATTTTGGTAGATCAAACCAGGGCAGGACTTACTCAGTTAACGGTAGGGCGCTGGGGAGAGTTATAGAACAAAGAGATCTAGGCATACATGTTCATAGCTCATTGAAAGTGGAGTCACAGGTGGACAGGGTGGTGAAGAAGGCATTCGGCATGCTTGGTTTCATTGGTCAGAACATCGAATACAGAAGTTGGGACGTCTTGTTGAAGTTGTACAAGACATTGGTAAGGCCACACTTGGACTACTGTGTACAGTTCTGGTCACCCTATTATAGAAAGGATATTATTAAACTAGAAAGAGTGCAGAAAATATTTACTAGGATGCTGCCAGGACTTGATGGTTTGAGTTATAAGGAGAGGCTGGATAGACTGGGACTTTTTTCTCTGGAGCGTAGGAGGCTAAGGGGTGATCTTATAGAAGCCGATAAAATAATGAAGGGCATAGATCACTTAGATAGTCAATATCTTTTCCCAAAGATAGGGGAGTCTAAAACAAGAGGGCATAGGTTTAAGGTGAGAGGGGAGAGATTCAAAAGGGTCCAGAATGGCAATTCTTTCACACAGAGGGTGGTGAATGTCTGGAACAAGCTGCCAGAGGTAGTAGTAGAGGCGGGTACTTTTAAAAAATGTTTAGTCAGTTACATGAGTAAGATGGCTATCGAGGTATATGAACCAAACGCAGGCAATAGGGACTAGCTTAGTCGTTAAAAAAAAAGAGTGGTATGGACAAGTTGAGCCAAAGGGCCTGTTTCCATGCTGTAAACCTCGATGACTCTAAGTCTTGTTGGACCTGCACTTTTCACCATTTACGAATACGCAGATGTGACCTTTTCCTAGCCTCACACTTAGTTTTGCGAAAACCCACCTTGACTGTTCTCCCATTCATTTAATCTTGATTCTCTGAAACTGACAGCTAGTTTGGACTAAAGGAAAAATTAAAAGTGACATTACAGGAAGGCTGTGATTTGACTGGCTCACAGGGAGCTGTAATAAATTTGAAAAGTCATGATGTGGAGATGCCGGCGTTGGACTGGGGAAAACACAGTAAGAGTTTTAACAACACCAGGTTAAAGTCCAACAGGTTTATTTGGTAGCAAATGCCATTAGCTTTCGGAGCGCTGCTCCTTCGTCAGATGGAGTGGATATCTGCTCTCAAACAGGGCACAGAGACACAAAATCAAGTTACAGAATACTGATTAAAATGCGAATCTCTACAGCCAACCAGGTCTTAAAGATACAGACAATGTGAGTGGAGGGAGCATTAAGCACAGGTTAAAGAGATGTGTATTGTCTCCAGACAGGACAGCCAGTGAGATTCTGCAAGTCCAGGAGGCAAGCTGTGGGGGCTACTGATAGTGTGACATAAACCCAAGATATATAGAAATATAATAATGAAATCAACATTGATTTCAAATGAGGAAAATCTTGCTTATTAAATATTTTGAAGATTCATAGAAACCCTACAGTACAGAAAGAGGCCATTCGGCCCATCGAGTCTGCACCGACCACAATCCCACCCAGGCCCTACCCCCATATCCCTTCATATTTTACCCACTAATCCCTCTAACCTACGCATCTCAGGACACTAAGGGGCAATTTTAGCATGGCCAATCAACCTAACCCGCACATCTTTGGACTGTGGGAGGAAACCGGAGCACCCGGAGGAAACACACGCAGACACGAGGAGAATGTGCAAACTCCACACAGACAGTGACCCAAGCTAGGAATCAAACCCAGGTCCCTGGAGCTGTGAAGCAGCAGTGCTAACCACTGTGCTACCGAGCCGCCCTCAGAGAAGATGTGAAAGAGAACAGAGAGAGTAGACATTGGTAATGCAGTAGATGTAATTTATCTGGGGTTTCAAAAGGCCCTTGTTAAGTTGCAGAATGGGCAAATACTTTGGCAGATCAACGCAGATAAATGTGACGCAATTCATTTTGATGGGAAGAATAATGAGGTCACTGATAATTTGGAAGGCGCCAGTGTCGGTGGGGTAGAGGAACAAAGGGATCTCAGAATACAAATACATCAATCACCAAAAGGTGCGTCACAGATTAACAAGGCCAGAAAAAGATCAAACCAAGAATAAGAGTTTATTTCTGGAGGGATAGAATTGAAAAGTAGGGGAGTTATGCAAAACCTGGATTGAACTTTTGTTAGATGCACAATTAGACACTGTCTGTGGTTCAGGTCACCATGTTATAAAAAGGATATAGAGACAGTGAAGGGAGTGCAGAGAAAATGTACCAGACTGATACCAGAAATGTGTGGGTATGAAATCAGGAAGGGATTGACAAACTGGGTCTGTTTTCTCTTGAAAAGAAAACTGAGGGGTGATCTCACAGAGATCTTTAAAATTCTGAAAGGTTTTGATAAGAGTGGATCGAGAGAGATTATTTCCTCTTGTGGGGGAGAACGAGAGGCCGCCAATATAAGATAGTCACCAAGAAATCCAATAGGGAATGTGACTGTGGGCTATTTGACTGCAGAATGCATCACAGCCAAACCTGACAAGTCATATTCAACATCTCCACATGTGCACCTTCATGGAGATCAAGCCCATAGGGCTGTGACCAGGGTAGGAGTATTAATGGTCTCTTGGGCAGCCAAGGTTCCACTGGGTGGTGATGGGCCCTTGGATTAGGGACAGAAACACTAACATTAATTTGACATCTCTCTTTCAGAGGTTCCTGAAGCTGATACATTCAGCTGCTGTCACTCTCCGGGGTGTAATGCGGCTCCCCCTATTACCCTTCCCTCTACTGACTGACTGACCCCGACTCAGGCATCCAATTTAAACCCCTTGTCCTCAATTCAGTCTGGCCCCTTCCTACCTCTCTGACTCCCTCCTCACACCCTCCAGCTCTGATAGCAGTGTCCATGCCTCCGAGTGTCTCAAGCCCACACCCACCATAAAGCCCCTCGACCCATTCACTGTATCCGCTCCTGTCTCTCTGGACAACTCAGTGCCCGTTCCTCTCCTCACTGCCTTTTTCACCATTAACACCTCTCCATAAACACAGCACTGCCCTGCTTACCTTTAATGGCGTTGAGTATCCTGCTATCCAGTGGTTTCCGACTGGGATCACAGAGTGAGGAACGGATTCCAGTGCCGCAGCTGTTAGCCAGAGTATTCCTAGTGGATCCAGAAGATTAGGCAGTCAAAACAGGTGAGAGACACTCACAGACACACCTTCACAAAACTAGCTGATGGTTTCCAGTGACTATCCCTCATGTAGCCTTGGAGTTAGCTTCTGTGATGGGCACAAATAAGCAGTACAGGAAGGGTAGCATAGTGGTAACGTTACCGGACTAACAACCCAAAGGCCCGGATTAATGAGCTGATAGCAAGAGTTCAAATCCCAGATGGGGAACTTAGATTTGATGAATTAGATAAACTCAGAATAGAAAATTAGTTGTAAAAACCCATCTGATTCAACAGTGCCCCTTTAGGGAAGGAAATCTGCTGTCCTTACACAACATGTGACGTCAATCCCTCAGCAATGTAGTTGACTTTTAACTGCCCTCTAAAATGGACAAGTGATCAAACCGCCCACAGGACGTCAAATAAGAATGAAACCAGTCACACCAACTGGCATTTATCTCAGCACTGGGAAGGACAAGGGCACATCAGCCCTGCAAAGCCCTTCTCACTCATAACTGAGGACTTGTGTCAAATTTGGAGAGCTGTCCACAGACATAGTTACACTCACCGAGCCATTTCTTATAGCCAATGTCCCAGACACCTCCATCAACTTCCCTGTGCTGCCAGTGAGTCGTGGGGTGGCACAGTGGTTAGCACTGCTGCCTCACAGCTCCAGGGACCTGGGTTCGATTCCTGACTTGGTCATTGTCTGTGTGAAGTTTGCATGTTCTCCCCATGTCTGCGTGGGTTTCCTCTGGGTGCTCCGGTTTCCTCCCACAGCCCAAAAATGTGCGGGTTAGGTTGATTGGACATTCTGAATTAACCCTTAATGTCCTGAGATATGATAAATTAGAGGGATTAGGGGTAACTAAGTGGGGATAGGGCCTGGGTGGGATTGTTGTTGGTGCAGACTTGATTGGCCGAATGGCCTCCTTCTGCACTGAGCGTTTCTATGTTACCATCTGTCCTTCTCCCCCTGCCCCCACTCTATATCAACCTGTCACTGATACATCTGACCATGACAGTACTGGTATGAGCGATCTTCACACAGGAACACCCTCAATCATTTTGTGTGGCACGCCCACCATGTAAAATGGGATGAGTTCAGAACAGGTTGAGCAACTTGAGACTGGGCACCCATGAGGCACTGTGGGCCATCAGCAGCAGCAGAATTGTACTCAACCACAATCTGTAACCTCATGGCCCAGCATATCCCCCACTCTACCATTCCCACCAAGCCAGGGGATCAACCCTGGTTCAATGAAGAGTGCAGGAGGACATGCCAGGAGCAACAGCAGACATACTGAAAAATGAGGTGTTAACCTGGTGAAGCTACAACACAGGACTGTGAGCCAAACAGCAGATGCAGCAAATGATAGACAGAGCTAAACCATCCTATAACCAATGGATCAGACTCTGCAGTCCTGCCACATCCAGCTGTGAATGGTGGTGGACAATTAAATGACTCACTGGAGGAAGAGGCTCCACAAATGTCACCATCCTCAATGATGGAGGAACCCAGCACATTGGTGCACAAGATAAGGTTGAAGCATTTGCAGCAATCTTCGGCCAGAATGCCAAGTGGAAGATCCATCTTGGCCTCCTCCAGAGGTCCCCAGCATCACAGATGTCAGTCTCCAGCCAATTCAATTAATTCCATGTGATATCAAGGAAAGACTGAGGGCACTGGATACTGCAAAGACTATAGGCCCTGACAAAATTCTGGAAATAGTACTGACGGCTTGTGCTCCAGAACTAGCTGTTGGCCTAGCCAAGCTGTTCCAGTACAGATACAAGACTGGGGCACCTACCCGGCAATGTGGAAAATTGCCCAGGTCTGTCCTTCACACAAGATGTGGAGATGCCGGCGTTGGACTGGGTAAGCACAGTAAGAAGTCTCACAACACCAGGTTAAAGTCCAACAGGTTTATTTGGTAGCACAAGCCACAAGGGCGGCACGGTAGCACAGTGGTTAGCACTGCTGCTTCACAGCTCCAGGGTCCCGGGTTCGATTCCCGGCTCGGGTCACTGTCTGTGTGGAGTTTGCACATTCTCCTCGTGTCTGCGTGGGTTTCCGCCGGGTGCTCCGGTTTCCTCCCACAGTCCAAAGATGTGCGGGTTAGGTTGATTGGCCAGGTTTAAAAAATTGCCCCTTAGAGTACTGTGATGCGTAGGTTAGTGGGATTAGCGGGTAAATATGTGGGGGTAGGGCCTGGGTGGGATTGTGGTCGGTGCAGACTCAATGGGCCGAATGGCCTCCTTCTGCACTGTAGGGTTTCTATGATTTCTATGATTTCCATGACAAGCCACAAGCTTTCGGAACACTGCCTTTCCATCAGGTGAGTGGGAGTTGTGTTCACAAACAGGACATATATAGACACAAACTCAATTTACAAGATAATGGTTGGAATACGAGTCTTTACAGGTAATTAAGTCTTAAAGGTACAGAAAATGTGAGTGGAGAGTGGCTTAAGCACAGGTTAAGGAGATGTGTAATGTCTCTAGAAGGGGCAGTTAGTGAGATGTTGCAACCCAGGCAAGTCGTGGGGGGGTTACAGATAGTGTGACATGAACCCAAGATCACAGTTGAGGCCGTCCTCATGTGTGCGGAACTTGGCCATCAGTTTCTGCTCAGCGACTCTGCGCTGTCGTGTGTCGTGAAGGCCGCCTTGGAGAACGCTTACCCAAAGATCAGAGACTGAATGCCCGTGACTGCTGAAGTGTTCCTCAACAGGAAGAGAACACTCCTGCCTGGTGATTGTCGAGCGGTGTTCATTCATCCGTTGTCGTCGCGTCAGCATGGTCTCCCCAGTGTACCATGCCTCGGGACATCCTTTCCTGCAGCGTATCAGGCAGACAACGTTGGCCGAGTTGCAAGAGTATGTACCGTGTACCTGGTGGATGGTGTTCTCACGTGAGATGATGGCATCTGTGTCGATGATCGGGCACGTCTTGTAGAGGTTGCTGTGGCAGGGTTGTGTGGTGTCGTGGTCACTGTTCTCCTGAAGGCTGGGTAGTTCCCCAGAGTGGAGAAGCTGCGACATCTTCTCCGGAGCCTTCAACATGTCATCATTGAAGACGAACATCTCGCCAATGCCATCCCCATACCCCCACTTCTTGCCTTCAAACAACCGCACAACCTCAAACAGACCAGTGTCCGCAGCAAACTACCCAGCCTTCAGGAGTTCCAAATCCTACACAGTGTGAAAAAAAGCCTGCTCAGCTTGTCATGATGTCCCTGAACCGATAACTGGTTTGGAAAGTTATACTTTGCAGAATCAAGTTGCCAACTCTGCTGGATTGTCTCCAGGAAACTCTGAAAATTGAAGATTAACTTCCAAGACAATGCAGTAATCTGAAAATCCCAGAAGAAAAATGATCAGGAAATTAAAAATCTGTTTTTTCATTACTTAGTTCTAAAGAGATGCAGAAAGACTTTTTCACTGATGGTCAATATTAATCCAATTGGATAACAAAGATTACGATCCCTGTCCTGTCGGAAGACCGTGTCCCTGGAGGATGGATCAACGGTGGGAATGTGGCGCTGAATCATGTGATGAAACCTCCAGGAATAGCCCCAAGCAGAGTTGGCAACCCCACCATGGAGACACAGATGTTTTGTAAACACGGACACAGTTCAGCAAGTGTTTTGTTGTAGTAACATTGCTGGACCAAGTGAACTTCACAGACCCAAGTGACAACTGCCAAGTTTAAACTCACCGATCGAAGAATGCAGCCAGCAATCTCCGCAGCAAAACCTTGTGTCTGGTCCCCGCACAGATGTGACAATTCATCAGCTGAGCTCTTGTGATGTACACGCTCGTACCTGCGGGTTCAACAGCAGCAGCAACCATTGGTCAACAGTGATCTTCCTGAAGGTCCACACAAGGTGGAGTAACTATCCACTGACTCATCTCCTAGCCAACTCCTAGGACAATCACTCTAATTTCACTCAACTGTATGGCATTGCCTGAAAACAGCATTAGTCACCACATGTTCCTGTAACTCCCAGCTCAACCTCATCCCCTCCTCTCTCAACCCTTCGAAATTATTAGACTGCTTCTCGTACATCTAGTGCTGAAGGAGCAGAAATTCCCTCCAACTGAATATTGGGAAGACGGAAATGAAAGTTATTGTTTTTTAAACCGCACCAAAAGCCCCATTCCCTACCTACCAACTAGATTCCTCTTCCTGAGATTAAACCACTTTTGCAATCTCACTGTCATATTTGACCCCAAGATGAGTTTCCAACCGTACATTTGTGCCATCACTAAGGCTGCCACTAACCCTGCACCATCAGCCAACTCTACTCCTGTCACAGCTTAGCCCCTGCTGAAACCCTCGCTCATACCTTTCTAACCTCTAGACCCTGACTATTCCAATGAACTGCTGGCGGCTCTCGCACTTTCGACAATCTGTAAACTCGAGGTCACATGAAACTCTGTTACCCATGTCTTAACTGGCATTAAGTCCCATTCACCCATCACCCCTGTGCTTGCTGACCGACCTTGGCTCCCAACATGTGAACTTTAAAGCACTCACCCGTTTCCAAATTTCATCATACCCTCTCCTGTCCCTATCTCGGTAACCTCCACCAACCCTTCAACCACCAAAGACTCTGTTCTCCCCCATTACTGACTCTTCACCATCCCCTATTTTCATTGCTCCATTATTGGCATCACAACCTTCAGCTGCCTGGGCCCCAAGTTCTGGGATTCCCTTCCAAAGCCTCTCCATCCCTATTTACTTCTATAAGACCCTCCTTAAATCAACCTCTTTTGATCACCTGCTTTTTATCACCTGCTCTAACCCCATCTTATGTGGGTCAAATTTTTAATTGATGATGCTCCTGTGAACCAACTTGAAATGTTTTACTAAATAAAGACTGTTGTAGTTATGCTTTGTTTTAAAAGGTGCCTTTAACTCAAAGTAGAACAGATAGTTTTGAAAGGGGGCGTGGTGAATTTCTGGTACACATGGAGTCAAATTGTCCACTGTCCTTCGCCAATCACTCCACTCACACAGTGTTTTCTGGATCGGATTAGCACCAGCAACGTACACCTCGATGAATCCTCCTCTCCTTCAGGTCACGACACTCCTGATGATCCAGGATTCCAGAGATTCCAGTATCCGGCCGATTTAAATGCTTTGGTTGGCTCAGGTGAAACTGTTCTTCCCACAGAGAGTTTTACTTGTCTACAGAACGAGATGATCTGCTCCTTGGAGGGTTCAAATTCCATCCTCATAAACCTCAGTTCGGAGAAGTGTGCATGTGACTTCAAATGCCACGGGGGTTGAGAGTGGAGGAGGGCGAGGAAAGTCAAATAAAAACACACTGAGATATTCATAGATCCATAGAATCCTACAGTGCAGAAGGAGGCCATTCGGCCCATCGAGTCTGCACCAACCACAATCCCACCCAGCCCCTATCCCCATAACCCCACGCATATAATCGTCCCCCTGACACTAAGTGGCAATTTAGCATGGCCAATCCACCTAAAAATTGCAGCTTTTAATCATCTCTCGCAGAAGCTCACAGATCAAGAGAAAAAAACTGCTGATAAGAAGCAGGGAAGGATGGAATTCAAACCCTCCAAGAAACAGATCATCTCTGTTCTGTAGACGGTGATGGAGAGCAGAAGTAAAAGTCTCGGGAAGAACAGTTTCCCCTGAGCATTTAAGTCGGCCGGATACCAGAATCTCTGGGATTCTGGATTGTCGTGAGGAGATTCATCGAGGTGAACATTGCTGGTGATAATCAGACCCAGAGACTCTGTGTGAGTGGAGTGATTGGCAAAGGACATTGGACAATTTGACTCCATGTATGGAGGAGTAATTGATCTCAGCCAGAGAACTGGGAGAAGCTTTTGGACTCTCCCTTTGATATTACACATGTGCCTGAGGCATGGGATAAAATTAAAGAAATTTACCTATTTGTTAAACTAATGTACGATTTGCCAGAGTTAATATTTGAATTATGTTGACTTTAGGTTGTTTGCTACTGTAAAAGGCTTAAAATGTGAAACCTTGCCTTTGGTTATGTCCATGCGTTTGTTTGGGAATATTCACCTTGTTGAAAAGTTATTGGTCTCCAGGGCGATCGTAACAACATATAAATACAAGTTGCTGCTGTAACTGCAAATTGCAACCTGGCGTTCCCACCTGCACACAGGCTCCAGCACTTTGCAGCAGGAGTGGGAAAGCTGGCTGATACTTTTCCCCCTCCCAAACCCATTTCTGTCTTATGATGTGCATCCGTCACACAGTAATCGCATTCAGCATTTCATACCCTAACCCCTGCAAAAAAAAGTCACCTCCTGCTCAACAAAGCAGCTCAAAACTCACAAACAAACTCAACCCCACCCACACCAGAATGACTGGGATAGTTTAACCTGGTCCACCTTGGGTTAATACAGATTACCCTGGATGATCCTGGGTTAGTACAGTTTAACCTGTTCCATCCTGGGTTAATAGGATTTAACCTGGTCTATCCTGGATTAATAGGGTTTAATGCAGTCCATCCTGGGTTAATAGAGTTTGATCAGTCCTGCCTGGGTTAATAAGGTTTAACACGGTCCTACCTGGGTTAATAGGGTTTAACCCGGTCCATCCTGGGTTAATAAGGTTTAACACGGTCCTACCTGGGTTAATAGGGTTTAACACAGTGTGCACTGTGAGCCTGTGCTGATTGCTGGACGGTACTTTGGTTTGCGCTCTCACCTGTCACCAGCTCGAGTTTCTCCGATGGGTCGCCCTCCACGTACAGCTTGGGATGACAGCGATGACCAATTTGGTTAATCAGGTCAGCGGGCAAGACTGCCAGGTCATGTCGAATCCTCATCCTGGATCGACCATCCACATGATCAGGAAGAGCTTCCACCCTCTCTGGGGTGGCTGAAAGGGCAAAACAACAGAGTCAAGGTGAAAAAAGCTCAAACTAGCCAAAGGCAAATGGATTAGAGCCAGGACTGAGAACTGCCCAGTCTGTATACCAGGTGGTCCCCTCATTAATAAAAGAGCAAAATAGCCAATGTGCCTCAAAGAAGATGATGAGAGCAAACCAGTGGGATCAATGTTCCTTCTACACAATTAAATCCCAATACCACACTTGGTAAAACAAGCAGGAAGCTGCTAGCGACACCTCCTGCGTTGTGAATTCCCTCTCTCCCTGAATCTCAGTGTCTTCATCACCGCAGGCTGGGAACAAGTAAAGAGAGCTCCGGGAGTTTACAATAGGGTCTTCATCAGTCTGTGTATATATACGTCATGATGTGGAGATGCCGGCGTTGGACTGGGGTGAACACAGTAAGAGCTTTAACAACACCAGGTTAAAGTCCAACAGGTTTATTTGGTAGCAAACACCATTAGCTTTCGGAGTGCTGCTCCTTCGTCAGATGGAGTGGAAATCTGCTCTCAAACAGGGCACAGCGACACAAAATCAAGTTACAGAATACTGATTAGAATGCGAATCCCTACAGCCAGCCAGATCTTAAAGATACAGACAATGTGGGTGGAGGGAGCATTAAGCACAGGTTAAAGAGATGTGTATTGTCTCCAGACAGGACAGCCTGCAAGTCCAGGAGGCAAGCTGTGGGGGTTACTGATAATGTGACATAAATCCAACATCCCGGTTTAGGCTGTCCTCGTGTGTGCGGAACTTGGCTATCAGTTTCTGCTCAGCGACTCTGCGCTGTCGTGTGTCGTGAAGGCCACCTTGGAGAACGCTTACCTGAATGCCCGTGACTGCTGAAGTGCTCCCCCACAGGAAGAGAACAGTCTTGTCTGGTGATTGTCGAACGGTGTTCATCCATCCGTTGTCGTAGCGTCTGCATGGTTTCCCCAATGTACCATGCCTCAGGACATCCTTTCCTGCAGCGTATCAGGTAGACAACGTTGGCCGAGTTGCAAGAGTAGGTACCGTGTACCTGGTAGATGGTGTTCGCACGTGAGATGATGGCATCCGTGTCGATGATCCGGCACGTCTTGCAGAGGTTACTGTGGCAGGGTTGTGTGGTGTCGTGGTCACTGTTCTCCTGAAGGCTGGGTAGTTTGCTGCGGACAATGGTCTGTTTGAGGTTGTGCGGTTGTTTGAAGGCAAGAAGTGGGGCTTGGCGAAATGTTCGTCTTCATCAATGACATGTTGAAGGCTCCGGAGGAGATGCCGTAGCTTCTCCGCTCCGGGGAAGTACCGGACGACGAAGGGTACTCTGTCCACCGTGTCCCGTGTTTGTCTTCTGAGGTCAGTCGGTGCGGTTTTTCACTGTGGCGCGTCAGAACTGTTGATCGATGAGTCGAGCGCCATATTCTGTTCTTATGAGGGCATCTTTCAGCGTCTGGAGGTGTCTGTTGTGATCCTCCTCATCCGAGCAGATCCTGTGTACTCGGAGGGCTTGTCTGTAGGGGATGGCTTCTTTTACGTGTTTAAGGTGGAAGCTGGAGAAGTGGAGCATCGTGAGGTTATCCGTGGGCTTGCGGTACAGTGAGGTGCTGAGGTGACCGTCCTTAATGGAGACGCGTGTGTCCAAGAATGCAACCGATTCCGGAGAGTAGTCCATGGTGAGTCTGATGGTGGGATGGAACTTGTTGATGGCATCATATAGTTGTTTCAGTGATTGCTCACCATGACTCCAAAGGAAGAAAATATCATCGATGTATCTAGTGTATAGCATCGGTTGAAGGTCCTGTGCAGTGAAGAAGTCTTGTTCAAACCTGTGCATGAAGATGTTGGCATATTGAGTTGCGAATTTGGTCCCCATGGCTATTCCATGTGTCTGGATCATCGACACGGATGCCATCATCTCACGTGAGGACACCATCTACCAGGTACACGGTACCTACTCTTGCAACTCGGCCAACGTTGTCTACCTGATACGCTGCAGGAAAGGATGTCCTGAGGCATGGTACATTGGGGAAACCATGCAGACGCTACGACAACGGATGAATGAACACCGCTCAACAATCACCAGACAAGACTGTTCTCTTCCTGTGGGGGAGCACTTCAGCAGTCACGGGCATTCAGCCTCTGATCTTCAGGTAAGCGTTCTCCAAGGCAGCCTTCATGACACACGACAGCGCAGAGTCGCTGAGCAGAAACTGATAGCCAAGTTCCGCACACACGAGGACGGCCTAAACCGGGATGTTGGATTTATGTCACATTATCAGTAACCCCCACAGCTTGCCTCCTGGACCTGCAGGTTGTCCTGTCTGGAGACAATACACATCTCTTTAACCTGTGCTTAATGCTCCCTCCACCCACATTGTCTGTATCTTTAAGATCTGGCTGGCTGTAGGGATTCGCATTCTAATCAGTACTCTGTAACTTGATTTTTGTGTCGCTGTGCCCTGTTTGAGAGACAATTTCCACTCCATCTGACAAAGGAGCCGCGCTCCGAAAGCTAATGGTATTTGCTACCAAATAAACCTGTTGGACTTTAACCTGGTGTTAAAACTCTTACTATATATACGTCAACCAAGGAAACAGCAGCTACAATCCTTCCACAGGACTTTCACCTTCAGCTGAAGTCAAACCAGCTGGCTATAGACTCATGAACCTTCGGGGCCAAGACAGCCCATCCTCCCTCAGCCCAGTCAGACACAGTCAACCTCCCCCAGGCCTGAGCCAGTCAACCTCCCCCAGGCCTGAGCCAGTCAACCTCCCCCAGGCCTGAGCCAGTCAACCCCCCGCCAGGCCTGAGCCAGTCAACCCCCCGCCAGGCCTGAGCCAGTCAACCCCCCCCCCCCCCCCCCCCAGGTCTGAGCCAGTCAACCTCCCCCAGGACTGAGCCAGTCCACCTCCCCCAGCCCTGAGCCAGTCAACCCCCCCCCAGGCCTGAGCCAGTCAACCTCCCCCCCCAGGACCCAGGCAGCGCCAATTCTGCCTTGCTGAAGCTTCTGAACTCTATGGTACTGTGCCCTTCAGTGATGCTCCACAGTACACCATTCTCTCTTTCACCTCCAGTTGATCCTCCTGTAGGAGGGAAGGGACATGTCTTGCGGTCGCGTAGCATTAACACCAGGCCAGTGACCAGCTTTCTGGGAGAGCCTTTGGGTTAGTCAAGCATGATAGGCTGACGTTAGTTCCCCATTAACACCCACTTTCAAACGGGATGTTGGGGGGGGCGGGGCTAGATGTGGGACTCAGCACTGTGAGAAATGCATGCCTCACAACCACACTATGTAGAAGAATCAACCAATGTATTCACATTCTTTTGCTTTAACACATTTCTGTAAAAATGTAAACACTATAGTTTGGAATCAAATTGGACATTTGTAACCTTGGCTTGCGTAATTGTTCTAACTGCACAAAGATGTACCAGTCTGATTAGAACTAGTATTTAACGAACTAGTGTATATCAAATTAGTATTAATTGAACTGGCATATACTGAACTGGCATAGAGTGAAATTAATTAACTCTTCATGCTTTAAGAAATAAGGTCAAAACCATGTTCGGTGGCTCATTAGACTGGTTCATGGGATGAAGAGGTTGATGCAATTTGGGACAAGCTTCTCTGGAGTTTCGAAGAATTAAAGTGAATTTATTTATTAGTGTCACAAGTAGGCTTACATTAACACTCCAATGAAGTTACTGTGAAAATCCCCCAGTCGCCACACTCTATTTGGTACACTGAGGGAGAATTTAGCATGGCCAAAGCACCTAACCAGCACATCTTTAGGACTGTGTGAGGAAACGGAGCACCCGGAGGAAACCCACGTAGACACGGACCCACAGACAGTGTGGAGACAGGGAATCGAACGTGGGTCCCTGGCGCTGTGAGACAGCAGTGCTAACCACTGTGCCACCGTGAGGTGACCTCATTGAAACATGAAAGATTCTGAAGGGGTTTAATAGGGTGGACACAAAGTGACTGTTTCTGCTGGTCGGGGAATCTAAAACATGGGGGCACAGTGTCAGGATAAGGGGCAGGTCATTTAGGACAGAGATGAGGAGAAATTTCCTCACTCAAAGCGTTGTGAATCTTTGGAATTCTCTGGCCCAGAGGGTTGTGGATGCTCCATCATCGAATATATTTCAGTCTGGGAGTGACAGATCTTGGTTCTCTTGGGGAATTCAGGGATACGGGGAGTGGGCAGGAAAATGGAGTTGAAGCCCAAGGTCAGCCGTGATTGCACTGAATGGTGGAGCAGGTTCGATGGGCCAAATGGTCAACTCCTGGTCCTATTTCCTGTATTCTTGTGCAGCAGGGAGAAGAAGCCCTAACAGGGGACAGAAGTCCAAAGGGACTACAAGAGTTTAAGTTGTCAGAAAAGGAACAAGACAAATCCTGTCTGGCTCCTCCTGCTCCCTGTTGTCCATAGCTGCAAGAGGGAAGTATAATCTGTTAAATTGACTGAATAAATCTTTCCATTGCTGATAGTCTTGCTGCTGATCTATTCATTGTGCCCAAATTCCTTCTGGTGTTACAATTCAGAGATAGGAAATCTGGTTGGAGTTTATTAATCCAAGGTCATTTGCCTTGTCCCTCCCTCACTTTAACTGAGACTCAGGGCACTGAGCACAGCACTGTTTCAAAACAAAGATATTCATTTATAAAAACCCCCTTGAACACAGCCAAACAAGATACATATCCTCACTGATATAGTGTTGAAATTGGAGCAGGCAATTTGCGCCCTGATTGTTCCAAAACCAGCAAGGCGATGAGGAACGAGGGAATCACTTTCAGATTCTGATTATGCACAGGGACAGGAGGAGGCCATTCAGGCCCCTCAAGCCTCTTTCACCAAACAACCAAATCTTGGCTGATCTGTACCTTAACTCCACTTCTCCAGCTTGCTCCATCGCACTCAATCCCCTTGTGTGAGAAAATCCGATCAAGCTAAGTTTGAACATGTTCAATTGACCCCATTTGCTCGCCCACCTTGGGTGAGACGGGAGACTCCCCCGCCCATAGATTGGACTGAGCTGAGACTAGGAATTTCTGCGGCTTACCGACATGTGGGACACTCATGATGTTGTACATGCTGCACATCTGGACGTACTGCTCTTCCGTCATGTCCTCCAGGCTCTCCTCCTCTGCCTCCTCCTCCTCCTCCTCGTTCTGGCAGGAGAAGGGGCTATCGCTGGGGTGCACACTGCTGGCTCCGGGACTGGCAATATCGCGGGGTACGCTGACTGGGCAAGCCTGCCCGCCGGCTCCCTCAAGCGCCAGGCGGGCTGACTTGGCACTGCCCATGGTTGGACCCTCGGGAGCGCGTCTGGCGCGGCCGAGGCCCGCCTCGCTCTGCTCTACTTTGACGCGGGAAGCGAGGGGGAGGGGGAGGGGGGCAGCTGGGCTCTGAGGCTCCCAGCTGGGGTCTTCGGCGTTCAGCCCTTGAGAGTCGCACCTGGGGGAGCTGACCTTGGACAGGAGCTCGGTGCCTCTCTCCACGATGCGCTGGATCTGCAGGAAACCCGCTGTGTACATCAGCATGAACTGCTCACCCGCCTTCATACACAGCCTCCCCGTGTAGCAGAAGTTGAGAATGTTCTGGAAGCTCTGCGGCTGCACGGCTGCTGGCAGCTCAAAGGCTGCCCGCGTGGTCCCAGCGAAGAGATCCCGGAAGTATGAGCTGTTGGCAGCCAGCACTGCTCGGTGAGCCTTGAACGTCTGGCCCTTCACCACAATCGAGGTGTCGCAGTACAGACCCTGCAACCGCTGCTCATTCAGGCATTCCAGCACCGTGTTCCCAAAGTTGGGAATCTCCAGCTGCAGTGTTTGAGCCATTGTCGGGGGAACGACGTCAAAACCTACAAAGTAGCGAAAATGAAACACATATTAATCCTCGCAAGACAACGTAGCACTCCCGCACTGAGCCCACAACAACGCAGCACTCCTGCACTGAGCCTACAACGCAGCACTCCCGCACTGAGCCGACAACGCAGAACTACCGCACTGAGCCCACAACAATGCAGCACTCCCTCACGGAGCCCACAACAATGCAGCACTCCCACACTGAGCCCACAACGCAGAACTTCCGCACTGCGCCCACAACAATGTAGCACTCCCGCACGGAGCCCACAACAATGCAGCACTCCCGCACTGAGCCCACAACAATGCAGAACTCCCGCACTGAGCCCACAACAACGCAGCACTCCCGCACTGAGCCCACAACAACGCAGCACTCCCGCACTGAGCCCACAACGCAGACCTCCCGCACTGAGCCCACAACAATGCAGCACACCCGCACTGAGCCCACAACAACGCAGCACTCCCGCACTGAGCCCACAAGAATGCAGCACTCCCGCACTGAGCCCACAACAATGCAGCACTCCCGCACTGAGCCCACAAAAACGCAGCACTCCGGCACTGAGCCCACAACAATGCTGCACTCCCGCACTGAGACCACAACAACGCAGCACTCCCGCACTGAGACCACAACAACGCAGCACTCCCGCACTGAGCCCACAACAACGCAGCATCCCACACTGAGCCCGCAACAACGCAGCATTCCCGCACTGAGCCCACAACAACGCAGCACTCCCGCACTGAGCCCACAACGCAGAACTCCCGCAATGAGACCACAACAACGCAGCACTCCCGCACGAAGCCCACAACAATGCAGCACTCCTGCACTGAGCCCACAACAGTGCAGCACTCCCGCACTGAGCCCACAACAATGCAGCACTCCCGCACAGAGCCCACAACAATGCAGCACTCCCGCACTGAGCCCACAACAATGCAGCACTCCCGCACCGAGCCCACAACAATGCAGCACTCCCGCACTGAGCCCACAACAACGCAGCACTCCCGCACCGAGCCCACAACAACACAGCACTCCCGCACTGAGCCCACAACAACGCAGCACTCCCGCACTGAGCCCACAACAACGCAGCACTCCCGCACAGAGCCCACAACAATGCAGCACTCCCGCACTGAGCCCAAAACAACACAACACTCCCGCACTGAGCCCACAACAACGCAGCACTCCCGCACTGAGCCCACAACAATGCAGCACTCCCGCACTGAGCCCACAACAATGCAGCACTCCCGCACTGAGCCCACAACAATGCAGCACTCCCGCACTGAGACCACAACAAAGCAGCACTCCCACACTGAGACCACAACAACGCAGCACTCCCGCGCTGAGCCCACAACAATGCAGCACTCCCACGCGGAGCCCACAACAACGCAGCACTTTCGCGCTGAGCCCACAACAACGCAGCACTCCCGCACTGAGCCCACAACAACGCAGCACTCCCGCACTGAGCCCACAACGCAGACCTCCCGCACTGAGCCCACAACAACGCAGCACTCCCGCACTGAGCCCACAACAATGCAGCACTCCCGCACTGAGCCCACAACAATGCAGCACTCCCGCACTGAGCCCACAACAATGCAGCACTCCCGCACTGAGACCACAACAAAGCAGCACTCCCACACTGAGACCACAACAACGCAGCACTCCCGCGCTGAGCCCACAACAATGCAGCACTCCCACGCGGAGCCCACAACAACGCAGCACTTTCGCGCTGAGCCCACAACAACGCAGCACTCCCGCACTGAGCCCACAACAACGCAGCACTCCCGCACTGAGCCCACAACGCAGACCTCCCGCACTGAGCCCACAACAACGCAGCACTCCCGCACTGAGCCCACAACAACGCAGCACTCCCGCACTGAGCCCACAACGCAGACCTCCCGCACTGAGCCCACAACAATGCAGCACTCCCGCACTGAGCCCACAACAACGCAGCACTCCCGCACTGAGCCCACAAGAATGCAGCACTCCCGCACTGAGCCCACAACAATGCAGCACTCCCGCACTGAGCCCACAAAAACGCAGCACTCCGGCACTGAGCCCACAACAATGCTGCACTCCCGCACTGAGACCACAACAACGCAGCACTCCCGCACTGAGACCACAACAACGCAGCACTCCCGCACTGAGCCCACAACAACGCAGCATCCCACACTGAGCCCGCAACAACGCAGCATTCCCGCACTGAGCCCACAACAACGCAGCACTCCCGCACTGAGCCCACAACGCAGAACTCCCGCAATGAGACCACAACAACGCAGCACTCCCGCACGAAGCCCACAACAATGCAGCACTCCTGCACTGAGCCCACAACAGTGCAGCACTCCCGCACTGAGCCCACAACAATGCAGCACTCCCGCACAGAGCCCACAACAATGCAGCACTCCCGCACTGAGCCCACAACAATGCAGCACTCCCGCACCGAGCCCACAACAATGCAGCACTCCCGCACTGAGCCCACAACAACGCAGCACTCCCGCACCGAGCCCACAACAACACAGCACTCCCGCACTGAGCCCACAACAACGCAGCACTCCCGCACTGAGCCCACAACAACGCAGCACTCCCGCACAGAGCCCACAACAATGCAGCACTCCCGCACTGAGCCCAAAACAACACAACACTCCCGCACTGAGCCCACAACAACGCAGCACTCCCGCACTGAGCCCACAACAATGCAGCACTCCAGCACGGAGCCCACAACAATGCAGCACTCCCGCACTGAGCCCACAACAATGCAGCACTCCCGCACTGAGCCCACAACAATGCAGCACTCCCGCACTGAGACCACAACAAAGCAGCACTCCCACACTGAGACCACAACAACGCAGCACTCCCGCGCTGAGCCCACAACAATGCAGCACTCCCACGCGGAGCCCACAACAACGCAGCACTTTCGCGCTGAGCCCACAACAACGCAGCACACCCGCGGTGAGCCCACAACAATGCAGCACTCCCGCACTGAGCCCACAACAATGCAGCACTCCCGCACTGAGCCCACAACACAGGAGCACACCCGCGCTGAGCCCACAACAATGCAGCACTCCCGCACTGAGCCCACAAAACAGCAGCACACCCACACTGAACCACAACAACGTAGCACCCCCGCACTGAGCCGACAACAGCGCAGCACTCCCGCACTGAGCCCACAACACAGCACTTCAACACTGAGCCCACAACAATGTAGCACGCCTGCACTGAGCCCACAACGCAGCACTCCCACGCCGAGCTGACAACAATGCAGCACTCCCGCACTGAGCCCACAACACAGGAGCACACCCGCGCTGAACCCACAACAACGCAGCACTCCCGTGCTGTGCCCACAACAATGCAGCACTCCGGCACTGAGCCAACAACAATGCAGCACTCCCGCAATGAGCCCACAACAACGCAGCTCCCCCGCGCTGAGCCCACAACAATGCAGCACTCTCGCGCTAGGCCAACAAAGCAGCACTCCCGCGCTGAGCCCACAACAACGCAGCACACCTGCACTGAGCCGACAACAACACAGCACTCCCGCACTGAGTCCACAACACAGCACTTCAACACTGCCCACAACAACATAGCACGTCTGCACTGAGCCGACAATGCAGCACTCCCGCACTGAGCCCACAACAATGCAGATCTCCCGCGCTGAGCCCACAACAATGCAGCACTCCCGCACTGAGCCCACGACAATGCAGCACTCCCGCGCTGAGCCCACAACAACACAGCACTCCCGCGCTGAGCCCACAACAATGCAGCACTCCCGCACTGAGCCAACAACAATCCAGCACTCCCGCACTGTGCCCACAACAATGCAGCACTCCCGCACTGAGCCCACAACAATGCAGCACTCCCGCAATGAGCCCACAACAACGCAGCACTCCTGGGCTGAGCCCACAACAACGCAGCTCCACCGCGCTGAGCCCACAACAATGCAGCACTCTCGCGCTGAGTCAACAAAGCAGCACTCCCGCGCTGAGCCCACAACAATGCAGCACTCTCGCACTGAGCCCACAACAACGCAGCACACCCGCACTGAGCCCAAGACAACGCAGCACTCCTGCACTGAGCCGACAACAACGCAGCACCCCCGCGCTGAGCCGACAGCAACGCAGCACTCCCGCGCTGAGCCCACAACACAGCACTTCAACACTGCCCACAACAATGCAACACTCCCGCACTGAACCCACAACACGGGAGCACACCCGCGCTGAACTCACGACAACGCAGCACTCCCGCGCTGAGCCCACGACAACGCAGCACTTACACACTGAGCCCACAACAATGCAGCACTCCCGCACTGAGCCCACAACAATGCAGCACTCCCGCACTGAGCCCACAACAATGCAGCACTCCCGCGCTGAGCCCACAACAGCACATCACTCCCGCGCTGAGCCCAGAACAATGCAGCACTCCCGCGCTGAGCCCAAAACAACGCAGCACTCCCGCGCTGAGCCCACAACAACGCAGCACACCAGCACTGAGCCCACAACAACGCAGCACACCCGCACTGTGCCCACAACAACGCAGCACACCCGCACTGAGCCCACAACAACGTAGCACTCCCGCACTGAGCAGACAACAACGCAGCACTCCCGCACTGAGCCCACAACACAGCACTTCAACACTGAGCCCACAACAGCGCAGCACTCCCGCGCAGAGCTGACAACAATGCAACACTCCCGCACTGAGCCCACAACACAGGAGCACGCCCGCGCTGAACCCACAACAACGCAGCACTCCCGCGCTGAGCCCACAACAATGCAGCACTCCCGCACTAAGCCCACAACAATGCAGCACTCCCGCACTGAGCCCACAACAATGCAGCACTCCCACACTGAGCCCACAAAAATGCAGCACTCCCGCACTGAGCCCACAACAATGCAGCACTCCCGCACTGAGCCCACAACAATGCAACACTCCCGCACTGAACCCACAACAATGCAGCACTCCCGCACTGAGCCCACAACAATGCAGCACTCCCGCACTGAGCCCACAACAACGCAGCACTCCCGCACTGAGCCCACAACACAGGAGCACACCCGCGCTGAACCCACAACAACGCAGCACTCCCACACTGAGCCCACGACAATGCAGCACTCCCGCACTGAGCCCACAACAATGCAGCACTCCCGCATTGAGCCCACAACAACGCAGCACTCCCGCACTGAGCCCAAAACAACACAGCACTGCCGCACTGAGCCCACAACAACGCAGCAGTCCCGCACTGAGCCCACAACAACGCAGCACTCCCGCACTGAGCCCACAACAACACAGCACTCCCACACTGAGCCCACAACACAGCACTTCAACACTGAGCCCACAACAACGCAGCACTCCCGCACTGAGCCCACAACAACACAGCACTCCCGCACTGAGCCCACAACAGAGCACTTCAACACTGAGCCCACAACAACGTAGCACTCCCGCGCTGAGCCCACAACAACGCAGCACTCCGGCACTGAGCCCACAAAACAGCAGCACTCCCGCACTGAGCCCACAACAACGCAGCACTCCCGCACTTAGCCCACTACAACGCAGCACTCCCACAATGAGCCCACAACAATGCAGCACTCCCGCACTGAGCCCACAACAATGCAGCACTCCCGCACTGAGCCCACAACACAGCACTCCCGTGCTGAGCCCACAACAATGTAGCACGCCCGCACTGAGTCAACAACAATGCAGCACTCCCGCACTGAGCCCACAACAATGCAGCACTCCCGCACTGAGCCCACAACAATGTAGCACTCCCGCACTGAGTCAACAACAACGCAGCACTCCCGTACTGAGCCCACAACAACACAGCACTCCCGCACTGAGCCCACAACAACACAGCACTTCAACACTGAGCCCACAACGCAGCACTCCCGCGCTCAGCTGACAACAATGCAACACTCCCGCACTGAGCCCACAACACAGGAGCACACCCGCGCTGAACCCACAACAACGCAGCACCCCCACGTTGAGACGACGACAACGCAGTACACCCGCACTGAGCTGACAACAATGCAGCACTCCCACACTGAGCCAACAAAACAGCAGCACTCCCGCGCTGAACCCACAACAACGCAGCACTCCCGCACTGAGCCCACAATGCAGCACTCCCGCACTGAGCTGACAACAATGCAACACTCCCGCACTGAGCCCACAACACAGGAACACACCCGCGCTGAACCCACAACAACGCAGCACTCCCGCGCTGAGCCCATAACACAGGAGCACACCCGCGCTGAACCCATAACAACGCAGCACCCGCACGCTGAGCCAACGACAACGCAGCATTCCCGCACTGAGCCCCGACAACGCAGCACTACCGCACTGAGCCCACAACAACGCAGCACTCCCGCACTGAGCCCACAACAACGCAGCACTCCTGCACTGAGCCCACAACAATGCAGCACTTCCGCACTGAGACCACAGCAACGCAGCACTCCTGCACTGAGCCCACAACAACGTAGCACTCCCGCACTGAGCCCACAACAACGCAGCACTCCCGCACTGAGCCCACAAAAAAGCAGCACTCCCGCACTGAGCCCACAACAACGCAGCACTCGAGCAGTGAGCCCACAACAACGCAGTAGTCCCGCACTGAGCCCACATCAATGCAGCACTCCCGCACTGAGCCCACAACAGTGCAGCACTCCCGCGCGTAGTCGACAACAACGCAGCACTCCCGCGCTGAGCCCACACCAATGAAGCACTCCCGCGCTGAGCCCTCAACAACCCAGCACTCCCGCGCTGAGCCCACAACAACGCAGCGCTCCCGCACTGAGCCCACAACACAGGAGCACACCCGCGCTGAAACCACAACAACGCAGCACTCCCGCACTGAGACCACAACAATGCAGCACTCCCGCACTGAACCCTCAAAACAACAGCACCCCCGCGCTGAACCCACAACAACGCAGCACTCCCGCACTGGGCCCACAACAATGCAGCACTCCCGCACTGAGCCCACAACAACGCAACACTCCCACACTGAGCCCCCAAAACAGCACTTCCACACTGAGCCCACAGCAACGCAGCACTCCCGCGCTGAGCTCACAAAACAGCAGCACCCCGCACTGAGCCCAAAACAACACAGCACTCCCGCACTGAGCCCACAACAACGCAGCACTCCCGCACTGAGCCCACAACAACGTAGCACTCCCGCACTGAGCTGACAACAACGCAGCACGCCCGCACTGAGCCCACAACAATGCAGCACTCCCACACTGAGCCCACAACAAGGCAGCACTCCCGCACTGAGCCCATAACAACACAGCACTCCCGCACTGAGCCCACAACAACACAGCACTCCCGCACTGAGCCCACAACAACGCAGCACTCCCGCACTGAGCCCACAACAATGCAGCACTTCCGCACTGAGACCACAGCAATGCAGCACTCCTGCACTGAGCCCACAACAACGTAGCACTCCCGCACTGAGCCCACAACAACGCAGCACTCCCGCACTGAGCCCACATCAATGCAGCACTCCCGCACTCAGCCGACAACAACGCAGCACTCCTGCACTGAGCCCACAAAAAAGCAGCACTCCCGCACTGAGCCCACAACAACGCAGCACTCCCGCACTGAGCCCACAACAACGCAGTAGTCCTGCACTGAGCTCACAACAACGCAGCACTCCCGCACTGAGCCCACAACAACGCAGCACTCCCGCACTGAGCCCACAACAGTGCAGCACTCCCGCGCGTAGTCCACAACAACGCAGCATTCCCGCGCTGAGTCCACAACAATGAAGCACTCTCGCGCTGAGCCCTCAACAACGCAGCACTCCCGCGCTGAGCCCACAACAATGCAGCACTCCCGCACTGAGCCCTCAACACAGGAGTACACCCGCGCTGAAACCACAACAACGCAGCACTCCCGCACAGAGTCCACGACAACGCAGCACTCCCGCACTGAGACCACAACAATGCAGCACTCCCGCACTGAACCCTCAAAACAACAGCACTCCCGCACTGAGCCCACAACAATGCAGCACTCCCGCACTGAACCCTCAAAACAACAGCACTCCCACACTGAGCCCACAACAATGCAGCACTCCCACACTGAGCCCACAACAATGCAGCACTCCCACACTGAGCCCACAACAATGCAGCACTCCCACACTGAGCCCAGAACAATGCAGCTCTCCCACACTGAGCCCACAACAATGCAGCACTCCCACACTGAGCCCACAACAATGCAGCACTCCCACACTGAGCCCACAACAATGCAGCACTCCCACACTGAGCCCACAACAATGCAGCACTCCCACACTGAGCCCACAACAATGCAGCACTCCCACACTGAGCCCACAACAAGGCAGCACTCCCGCACTGAGCCCACAGCAACACAGCACTCCCGCACTGAGCCCACAACAACACAGCACTCCCGCACTGAGCCCACAACAACGCAGCACTCCCGCACTGAGCCCACAACAACACAGCACTCCCGCACTGAGCCCACAACAACACAGCACTCCCGCACTGAGCCCACAACAACGCAGCACCCCCGCACTGAGCCAACAACGCAGCTCTCTCACACTGAGCCGACAACAACGCAGCACTCCCGCACTGAGCCCACGACAATGCAGCAATCCCGCACCGAGTACACAACGCAGTACTGTCGCACTGAGCACAAAGCGCAGCACTCCCGCACTGAGCCCCCAACAACGCAGCACTCGAGCAATGAGCCCACAACAATGCAGCACTCCCGCACTGAGCTGACAACAATGCAACACTCCCGCACTGAGCCCACAACACCGGAGCACACCCGCGCTGAACCCACAACAACGCAGCGCCCCCACGCTGAGCCGACGACAACGCAGCATTCCCGCACTGAGCCCCGACAACGCAGCACTAACGCACTGAGCCCACAACAATGCAGCACTCCCGCACTGAGCCCACAACAACACAGCACTGCCGCACTGAGCCAACAACAACGCAGCACTCCCGCACTGAGCCCATGACAATGCAGCAATCCCGCACCGAGTACACAACGCAGCACTGCCGCACTGAGCCCACAACAACACAGCACTCCCACACTGAGCCCACAACAACGCGGCTATCCCGCACTGAGCCCACAACAACGCAGCACTCCCGCATTGAGCCCACTACAACGCAGCACTCCCGCACTGAGCCCACAAGGCAGCACTCCCGCACTGAGCCCACAACAACACAGCACTCCCGCACTGAGCCCACAACAATGCAGCGCTCCCGCACGAAGCCAACAAAACAGCAGCACTCCCGCGCTGAACCCACAACAACGCAGCACTCCCGCACTGAGCCCACAACAACGTAGCACTCCCGCACTGAGCCGACAACAACGCAGCACTCCCACACTGAGCCCACAACAACGCAGCACTCCCGCACTGAGCCCACATCAGTGCAGCACTCCCACACTCAGCCGACAACAACGCAGCACCCCTGCACTGAGCCCACAAAAAAGCAGCACTCCCGCACTGAGCCCACAACAACACAGCACACGCGCACTGAGCCCACAACAACGCAGCACTCCCGCACTGAGCCCACAACAATGCAGCGCTCCCGCACTGAGCCCACAACAACGCAGCACTCTCACACTGAGCCAACAACAACGCTGCACTCCCGCACTGAGCCCACAACAACGCAGCACTCTCACACTGAGCCAACAACACAGCACTCCCGCACTGAGCCCACAACAACGCAGCACTCTCACACTGAGCCAACAACAACGCAGCACTCCCGCACTGAGCCCACGACAATGCAGCAATCCCGCACCGAGTACACAACGCAGCACTCCCGCACTGAGCCCACAACAACACAGCACTCCCGCACTGAGCCCACAACAACGCAGCACTCCCGCACTGAGCCCAAAGCGCAGCACTCGAGCAGTGAGCCCACAACAACGCAGTATTCCCGCACTGAGCCCACAACAATGCAGCACTCCCACACTGAGCCAATAACAACACAGTACGCCCGCACTCAGCCCACAGCAATGCAGCACTCTCACACTGAGCCCACAACAATGCAGCAATCCTGCACCGAGTACACAACGCAGCACTGCCGCAGTGAGCCCAAAGCGCAGCTCTCCCGCACTGAGCCCACAACAACGCAGCACTCGAGCAGTGAGCCCACAACAACGCAGCACTCCTGCACTGAGCCCACAACAACGCAGCACTCCCGCACTGAGCCCACAACAACGCAGCACTCCCGCGCTGAGCCCACAACAATGAAGCACTCTCGCGCTGAAACCACTACAACGCAGCACTCCCGCACTGACTCCACGACAACGCAGCACTCCCGCACTGAGCCCACAACAATGCAGCACTCCCGCACTGAGCCCACAACAACACAGCACTGCCGCACTGAGCCAACAACAACGCAGCACTCCCGCACTGAGCCCATGACAATGCAGCAATCTCGCACCGAGTACACAACGCAGCACTGCCGCACTGAGCCCACAACAACACAGCACTCCCACACTGAGCCCACAACAACGCGGCGATCCCGCACTGAGCCCACAACAACGCAGCACTCCCGCATTGAGCCCACAACAACGCAGCACTCCCGCACTGAGCCCACAACAAGGCAGCACTCCCGCACTGAGCCCACAACAACACAGCACTCCCGCACTGAGTCCACGACAATGAAGCACTCTCGCGCTGAGCCCACAACAACGCAGCACTCCCGCGCTGAGCCCACAACAATGCAGCACTCCCGCACTGAGCCCACAACACAGGAGCACACCCGCGCTGAAACCACAACAACGCAGCACTCCCGCACTGAGCCCACAACAACGCCGCAGTCCCACACTGAGCCCACAACAACGCAGCACTCCCGCACTGAGCCCACAAAACAACACTCCCGCACTGAGCCCACAACAACGCAGCACTCCCGCACTGAGCCCTCAACAACGCAGCACTCCCGCACTGAGCCCACAACGCAGCACTCCCGCACTGAGCCCACAACAACGCAGCACTCCCGCACTGAGCCCACAACTCAGCAGCACTCCCACACTGAGCCCACAACTCAGCAGCACTCCCGCACTCAGCCCACACCAATGCAGCACTCCCGCACTGAGCCCACAACGCAGCACCCCCGCATTGAGCCCACAACTCAGCAGCACTCCCACACTGAGCCCACAACAACGCAGCACTCCCGCACTGAGCCCTCAACAACGCAGCACTCCCACAGAGCCCACAACTCAGCAGCACTCCCACACTGAGCCCACAACAACGCAGCACTCCCGCACTGAGCCCACAACTCAGCAGCACTCCCACACTGAGCCCACAACTCAGCAGCACTCCCGCACTGAGCCCACAACAACACAGCACTCCCGCACTGAGCCCACAACAACACAGCACTCCCGCACTGAGCCCACAACAACGCAGCACCCCCGCACTGAGCCAACAACGCAGCTCTCTCACACTGAGCCGACAACAACGCAGCACTCCCGCACTGAGCCCACGACAATGCAGCAATCCCGCACCGAGTACACAACGCAGTACTGTCGCACTGAGCACAAAGCGCAGCACTCCCGCACTGAGCCCCCAACAACGCAGCACTCGAGCAATGAGCCCACAACAATGCAGCACTCCCGCACTGAGCTGACAACAATGCAACACTCCCGCACTGAGCCCACAACACCGGAGCACACCCGCGCTGAACCCACAACAACGCAGCGCCCCCACGCTGAGCCGACGACAACGCAGCATTCCCGCACTGAGCCCCGACAACGCAGCACTAACGCACTGAGCCCACAACAATGCAGCACTCCCGCACTGAGCCCACAACAACACAGCACTGCCGCACTGAGCCAACAACAACGCAGCACTCCCGCACTGAGCCCATGACAATGCAGCAATCCCGCACCGAGTACACAACGCAGCACTGCCGCACTGAGCCCACAACAACACAGCACTCCCACACTGAGCCCACAACAACGCGGCTATCCCGCACTGAGCCCACAACAACGCAGCACTCCCGCATTGAGCCCACTACAACGCAGCACTCCCGCACTGAGCCCACAAGGCAGCACTCCCGCACTGAGCCCACAACAACACAGCACTCCCGCACTGAGCCCACAACAATGCAGCGCTCCCGCACGAAGCCAACAAAACAGCAGCACTCCCGCGCTGAACCCACAACAACGCAGCACTCCCGCACTGAGCCCACAACAACGTAGCACTCCCGCACTGAGCCGACAACAACGCAGCACTCCCACACTGAGCCCACAACAACGCAGCACTCCCGCACTGAGCCCACATCAGTGCAGCACTCCCACACTCAGCCGACAACAACGCAGCACCCCTGCACTGAGCCCACAAAAAAGCAGCACTCCCGCACTGAGCCCACAACAACACAGCACACGCGCACTGAGCCCACAACAACGCAGCACTCCCGCACTGAGCCCACAACAATGCAGCGCTCCCGCACTGAGCCCACAACAACGCAGCACTCTCACACTGAGCCAACAACAACGCTGCACTCCCGCACTGAGCCCACAACAACGCAGCACTCTCACACTGAGCCAACAACACAGCACTCCCGCACTGAGCCCACAACAACGCAGCACTCTCACACTGAGCCAACAACAACGCAGCACTCCCGCACTGAGCCCACGACAATGCAGCAATCCCGCACCGAGTACACAACGCAGCACTCCCGCACTGAGCCCACAACAACACAGCACTCCCGCACTGAGCCCACAACAACGCAGCACTCCCGCACTGAGCCCAAAGCGCAGCACTCGAGCAGTGAGCCCACAACAACGCAGTATTCCCGCACTGAGCCCACAACAATGCAGCACTCCCACACTGAGCCAATAACAACACAGTACGCCCGCACTCAGCCCACAGCAATGCAGCACTCTCACACTGAGCCCACAACAATGCAGCAATCCTGCACCGAGTACACAACGCAGCACTGCCGCAGTGAGCCCAAAGCGCAGCTCTCCCGCACTGAGCCCACAACAACGCAGCACTCGAGCAGTGAGCCCACAACAACGCAGCACTCCTGCACTGAGCCCACAACAACGCAGCACTCCCGCACTGAGCCCACAACAACGCAGCACTCCCGCGCTGAGCCCACAACAATGAAGCACTCTCGCGCTGAAACCACTACAACGCAGCACTCCCGCACTGACTCCACGACAACGCAGCACTCCCGCACTGAGCCCACAACAATGCAGCACTCCCGCACTGAGCCCACAACAACACAGCACTGCCGCACTGAGCCAACAACAACGCAGCACTCCCGCACTGAGCCCATGACAATGCAGCAATCTCGCACCGAGTACACAACGCAGCACTGCCGCACTGAGCCCACAACAACACAGCACTCCCACACTGAGCCCACAACAACGCGGCGATCCCGCACTGAGCCCACAACAACGCAGCACTCCCGCATTGAGCCCACAACAACGCAGCACTCCCGCACTGAGCCCACAACAAGGCAGCACTCCCGCACTGAGCCCACAACAACACAGCACTCCCGCACTGAGTCCACGACAATGAAGCACTCTCGCGCTGAGCCCACAACAACGCAGCACTCCCGCGCTGAGCCCACAACAATGCAGCACTCCCGCACTGAGCCCACAACACAGGAGCACACCCGCGCTGAAACCACAACAACGCAGCACTCCCGCACTGAGCCCACAACAACGCCGCAGTCCCACACTGAGCCCACAACAACGCAGCACTCCCGCACTGAGCCCACAAAACAACACTCCCGCACTGAGCCCACAACAACGCAGCACTCCCGCACTGAGCCCTCAACAACGCAGCACTCCCGCACTGAGCCCACAACGCAGCACTCCCGCACTGAGCCCACAACAACGCAGCACTCCCGCACTGAGCCCACAACTCAGCAGCACTCCCACACTGAGCCCACAACTCAGCAGCACTCCCGCACTCAGCCCACACCAATGCAGCACTCCCGCACTGAGCCCACAACGCAGCACCCCCGCATTGAGCCCACAACTCAGCAGCACTCCCACACTGAGCCCACAACAACGCAGCACTCCCGCACTGAGCCCTCAACAACGCAGCACTCCCACAGAGCCCACAACTCAGCAGCACTCCCACACTGAGCCCACAACAACGCAGCACTCCCGCACTGAGCCCACAACTCAGCAGCACTCCCACACTGAGCCCACAACTCAGCAGCACTCCCGCACTCAGCCCACACCAATGCAGCACTCCCGCAGAGCCCACAACAATGCAGCAGAGCCGCGCTGAGCCGACAGCAACGCAGCACTCCCGCACTGAGCCCACAACAACGCAGCACTCCCGCACTAAGCCCACGACAACGCAGCACTCCCGCACTGAGCCCTCAACAACGCAGCACTCCCGCACTGAGCCCACAACGCAGCACTCCCGCACTGAGCCCACAACAACGCAGCACTCCCGCACTGAGCCCACAACTCAGCAGCACTCCCACACTGAGCCCACAACTCAGCAGCACTCCCGCACTCAGCCCACACCAATGCAGCACTCCCGCAGAGCCCACAACAACGCAGCAGAGCCGCGCTGAGCCGACAGCAACGCAGCACTCCCGCACTGAGCCCACAACAACGCAGCACTCCCGCACTGAGCCCACAACAACGCAGCACTCCCGCACTAAGCCCACAACGCAGCTCTCCCGCACTGAGCCCACAACAATGCAGCAGAGCCGCGCTGAGCCGACAACAACGCAGCACTCCCGCACTGAGCCCACAACAGCGCAGCACTCCCGCACTGAGCCCACAACAACGCAGCACTCCCGCACTGAGCCCTCAACAACGCAGCACTCCCGCACTAAGCCCACAACGCAGCTCTCCCACACTGAGCCCTCAACAACGCAGCACGCCCGCACTGAGCCCACAACTCAGCAGCACTCCCGCGCTGAGCCCACAACTCAGCAGCACTCCCGCGCTGAGCCCACAACAGCGCAGAACTCCCGCACTGAGCCCATATCGCTGCACTCCCGCACTGAGCCCACAACAACACAGCACTCCCGCACTGAGCCCACAACAGGGCAGCACTCCCACACTGAGCCCACAACAGGGCACCAGTCCCACACTGAGCCCACAACAGGGCACCAGTCCCACACTGAGCCCACAACAGGGCACCAGTCGCACACTGAGCCCACAACAACGCAGCACTCCCACACTGAGCCCACAGCAACACAGCCCTCCCGCACTGAGCCCACAACAACACAGCACTCCCGCGCTGAGCCCACAACAACGCAGCACTCCCGCGCTGAGCCCACAACAATGCACCACTCCTGCGCTGAGCCCACAACAACGTAGCACGCCTGTACTGAGCCCACAACAACGCAGCACTCCTGTGCTGAGCCGACAACAACGCCGCTCTCCCGTGCTGAGCCCACAACAACGCAGCACTCCTGCGCTGAGCAACCAACAACGCAGCACTCCCGCACTGAGCCCACAACGTAGCACTCCCGCACTGAGCCCACAACAACGCAGCACTCCCGCACTGAGCCTACTACAACGCAGCACTCCCGCACTGAGCCCACAACAACGCAGCACTCCTGCACTGAGCCCACAACAACGCAGCACTCCCGCACTGTGCCCACAACAACGCAGCACTCCCGCACAGAGCCCACAACAACGCAGCACTCCCGCACTGAGCCCTCAACAACGCAGCACTCCCGCACTGAGCCCACAACGCAGCACTCCCGCACTGAGCCCACAACAACGCAGCACTCCCGCACTGAGCCCACAACTCAGCAGCACTCCCACACTGAGCCCACAACTCAGCAGCACTCCCGCACTCAGCCCACACCAATGCAGCACTCCCGCAGAGCCCACAACAATGCAGCAGAGCCGCGCTGAGCCGACAACAACGCAGCACTCCCGCACTGAGCCCACAACAACGCAGCACTCCCGCACTGAGCCCACAACAACGCAGCACTCCCGCACTAAGCCCACAACGCAGCTCTCCCACACTGAGCCCACAACAATGCAGCAGAGCCGCGCTGAGCCGACAACAACGCAGCACTCCCGCACTGAGCCCACAACAGCGCAGCACTCCCGCACTGAGCCCACAACAACGCAGCACTCCCGCACTGAGCCCTCAACAACGCAGCACTCCCGCACTGAGTCCACGACAACACAGCACTCCCGCACTGAGCCCACAACAATGCAGCACTCTCACACTGAGCCCCCAAAACAGCACTCCCGCACTGAGCCCACAACACAGGAGCACACCCGCGCTGAAACCACAACAACGCAGCACTCCCGCACTGAGCCCACAACAACACAGCACTGCCGCACTGAGCCAACAACAACGCAGCACTCCCGCACTGAGCCAACAACAACGCAGCACTCCCGCACTGAGCCCACAACAACGCCGCAGTCCCACACTGAGCCCACAACAACGCAGCACTCCCGCACTGAGCCCACAAAACAACACTCCCGCACTGAGCCCACAACAACGCAGCACTCCCGCACTGAGCCCTCAACAACGCAGCACTCCCGCACTGAGCCGACAACGCAGCACTCCCGCACTGAGCCCACAACAACGCAGCACTCCCGCACTGAGCCCACAACTCAGCAGCACTCCCACACTGAGCCCACAACTCAGCAGCACTCCCGCACGCAGCCCACACCAATGCAGCACTCCCGCACTGAGCCCACAACGCAGCACTCCCGCACTGAGCCCACAACTCAGCAGCACTCCCACACTGAGCCCACAACAACGCAGCACTCCCGCACTGAGCCCTCAACAACGCAGCACTCCCACACTGAGCCCACAACTCAGCAGCACTCCCACACTGAGCCCACAACGCAGCACTCCCGCACTGAGCCCACAACAACACAGCACTCCCGCACTGAGCCCTCAACAACGCAGCACTCCCGCACTGAGCCCACAACGCAGCACTCCCGCACTGAGCCCACAACAACGCAGCACTCCCGCACTGAGCCCACAACTCAGCAGCACTCCCGCACTCAGCCCACACCAATGCAGCACTCCCGCAGAGCCCACAACAATGCTGCAGAGCCGCGCTGAGCCGACAACAACGCAGCACTCCCGCACTGAGCCCACAACAACGCAGCACTCCCGCACTGAGCCCACAACAACGCAGCACTCCCGCACTAAGCCCACAACGCAGCTGTCCCGCACTGAGCCCACAACAATGCAGCAGAGCCGCGCTGAGCCGACAACAACGCAGCACTCCCGCACTGAGCCCACAACAGCGCAGCACTCCCGCACTGAGCCCACAACAACGCAGCACTCCCGCACTGAGCCCTCAACAACGCAGCACTCCCGCACTAAGCCCACAACGCAGCTCTCCCACACTGAGCCCTCAACAACGCAGCACGCCCGCACTGAGCCCACAACTCAGCAGCACCCCCGCGCTGAGCCCACAACAGCGCAGAACTCCCGCACTGAGCCCACATCGCTGCACTCCCGCACTGAGCCCACAACAACACAGCACTCCCGCACTGAGCCCACAACAGGGCAGCACTCCCACACTGAGCCCACAACAGGGCACCAGTCCGACACTGAGCCCACAACAGGGCACCAGTCCCACACTGAGCCCACAACAACGCAGCACTCCCACACTGAGCCCACAGCAACACAGCCCTCCCGCACTGAGCCCACAACAACACAGCACTCCCGCGCTGAGCCCACAACAACGCAGCACTCCCGCGCTGAGCCCACAACAATGCACCACTCCTGCGCTGAGCCCACAACAACGTAGCACGCCTGTACTGAGCCCACAACAACGCAGCACTCCCGTGCTGAGCCGACAACAACGCCGCTCTCCCGTGCTGAGCCCACAACAACGCAGCACTCCCGCGCTGAGCAACCAACAACGCAGCACTCCCGCGCTGAGCCCACAACGTAGCACTCCCGCACTGAGCCCACAACAACGCAGCACTCCCGCACTGAGCCCACTACAACGCAGCAATCCCGCACTGAGCCCACAACAACGCAGCACTCCTGCACTGAGCCCACAACAACGCAGCACTCCCGCACTGAGCCCACAACAACGCAGCACTCCCGCACTGAGCCCACAACAACGCAGCACTCCCGCACTGAGCCCTCAACAACGCAGCACTCCCGCACTGAGCCCACAACAACGCAGCACTCCCGCACTGAGCCCACAACTCAGCAGCACTCCCGCACCCAGCCCACACCAATGCAGCACTCCCGCAGAGCCCACAACAATGCAGCAGAGCCGCGCTAAGCCGACAACAACGCAGCACTCCCGCACTGAGCCCACAACAACGCAGCACTCCCGCACTGAGCCCACAACAACGCAGCACTCCCGCACTAAGCCCACAACGCAGCTCTCCCGCACTGAGCCCACAACAATGCAGCAGAGCCGCGCTGAGCCGACAACAACGCAGCACTCCCGCACTGAGCCCACAACAGCGCAGCACTCCCGCACTGAGCCCACAACAACGCAGCACTCCCGCACTCTGCCCTCAACAACGCAGCACTCCCGCACTAAGCCCACAACGCAGCTCTCCCACACTGAGCCCTCAACAACGCAGCACGCCCGCACTGAGCCCACAACTCAGCAGCACGCCCGCACTGAGCCCACAACAACACAGCACTCCCGCGCTGAGCCCACAACGGCGCAGAACTCCCGCACTGAGCCCACATCGCTGCACTCCCGCACTGAGCCCACAACAACGCAGCACTCCCACACTGAGCCCACAGCAACACAGCACTCCCGCACTGAGCCCACAACAACGCTGCACTCCCGCACTGAGCCCACAACAACGCAGCACTCCCGCACTGAGCCCACAACAATGCAGCACTCCCGCACTGAGCCCACAACAACACAGCACTCCCGCACTGAGCCCACAATAACACAGCACTCCCGCACTGAGCCCACAACAACGTAGCACTCCCGCACTGAGCCCACTACAACGCAGCACTACCGCACTGAGCCCACAACAATGCAGCACTCCCGCACTGAGCCCACAACAACGCAGCACTCCCGCACTGAGCCCACAACAACACAGCACTCCCGCGCTGAGCCCACAACAACGCAGCACTCCCGCGCTGAGCCCACAACAATGCTCCACTCCTGCGCTGAGCCCACAACAACATAGCACGCCTGTACTGAGCCCACAACAACGCAGCACTCCCGTGCTGAGCCGACAACAAAGCCGCTCTCCCGTGCTGAGCCCACAACAACGCAGCACTCCCGCGCTGAGCAACCAACAACGCAGCACTCCCGCACTGAGCCCACAACGTAGCACTCCCGCACTGAGCCCACAACAATGCAGCACTCCCGCACTGAGCCCACTACAACGCAGCACTACCGCACTGAGCCCACAACAACGCAGCACTCCCGCACTGAGCCCACAACAACGCAGCACTCCCGCACTGAGCCCACAACAACGCAGCACTCCCGCACTGAGCCCACAACAACGCAGCACTCCCGCACTGAGCCCACAACGTAGCCGTCCCGCAATGAGCCCACAACAACACAGCACTCCCGCACTGAGCCCACAACAATGCAGCACTCCCGCACTGAGCCCACAACAACACAGCACTCCCGCACTGAGCCCTCAACAACACAGCACTCCCGCACTGAGCCCACAGCCATGCAGCACTCCCGCACTGAGCCCACAACAATGCAGCAGAGCCGCGCTGAGCCGACAACAACGCAGCACTCCCGCACTGAGCCCACAACAGGACAGCAGTCCCACACTGGGCCCACAAAAAAGCAGGACTCCCGCACTGAGCCGACAACAACGCAGCACTCCCGCACTGAGCCCACAACAGCGCAGAACTCCCGCACTGAGCCCACAACATGACAGCAGTCCCACACTGAGCCCACAACAACGCAGCAGTCCCACACTGAGCCCACAACAGGGCAGCATTCCCACACTGGGCCCACAAAAAAGCAGGACTCCCGCACTGAGCCGACAACAACGGAGCACTCCCGCACTGAGCCCACAACAACGCAGCACTCCCGCACTGAGCCCACAACAATGCAGCACTCCCGCACTGAGCCCACAACAGAGCAGCACGCCCGCACTGAGCCCACAACAACGCAGCACTCCCGCACTGAGCCCACAACAACGCAGCACTACCGCACGGAGCCCACAACGACGCTGCACTCCCGCACAAAGCCCACAACAACGCAGCACTCCCGCACTGAGCCCACAACAACGCAGCACTCCCGCACTGAGCCCACAACAGAGCAGCACTCCCGCACTGAGCCCACAACAACGCAGCACTCCCGCACTGAGCCCACAACAGGGCAGCACTTCCGCACTGAGCCCACAACAACGCTGCACTCCCGCACTGAGCCCACAACAACGCTGCACTCCCGCACTGAGCCCACAACAACGCTGCACTCCCGCACTGAGCCCACAACAACGCAGCACTCCCGCACTGAGCCCACAACAGGGCAGCACTCCCGCACGGAGCCCACAACAATGCAGCACTCCCGCACTGAGCCCACAACAACGCTGCACTCCCGCACTGAGCCCACAACAACACAGCACTCCCGCACTGAGCCCACAACAACGCAGCACTCCCGCACTGAGCCCACAACAACGCAGCACACCCGCACTGAACCCACAACAACGCAGCACTCCCGCACTGAGCCCACAACAACGCAGCACTCCTGCACTGAGCCCACAACAGGGCAGCACTCCCGCACTGAGCCCACAACAACGCTGCACTCCCGCACTGAGCCCACAACAACGCAGCACTCCCGCACTGAGCCCACAACAACGCAGCACTCCCGCACTGAGCCCACAACAGAGCAGCACTCCCGCACTGAGCCCACAACGGGGCAGCACTCCCGCACTGAGCCCACAACAGGGCAGCACTCCCGCACTGAGCCCACAACAACGCTGCACTCCCGCACTGAGCCCACAACAACGCAGCACTCCCGCGCTGAGCCCACAACAGAGCAGCACTCCCGCACTGAGCCCACAACAACGCAGCACTCCCGCACTGAGCCCACAACAGGGCAGCACTTCCGCACTGAGCCCACAACAGGGCAGCACTTCCGCACTGAGCCCACAACAACGCTGCACTCCCGCACTGAGCCCACAACAACGCTGCACTCCCGCACTGAGCCCACAACAACGCAGCACTCCCGCACTGAGCCCACAACAGGGCAGCACTCCCGCACGGAGCCCACATCAATGCAGCACTCCCGCACTGAGCCCACAACAACGCTGCACTCCCGCACTGAGCCCACAACAACACAGCACTCCCGCACTGAGCCCACAACAACGCAGCACTCCCGCACTGAGCCCACAACAACGTAGCACTCCCGCACTGAGTCCACAACAACGCAGCACTCCCGCACTGAGCCCACAACAACGCAGCACTCCTGCACTGAGCCCACAACAGGGCAGCACTCCCGCACTGAGCCCACAACAACGCTGCACTCCCGCACTGAGCCCACAACAACGCAGCACTCCCGCACTGAGCCCACAACAACACAGCACTCCCGCACTGAGCCCACAACAACACAGCACTCCCGCACTGAGCCCACAACAATGCAGCACTCCTGCGCTGAGCACACAACAATGCAGCACTCCTGCGCTGAGCACACAACACAGCACTCCCGCACTGAGCCCACAACAATGCAGCACTCCTGTGCTGAGCCCACAACAACGTAGCGCGCCTGCACTGAGCCCATAACAATGCAGCACTCCCGTGCTGAGCCGACAACAACGCAGCAGTCCCGCACTGAGCCCACAACAACGCAGCAATCCCGTGCTGAGCCCACAAAAAAGCAGCACTCCCGCGCTGAGCCCACAACAACGCAGCACTGCCGCACTGAGCCGACAACAACGCAGCACTGCCGCACTGAGCCGACAACAACGCAGCACTCCCGCACTGAGCCCACAACAATGTACCACTCCCGCATTGACCCCACAACAACTCAGCACTCCCACACTGAGCCCACAACAATGCAGCACTCCCGCACTGAGCCCACAACAATGCAGCACTCCCGCACTGAACCCACAACAACACAGCACTCCCGCACTGAGCCCCCAACAACACAGCACTCCCACACTGAGCCCACAACAACGCAGCACTCCCGCATTGAGCCCGCAACAACGCAGCACTCCCGCACTGAACCCACAACAACACAGCACTCCCGCACTGAGCCCACAACAACGCAGCACTCCCGCACTGAGCCCACAACAACGCAGCACTCCCGCACTGAGCCCACAACAACGCAGCACTTCCGCACTGAGCCCACAACAGGGCAGCACTTCCGCACTGAGCCCACAACAGGGCAGCACTTCCGCACTGAGCCCACAACAACGCTGCACTCCCGCACTGAGCCCACAACAACGCAGCACTCCCGCACTGAGCCCACAACAGGGCAGCACTCCCGCACTGAGCCCACAACAGGGCAGCACTCCCGCACGGAGCCCACAACAATGCAGCACTCCCGCACTGAGCCCTCAACAACGCAGCACTCCCACAGAGCCCACAACTCAGCAGCACTCCCACACTGAGCCCACAACGCAGCACTCCCGCACTGAGCCCACAACAACACAGCACTCCCGCACTGAGCCCTCAACAACGCAGCACTCCCGCACTGAGCCCACAACGCAGCACTCCCGCACTGAGCCCACAACAACGCAGCACTCCCGCACTGAGCCCACAACTCAGCAGCACTCCCACACTGAGCCCACAACTCAGCAGCACTCCCGCACTCAGCCCACACCAATGCAGCACTCCCGCAGAGCCCACAACAATGCAGCAGAGCCGCGCTGAGCCGACAGCAACGCAGCACTCCCGCACTGAGCCCACAACAACGCAGCACTCCCGCACTAAGCCCACGACAACGCAGCACTCCCGCACTGAGCCCTCAACAACGCAGCACTCCCGCACTGAGCCCACAACGCAGCACTCCCGCACTGAGCCCACAACAACGCAGCACTCCCGCACTGAGCCCACAACTCAGCAGCACTCCCACACTGAGCCCACAACTCAGCAGCACTCCCGCACTCAGCCCACACCAATGCAGCACTCCCGCAGAGCCCACAACAATGCAGCAGAGCCGCGCTGAGCCGACAGCAACGCAGCACTCCCGCACTGAGCCCACAACAACGCAGCACTCCCGCACTGAGCCCACAACAACGCAGCACTCCCGCACTAAGCCCACAACGCAGCTCTCCCGCACTGAGCCCACAACAATGCAGCAGAGCCGCGCTGAGCCGACAACAACGCAGCACTCCCGCACTGAGCCCACAACAGCGCAGCACTCCCGCACTGAGCCCACAACAACGCAGCACTCCCGCACTGAGCCCTCAACAACGCAGCACTCCCGCACTAAGCCCACAACGCAGCTCTCCCACACTGAGCCCTCAACAACGCAGCACGCCCGCACTGAGCCCACAACTCAGCAGCACTCCCGCGCTGAGCCCACAACTCAGCAGCACTCCCGCGCTGAGCCCACAACAGCGCAGAACTCCCGCACTGAGCCCATATCGCTGCACTCCCGCACTGAGCCCACAACAACACAGCACTCCCGCACTGAGCCCACAACAGGGCAGCACTCCCACACTGAGCCCACAACAGGGCACCAGTCCCACACTGAGCCCACAACAGGGCACCAGTCCCACACTGAGCCCACAACAGGGCACCAGTCGCACACTGAGCCCACAACAACGCAGCACTCCCACACTGAGCCCACAGCAACACAGCCCTCCCGCACTGAGCCCACAACAACACAGCACTCCCGCGCTGAGCCCACAACAACGCAGCACTCCCGCGCTGAGCCCACAACAATGCACCACTCCTGCGCTGAGCCCACAACAACGTAGCACGCCTGTACTGAGCCCACAACAACGCAGCACTCCTGTGCTGAGCCGACAACAACGCCGCTCTCCCGTGCTGAGCCCACAACAACGCAGCACTCCTGCGCTGAGCAACCAACAACGCAGCACTCCCGCACTGAGCCCACAACGTAGCACTCCCGCACTGAGCCCACAACAACGCAGCACTCCCGCACTGAGCCTACTACAACGCAGCACTCCCGCACTGAGCCCACAACAACGCAGCACTCCCGCACTGAGCCCACAACAACGCAGCACTCCCGCACTGTGCCCACAACAACGCAGCACTCCCGCACAGAGCCCACAACAACGCAGCACTCCCGCACTGAGCCCTCAACAACGCAGCACTCCCGCACTGAGCCCACAACGCAGCACTCCCGCACTGAGCCCACAACAACGCAGCACTCCCGCACTGAGCCCACAACTCAGCAGCACTCCCACACTGAGCCCACAACTCAGCAGCACTCCCGCACTCAGCCCACACCAATGCAGCACTCCCGCAGAGCCCACAACAATGCAGCAGAGCCGCGCTGAGCCGACAACAACGCAGCACTCCCGCACTGAGCCCACAACAACGCAGCACTCCCGCACTGAGCCCACAACAACGCAGCACTCCCGCACTAAGCCCACAACGCAGCTCTCCCACACTGAGCCCACAACAATGCAGCAGAGCCGCGCTGAGCCGACAACAACACAGCACTCCCGCACTGAGCCCACAACAGCGCAGCACTCCCGCACTGAGCCCACAACAACGCAGCACTCCCGCACTGAGCCCTCAACAACGCAGCACTCCCGCACTGAGTCCACGACAACGCAGCACTCCCGCACTGAGCCCACAACAATGCAGCACTCTCACACTGAGCCCCCAAAACAGCACTCCCGCACTGAGCCCACAACACAGGAGCACACCCGCGCTGAAACCACAACAACGCAGCACTCCCGCACTGAGCCCACAACAACACAGCACTGCCGCACTGAGCCAACAACAACGCAGCACTCCCGCACTGAGCCAACAACAACGCAGCACTCCCGCACTGAGCCCACAACAACGCCGCAGTCCCACACTGAGCCCACAACAACGCAGCACTCCCGCACTGAGCCCACAAAACAACACTCCCGCACTGAGCCCACAACAACGCAGCACTCCCGCACTGAGCCCTCAACAACGCAGCACTCCCGCACTGAGCCCACAACGCAGCACTCCCGCACTGAGCCCACAACAACACAGCACTCCCGCACTGAGCCCACAACTCAGCAGCACTCCCACACTGAGCCCACAACTCAGCAGCACTCCCGCACTCAGCCCACACCAATGCAGCACTCCCGCACTGAGCCCACAACGCAGCACTCCCGCACTGAGCCCACAACTCAGCAGCACTCCCACACTGAGCCCACAACAACGCAGCACTCCCGCACTGAGCCCTCAACAACGCAGCACTCCCACACTGAGCCCACAACTCAGCAGCACTCCCACACTGAGCCCACAACTCAGCAGCACTCCCACACTGAGCCCACAACGCAGCACTCCCGCACTGAGCCCACAACAACACAGCACTCCCGCACTGAGCCCTCAACAACGCAGCACTCCCGCACTGAGCCCACAACGCAGCACTCCCGCACTGAGCCCACAACAACGCAGCACTCCCGCACTGAGCCCACAACTCAGCAGCACTCCCGCACTCAGCCCACACCAATGCAGCACTCCCGCAGAGCCCACAACAATGCTGCAGAGCCGCGCTGAGCCGACAACAACGCAGCACTCCCGCACTGAGCCCACAACAACGCAGCACTCCCGCACTGAGCCCACAACAACGCAGCACTCCCGCACTAAGCCCACAACGCAGCTGTCCCGCACTGAGCCCACAACAATGCAGCAGAGCCGCGCTGAGCCGACAACAACGCAGCACTCCCGCACTGAGCCCACAACAGCGCAGCACTCCCGCACTGAGCCCACAACAACGCAGCACTCCCGCACTGAGCCCTCAACAACGCAGCACTCCCGCACTAAGCCCACAACGCAGCTCTCCCACACTGAGCCCTCAACAACGCAGCACGCCCGCACTGAGCCCACAACTCAGCAGCACTCCCGCGCTGAGCCCACAACTCAGCAGCACTCCCGCGCTGAGCCCACAACAGCGCAGAACTCCCGCACTGAGCCCATATCGCTGCACTCCCGCACTGAGCCCACAACAACACAGCACTCCCGCACTGAGCCCACAACAGGGCAGCACTCCCACACTGAGCCCACAACAGGGCACCAGTCCCACACTGAGCCCACAACAGGGCACCAGTCCCACACTGAGCCCACAACAGGGCACCAGTCGCACACTGAGCCCACAACAACGCAGCACTCCCACACTGAGCCCACAGCAACACAGCCCTCCCGCACTGAGCCCACAACAACACAGCACTCCCGCGCTGAGCCCACAACAACGCAGCACTCCCGCGCTGAGCCCACAACAATGCACCACTCCTGCGCTGAGCCCACAACAACGTAGCACGCCTGTACTGAGCCCACAACAACGCAGCACTCCTGTGCTGAGCCGACAACAACGCCGCTCTCCCGTGCTGAGCCCACAACAACGCAGCACTCCTGCGCTGAGCAACCAACAACGCAGCACTCCCGCACTGAGCCCACAACGTAGCACTCCCGCACTGAGCCCACAACAACGCAGCACTCCCGCACTGAGCCTACTACAACGCAGCACTCCCGCACTGAGCCCACAACAACGCAGCACTCCCGCACTGAGCCCACAACAACGCAGCACTCCCGCACTGTGCCCACAACAACGCAGCACTCCCGCACAGAGCCCACAACAACGCAGCACTCCCGCACTGAGCCCTCAACAACGCAGCACTCCCGCACTGAGCCCACAACGCAGCACTCCCGCACTGAGCCCACAACAACGCAGCACTCCCGCACTGAGCCCACAACTCAGCAGCACTCCCACACTGAGCCCACAACTCAGCGGCACTCCCGCACTCAGCCCACACCAATGCAGCACTCCCGCAGAGCCCACAACAATGCAGCAGAGCCGCGCTGAGCCGACAACAACGCAGCACTCCCGCACTGAGCCCACAACAACGCAGCACTCCCGCACTGAGCCCACAACAACGCAGCACTCCCGCACTAAGCCCACAACGCAGCTCTCCCACACTGAGCCCACAACAATGCAGCAGAGCCGCGCTGAGCCGACAACAACGCAGCACTCCCGCACTGAGCCCACAACAGCGCAGCACTCCCGCACTGAGCCCACAACAACGCAGCACTCCCGCACTGAGCCCTCAACAACGCAGCACTCCCGCACTGAGTCCACGACAACGCAGCACTCCCGCACTGAGCCCACAACAATGCAGCACTCTCACACTGAGCCCCCAAAACAGCACTCCCGCACTGAGCCCACAACACAGGAGCACACCCGCGCTGAAACCACAACAACGCAGCACTCCCGCACTGAGCCCACAACAACACAGCACTGCCGCACTGAGCCAACAACAACGCAGCACTCCCGCACTGAGCCAACAACAACGCAGCACTCCCGCACTGAGCCCACAACAACGCCGCAGTCCCACACTGAGCCCACAACAACGCAGCACTCCCGCACTGAGCCCACAAAACAACACTCCCGCACTGAGCCCACAACAACGCAGCACTCCCGCACTGAGCCCTCAACAACGCAGCACTCCCGCACTGAGCCCACAACGCAGCACTCCCGCACTGAGCCCACAACAACACAGCACTCCCGCACTGAGCCCACAACTCAGCAGCACTCCCACACTGAGCCCACAACTCAGCAGCACTCCCGCACTCAGCCCACACCAATGCAGCACTCCCGCACTGAGCCCACAACGCAGCACTCCCGCACTGAGCCCACAACTCAGCAGCACTCCCACACTGAGCCCACAACAACGCAGCACTCCCGCACTGAGCCCTCAACAACGCAGCACTCCCACACTGAGCCCACAACTCAGCAGCACTCCCACACTGAGCCCACAACTCAGCAGCACTCCCACACTGAGCCCACAACGCAGCACTCCCGCACTGAGCCCACAACAACACAGCACTCCCGCACTGAGCCCTCAACAACGCAGCACTCCCGCACTGAGCCCACAACGCAGCACTCCCGCACTGAGCCCACAACAACGCAGCACTCCCGCACTGAGCCCACAACTCAGCAGCACTCCCGCACTCAGCCCACACCAATGCAGCACTCCCGCAGAGCCCACAACAATGCTGCAGAGCCGCGCTGAGCCGACAACAACGCAGCACTCCCGCACTGAGCCCACAACAACGCAGCACTCCCGCACTGAGCCCACAACAACGCAGCACTCCCGCACTAAGCCCACAACGCAGCTGTCCCGCACTGAGCCCACAACAATGCAGCAGAGCCGCGCTGAGCCGACAACAACGCAGCACTCCCGCACTGAGCCCACAACAGCGCAGCACTCCCGCACTGAGCCCACAACAACGCAGCACTCCCGCACTGAGCCCTCAACAACGCAGCACTCCCGCACTAAGCCCACAACGCAGCTCTCCCACACTGAGCCCTCAACAACGCAGCACGCCCGCACTGAGCCCACAACTCAGCAGCACTCCCGCGCTGAGCCCACAACAGCGCAGAACTCCCGCACTGAGCCCACATCGCTGCACTCCCGCACTGAGCCCACAACAACACAGCACTCCCGCACTGAGCCCACAACAGGGCAGCACTCCCACACTGAGCCCACAACAGGGCACCAGTCCGACACTGAGCCCACAACAGGGCACCAGTCCCACACTGAGCCCACAACAACGCAGCACTCCCACACTGAGCCCACAGCAACACAGCCCTCCCGCACTGAGCCCACAACAACACAGCACTCCCGCGCTGAGCCCACAACAACGCAGCACTCCCGCGCTGAGCCCACAACAATGCACCACTCCTGCGCTGAGCCCACAACAACGTAGCACGCCTGTACTGAGCCCACAACAACGCAGCACTCCCGTGCTGAGCCGACAACAACGCCGCTCTCTCGTGCTGAGCCCACAACAACGCAGCACTCCCGCGCTGAGCAACCAACAACGCAGCACTCCCGCGCTGAGCCCACAACGTAGCACTCCCGCACTGAGCCCACAACAACGCAGCACTCCCGCACTGAGCCCACTACAACGCAGCAATCCCGCACTGAGCCCACAACAACGCAGCACTCCTGCACTGAGCCCACAACAACGCAGCACTCCCGCACTGAGCCCACAACAACGCAGCACTCCCGCACTGAGCCCACAACAACGCAGCACTCCCGCACTGAGCCCTCAACAACGCAGCACTCCCGCACTGAGCCCACAACAACGCAGCACTCCCGCACTGAGCCCACAACTCAGCAGCACTCCCGCACCCAGCCCACACCAATGCAGCACTCCCGCAGAGCCCACAACAATGCAGCAGAGCCGCGCTGAGCCGACAACAACGCAGCACTCCCGCACTGAGCCCACAACAACGCAGCACTCCCGCACTGAGCCCACAACAACGCAGCACTCCCGCACTAAGCCCACAACGCAGCTCTCCCGCACTGAGCCCACAACAATGCAGCAGAGCCGCGCTGAGCCGACAACAACGCAGCACTCCCGCACTGAGCCCACAACAGCGCAGCACTCCCGCACTGAGCCCACAACAACGCAGCACTCCCGCACTCTGCCCTCAACAACGCAGCACTCCCGCACTAAGCCCACAACGCAGCTCTCCCACACTGAGCCCTCAACAACGCAGCACGCCCGCACTGAGCCCACAACTCAGCAGCACGCCCGCACTGAGCCCACAACAACACAGCACTCCCGCGCTGAGCCCACAACGGCGCAGAACTCCCGCACTGAGCCCACATCGCTGCACTCCCGCACTGAGCCCACAACAACGCAGCACTCCCACACTGAGCCCACAGCAACACAGCACTCCCGCACTGAGCCCACAACAACGCTGCACTCCCGCACTGAGCCCACAACAACGCAGCACTCCCGCACTGAGCCCACAACAATGCAGCACTCCCGCACTGAGCCCACAACAACACAGCACTCCCGCACTGAGCCCACAATAACACAGCACTCCCGCACTGAGCCCACAACAACGTAGCACTCCCGCACTGAGCCCACTACAACGCAGCACTACCGCACTGAGCCCACAACAATGCAGCACTCCCGCACTGAGCCCACAACAACGCAGCACTCCCGCACTGAGCCCACAACAACACAGCACTCCCGCGCTGAGCCCACAACAACGCAGCACTCCCGCGCTGAGCCCACAACAATGCTCCACTCCTGCGCTGAGCCCACAACAACATAGCACGCCTGTACTGAGCCCACAACAACGCAGCACTCCCGTGCTGAGCCGACAACAAAGCCGCTCTCCCGTGCTGAGCCCACAACAACGCAGCACTCCCGCGCTGAGCAACCAACAACGCAGCACTCCCGCACTGAGCCCACAACGTAGCACTCCCGCACTGAGCCCACAACAATGCAGCACTCCCGCACTGAGCCCACTACAACGCAGCACTACCGCACTGAGCCCACTACAACGCAGCACTCCCACACTGAGCCCACAACAACGCAGCACTCCCGCACTGAGCCCACAACAACGCAGCACTCCCGCACTGAGCCCACAACAACGCAGCACTCCCGCACTGAGCCCACAACAACGCAGCACTCCCGCACTGAGCCCACAACGTAGCCGTCCCGCAATGAGCCCACAACAACACAGCACTCCCGCACTGAGCCCACAACAATGCAGCACTCCCGCACTGAGCCCACAACAACACAGCACTCCCGCACTGAGCCCTCAACAACACAGCACTCCCGCACTGAGCCCACAGCCATGCAGCACTCCCGCACTGAGCCCACAACAATGCAGCAGAGCCGCGCTGAGCCGACAACAACGCAGCACTCCCGCACTGAGCCCACAACAGGACAGCAGTCCCACACTGAGCCCACAACAACGCAGCAGTCCCACACTGAGCCCACAACAGGGCAGCATTCCCACACTGGGCCCACAAAAAAGCAGGACTCCCGCACTGAGCCGACAACAACGCAGCACTCCCGCACTGAGCCCACAACAGCGCAGAACTCCCGCACTGAGCCCACAACAGGACAGCAGTCCCACACCGAGCCCACAACAACGCAGCAGTCCCACACTGAGCCCACAACAGGGCAGCATTCCCACACTGGGCCCACAAAAAAGCAGGACTCCCGCACTGAGCCGACAACAACGGAGCACTCCCGCACTGAGCCCACAACAACGCAGCACTCCCGCACTGAGCCCACAACAATGCAGCACTCCCGCACTGAGCCCACAACAGAGCAGCACGCCCGCACTGAGCCCACAACAACGCAGCACTCCCGCACTGAGCCCACAACGACGCAGCACTACCGCACGGAGCCCACAACGACGCTGCACTCCCGCACTGAGCCCACAACAACGCAGCACTCCCGCACTGAGCCCACAACAACCCAGCACTCCCGCACTGAGCCCACAACAGAGCAGCACTCCCGCACTGAGCCCACAACAACGCAGCACTCCCGCACTGAGCCCACAACAGGGCAGCACTTCCGCACTGAGCCCACAACAACGCTGCACTCCCGCACTGAGCCCACAACAACACTGCACTCCCGCACTGAGCCCACAACAACGCTGCACTCCCGCACTGAGCCCACAACAACGCAGCACTCCCGCACTGAGCCCACAACAGGGCAGCACTCCCGCACGGAGCCCACAACAATGCAGCACTCCCGCACTGAGCCCACAACAACGCTGCACTCCCGCACTGAGCCCACAACAACGCTGCACTCCCGCACTGAGCCCACAACAACGCAGCACTCCCGCGCTGAGCCCACAACAGAGCAGCACTCCCGCACTGAGCCCACAACAACGCAGCACTCCCGCACTGAGCCCACAACAGGGCAGCACTTCCGCACTGAGCCCACAACAGGGCAGCACTTCCGCACTGAGCCCACAACAACGCTGCACTCCCGCACTGAGCCCACAACAACGCTGCACTCCCGCACTGAGCCCACAACAACGCAGCACTCCCGCACTGAGCCCACAACAGGGCAGCACTCCCGCACGGAGCCCACAACAATGCAGCACTCCCGCACTGAGCCCACAACAACGCTGCACTCCCGCACTGAGCCCACAACAACACAGCACTCCCGCACTGAGCCCACAACAACGCAGCACTCCCGCACTGAGCCCACAACAACGTAGCACTCCCGCACTGAGTCCACAACAACGCAGCACTCCCGCACTGAGCACACAACAACGCAGCACTCCTGCACTGAGCCCACAACAGGGCAGCACTCCCGCACTGAGCCCACAACAACGCTGCACTCCCGCACTGAGCCCACAACAACGCAGCACTCCCGCACTGAGCCCACAACAACACAGCACTCCCGCACTGAGCCCACAACAACACAGCACTCCCGCACTGAGCCCACAACAATGCAGCACTCCTGCGCTGAGCACACAACAATGCAGCACTCCTGCGCTGAGCACACAACACAGCACTCCCGCACTGAGCCCACAACAATGCAGCACTCCTGTGCTGAGCCCACAACAACGTAGCGCGCCTGCACTGAGCCCACAACAATGCAGCACTCCCGTGCTGAGCCGACAACAACGCAGCAGTCCCGCACTGAGCCCACAACAACGCAGCAATCCCGTGCTGAGCCCACAAAAAAGCAGCACTCCCGCGCTGAGCCCACAACAACGCAGCACTGCCGCACTGAGCCGACAACAACGCAGCACTGCCGCACTGAGCCGACAACAACGCAGCACTCCCGCACTGAGCCCACAACAACGCAGCACTCCCGCACTGAGCCCACAACAATGCAGCACTCCCGCACTGAGCCCACAACAATGTACCACTCCCGCATTGACCCCACAACAACTCAGCACTCCCACACTGAGCCCACAACAATGCAGCACTCCCGCACTGAGCCCACAACAATGCAGCACTCCCGCACTGAACCCACAACAACACAGCACTCCCGCACTGAGCCCCAACAACACAGCACTCCCACACTGAGCCCACAACAACGCAGCACTCCCGCATTGAGCCCGCAACAACGCAGCACTCCCGCACTGAACCCACAACAACACAGCACTCCCGCACTGAGCCCACAACAACGCAGCACTCCCGCACTGAGCCCACAACAACGCAGCACTCCCGCACTGAGCCCACAACAACGCAGCACTCCCGCACTGAGCCCACAACAACGCAGCACACTCACACTGAGCCCACAACAGGGCAGCACTCCCGCACTGAGCCCACAACAGGGCAGCACTCCCGCACTGAGCCCACAACAACGCAGCACTCCCGCGCTGAGCCCACAACAGAGCAGCACTCCCGCACTGAGCCCACAACAACGCAGCACTCCCGCACTGAGCCCACAACAGGGCAGCACTTCCGTACTGAGCCCACAACAGGGCAGCACTTCCGCACTGAGCCCACAACAACGCTGCACTCCCGCACTGAGCCCACAACAACGCTGCACTCCCGCACTGAGCCCACAACAACGCAGCACTCCCGCACTGAGCCCACAACAGGGCAGCACTCCCGCACGGAGCCCACAACAATGCAGCACTCCCGCACTGAGCCCACAACAACGCTGCACTCCCGCACTGAGCCCACAACAACACAGCACTCCCGCACTGAGCCCACAACAACGCAGCACTCCCGCACTGAGCCCACAACAACGTAGCACTCCCGCACAGAGTCCACAACAACGCAGCACTCCCGCACTGAGCCCACAACAACGCAGCACTCCTGCACTGAGCCCACAACAGGGCAGCACTCCCGCACTGAGCCCACAACAACGCTGCACTCCCGCACTGAGCCCACAACAACGCAGCACTCCCGCACTGAGCCCACAACAACACAGCACTCCCGCACTGAGCCCACAACAACACAGCACTCCCGCACTGAGCCCACAACAATGCAGCACTCCTGCGCTGAGCACACAACAATGCAGCACTCCTGCGCTGAGCACACAACACAGCACTCCCGCACTGAGCCCACAACAATGCAGCACTCCTGTGCTGAGCCCACAACAACGTAGCGCGCCTGCACTGAGCCCACAACAATGCAGCACTCCCGTGCTGAGCCGACAACAACGCAGCAGTCCCGCACTGAGCCCACAACAACGCAGCAATCCCGTGCTGAGCCCACAAAAAAGCAGCACTCCCGCGCTGAGCCCACAACAACGCAGCACTGCCGCACTGAGCCGACAACAACGCAGCACTGCCGCACTGAGCCGACAACAACGCAGCACTCCCGCACTGAGCCCACAACAACGCAGCACTCCCGCACTGAGCCCACAACAATGCAGCACTCCCGCACTGAGCCCACAACAATGTACCACTCCCGCATTGACCCCACAACAACTCAGCACTCCCACACTGAGCCCACAACAATGCAGCACTCCCGCACTGAGCCCACAACAATGCAGCACTCCCGCACTGAACCCACAACAACACAGCACTCCCGCACTGAGCCCCCAACAACACAGCACTCCCACACTGAGCCCACAACAACGCAGCACTCCCGCATTGAGCCCGCAACAACGCAGCACTCCCGCACTGAACCCACAACAACACAGCACTCCCGCACTGAGCCCACAACAACGCAGCACTCCCGCACTGAGCCCACAACAACGCAGCACTCCCGCACTGAGCCCACAACAACGCAGCACACTCACACTGAGCCCACAACAACACAGCACTCCCGCACTGAGCCCACAACAGGGCAGCACTCCCGCACTGAGCCCACAACAACGCTGCACTCCCGCACTGAGCCCACAACAACGCAGCACTCCCGCGCTGAGCCCACAACAGAGCAGCACTCCCGCACTGAGCCCACAACAACGCAGCACTCCCGCACTGAGCCCACAACAGGGCAGCACTTCCGCACTGAGCCCACAACAGGGCAGCACTTCCGCACTGAGCCCACAACAACGCTGCACTCCCGCACTGAGCCCACAACAACGCTGCACTCCCGCACTGAGCCCACAACAACGCAGCACTCCCGCACTGAGCCCACAACAGGGCAGCACTCCCGCACGGAGCCCACAACAATGCAGCACTCCCGCACTGAGCCCACAACAACGCTGCACTCCCGCACTGAGCCCACAACAACACAGCACTCCCGCACTGAGCCCACAACAACGCAGCACTCCCGCACTGAGCCCACAACAACGTAGCACTCCCGCACAGAGTCCACAACAACGCAGCACTCCCGCACTGAGCCCACAACAACGCAGCACTCCTGCACTGAGCCCACAACAGAGCAGCACTCCTGCACTGAGCCCACAACAACGCTGCACTCCCGCACTGAGCCCACAACAACGCAGCACTCCCGCACTGAGCCCACAACAACACAGCACTCCCGCACTGAGCCCACAACAACACAGCACTCCCGCACTGAGCCCACAACAATGCAGCACTCCTGCGCTGAGCACACAACAATGCAGCACTCCTGCGCTGAGCACACAACACAGCACTCCCGCACTGAGCCCACAACAATGCAGCACTCCTGTGCTGAGCCCACAACAACGTAGCGCGCCTGCACTGAGCCCACAACAATGCAGCACTCCCGTGCTGAGCCGACCACAATGCAGCAGTCCCGCACTGAGCCCACAACAACGCAGCAATCCCGTGCTGAGCCCACAAAAAAGCAGCACTCCCGCGCTGAGCCCACAACAACGCAGCACTGCCGCACTGAGCCGACAACAACGCAGCACTGCCGCACTGAGCCGACAACAACGCAGCACTCCCGCACTGAGCCCACAACAACGCAGCACTCCCGCACTGAGCCCACAACAATGCAGCACTCCCGCACTGAGCCCACAACAATGTACCACTCCCGCATTGACCCCACAACAACTCAGCACTCCCACACTGAGCCCACAACAATGCAGCACTCCCGCACTGAGCCCACAACAATGCAGCACTCCCGCACTGAACCCACAACAACACAGCACTCCCGCACTGAGCCCCCAACAACACAGCACTCCCACACTGAGCCCACAACAACGCAGCACTCCCGCATTGAGCCCGCAACAACGCAGCACTCCCGCACTGAACCCACAACAACACAGCACTCCCGCACTGAGCCCACAACAACGCAGCACTCCCGCACTGAGCCCACAACAACGCAGCACTCCCGCACTGAGCCCACAACAACGCAGCACACTCACACTGAGCCCACAACAACACAGCACTCCCGCACTGAGCCCACAACAGGGCAGCACTCCCGCACTGAGCCCACAACAACGCTGCACTCCCGCACTGAGCCCACAACAACGCAGCACTCCCGCGCTGAGCCCACAACAGAGCAGCACTCCCGCACTGAGCCCACAACAACGCAGCACTCCCGCACTGAGCCCACAACAGGGCAGCACTTCCGCACTGAGCCCACAACAGGGCAGCACTTCCGCACTGAGCCCACAACAACGCTGCACTCCCGCACTGAGCCCACAACAACGCTGCACTCCCGCACTGAGCCCACAACAACGCAGCACTCCCGCACTGAGCCCACAACAGGGCAGCACTCCCGCACGGAGCCCACAACAATGCAGCACTCCCGCACTGAGCCCACAACAACGCTGCACTCCCGCGCTGAGCCCACAACAACGCAGCACTCCCGCACTGAGCCCACAACAACGCAGCACTCCCGCACTGAGCCCACAACAACGCAGCACTCCCGCACTGAGCCCACAACAATGCAGCACTCCCGCACTGAGACCACAACAACGTACCACTCCCGCATTGAGCCCACAACTCAGCAGCACTCCCGCTCTCAGCCCACACCAATGCAGCACTCCCGCAGAGCCCACAACAATGCAGCAGAGCCGCGCTGAGCCGACAACAACGCAGCACGCCCGCACTGAGCCCACAACTCAGCAGCACTCCCGCGCTGAGCCCACAACAATGCACCACTCCTGCGCTGAGCCCACAACAACGTAGCACGCCTGTACTGAGCCCACAACAACGCAGCACTCCCGTGCTGAGCCGACAACAACGCCGCTCTCCCGTGCTGAGCCCACAACAACGCAGCACTCCCGCGCTGAGCAACCAACTACGCAGCACTCCCGCACTGAGCCCACAATGTAGCACTCCCGCGCTGAGCCCACAACAACGCAGCACTCCCGCACTGAGCCCACTACAACGCAGCACTCCCGCACTGAGCCCACAACAATGCAGCACTCCCGCACTGAGCCCACAACAACGCTGCACTCCCGCACTGAGCCCACAACAACACAGCACTCCCGCACTGAGCCCACAACAACGCAGCACTCCCGCACTGAGCCCACAACAACGTAGCACTCCCGCACAGAGTCCACAACAACGCAGCACTCCCGCACTGAGCCCACAACAACGCAGCACTCCTGCACTGAGCCCACAACAGGGCAGCACTCCCGCACTGAGCCCACAACAACGCTGCACTCCCGCACTGAGCCCACAACAACGCAGCACTCCCGCACTGAGCCCACAACAACACAGCACTCCCGCACTGAGCCCACAACAACACAGCACTCCCGCACTGAGCCCACAACAATGCAGCACTCCTGCGCTGAGCACACAACAATGCAGCACTCCTGCGCTGAGCACACAACACAGCACTCCCGCACTGAGCCCACAACAATGCAGCACTCCTGTGCTGAGCCCACAACAACGTAGCGCGCCTGCACTGAGCCCACAACAATGCAGCACTCCCGTGCTGAGCCGACAACAACGCAGCAGTCCCGCACTGAGCCCACAACAACGCAGCAATCCCGTGCTGAGCCCACAAAAAAGCAGCACTCCCGCGCTGAGCCCACAACAACGCAGCACTGCCGCACTGAGCCGACAACAACGCAGCACTGCCGCACTGAGCCGACAACAACGCAGCACTCCCGCATTGACCCCACAACAACTCAGCACTCCCACACTGAGCCCACAACAATGCAGCACTCCCGCACTGAACCCACAACAACACAGCACTCCCGCACTGAGCCCCCAACAACACAGCACTCCCACACTGAGCCCACAACAACGCAGCACTCCCGCATTGAGCCCGCAACAACGCAGCGCTCCCGCACTGAACCCACAACAACACAGCACTCCCGCACTGAGCCCACAACAACGCAGCACTCCCGCACTGAGCCCACAACAACGCAGCACTCCCGCACTGAGCCCACAACAACGCAGCACACTCACACTGAGCCCACAACAACACAGCACTCCCGCACTGAGCCCACAACAACGCAGCACTCCCGCACTGAGCCCACAACAACGCAGCACTCCCGCGCTGAGCCCACAACAACGCAGCACTCCCGCACTGAGCCCACAACAACGCAGCACTCCCGCACTGAGCCCACAACAACGCAGCACTCCCGCACTGAGCCCACAACAACGCAGCACTCCCGCACTGAGCCCACAACAACACAGCACACTCACACTGAGCCCACGACAACGCAACACTCTCGCACTGAGCCCACAACAATGTAGCACTCCCGCACTGAGCCGTCAACAACGCCGCACTCCTGCACTGAGCCCACAACACAGGAGCACACCCGCACTGTACCCACAACAACGCAGCACCCCCACGCTGAGCTGACGACAACGCAGCACTACCGCACTGAGCCAACAAAACAGCAGGACTCCCGCGCTGAACCCACAACAATGCAGCACTCCCGCACTGAGCCCACAACAACGCAGCACTCCCGCACTGAGCCCACATCAATGCAGCACTTCCGCACTGAGCCCACAACAAAGCAGCACTCCCGCACTGAGCCCACAACAACACAGCACTCCCGCACTGAGCCCACAACAACACAGCACTCCCACACTGAGCCCACAACAACGCAGCACTCCTGCACTGAGCCCACAACACAGGAGCACACCCGCACTGTACCCACAACAACGCAGCACCCCCACGCTGAGCTGACGACATCGCAGCACTACCGCACTGAGCCAACAAAACAGCAGGACTCCCGCGCTGAACCCACAACAATGCAGCACTCCCGCACTGAGCCCACAACAACGCAGCACTCCCGCACTGAGCCCACATCAATGCAGCACTTCCGCACTGAGCCCACAACAATGCAGCACTCCCGCACTGAGCCCACAACAACGCCGCACTCCCGCACTGAGCCCACAACAACACAGCACTCCCACACTGAGCCCACAACAACGCAGCACTCCCGCACTGAGCCCACAACAATGCAGCACTCCCGCACTGAGACCACAACAACGTACCACTCCCGCATTGAGCCCACAACTCAGCAGCACTCCCGCTCTCAGCCCACACCAATGCAGCACTCCCGCAGAGCCCACAACAATGCAGCAGAGCCGCGCTGAGCCGACAACAACGCAGCACGCCCGCACTGAGCCCACAACTCAGCAGCACTCCCGCGCTGAGCCCACAACAATGCACCACTCCTGCGCTGAGCCCACAACAACGTAGCACGCCTGTACTGAGCCCACAACAACGCAGCACTCCCGTGCTGAGCCGACAACAACGCCGCTCTCCCGTGCTGAGCCCACAACAACGCAGCACTCCCGCGCTGAGCAACCAACTACGCAGCACTCCCGCACTGAGCCCACAATGTAGCACTCCCGCGCTGAGCCCACAACAACGCAGCACTCACGCACTGAGCCCACTACAACGCAGCACTCCCGCACTGAGCCCACAACAACGCAGCACTCCCGCACGGAGCCCACAACAACGCAGCACTCCCCCGCACTGAGCCCACAACAACGCAGCACTCCCGCACTGAGCCCACAACAACGCAGCACTCCCGCACTGAGCCCACAACGCAGCACTCCCGCACTGAGCCCACAACAACGCAGCACTCCCGCACTGAGCCCACAACAACGCAGCACTCCCGCACTGAGCCCACAACAACGCAGCACTCCCGCACTGAGCCCACAACAACGCAGCACTCCCGCACTGATCCCACAACAACGCAGCACTCCCGCGCTGAGCCCACAACAATGCACCACTCCTGCGCTGAGCCCACAACAACGTAGCACGCCTGGACTGAGCCCACAACAACGCAGCACTCCCGTGCTGAGCCGACAACAACGCCGCTCTCCCGTGCTGAGCCCACAACAACGCAGCACTCCCGCGCTGAGCAACCAACTACGCAGCACTCCCGCACTGAGCCCACAACGTAGCACTCCCGCGCTGAGCCCACAACAACGCAGCACTCCCGCACTGAGCCCACTACAACGCAGCACTCCCGCACTGAGCCCACAACAACGCAGCACTCCCGCACTGAGCCCACAACAACGCAGCACTCCCGCACTGAGCCCACAACAACGCAGCACTCCCGCACTGAGCCCACAACAACGCAGCACTCCCGCACTGAGCCCACAACACAGGAGCACACCCGCACTGTACCCACAACAACGCAGCACCCCCACGCTGAGTTGACGACAACGCAGCACTCCCGCGCTGAGCCCACAACAATGCAGCACTCTCGCACTGAGCCCACAACAACACAGCACTCCCACACTGAGCCCACAACAACGCAGCACTCCCACACTCAGCCCACAACAATGCAGCACTCCCGCACTGAACCCACAACAACACAGCACTCCCGCACTGAGCCCACAACAACGCAGCACTCCCGCACTGAACCCACAACAACACAGCACTCCCGCACTGAGCCCACAACAACGCAGCACTCCCGCACTGAGCCCACAACAACGCAGCACTCACACTGAGCCCACAACAATGCAGCACTCTCACACTGAGCCCACGACAACGCAACACTCTCGCACTGAGCCCACAACAATGTAGCACTCCCGCACTGAGCCGTCAACAACACAGCACTCCTGCACTGAGCCCACAACACAGCAGTTCAACACTGAGCCCACAATACAGGAGCACACCCGCACTGTACCCACAACAACGCAGCACCCCCACGCTGAGCTGACGACAACGCAGCACTCCCGCGCTGAGCCCACAACAATGCAGCACTCCCGCACTGAGCCCACAACAATGTACCACTCCCGCATTGACCCCACAACAACTCAGCACTCCCACACTGAGCCCACAACAACGCAGCACTCCCGCACTGAGCCCACAACAATGCAGCACTCCCGCACTGAACCCACAACAACACAGCACTCCCGCACTGAGCCCCCAACAACACAGCACTCCCACACTGAGCCCACAACAACGCAGCACTCCCGCACTGAGCCCACAACAACGCAGCACTCTCACACTGAGCCCACAACAACGCAGCACTCTCACACTGAGCCCACGACAACGCAACACTCTCGCACTGAGCCCACAACAGTGTAGCACTCCCGCACTGAGCCGTCAACAACGCAGCACTCCTGCACTGAGCCCACAACACAGGAGCACACCCGCACTGTACCCACAACAACGCAGCACCCCCACGCTGAGCTGACGACAACGCAGCACTACCGCACTGAGCCAACAAAACAGCAGTATTCCCGCGCAGAACCCACAACAATGCAGCACTCCCGCACTGAGCCCACAACAACGCAGCACTCCCGCACTGAGCCCACATCAATGCAGCACTGAGCCCACAACAATGCAGCACTCCCGCACTGAGCCCACAACAATGCAGCACTCCCGCACTGAGCCGACAACAACACAGCACTCCCACACTGAGCCCACAACAACGCAGCACTCCCGCACTGAGCCCACAACAACGCAGCACTCCCGCACTGAGCCCACAACAACGCAGCACTCCCGCACTGAGCCCACAACAACGCAGCACTCCCGCACTGAGCCCACAACAACGCAGCACTCCCGCACTGAGCCCACAACAACGCAGCACTCCCGCACTGAGCCCACAACAACGCAGCACTCCCGCACTGAGCCCACAACGCAGCACTCCCGCACTGAGCCCACAACAACGCAGCACTCCCGCACTGAGCCCACAACAACGCAGCACTCCCGCACTGAGCCCACAACAACGCAGCACTCCCGCACTGAGCCCACAACAACGCAGCACTCCCGCACTGAGCCCACAACAACGCAGCACTCCCGCGCTGAGCCCACAACAATGCACCACTCCTGCGCTGAGCCCACAACAACGTAGCACGCCTGTACTGAGCCCACAACAACGCAGCACTCCCGTGCTGAGCCGACAACAACGCCGCTCTCCCGTGCTGAGCCCACAACAACGCAGCACTCCCGCGCTGAGCAACCAACTACGCAGCACTCCCGCACTGAGCCCACAACGTAGCACTCCCGCGCTGAGCCCACAACAACGCAGCACTCCCGCACTGAGCCCACTACAACGCAGCACTCCCGCACTGAGCCCACAACAACGCAGCACTCCCGCACTGAGCCCACAACAACGCAGCACTCCCGCACTGAGCCCACAACAACGCAGCACTCCCGCACTGAGCCCACAACAACGCAGCAGTCCCGCACTGAGCCCACAACAACGCAGCACTCCCGCACTGAGCCCACAACACAGGAGCACACCCGCACTGTACCCACAACAACGCAGCACCCCCACGCTGAGTTGACGACAACGCAGCACTCCCGCGCTGAGCCCACAACAATGCAGCACTCCCGCACTGAGCCCACAACAACACAGCACTCCCACACTGAGCCCACAACAACGCAGCACTCCCACACTCAGCCCACAACAATGCAGCACTCCCGCACTGAACCCACAACAACACAGCACTCCCGCACTGAGCCCACAACAACGCAGCACTCCCGCACTGAACCCACAACAACACAGCACTCCCGCACTGAGCCCACAACAACGCAGCACTCCCGCACTGAGCCCACAACAACGCAGCACTCTCACACTGAGCCCACAACAATGCAGCACTCTCACACTGAGCCCACGACAACGCAACACTCTCGCACTGAGCCCACAACAATGTAGCACTCCCGCACTGAGCCGTCAACAACACAGCACTCCTGCACTGAGCCCACAACACAGGAGCACACCCGCACTGTACCCACAACAACGCAGCACCCCCACGCTGAGCTGATGATAACGCAGCACTCCCGCGCTGAGCCCACAACAATGCAGCACTCCCGCACTGAGCCCACAACAATGTACCACTCCCGCATTGACCCCACAACAACTCAGCACTCCCACACTGAGCCCACAACAACGCAGCACTCCCGCACTGAGCCCACAACAATGCAGCACTCCCGCACTGAACCCACAACAACACAGCACTCCCGCACTGAGCCCCCAACAACACAGCACTCCCACACTGAGCCCACAACAACGCAGCACTTCCGCATTGAGCCCACAACAACGCAGCACTCCCGCACTGAGCCCACAACAACGCAGCACTCTCACACTGAGCCCACAACAACGCAGCACTCTCACACTGAGCCCACGACAACGCAACACTCTCGCACTGAGCCCACAACAATGTAGCACTCCCGCACTGAGCCGTCAACAACGCAGCACTCCTGCACTGAGCCCACAACACAGGAGCACACCCGCACTGTACCCACAACAACGCAGCACCCCCACGCTGAGCTGACGAGAACGCAGCACTACCGCACTGAGCCAACAAAACAGCAGGATTCCCGCGCTGAACCCACAACAATGCAGCACTCCCGCACTGAGCCCACAACAACGCAGCACTCCCGCACTGAGCCCACATCAATGCAGCACTCCCACACTGAGCCCACAACAACGCAGCACTCCCGCACTGAGCCCACAACAATGCAGCACTCCCGCACTGAGACCACAACAACGTACCACTCCCGCATTGAGCCCACAACTCAGCAGCACTCCCGCTCTCAGCCCACACCAATGCAGCACTCCCGCAGAGCCCACAACAATGCAGCAGAGCCGCGCTGAGCCGACAACAACGCAGCACGCCCGCACTGAGCCCACAACTCAGCAGCACTCCCGCGCTGAGCCCACAACAATGCACCACTCCTGCGCTGAGCCCACAACAACGTAGCACGCCTGTACTGAGCCCACAACAACGCAGCACTCCCGTGCTGAGCCGACAACAACGCCGCTCTCCCGTGCTGAGCCCACAACAACGCAGCACTCCCGCGCTGAGCAACCAACTACGCAGCACTCCCGCACTGAGCCCACAATGTAGCACTCCCGCGCTGAGCCCACAACAACGCAGCACTCACGCACTGAGCCCACTACAACGCAGCACTCCCGCACTGAGCCCACAACAACGCAGCACTCCCGCACGGAGCCCACAACAACGCAGCACTCCCCCGCACTGAGCCCACAACAACGCAGCACTCCCGCACTGAGCCCACAACAACGCAGCACTCCCGCACTGAGCCCACAACGCAGCACTCCCGCACTGAGCCCACAACAACGCAGCACTCCCGCACTGAGCCCACAACAACGCAGCACTCCCGCACTGAGCCCACAACAACGCAGCACTCCCGCACTGAGCCCACAACAACGCAGCACTCCCGCACTGATCCCACAACAACGCAGCACTCCCGCGCTGAGCCCACAACAATGCACCACTCCTGCGCTGAGCCCACAACAACGTAGCACGCCTGGACTGAGCCCACAACAACGCAGCACTCCCGTGCTGAGCCGACAACAACGCCGCTCTCCCGTGCTGAGCCCACAACAACGCAGCACTCCCGCGCTGAGCAACCAACTACGCAGCACTCCCGCACTGAGCCCACAACGTAGCACTCCCGCGCTGAGCCCACAACAACGCAGCACTCCCGCACTGAGCCCACTACAACGCAGCACTCCCGCACTGAGCCCACAACAACGCAGCACTCCCGCACTGAGCCCACAACAACGCAGCACTCCCGCACTGAGCCCACAACAACGCAGCACTCCCGCACTGAGCCCACAACAACGCAGCACTCCCGCACTGAGCCCACAACACAGGAGCACACCCGCACTGTACCCACAACAACGCAGCACCCCCACGCTGAGTTGACGACAACGCAGCACTCCCGCGCTGAGCCCACAACAATGCAGCACTCTCGCACTGAGCCCACAACAACACAGCACTCCCACACTGAGCCCACAACAACGCAGCACTCCCACACTCAGCCCACAACAATGCAGCACTCCCGCACTGAACCCACAACAACACAGCACTCCCGCACTGAGCCCACAACAACGCAGCACTCCCGCACTGAACCCACAACAACACAGCACTCCCGCACTGAGCCCACAACAACGCAGCACTCCCGCACTGAGCCCACAACAACGCAGCACTCACACTGAGCCCACAACAATGCAGCACTCTCACACTGAGCCCACGACAACGCAACACTCTCGCACTGAGCCCACAACAATGTAGCACTCCCGCACTGAGCCGTCAACAACACAGCACTCCTGCACTGAGCCCACAACACAGCAGTTCAACACTGAGCCCACAATACAGGAGCACACCCGCACTGTACCCACAACAACGCAGCACCCCCACGCTGAGCTGACGACAACGCAGCACTCCCGCGCTGAGCCCACAACAATGCAGCACTCCCGCACTGAGCCCACAACAATGTACCACTCCCGCATTGACCCCACAACAACTCAGCACTCCCACACTGAGCCCACAACAACGCAGCACTCCCGCACTGAGCCCACAACAATGCAGCACTCCCGCACTGAACCCACAACAACACAGCACTCCCGCACTGAGCCCCCAACAACACAGCACTCCCACACTGAGCCCACAACAACGCAGCACTCCCGCACTGAGCCCACAACAACGCAGCACTCTCACACTGAGCCCACAACAACGCAGCACTCTCACACTGAGCCCACGACAACGCAACACTCTCGCACTGAGCCCACAACAGTGTAGCACTCCCGCACTGAGCCGTCAACAACGCAGCACTCCTGCACTGAGCCCACAACACAGGAGCACACCCGCACTGTACCCACAACAACGCAGCACCCCCACGCTGAGCTGACGACAACGCAGCACTACCGCACTGAGCCAACAAAACAGCAGTATTCCCGCGCAGAACCCACAACAATGCAGCACTCCCGCACTGAGCCCACAACAACGCAGCACTCCCGCACTGAGCCCACATCAATGCAGCACTGAGCCCACAACAATGCAGCACTCCCGCACTGAGCCCACAACAATGCAGCACTCCCGCACTGAGCCGACAACAACACAGCACTCCCACACTGAGCCCACAACAACGCAGCACTCCCGCACTGAGCCCACAACAACGCAGCACTCCCGCACTGAGCCCACAACAACGCAGCACTCCCGCACTGAGCCCACAACAACGCAGCACTCCCGCACTGAGCCCACAACAACGCAGCACTCCCGCACTGAGCCCACAACAACGCAGCACTCCCGCACTGAGCCCACAACAACGCAGCACTCCCGCACTGAGCCCACAACGCAGCACTCCCGCACTGAGCCCACAACAACGCAGCACTCCCGCACTGAGCCCACAACAACGCAGCACTCCCGCACTGAGCCCACAACAACGCAGCACTCCCGCACTGAGCCCACAACAACGCAGCACTCCCGCACTGAGCCCACAACAACGCAGCACTCCCGCGCTGAGCCCACAACAATGCACCACTCCTGCGCTGAGCCCACAACAACGTAGCACGCCTGTACTGAGCCCACAACAACGCAGCACTCCCGTGCTGAGCCGACAACAACGCCGCTCTCCCGTGCTGAGCCCACAACAACGCAGCACTCCCGCGCTGAGCAACCAACTACGCAGCACTCCCGCACTGAGCCCACAACGTAGCACTCCCGCGCTGAGCCCACAACAACGCAGCACTCCCGCACTGAGCCCACTACAACGCAGCACTCCCGCACTGAGCCCACAACAACGCAGCACTCCCGCACTGAGCCCACAACAACGCAGCACTCCCGCACTGAGCCCACAACAACGCAGCACTCCCGCACTGAGCCCACAACAACGCAGCAGTCCCGCACTGAGCCCACAACAACGCAGCACTCCCGCACTGAGCCCACAACACAGGAGCACACCCGCACTGTACCCACAACAACGCAGCACCCCCACGCTGAGTTGACGACAACGCAGCACTCCCGCGCTGAGCCCACAACAATGCAGCACTCCCGCACTGAGCCCACAACAACACAGCACTCCCACACTGAGCCCACAACAACGCAGCACTCCCACACTCAGCCCACAACAATGCAGCACTCCCGCACTGAACCCACAACAACACAGCACTCCCGCACTGAGCCCACAACAACGCAGCACTCCCGCACTGAACCCACAACAACACAGCACTCCCGCACTGAGCCCACAACAACGCAGCACTCCCGCACTGAGCCCACAACAACGCAGCACTCTCACACTGAGCCCACAACAATGCAGCACTCTCACACTGAGCCCACGACAACGCAACACTCTCGCACTGAGCCCACAACAATGTAGCACTCCCGCACTGAGCCGTCAACAACACAGCACTCCTGCACTGAGCCCACAACACAGGAGCACACCCGCACTGTACCCACAACAACGCAGCACCCCCACGCTGAGCTGATGATAACGCAGCACTCCCGCGCTGAGCCCACAACAATGCAGCACTCCCGCACTGAGCCCACAACAATGTACCACTCCCGCATTGACCCCACAACAACTCAGCACTCCCACACTGAGCCCACAACAACGCAGCACTCCCGCACTGAGCCCACAACAATGCAGCACTCCCGCACTGAACCCACAACAACACAGCACTCCCGCACTGAGCCCCCAACAACACAGCACTCCCACACTGAGCCCACAACAACGCAGCACTTCCGCATTGAGCCCACAACAACGCAGCACTCCCGCACTGAGCCCACAACAACGCAGCACTCTCACACTGAGCCCACAACAACGCAGCACTCTCACACTGAGCCCACGACAACGCAACACTCTCGCACTGAGCCCACAACAATGTAGCACTCCCGCACTGAGCCGTCAACAACGCAGCACTCCTGCACTGAGCCCACAACACAGGAGCACACCCGCACTGTACCCACAACAACGCAGCACCCCCACGCTGAGCTGACGAGAACGCAGCACTACCGCACTGAGCCAACAAAACAGCAGGATTCCCGCGCTGAACCCACAACAATGCAGCACTCCCGCACTGAGCCCACAACAACGCAGCACTCCCGCACTGAGCCCACATCAATGCAGCACTGAGCCCACAACAATGCAGCACTCCCGCACTGAGCCCACAACAATGCAGCACTCCCGCACTGAGCCGACAACAACACAGCACTCCCACACTGAGCCCACAACAACGCAGCACTCCCGCACTGAGCCCACAACAACACAGCACTCCCGCACTGAGCCCACAACAACGTACCACTCCCGCATTGAGCCCACAACAACACAACACTCCCGCACTGAGCCCACAACAACGCAGCAGTCCCACACTGAGCCCACAACAGGGCAGCAGTCCCACACTGGGCCCACAAAAAGCAGCACTCCCGCACTGAGCCGACAACAACGGAGCACACCCGCACTGAGCCCACAACAACGCAGCACTCCCGCACTGAGCCCACAACAATGCAGCACTCCCGCACTAATCAACAACACAGCAGCACTCCCGCACTGAGCCCACAACAACGCAGCACTCCCGCACTGAGCCGACAACAACGGAGCACTCCCGAACTGAGCCCACAACAACGCAGCACACCCGCACTGAGCCCACAACAACGCAGCACTCCCGCACAGAGCCCACAACAACGCTGCACTCCCGCACTGAGCCCACAACAACGCTGCACTCCCGCACTGAGCCCACAACAACGCAGCACTCCCGCACTGAGCCCACAACAGGGCAGCACTCCCGCACTGAGCCCACAACAATGTACCACTCCCGCATTGACCCCACAACAACTCAGCACTCCCACACTGAGCCCACAACAACGCAGCACTCCCGCACTGAGCCCACAACAATGCAGCACTCCCGCACTGAACCCACAACAACACAGCACTCCCGCACTGAGCCCCCAACAACACAGCACTCCCACACTGAGCCCACAACAACGCAGCACTTCCGCATTGAGCCCACAACAACGCAGCACTCCCGCACTGAGCCCACAACAACGCAGCACTCTCACACTGAGCCCACAACAACGCAGCACTCTCACACTGAGCCCACGACAACGCAACACTCTCGCACTGAGCCCACAACAATGTAGCACTCCCGCACTGAGCCGTCAACAACGCAGCACTGCTGCACTGAGCCCACAACACAGGAGCACACCCGCACTGTACCCACAACAACGCAGCACCCCCACGCTGAGCTGACGACAACGCAGCACTACCGCACTGAGCCAACAAAACAGCAGGATTCCCGCGCTGAACCCACAACAATGCAGCACTCCCGCACTGAGCCCACAACAACGCAGCACTCCCGCACTGAGCCCACATCAATGCAGCACTGAGCCCACAACAATGCAGCACTCCCGCACTGAGCCCACAACAATGCAGCACTCCCGCACTGAGCCGACAACAACACAGCACTCCCACACTGAGCCCACAACAACGCAGCACTCCCGCACTGAGCCCACAACAACGCAGCACTCCCGCACTGAGCCCACAACAACGTACCACTCCCGCATTGAGCCCACAACAACACAACACTCCCGCACTGAGCCCACAACAACGCAGCAGTCCCACACTGAGCCCACAACAGGGCAGCAGTCCCACACTGGGCCCACAAAAAGCAGCACTCCCGCACTGAGCCGACAACAACGGAGCACACCCGCACTGAGCCCACAACAACGCAGCACTCCCGCACTGAGCCCACAACAATGCAGCACTCCCGCACTAATCAACAACACAGCAGCACTCTCACACTGAGCCCACAACAATGCAGCACTCTCACACTGAGCCCACGACAACGCAACACTCTCGCACTGAGCCCACAACAACGCAGCACTCCCGCACTGAGCCCACAACAATGCAGCACTCCCGCACTAATCAACAACACAGCAGCACTGCCGCACTGAGCCCACAACAACGCAGCACTCCCGCACTGAGCCGACAACAACGGAGCACTCCCGAACTGAGCCCACAACAACGCAGCACACCCGCACTGAGCCCACAACAACGCAGCACTCCCGCACAGAGCCCACAACAACGCTGCACTCCCGCACTGAGCCCACAACAACGCTGCACTCCCGCACTGAGCCCACAACAACGCAGCACTCCCGCACTGAGCCCACAACAGGGCAGCACTCCCGCACTGAGCCCACAACAATGTACCACTCCCGCATTGACCCCACAACAACTCAGCACTCCCACACTGAGCCCACAACAACGCAGCACTCCCGCACTGAGCCCACAACAATGCAGCACTCCCGCACTGAACCCACAACAACACAGCACTCCCGCACTGAGCCCCCAACAACACAGCACTCCCACACTGAGCCTACAACAACGCAGCACTTCCGCATTGAGCCCACAACAACGCAGCACTCCCGCACTGAGCCCACAACAACGCAGCACTCTCACACTGAGCCCACAACAACGCAGCACTCTCACACTGAGCCCACGACAACGCAACACTCTCGCACTGAGCCCACAACAATGTAGCACTCCCGCACTGAGCCGTCAACAACGCAGCACTCCTGCACTGAGCCCACAACACAGGAGAACACCCGCACTGTACCCACAACAACGCAGCACCCCCACGCTGAGCTGACGACAACGCAGCACTACCGCACTGAGCCAACAAAACAGCAGGATTCCCGCGCTGAACCCACAACAATGCAGCACTCCCGCACTGAGCCCACAACAACGCAGCACTCCCGCACTGAGCCCACATCAATGCAGCACTGAGCCCACAACAATGCAGCACTCCCGCACTGAGCCCACAACAATGCAGCACTCCCGCACTGAGCCGACAACAACACAGCACTCCCACACTGAGCCCACAACAACGCAGCACTCCCGCACTGAGCCCACAACAACGCAGCACTCCCGCGCTGAGCCCACAACAACGTACCACTCCCGCATTGAGCCCACAACAACACAACACTCCCGCACTGAGCCCACAACAACGCAGCAGTCCCACACTGAGCACACAACAGGGCAGCAGTCCCACACTGGGCCCACAAAAAGCAGCACTCCCGCACTGAGCCGACAACAACGGAGCACACCCGCACTGAGCCCACAACAACGCAGCACTCCCGCACAGAGCCCACAACAACGCTGCACTCCCGCACTGAGCCCACAACAACGCTGCACTCCCGCACTGAGCCCACAACAACGCAGCACTCCCGCACTGAGCCCACAACAACGCAGCACTCCCGCACTGAGCCCACAACAATGTACCACTCCCGCATTGACCCCACAACAACTCAGCACTCCCACACTGAGCCCACAACAACGCAGCACTCCCGCACTGAGCCCACAACAATGCAGCACTCCCGCACTGAACCCACAACAACACAGCACTCCCGCACTGAGCCCCCAACAACACAGCACTCCCACACTGAGCCCACAACAACGCAGCACTTCCGCATTGAGCCCACAACAACGCAGCACTCCCGCACTGAGCCCACAACAACGCAGCACTCTCACACTGAGCCCACAACAACGCAGCACTCTCACACTGAGCCCACGACAACGCAACACTCTCGCACTGAGCCCACAACAATGTAGCACTCCCGCACTGAGCCGTCAACAACGCAGCACTCCTGCACTGAGCCCACAACACAGGAGCACACCCGCACTGTACCCACAACAACGCAGCACCCCCACGCTGAGCTGACGACAACGCAGCACGACCGCACTGAGCCAACAAAACAGCAGGATTCCCGCGCTGAACCCACAACAATGCAGCACTCCCGCACTGAGCCCACAACAACGCAGCACTCCCGCACTGAGCCCACATCAATGCAGCACTGAGCCCACAACAATGCAGCACTCCCGCACTGAGCCCACAACAATGCAGCACTCCCGCACTGAGCCGACAACAACACAGCACTCCCACACTGACCCCACAACAACGCAGCACTCCCGCACTGAGCCCACAACAACGCAGCACTCCCGCACTGAGCCCACAACAACGCAGCACTCCCGCACTGAGCCCACAACAACGTACCACTCCCGCATTGAGCCCACAACAACACAACACTCCCGCACTGAGCCCACAACAACGCAGCAGTCCCACACTGAGCCCACAACAGGGCAGCAGTCCCACACTGGGCCCACAAAAAGCAGCACTCCCGCACTGAGCCGACAACAACGCAGCACTCCCGCACTGAGCCCACAACAATGCAGCACTCCCGCACTAATCAACAACACAGCAGCACTCCCGCACTGAGCCCACAACAACGCAGCACTCCCGCACTGAGCCGACAACAACGGAGCACTCCCGAACTGAGCCCACAACAACGCAGCACACCCGCACTGAGCCCACAACAACGCAGCACTCCCGCACAGAGCCCACAACAACGCTGCACTCCCGCACTGAGCCCACAACAACGCTGCACTCCCGCACTGAGCCCACAACAACGCAGCACACCCGCACTGAGCCCACAACAACGCAGCACTCCCGCACTGAGCCCACAACAGAGCAGCACTCCCGCACTGAGCCCACAACAGGGCAGCACTCCCGCACTGAGCCCACAACAGGGCAGCACTCCCGCACTGAGCCCACAACAACGCTGCACTCCCGCACTGAGCCCACAACAACGCAGCACTCCCGCACTGAGCCCACAACGGGGCAGCACTCCCGCACTGAGCCCACAACAGGGCAGCACTCCCGCACTGAGCCCACAACAACGCTGCACTCCCGCACTGAGCCCACAACAACACAGCACTCCCGCACTGAGCCCACAACAATGCAGCACTCCTGCGCTGAGCACACAACAATGCAGCATTCCTGCGCTGAGCACACAACACAGCACTCCCGCACTGAGCCCACAACAATGCAGCACTCCTGTGCTGAGCCCACAACAACGTAGCGTGCCTGCACTGAGCCCACAACAACGCAGCACTCCCGTGCTGAGCCGACAACAACGCAGCTCTTCCGCGCTGAGCCGACAACAACGCAGCACTCCCATGCTGAGCCCACAAAAAAGCAGCACTCCCGCGCTGAGCCCACAACAACGCAGCACTGCCGCACTGAGCCGACAACAACGCAGCACTCCCGCACTGAGCCCACAACAACGCAGCACTCCCGCATTGACCCCACAACAACTCAGCACTCCCACACTGAGCCGACAACAACGCAGCACGCCCACACTGAGCCCACAACAATGCAGCACTCCCACACTGAGCCCACAACAATGCAGCACTCCCGCACTGAGCCCACAACAATGTACCACTCCCGCATTGACCCCACAACAACTCAGCACTCCCACACTGAGCCCATAACAATGCAGCACTCCCGCACTGAAACCACAACAACACAGCACTCCCGCACTGAGCCCCCAACAACACAGCACTCCCACACTGAGCCCACAACAACGCAGCACTCCCGCATTGAGCCCACAACAACGCAGCACTCCCGCACTGAGCCCACAACAACGCAGCACTCTCACACTGAGCCCACAACAACGCAGCACTCTCACACTGAGCCCACGACAACGCAACACTCTCGCACTGAGCCCACAACAATGTAGCACTCCCGCACTGAGCCGTCAACAACGCAGCACTCCTGCACTGAGCCCACAACACAGGAGCACACCCGCACTGTACCCACAACAACGCAGCACCCCCACGCTGAGCTGACGACAACGCAGCACTACCGCATTGAGCCAACAAAACAGCAGGACTCCCGCGCTGAACCCACAACAATGCAGCACTCCCGCACTGAGCCCACAACAACGCAGCACTCCCGCACTGAGCCCACATCAATGCAGCACTTCCGCACTGAGCCCACAACAATGCAGCACTCCCGCACTGAGCCCACAACAACGCAGCACTCCCGCACTGAGCCCACAACAACACAGCACTCCCACACTGAGCCCACAACAACGTACCACTCCCGCATTGAGCCCACAACAACACAACACTCCCGTGCTGAGCCAACAACAATGCAGCTCTCCCGCGCTGAGCCCACAACAACGCAGCACTCCCGCGCTGAGCAACGAACAACGCAGCACTCCCGCACCGAGCCCACAACAACGCAGCACTCCCGCACTGAGCCCACAACGTAGCACTCCCGCACTGAGCCCACAACAACGCAGCACTCCCGCACTGAGCCCACAACAACGCAGCACTCCCGCACTGAACCCACAACAACGCAGCACTCCCGCACTGAGCCCACAACAACGCAGCACTCCCGCGCTGGGCCCACAACAACGTAGCACGCCCGCACTGAGCCCACAACAACGCAGCACTCCCGCACTGAGCCCACAACAACGCAGCACTCCCGCGCTGAGCAACCAACAACGCAGCACTCCCGCACTGAGCCCACAACAACGCATCACTCCCGCACTGAGCCCACAACAACGCAGCACTCCCGCACTGAGCCCACAACGCAGCACTCCCGCACTGAGCCCACTACAACGCAGCACTCCCGCACTGAGCCCACTACAACGCAGCACTCCCGCACTGAGCCCACAACAACGCAGCACTCCCGCACTGAGCCCACAACAACGCAGCACTCCCGCACTGAGCCCACAACAACGCAGCACTCCCGCACTGAGCCCACAACAACGCAGCACTCCCGCACTGAGCCCACAACGACGCTGCACTCCCGCACTGAGCCCACAACAACGCAGCACTCCCGCACTGAGCCCACAACAACGCAGCACTCCCGCACTGAGACCACAACAGAGCAGCACTCCCGCACTGAGCCCACAACGGGGCAGCACTCCCGCACTGAGCCCACAACAGGGCAGCACTCCCGCACTGAGCCCACAACAACGCTGCACTCCCGCACTGAGCCCACAACAACACAGCACTCCCGCACTGAGCCCACAAGAATGCAGCACTCCTGTGCTGAGCCCACAACAACGTAGCGCGCCTGCACTGAGCCCACAACAACGCAGCTCTTCCGCGCTGAGCCCGCAACAACGCAGCACTCCTGTGCTGAGCCCACAAAAAAGGAGCACTCCCGCGCTGAGCCCACAACAACGCAGCACTGCCGCACTGAACCGACAACAACGCAGCACTCCCGCACTGAGCCGACAACAACGCAGCACTCCCACATTGAGCCCACAACAACGCAGCGCACCTGCACTGAGCCCACAACAACGCAGCACTCCCGTGCTGAGCCCACAACAACGCAGCACTGCCGCACTGAGCCCACAACAACGCAGCACTCCCGCACTGAGCCGACAACAACGCAGCACTCCCACATTGAGCCCACAACAACGCAGCACGCCTGCACGGAGCCCACAACAACGCAGCACTCCAGCACTGAGCCCACAACAACGCAGCACGCCTGCACTGAGCCCACAACAACGCAGCACTCCCGTGCTGAGCCAACAACAATGCAGCTCTCCCGCACTGAGCCCACAACAACGCAGCACTCCCGCACTGAGCCCACAACGTAGCACTCCCGCACTGAGCCCACAACAACGCAGCACACCCGCACTGAGCCCACAACAACGCAGCACTCCCGCACTGAGCCCACAACAACGCAGCACTCCCGCACTGAGCCCACAACGTAGCACTCCCGCACTGAGCCCACAACAACGCAGCACTGCCGCACTAAGCCCACAACAATGCAGCACTCCCGCACTGAGCCCACAACAACGCATCACTCCCGCACTGAGCCCACAACAACGCAGCACTCCCGCACTGAGCCCACAACAACGCAGCACTCCCGCACTGAGCCCACTACAACGCAGCACTCCCGCACTGAGCCCACTACAACGCAGCACTCCCGCACTGAGCCCACAACAACGCAGCACTCCCGCACTGAGCCCACAACAACGCAGCACTCCCGCACTGAGCCCACAACAACGCAGCACTCCCGCGCTGGTCCCACAACAACGTAGCACGCCCGCACTGAGCCCACAACAACGCAGCACTCCCGCACTGAGCCCACAACAACGCAGCACTCCCGCGCTGAGCAACCAACAACGCAGCACTCCCGCACTGAGCCCACAACAACGCATCACTCCCGCACTGAGCCCACAACGTAGCACTCCCGCACTGAGCCCACAACAACGCAGCACTGCCGCACTGAGCCCACAACAATGCAGCACTCCCGCACTGAGCCCACAACAACGCAGCACTCCCGCACTGAGCCCACAACAACGCAGCACTCCCGCACTGAGCCCACAACAACGCAGCACTCCCGCACTGAGCCCACAACAACGCAGCACTCCCGCACTGAGCCCACAACGACGCTGCACTCCCGCACTGAGCCCACAACGACGCAGCACTCCCGCACTGAGACCACAACAACGCAGCACTCCCGCACTGAGACCACAACAGAGCAGCACTCCCGCACTGAGCCCACAACGGGGCAGCACTCCCGCACTGAGCCCACAACAGGGCAGCACTCCCGCACTGAGCCCACAACAACGCTGCACTCCCGCACTGAGCCCACAACAACACAGCACTCCCGCACTGAGCCCACAAGAATGCAGCACTCCTGTGCTGAGCCCACAACAACGTAGCGCGCCTGCACTGAGCCCACAACAACGCAGCTCTTCCGCGCTGAGCCCGCAACAACGCAGCACTCCCGTGCTGAGCCCACAAAAAAGCAGCACTCCCGCGCTGAGCCCACAACAACGCAGCACTGCCGCACTGAGCCGACAACAACGCAGCACTCCCGCACTGAGCCGACAACAACGCAGCACTCCCGCATTGAGCCCACAACAACGCAGCGCGCCTGCACTGAGCCCACAACAACGCAGCACTCCCGTGCTGAGCCCGCAAAAACGCAGCACTCCTGCACTGAGCCCGCAACAACGCAGCTCTTCCGCGCTGAGCCCGCAACAACGCAGCACTCCCGTGCTGAGCCCACAAAAAAGCAGCACTCCCGCGCTGAGCCCACAACTACGCAGCACTGCCGCACTGAGCCGACAACAACGCAGCACTCCAGCACTGAGCCGACAACAACGCAGCACTCCCGCATTGAGCCCACAACAACGCAGCACGCCTGCACGGAGCCCACAACAACGCAGCACTCCAGCACTGAGCCCACAACAACGCAGCACGCCTGCACTGAGCCCACAACAACGCAGCACTCCCGTGCTGAGCCAACAACAATGCAGCTCTCCCGCACTGAGCCCACAACAACGCAGCACTCCCGCACTGAGCCCACAACGTAGCACTCCCGCACTGAGCCCACAACAACGCAGCACACCCGCACTGAGCCCACAACAACGCAGCACTCCCGCACTGAGCCCACAACAACGCAGCACTCCCGCACTGAGCCCACAACGTAGCACTCCCGCACTGAGCCCACAACAACGCAGCACTGCCGCACTAAGCCCACAACAATGCAGCACTCCCGCACTGAGCCCACAACAACGCATCACTCCCGCACTGAGCCCACAACAACGCAGCACTCCCGCACTGAGCCCACAACAACGCAGCACTCCCGCACTGAGCCCACTACAACGCAGCACTCCCGCACTGAGCCGACAACAACACAGCACTCCCACACTGAGCCCACAACAACGCAGCACTCCCGCACTGAGCCCACAACAACGCAGCACTCCCGCACTGAGCCCACAACAACGTACCACTCCCGCATTGAGCCCACAACAACACAACACTCCCGCACTGAGCCCACAACAACGCAGCAGTCCCACACTGAGCACACAACAGGGCAGCAGTCCCACACTGGGCCCACAAAAAGCAGCACTCCCGCACTGAGCCGACAACAACGGAGCACACCCGCACTGAGCCCACAACAACGCAGCACTCCCGCACAGAGCCCACAACAACGCTGCACTCCCGCACTGAGCCCACAACAACGCTGCACTCCCGCACTGAGCCCACAACAACGCAGCACTCCCGCACTGAGCCCACAACAACGCAGCACTCCCGCACTGAGCCCACAACAATGTACCACTCCCGCATTGACCCCACAACAACTCAGCACTCCCACACTGAGCCCACAACAACGCAGCACTCCCGCACTGAGCCCACAACAATGCAGCACTCCCGCACTGAACCCACAACAACACAGCACTCCCGCACTGAGCCCCCAACAACACAGCACTCCCACACTGAGCCCACAACAACGCAGCACTTCCGCATTGAGCCCACAACAACGCAGCACTCCCGCACTGAGCCCACAACAACGCAGCACTCTCACACTGAGCCCACAACAACGCAGCACTCTCACACTGAGCCCACGACAACGCAACACTCTCGCACTGAGCCCACAACAATGTAGCACTCCCGCACTGAGCCGTCAACAACGCAGCACTCCTGCACTGAGCCCACAACACAGGAGCACACCCGCACTGTACCCACAACAACGCAGCACCCCCACGCTGAGCTGACGACAACGCAGCACGACCGCACTGAGCCAACAAAACAGCAGGATTCCCGCGCTGAACCCACAACAATGCAGCACTCCCGCACTGAGCCCACAACAACGCAGCACTCCCGCACTGAGCCCACATCAATGCAGCACTGAGCCCACAACAATGCAGCACTCCCGCACTGAGCCCACAACAATGCAGCACTCCCGCACTGAGCCGACAACAACACAGCACTCCCACACTGACCCCACAGCAACGCAGCACTCCCGCACTGAGCCCACAACAACGCAGCACTCCCGCACTGAGCCCACAACAACGCAGCACTCCCGCACTGAGCCCACAACAACGTACCACTCCCGCATTGAGCCCACAACAACACAACACTCCCGCACTGAGCCCACAACAACGCAGCAGTCCCACACTGAGCCCACAACAGGGCAGCAGTCCCACACTGGGCCCACAAAAAGCAGCACTCCCGCACTGAGCCGACAACAACGGAGCACACCCGCACTGAGCCCACAACAACGCAGCACTCCCGCACTGAGCCCACAACAATGCAGCACTCCCGCACTAATCAACAACACAGCAGCACTCCCGCACTGAGCCCACAACAACGCAGCACTCCCGCACTGAGCCGACAACAACGGAGCACTCCCGAACTGAGCCCACAACAACGCAGCACACCCGCACTGAGCCCACAACAACGCAGCACTCCCGCACAGAGCCCACAACAACGCTGCACTCCCGCACTGAGCCCACAACAACGCTGCACTCCCGCACTGAGCCCACAACAACGCAGCACACCCGCACTGAGCCCACAACAACGCAGCACTCCCGCACTGAGCCCACAACAGAGCAGCACTCCCGCACTGAGCCCACAACAGGGCAGCACTCCCGCACTGAGCCCACAACAGGGCAGCACTCCCGCACTGAGCCCACAACAACGCTGCACTCCCGCACTGAGCCCACAACAACGCAGCACTCCCGCACTGAGCCCACAACGGGGCAGCACTCCCGCACTGAGCCCACAACAGGGCAGCACTCCCGCACTGAGCCCACAACAACGCTGCACTCCCGCACTGAGCCCACAACAACACAGCACTCCCGCACTGAGCCCACAACAATGCAGCACTCCTGCGCTGAGCACACAACAATGCAGCATTCCTGCGCTGAGCACACAACACAGCACTCCCGCACTGAGCCCACAACAATGCAGCACTCCTGTGCTGAGCCCACAACAACGTAGCGTGCCTGCACTGAGCCCACAACAACGCAGCACTCCCGTGCTGAGCCGACAACAACGCAGCTCTTCCGCGCTGAGCCGACAACAACGCAGCACTCCCATGCTGAGCCCACAACAATGCAGCACTCCCGCGCTGAGCCCACAACAACGCAGCACTGCCGCACTGAGCCGACAACAACGCAGCACTCCCGCACTGAGCCCACAACAACGCAGCACTCCCGCATTGACCCCACAACAACTCAGCACTCCCACACTGAGCCGACAACAACGCAGCACGCCCACACTGAGCCCACAACAATGCAGCACTCCCACACTGAGCCCACAACAATGCAGCACTCCCGCACTGAGCCCACAACAATGTACCACTCCCGCATTGACCCCACAACAACTCAGCACTCCCACACTGAGCCCATAACAATGCAGCACTCCCGCACTGAAACCACAACAACACAGCACTCCCGCACTGAGCCCCCAACAACACAGCACTCCCACACTGAGCCCACAACAACGCAGCACTCCCGCATTGAGCCCACAACAACGCAGCACTCCCGCACTGAGCCCACAACAACGCAGCACTCTCACACTGAGCCCACAACAACGCAGCACTCTCACACTGAGCCCACGACAACGCAACACTCTCGCACTGAGCCCACAACAATGTAGCACTCCCGCACTGAGCCGTCAACAACGCAGCACTCCTGCACTGAGCCCACAACACAGGAGCACACCCGCACTGTACCCACAACAACGCAGCACCCCCACGCTGAGCTGACGACAACGCAGCACTACCGCACTGAGCCAACAAAACAGCAGGACTCCCGCGCTGAACCCACAACAATGCAGCACTCCCGCACTGAGCCCACAACAACGCAGCACTCCCGCACTGAGCCCACATCAATGCAGCACTTCCGCACTGAGCCCACAACAATGCAGCACTCCCGCACTGAGCCCACAACAACGCAGCACTCCCGCACTGAGCCCACAACAACACAGCACTCCCACACTGAGCCCACAACAACGTACCACTCCCGCATTGAGCCCACAACAACACAACACTCCCGTGCTGAGCCAACAACAATGCAGCTCTCCCGCGCTGAGCCCACAACAACGCAGCACTCCCGCGCTGAGCAACGAACAACGCAGCACTCCCGCACCGAGCCCACAACAACGCAGCACACCCGCACTGAGCCCACAACGTAGCACTCCCGCACTGAGCCCACAACAACGCAGCACTCCCGCACTGAGCCCACAACAACGCAGCACTCCCGCACTGAACCCACAACAACGCAGCACTCCCGCACTGAGCCCACAACAACGCAGCACTCCCGCGCTGGGCCCACAACAACGTAGCACGCCCGCACTGAGCCCACAACAACGCAGCACTCCCGCACTGAGCCCACAACAACGCAGCACTCCCGCGCTGAGCAACCAACAACGCAGCACTCCCGCACTGAGCCCACAACAACGCATCACTCCCGCACTGAGCCCACAACGTAGCACTCCCGCACTGAGCCCACAACAACGCAGCACTGCCGCACTGAGCCCACAACAATGCAGCACTCCCGCACTGAGCCCACAACAACGCATCACTCCCGCACTGAGCCCACAACAACGCAGCACTCCCGCACTGAGCCCACAACGCAGCACTCCCGCACTGAGCCCACTACAACGCAGCACTCCCGCACTGAGCCCACTACAACGCAGCACTCCCGCACTGAGCCCACAACAACGCAGCACTCCCGCACTGAGCCCACAACAACGCAGCACTCCCGCACTGAGCCCACAACAACGCAGCACTCCCGCACTGAGCCCACAACAACGCAGCACTCCCGCACTGAGCCCACAACGACGCTGCACTCCCGCACTGAGCCCACAACAACGCAGCACTCCCGCACTGAGCCCACAACAACGCAGCACTCCCGCACTGAGACCACAACAGAGCAGCACTCCCGCACTGAGCCCACAACGGGGCAGCACTCCCGCACTGAGCCCACAACAGGGCAGCACTCCCGCACTGAGCCCACAACAACGCTGCACTCCCGCACTGAGCCCACAACAACACAGCACTCCCGCACTGAGCCCACAAGAATGCAGCACTCCTGTGCTGAGCCCACAACAACGTAGCGCGCCTGCACTGAGCCCACAACAACGCAGCTCTTCCGCGCTGAGCCCGCAACAACGCAGCACTCCCGTGCTGAGCCCACAAAAAAGGAGCACTCCCGCGCTGAGCCCACAACAACGCAGCACTGCCGCACTGAGCCGACAACAACGCAGCACTCCCGCACTGAGCCGACAACAACGCAGCACTCCCACATTGAGCCCACAACAACGCAGCGCACCTGCACTGAGCCCACAACAACGCAGCACTCCCGTGCTGAGCCCACAACAACGCAGCACTGCCGCACTGAGCCGACAACAACGCAGCACTCCCGCACTGAGCCGACAACAACGCAGCACTCCCACATTGAGCCCACAACAACGCAGCACGCCTGCACGGAGCCCACAACAACGCAGCACTCCAGCACTGAGCCCACAACAACGCAGCACGCCTGCACTGAGCCCACAACAACGCAGCACTCCCGTGCTGAGCCAACAACAATGCAGCTCTCCCGCACTGAGCCCACAACAACGCAGCACTCCCGCACTGAGCCCACAACGTAGCACTCCCGCACTGAGCCCACAACAACGCAGCACACCCGCACTGAGCCCACAACAACGCAGCACTCCCGCACTGAGCCCACAACAACGCAGCACTCCCGCACTGAGCCCACAACGTAGCACTCCCGCACTGAGCCCACAACAACGCAGCACTGCCGCACTAAGCCCACAACAATGCAGCACTCCCGCACTGAGCCCACAACAACGCATCACTCCCGCACTGAGCCCACAACAACGCAGCACTCCCGCACTGAGACCACAACAACGCAGCACTCCCGCACTGAGACCACAACAGAGCAGCACTCCCGCACTGAGCCCACAACGGGGCAGCACTCCCGCACTGAGCCCACAACAGGGCAGCACTCCCGCACTGAGCCCACAACAACGCTGCACTCCCGCACTGAGCCCACAACAACACAGCACTCCCGCACTGAGCCCACAAGAATGCAGCACTCCTGTGCTGAGCCCACAACAACGTAGCGCGCCTGCACTGAGCCCACAACAACGCAGCTCTTCCGCGCTGAGCCCGCAACAACGCAGCACTCCCGTGCTGAGCCCACAAAAAAGCAGCACTCCCGCGCTGAGCCCACAACAACGCAGCACTGCCGCATTGAGCCGACAACAACGCAGCACTCCCGCACTGAGCCGACAACAACGCAGCACTCCCGCATTGAGCCCACAACAACGCAGCGCGCCTGCACTGAGCCCACAACAACGCAGCACTCCCGCACTGAGCCCACAACGTAGCACTCCCGCACTGAGCCCACAACAACGCAGCACTGCCGCACTAAGCCCACAACAATGCAGCACTCCCGCACTGAGCCCACAACAACGCATCACTCCCGCACTGAGCCCACAACAACGCAGCACTCCCGCACTGAGCCCACAACAACGCAGCACTCCCGCACTGAGCCCACTACAACGCAGCACTCCCGCACTGAGCCCACTACAACGCAGCACTCCCGCACTGAGCCCACAACAACGCAGCACTCCCGCACTGAGCCCACAACAACGCAGCACTCCCGCACTGAGCCCACAACAACGCAGCACTCCCGCGCTGGTCCCACAACAACGTAGCACGCCCGCACTGAGCCCACAACAACGCAGCACTCCCGCACTGTTCCCACAACAACGCAGCACTCCCGCGCTGAGCAACCAACAACGCAGCACTCCCGCACTGAGCCCACAACAACGCATCACTCCCGCACTGAGCCCACAACGTAGCACTCCCGCACTGAGCCCACAACAACGCAGCACTGCCGCACTGAGCCCACAACAATGCAGCACTCCCGCACTGAGCCCACAACAACGCAGCACTCCCGCACTGAGCCCACAACAACGCAGCACTCCCGCACTGAGCCCACAACAACGCAGCACTCCCGCACTGAGCCCACAACAACGCAGCACTCCCGCACTGAGCCCACAACGACGCTGCACTCCCGCACTGAGCCCACAACAACGCAGCACTCCCGCACTGAGACCACAACAACGCAGCACTCCCGCACTGAGACCACAACAGAGCAGCACTCCCGCACTGAGCCCACAACGGGGCAGCACTCCCGCACTGAGCCCACAACAGGGCAGCACTCCCGCACTGAGCCCACAACAACGCTGCACTCCCGCACTGAGCCCACAACAACACAGCACTCCCGCACTGAGCCCACAAGAATGCAGCACTCCTGTGCTGAGCCCACAACAACGTAGCGCGCCTGCACTGAGCCCACAACAACGCAGCTCTTCCGCGCTGAGCCCGCAACAACGCAGCACTCCCGTGCTGAGCCCACAAAAAAGCAGCACTCCCGCGCTGAGCCCACAACAACGCAGCACTGCCGCATTGAGCCGACAACAACGCAGCACTCCCGCACTGAGCCGACAACAACGCAGCACTCCCGCATTGAGCCCACAACAACGCAGCGCGCCTGCACTGAGCCCACAACAACGCAGCACTCCCGTGCTGAGCCCGCAACAACGCAGCACTCCTGCACTGAGCCCGCAACAACGCAGCTCTTCCGCGCTGAGCCCGCAACAACGCAGCACTCCCGTGCTGAGCCCACAAAAAAGCAGCACTCCCGCGCTGAGCCCACAACTACGCAGCACTGCCGCACTGAGCCGACAACAACGCAGCACTCCAGCACTGAGCCGACAACAACGCAGCACTCCCGCATTGAGCCCACAACAACGCAGCACGCCTGCACGGAGCCCACAACAACGCAGCACTCCAGCACTGAGCCCACAACAACGCAGCACGCCTGCACTGAGCCCACAACAACGCAGCACTCCCGTGCTGAGCCAACAACAATGCAGCTCTCCCGCACTGAGCCCACAACAACGCAGCATTCCCGCACTGAGCCCACAACGTAGCACTCCCGCACTGAGCCCACAACAACGCAGCACACCCGCACTGAGCCCACAACAACGCAGCACTCCCGCACTGAGCCCACAACAACGCAGCACTCCCGCACTGAGCCCACAACGTAGCACTCCCGCACTGAGCCCACAACAACGCAGCACTGCCGCACTAAGCCCACAACAATGCAGCACTCCCGCACTGAGCCCACAACAACGCATCACTCCCGCACTGAGCCCACAACAACGCAGCACTCCCGCACTGAGCCCACAACAACGCAGCACTCCCGCACTGAGCCCACTACAACGCAGCACTCCCGCACTGAGCCCACTACAACGCAGCACTCCCGCACTGAGCCCACAACAACGCAGCAATCCCGCACTGAGCCCACAACAACGCAGCACTCCCGCACTGAGCCCACAACAACGCAGCACTCCCGCACTGAGCCCACAACAACGCAGCACTCCCGCACTGAGCCCACAACAACGCAGCACTCCCGCACTGAGCCCACAACGACGCTGCACTCCCGCACTGAGCCCACAACAACGCAGCACTCCCGCACTGAGCCCACAACAACGCAGCACTCCCGCACTGAGACCACAACAGAGCAGCACTCCCGCACTGAGCCCACAACGGGGCAGCACTCCCGCACTGAGCCCAAAACAGGGCAGCACTCCCGCACTGAGCCCACAACAACGCTGCACTCCCGCACTGAGCCCACAACAACACAGCACTCCCGTGCTGAGCCCACAACAACGCAGCACTCCCGCACTGAGCCCACAACAACGCAGCACTCCCGCACTGAGCCCACAACAATGCAGCACTCCCGCACTGAGCCCACAACAACGCAGCACTCCCGCGCTGGGCCCACAACAACGTAGCACGCCCGCACTGAGCCCACAACAACGCAGCACTCCCGCACTGAGCCCACAACAACGCAGTACTCCCTTGCTGAGCAATCAACAACGCAGCACTCCCGCACTGAGCCCACAACAACGCATCACTCCCGCACTGAGCCCACAACGTAGCACTCCCGCACTGAGCCCCCAACAACGCAGCACTGCCGCACTGAGCCCACAACAATGCAGCACTCCCGCACTGAGCCCACAACAACGCATCACTCCTGCACTGAGCCCACAACAACGCAGCACTCCCGCACTGAGCCCACAACGCAGCACTCCCGCACTGAGCCCACTACAACGCAGCACTCCCGCACTGAGCCCACTACAACGCAGCACTCCCGCACTGAGCCCACAACAACGCAGCACTCCCGCACTGAGCCCACAACAACGCAGCACTCCCGCACTGAGCCCACAAGAATGCAGCACTCCTGTGCTGAGCCCACAACAACGTAGCGCGCCTGCACTGAGCCCACAACAACGCAGCACTCCCGTGCTGAGCCCGCAACAACGTAGCACTCCTGCACTGAGCCCGCAACAACGCAGCTCTTCCGCGCTGAGCCCGCAACAACGCAGCACTGCCGTGCTGAGCCCACAAAAAAGCAGCACTCCCGCGCTGAGCCCACAACAACGCAGCACTGCCGCACTGAGCCGACAACAACGCAGCACTCCCGCACTGAGCCGACAACAACGCAGCACTCCCACATTGAGCCCACAACAACGCAGCGCGCCTGCACTGAGCCCACAACAACGCAGCACTCCCGTGCTGAGCCCGCAACAACGCAGCACTCCTGCACTGAGCCCGCAACAACGCAGCTCTTCCGCGCTGAGCTCGCAACAATGCAGCACTCCCGTGCTGAGCCCACAAAAAAGCAGCACTCCCGCGCTGAGCCCACAACAACACAGCACTGCCGCACTGAGCCGACAACAACGCAGCACTCCCGCACTGAGCCGACAACAACGCAGCACTCCCGCATTGAGCCCACAACAACGCAGCACACCTGCACGGAGCCCACAACAACGCAGCACTCCAGCACTGAGCCCACAACAACGCAGCACGCCTGCACTGAGCCCACAACAACGCAGCACTCCCGTGCTGAGCCAACAACAATGCAGCTCTCCCGCACTGAGCCCACAACAACGCAGCACTCCCGCACTGAGCCCACAACCTAGCACTCCCGCACTGAGCCCACAACAACGCAGCACACCCGCACTGAGCCCACAACAACGCAGCACTCCCGCACTGAGCCCACAACAACGCAGCACTCCCGCACTGAGCCCACAACAATGTAGCACTCCCGCACTGAGCCCACAACAACGCAGCACTCCCGCACTGAGCCCACAACAACGCAGCACTCCCACACTGAGCCCACAACAATGCAGCACTCCCGCACTGAGCCCACAACAACGCAGCACGCCTGCACTGAGCCCACAACAACGCAGCACTCCCGTGCTGAGCCAACAACAATGCAGCTCTCCCGCACTGAGCCCACAACAACGCAGCACTCCCGCACTGAGCCCACAACGTCGCACTCCCGCACTGAGCCCACAACAACGCAGCACACCCGCACTGAGCCCACAACAACGCAGCACTCCCGCACTGAGCCCACAACAACGCAGCACTCCTGCACTGAGCCCACAACAATGCAGCACTCCCGCACTGAGCCCACAACAACGCAGCACTCCCGCACTGAGCCCACAACAACGCAGCACTCCCGCACTGAGCCCACAACAATGCAGCACTCCCGCACTGAGCCCACAACAATGTGGCACTCCCGCAATGAGCCCACAACAACACAGCACTCCCGCACTGAGCCCTCAACAACGCAGCACTCCCGCGCTGAGCCCACAACAACGCAGTACTCCCGCGCTGAGCCCACAACAACGCAGCACTCCCGCGCTGAGCCCACAACAACGCAGCACTCCCGCACTGAGCCCACAACAACGCAGCACTCCCGCGCTGAGCCCACAACAATGCAGCACTCCCGCACTGAGCCCACAACAAAGCAGCACTCCCGCACTGAGCCCACAACAACGCAGCACTCCCGCACTGAGCCCACAACGTGGCACTCCCGCAAGAGCCCACAACAACACAGCACTCCCACACTGAGCCAACAACAACGCAGCACTCCCGCGCTGAGCCCACAACAATGCAGCACTCCCGCGCTGAGCCCACAACAACGCAGCACTCCCGCGCTGAGCCCACAACAACGTAGCACGCCAGCACTGAGCCCACAACAACGCAGCACTCCCGCACTGAGACAACAACAACGCAGCACTCCCACACTGAGCCCACAACAATGCAGCACTCCCGCACTGAGCCCACAACAACGCAGCACGCCTGCACTGAGCCCACAACAACGCAGCACTCCCGTGCTGAGCCAACAACAATGCAGCTCTCCCGCACTGAGCCCACAACAACGCAGCACTCCCGCACTGAGCCCACAACGTCGCACTCCCGCACTGAGCCCACAACAACGCAGCACACCCGCACTGAGCCCACAACAACGCAGCACTCCCGCACTGAGCCCACAACAACGCAGCACTCCTGCACTGAGCCCACAACAATGCAGCACTCCCGCACTGAGCCCACAACAACGCAGCACTCCCGCACTGAGCCCACAACAACGCAGCACTCCCGCACTGAGCCCACAACAATGCAGCACTCCCGCACTGAGCCCACAACAATGTGGCACTCCCGCAATGAGCCCACAACAACACAGCACTCCCGCACTGAGCCCTCAACAACGCAGCACTCCCGCGCTGAGCCCACAACAACGCAGTACTCCCGCGCTGAGCCCACAACAACGCAGCACTCCCGCGCTGAGCCCACAACAACGCAGCACTCCCGCACTGAGCCCACAACAACGCAGCACTCCCGCGCTGAGCCCACAACAATGCAGCACTCCCGCACTGAGCCCACAACAAAGCAGCACTCCCGCACTGAGCCCACAACAACGCAGCACTCCCGCACTGAGCCCACAACGTGGCACTCCCGCAAGAGCCCACAACAACACAGCACTCCCACACTGAGCCAACAACAACGCAGCACTCCCGCGCTGAGCCCACAACAATGCAGCACTCCCGCGCTGAGCCCACAACAACGCAGCACTCCCGCGCTGAGCCCACAACAACGTAGCACGCCAGCACTGAGCCCACAACAACGCAGCACTCCCGCACTGAGACAACAACAACGCAGCACTCCAACACTGAGCCCACAACAACGCAGCACTCCCGCAGAGCCCACAACAACGGAGCACTCCCGCAGAGCCCACAACAACGCAGCACTCCCGCACTGAGCCCACAACAACGCAGCACTCCCGCACTGAGCCCACAACAACGCAGCACTCCCGCACTGAGCCCACAACAACGCAGCACTCCCGCACTGAGCCCACGACAACGCAGCACTCCCGCACTGAGCCCACGACAACGCAGCACTCCCGCACTGAGCCCACAACAACGCAGCACTCCCGCACTCAGCCCACAACAACGCAGCACTCCCGCACTGAGCCCACTACAACGCAGCACTCCCGCACTGAGCCCACTACAACGCAGCACTCCCGCACTGAGCCCACAACAACGCAGCACTCCCGCACTGAGCCCACAACAACGCAGCACTCCCACACTGAGCCCACAACAACGCAGCACTCCCACACTGAGCCAACAACGCAGCACTCCCGCAATAAGCCCACAACGCAGCTCTCCCACACTGAGCCCACAACAACGCAGCACTCTCACACTGAGCCCACAACAACACAGCACTCCCACACTGAGCCCTCAACAACACAGCACTCCCGCACTGAGCCCACAATGGAGCACTCCCGCACTGAGCCCACAACAACGCAGCACTCTCACACTGAGCCCACAACAACGCAGCACTCTCGCACTGAGCCCACAACAACGCAGCACTCCCGCACTAAGCCCACAACGCAGCTCTCCCACACTGAGCCCTCAACAACACAGCACTCCCGCACTGAGCCCACAATGTAACACTCCCGCACTGAGCCCACAACAACGCAGCACTCTCACACTGAGCCCACGACAATGCAACACTCTCGCACTGAGCCCACAACAATGTAGCACTCCCGCACTGAGCCGTCAACAACGCAGCACTCCTGCACTGAGCCCACAACACAGCACTTCAACACTGAGCCCACAACGCAGCACTCCCGCGCTCAGCTGACAACAATACAACACTCTCGCACTGAGCCCACAACACAGGAGCACACCCGCGCTGAACCCACAACAACGCAGCACCCCCACGCTGAGCTGACGACAACGCAGCACTCCCGCACTGAGCCAACAAAACAGCAGGACTCCCGCACTGAACCCACAACAATGCAGCACTCCCGCACTGAGCCCACAACAACGCAGCACTCCCGCACTGAGCCCACATCAATGCAGTACTCCCGCACTGAGCCGACAAAACAGCAGGACTCCCGCACTGAACCCACAACAATGCAGCACTCCCGCACTGAGCCCACAACAACGCAGCACTCCCGCACTGAGCCCACATCAATGCAGTACTCCCGCACTGAGCCGACAACAACGCAACACTCCCGCACTGAGCCCACAACAACGCAGCACACCCGCACTGAGCCCACAACAACGCAGCACTCCCGCACTGAGCCCACATCAATGCAGTACTCCCGCACAGAGCCCACAACAACACAGCACTCCCGCACTGAGCCCACAACAACGCAGCACTCCCGCGCTGGGCCCACAACAACGTAGCACGCCCGCACTGAGCCCACAACAACGCAGCACTCCCGCACTGAGCCCACAACAACGCAGTACTCCCTTGCTGAGCAATCAACAACGCAGCACTCCCGCACTGAGCCCACAACAACGCATCACTCCCGCACTGAGCCCACAACGTAGCACTCCCGCACTGAGCCCCCAACAACGCAGCACTGCCGCACTGAGCCCACAACAATGCAGCACTCCCGCACTGAGCCCACAACAACGCATCACTCCTGCACTGAGCCCACAACAACGCAGCACTCCCGCACTGAGCCCACAACGCAGCACTCCCGCACTGAGCCCACTACAACGCAGCACTCCCGCACTGAGCCCACTACAACGCAGCACTCCCGCACTGAGCCCACAACAACGCAGCACTCCCGCACTGAGCCCACAACAACGCAGCACTCCCGCACTGAGCCCACAAGAATGCAGCACTCCTGTGCTGAGCCCACAACAACGTAGCGCGCCTGCACTGAGCCCACAACAACGCAGCACTCCCGTGCTGAGCCCGCAACAACGTAGCACTCCTGCACTGAGCCCGCAACAACGCAGCTCTTCCGCGCTGAGCCCGCAACAACGCAGCACTGCCGTGCTGAGCCCACAAAAAAGCAGCACTCCCGCGCTGAGCCCACAACAACGCAGCACTGCCGCACTGAGCCGACAACAACGCAGCACTCCCGCACTGAGCCGACAACAACGCAGCACTCCCACATTGAGCCCACAACAACGCAGCGCGCCTGCACTGAGCCCACAACAACGCAGCACTCCCGCACTGAGCCCACGACAACGCAGCACTCCCGCACTGAGCCCACAACAACGCAGCACTCCCGCACTCAGCCCACAACAACGCAGCACTCCCGCACTGAGCCCACTACAACGCAGCACTCCCGCACTGAGCCCACTACAACGCAGCACTCCCGCACTGAGCCCACAACAACGCAGCACTCCCGCACTGAGCCCACAACAACGCAGCACTCCCACACTGAGCCCACAACAACGCAGCACTCCCACACTGAGCCAACAACGCAGCACTCCCGCAATAAGCCCACAACGCAGCTCTCCCACACTGAGCCCACAACAACGCAGCACTCTCACACTGAGCCCACAACAACACAGCACTCCCACACTGAGCCCTCAACAACACAGCACTCCCGCACTGAGCCCACAATGGAGCACTCCCGCACTGAGCCCACAACAACGCAGCACTCTCACACTGAGCCCACAACAACGCAGCACTCTCGCACTGAGCCCACAACAACGCAGCACTCCCGCACTAAGCCCACAACGCAGCTCTCCCACACTGAGCCCTCAACAACACAGCACTCCCGCACTGAGCCCACAATGTAACACTCCCGCACTGAGCCCACAACAACGCAGCACTCTCACACTGAGCCCACGACAATGCAACACTCTCGCACTGAGCCCACAACAATGTAGCACTCCCGCACTGAGCCGTCAACAACGCAGCACTCCTGCACTGAGCCCACAACACAGCACTTCAACACTGAGCCCACAACGCAGCACTCCCGCGCTCAGCTGACAACAATACAACACTCTCGCACTGAGCCCACAACACAGGAGCACACCCGCGCTGAACCCACAACAACGCAGCACCCCCACGCTGAGCTGACGACAACGCAGCACTCCCGCACTGAGCCAACAAAACAGCAGGACTCCCGCACTGAACCCACAACAATGCAGCACTCCCGCACTGAGCCCACAACAACGCAGCACTCCCGCACTGAGCCCACATCAATGCAGTACTCCCGCACTGAGCCGACAAAACAGCAGGACTCCCGCACTGAACCCACAACAATGCAGCACTCCCGCACTGAGCCCACAACAACGCAGCACTCCCGCACTGAGCCCACATCAATGCAGTACTCCCGCACTGAGCCGACAACAACGCAACACTCCCGCACTGAGCCCACAACAACGCAGCACACCCGCACTGAGCCCACAACAACGCAGCACTCCCGCACTGAGCCCACATCAATGCAGTACTCCCGCACAGAGCCCACAACAACACAGCACTCCCGCACTGAGCCCACAACAACGCAGCACTCCCGCGCTGGGCCCACAACAACGTAGCACGCCCGCACTGAGCCCACAACAACGCAGCACTCCCGCACTGAGCCCACAACAACGCAGTACTCCCTTGCTGAGCAATCAACAACGCAGCACTCCCGCACTGAGCCCACAACAACGCATCACTCCCGCACTGAGCCCACAACGTAGCACTCCCGCACTGAGCCCCCAACAACGCAGCACTGCCGCACTGAGCCCACAACAATGCAGCACTCCCGCACTGAGCCCACAACAACGCATCACTCCTGCACTGAGCCCACAACAACGCAGCACTCCCGCACTGAGCCCACAACGCAGCACTCCCGCACTGAGCCCACTACAACGCAGCACTCCCGCACTGAGCCCACTACAACGCAGCACTCCCGCACTGAGCCCACAACAACGCAGCACTCCCGCACTGAGCCCACAACAACGCAGCACTCCCGCACTGAGCCCACAAGAATGCAGCACTCCTGTGCTGAGCCCACAACAACGTAGCGCGCCTGCACTGAGCCCACAACAACGCAGCACTCCCGTGCTGAGCCCGCAACAACGTAGCACTCCTGCACTGAGCCCGCAACAACGCAGCTCTTCCGCGCTGAGCCCGCAACAACGCAGCACTGCCGTGCTGAGCCCACAAAAAAGCAGCACTCCCGCGCTGAGCCCACAACAACGCAGCACTGCCGCACTGAGCCGACAACAACGCAGCACTCCCGCACTGAGCCGACAACAACGCAGCACTCCCACATTGAGCCCACAACAACGCAGCGCGCCTGCACTGAGCCCACAACAACGCAGCACTCCCGTGCTGAGCCCGCAACAACGCAGCACTCCTGCACTGAGCCCGCAACAACGCAGCTCTTCCGCGCTGAGCTCGCAACAATGCAGCACTCCCGTGCTGAGCCCACAAAAAAGCAGCACTCCCGCGCTGAGCCCACAACAACACAGCACTGCCGCACTGAGCCGACAACAACGCAGCACTCCCGCACTGAGCCGACAACAACGCAGCACTCCCGCATTGAGCCCACAACAACGCAGCACACCTGCACGGAGCCCACAACAACGCAGCACTCCAGCACTGAGCCCACAACAACGCAGCACGCCTGCACTGAGCCCACAACAACGCAGCACTCCCGTGCTGAGCCAACAACAATGCAGCTCTCCCGCACTGAGCCCACAACAACGCAGCACTCCCGCACTGAGCCCACAACCTAGCACTCCCGCACTGAGCCCACAACAACGCAGCACACCCGCACTGAGCCCACAACAACGCAGCACTCCCGCACTGAGCCCACAACAACGCAGCACTCCCGCACTGAGCCCACAACAATGTAGCACTCCCGCACTGAGCCCACAACAACGCAGCACTCCCGCACTGAGCCCACAACAACGCAGCACTCCCACACTGAGCCCACAACAATGCAGCACTCCCGCACTGAGCCCACAACAACGCAGCACGCCTGCACTGAGCCCACAACAACGCAGCACTCCCGTGCTGAGCCAACAACAATGCAGCTCTCCCGCACTGAGCCTACAACAACGCAGCACTCCCGCACTGAGCCCACAACGTCGCACTCCCGCACTGAGCCCACAACAACGCAGCACACCCGCACTGAGCCCACAACAACGCAGCACTCCCGCACTGAGCCCACAACAACGCAGCACTCCTGCACTGAGCCCACAACAATGCAGCACTCCCGCACTGAGCCCACAACAACGCAGCACTCCCGCACTGAGCCCACAACAACGCAGCACTCCCGCACTGAGCCCACAACAATGCAGCACTCCCGCACTGAGCCCACAACAATGTGGCACTCCCGCAATGAGCCCACAACAACACAGCACTCCCGCACTGAGCCCTCAACAACGCAGCACTCCCGCGCTGAGCCCACAACAACGCAGTACTCCCGCGCTGAGCCCACAACAACGCAGCACTCCCGCGCTGAGCCCACAACAACGCAGCACTCCCGCACTGAGCCCACAACAACGCAGCACTCCCGCGCTGAGCCCACAACAATGCAGCACTCCCGCACTGAGCCCACAACAAAGCAGCACTCCCGCACTGAGCCCACAACAACGCAGCACTCCCGCACTGAGCCCACAACGTGGCACTCCCGCAATGAGCCCACAACAACACAGCACTCCCACACTGAGCCAACAACAACGCAGCACTCCCGCGCTGAGCCCAGAACAATGCAGCACTCCCGCGCTGAGCCCACAACAACGCAGCACTCCCGCGCTGAGCCCACAACAACGTAGCACGCCAGCACTGAGCCCACAACAACGCAGCACTCCCGCACTGAGACAACAACAACGCAGCACTCCAACACTGAGCCCACAACAACGCAGCACTCCCGCAGAGCCCACAACAACGCAGCACTCCCGCAGAGCCCACAACAACGCAGCACTCCCGCACTGAGCCCACAACAACGCAGCACTCCCGCACTGAGCCCACAACAACGCAGCACTCCCGCACTGAGCCCACAACAACGCAGCACTCCCGCACTGAGCCCACAACAACGCAGCACTCCCGCACTGAGCCCACGACAACGCAGCACTCCCGCACTGAGCCCACAACAACGCAGCACTCCCGCACTCAGCCCACAACAACGCAGCACTCCCGCACTGAGCCCACTACAACGCAGCACTCCCGCACTGAGCCCACTACAACGCAGCACTCCCGCACTGAGCCCACAACAACGCAGCACTCCCGCACTGAGCCCACAACAACGCAGCACTCCCACACTGAGCCCACAACAACGCAGCACTCCCACACTGAGCCAACAACGCAGCACTCCCGCAATAAGCCCACAACGCAGCTCTCCCACACTGAGCCCACAACAACGCAGCACTCTCACACTGAGCCCACAACAACACAGCACTCCCACACTGAGCCCTCAACAACACAGCACTCCCGCACTGAGCCCACAATGGAGCACTCCCGCACTGAGCCCACAACAACGCAGCACTCTCACACTGAGCCCACAACAACGCAGCACTCTCGCACTGAGCCCACAACAACGCAGCACTCCCGCACTAAGCCCACAACGCAGCTCTCCCACACTGAGCCCTCAACAACACAGCACTCCCGCACTGAGCCCACAATGTAACACTCCCGCACTGAGCCCACAACAACGCAGCACTCTCACACTGAGCCCACGACAATGCAACACTCTCGCACTGAGCCCACAACAATGTAGCACTCCCGCACTGAGCCGTCAACAACGCAGCACTCCTGCACTGAGCCCACAACACAGCACTTCAACACTGAGCCCACAACGCAGCACTCCCGCGCTCAGCTGACAACAATACAACACTCTCGCACTGAGCCCACAACACAGGAGCACACCCGCGCTGAACCCACAACAACGCAGCACCCCCACGCTGAGCTGACGACAACGCAGCACTCCCGCACTGAGCCAACAAAACAGCAGGACTCCCGCACTGAACCCACAACAATGCAGCACTCCCGCACTGAGCCCACAACAACGCAGCACTCCCGCACTGAGCCCACATCAATGCAGTACTCCCGCACTGAGCCGACAAAACAGCAGGACTCCCGCACTGAACCCACAACAATGCAGCACTCCCGCACTGAGCCCACAACAACGCAGCACTCCCGCACTGAGCCCACATCAATGCAGTACTCCCGCACTGAGCCGACAACAACGCAACACTCCCGCACTGAGCCCACAACAACGCAGCACACCCGCACTGAGCCCACAACAACGCAGCACTCCCGCACTGAGCCCACATCAATGCAGTACTCCCGCACAGAGCCCACAACAACACAGCACTCCCGCACTGAGCCCACAACAACGCAGCACTCCCGCACTGAGCCCACAACAACACAACACTCCCGCACTGAGCCCACAACAACACAGCACACCCGCACTGAGCCCACAACACAGCACTCCCGCACTGAGCCCACAACAACGCAGCACTCCCGCACTGAGCCCACAACAACACAGCACTCGCGCACTGAGCCCACAACAACACAGCACTCCCGCACTGAGCCCAGAACAACACAGCACTCCCGCACTGAGCCCACAACAACACAGCACTCCCGCACTGAGCCCACAACAACACAGCACTCCCGCACTGAGCCCACAACAACACAGCACTCCCGCACTGAGCCCACAACAACGCAGCACTCCCGCACTGAGCCAACAACGCAGCAATCCCGCACTGAGCCCACAACAACGCAGCACTCCCGCACTGAGCCCACAACAACGCAGCACTCCCGCGCTGAGCCCACAACAACGTAGCACTCCCGCACTGAGCCCACAACAACACAGCACTCCCGCACTGAGCCAACAACGCAGCAATCCCGCACTGAGCCCACAACAACGTAGCACTCCCGCACTGAGTCCACAACAACGCAGCACTCCCGCACTGAGCCCACAACAACACAGCACTCCCACACTGAGCCGACAACAACACAGCACTCCCGCACTGAGCCCACAACAACACAGCACTCCCGCACTGAGCCCACAACAACACAGCACTCCCGCACTGAGCCCACAACAACACAGCACTCCCGCACTGAGCCCACAACAACGTAGCACTCCCACACTGAGCCGACAACAACACAGCACTCCCGCACTGAGCCCACAACAACGCAGCACTCCCGCACTGAGCCCACAGCAACGCAGCACTCCCACACTGAGCCGACAACAACACAGCACTCCCGCACTGAGCCCACAACAACACAGCACTCCCACACTGAGCCGACAACAACACAGCACTCCCGCACTGAGCCCACAACAACACAGCACTCCCGCACTGAGCCCACAACAACGCAGCACTCCCGCACTGAGCCCACAACAGAGCAGCACTCCCGCATTGAGCCCACAACAACACAGCACTCCCGCACTGAGCCCACAACAACGCAGCACTCCCGCACTGAGCCCACAACAACGCAGCACTCCCGCACTAAGCCCAAAATGCAGCTCTCCCACACTGAGCCCACAACAATGCAGCACTCCCGCACTGAGCCCTCAACAACGCAGCACTCCCGCAATGAGCCCACAACAACACAGCACTCCCACACTGAGCCCACAACAACGCAGCACTCCCGCACTGAGCCCACAACAACACAGCACTCCCGCACTGAGCCCACAACAACGCAGCACTCCCGCACTGAGCCCACAACAACGCAGCACTCCCGCACTGAGCCCACAACAACACAGCACTCCCGCACTGAGCCCACAACAACACAGCACTCCCGCACTGAGCCCAGAACAACACAGCACTCCCGCACTGAGCCCACAACAACGCAGCACTCCCGCACTGAGCCCACAACAACACAGCACTCCCGCACTGAGCCCACAACAACACAGCACTCCCGCACTGAGCCCAGAACAACACAGCACTCCCGCACTGAGCCCACAACAACGCAGCACTCCCGCACTGAGCCCACAACAACGCAGCACTCCCGCACTGAGCCAACAACGCAGCAATCCCGCACTGAGCCCACAACAACGCAGCACTCCCGCACTGAGCCCACAACAACGCAGCACTCCCGCGCTGAGCCCACAACGACGTAGCACTCCCGCACTGAGCCCACAACAACACAGCACTCCCGCACTGAGCCAACAACGCAGCAATCCCGCACTGAGCCCACAACAACGTAGCACTCCCGCACTGAGCCCACAACAACGCAGCACTCCCGCACTGAGCCCACAACAACACAGCACTCCCGCACTGAGCCCACAACAACGCAGCACTCCCGCACTGAGCCCACAACAACGCAGCACTCCCGCACTGAGCCCATAACAACACAGCACTCCCGCACTGAGCCCACAACAACACAGCACTCCCGCACTGAGCCCACAACAACACAGCACTCCCACACTGAGCCCACAACAACGCTGCACTCCCGCACTGAGCCCACAACAACACAGCACTCCCGCACTGAGCCCACAACAATGCAGCACTCCCGCACTGAGCCCACAACAACACAGCACACCCGCACTGAGCCCACAACAACACAGCACTCCCGCACTGAGCCCACAACAACACAGCACTCCCGCACTGAGCCCACAACAACACAGCACTCCCGCACTGAGCCCACAACAGGGCAGCACTCCCGCACTGAGCCCACAACAGGGCAGCACTCCCGCACTGAGCCCACAACAACACAGCACTCCCGCACTGAGCCCACAACAGGGCAGCACTCCCGCACTGAGCCCACAACAACGCTGCACTCCCGCACTGAGCCCACAACAACACAGCACTCCCACACTGAGCCCACAACAACACAGCACTCCCGCACTGAGCCCACAACAACACAGCACTCCCGCACTGAGCCCACAACAACACAGCACTCCCGCACTGAGCCCACAACAACACAGCACTCCCGCACTGAGCCCACAACAACACAGCACTCCCGCACTGAGCCCACAACAACGTAGCACTCCCACACTGAGCCGACAACAACACAGCACTCCCGCACTGAGCCCACAACAACGCAGCACTCCCGCACTGAGCCCACAGCAACGCAGCACTCCCACACTGAGCCGACAACAACACAGCACTCCCGCACTGAGCCCACAACAACACAGCACTCCCACACTGAGCCGACAACAACACAGCACTCCCGCACTGAGCCCACAACAACACAGCACTCCCGCACTGAGCCCACAACAACGCAGCACTCCCGCACTGAGCCCACAACAGAGCAGCACTCCCGCATTGAGCCCACAACAACACAGCACTCCCGCACTGAGCCCACAACAACGCAGCACTCCCGCACTGAGCCCACAACAACGCAGCACTCCCGCACTAAGCCCAAAATGCAGCTCTCCCACACTGAGCCCACAACAATGCAGCACTCCCGCACTGAGCCCTCAACAACGCAGCACTCCCGCAATGAGCCCACAACAACACAGCACTCCCACACTGAGCCCACAACAACGCAGCACTCCCGCACTGAGCCCACAACAACACAGCACTCCCGCACTGAGCCCACAACAACGCAGCACTCCCGCACTGAGCCCACAACAACGCAGCACTCCCGCACTGAGCCCACAACAACACAGCACTCCCGCACTGAGCCCACAACAACACAGCACTCCCGCACTGAGCCCAGAACAACACAGCACTCCCGCACTGAGCCCACAACAACGCAGCACTCCCGCACTGAGCCCACAACAACACAGCACTCCCGCACTGAGCCCACAACAACACAGCACTCCCGCACTGAGCCCAGAACAACACAGCACTCCCGCACTGAGCCCACAACAACGCAGCACTCCCGCACTGAGCCCACAACAACGCAGCACTCCCGCACTGAGCCAACAACGCAGCAATCCCGCACTGAGCCCACAACAACGCAGCACTCCCGCACTGAGCCCACAACAACGCAGCACTCCCGCGCTGAGCCCACAACGACGTAGCACTCCCGCACTGAGCCCACAACAACACAGCACTCCCGCACTGAGCCAACAACACAGCACTCCCGCACTGAGCCCACAACAACGTAGCACTCCCGCACTGAGCCCACAACAACGCAGCACTCCCGCACTGAGCCCACAACAACACAGCACTCCCGCACTGAGCCCACAACAACGCAGCACTCCCGCACTGAGCCCACAACAACGCAGCACTCCCGCACTGAGCCCACAACAACACAGCACTCCCGCACTGAGCCCACAACAACACAGCACTCCCGCACTGAGCCCACAACAACACAGCACTCCCACACTGAGCCCACAACAACGCTGCACTCCCGCACTGAGCCCACAACAACACAGCACTCCCGCACTGAGCCCACAACAATGCAGCACTCCCGCACTGAGCCCACAACAACACAGCACACCCGCACTGAGCCCACAACAACACAGCACTCCCGCACTGAGCCCACAACAACACAGCACTCCCGCACTGAGCCCACAACAACACAGCACTCCCGCACTGAGCCCACAACAGGGCAGCACTCCCGCACTGAGCCCACAACAGGGCAGCACTCCCGCACTGAGCCCACAACAACACAGCACTCCCGCACTGAGCCCACAACAGGGCAGCACTCCCGCACTGAGCCCACAACAACGCTGCACTCCCGCACTGAGCCCACAACAACACAGCACTCCCACACTGAGCCCACAACAACACAGCACTCCCGCACTGAGCCCACAACAACGCAGCACTCCCGCACTGAGCCCACAACAACGCAGCACTCCCGCGCTGAGCCCACAACAACGCAGCACTCCCGCGCTGAGCCCACAACAACGTAGCACTCCCGCACTGAGCCCACAACAACACAGCACTCCCGCACTGAGCCAACAACGCAGCAAACCCGCACTGAGCCCACAACAACGCAGCACTCCCGCACTGAGCCCACAACAACGCAGCACTCCCGCACTGAGCCCACAACAACGCAGCAATCCCGCACTGAGCCCACAACAAAGCTGCACTCCCGCGCTGAGCCCACAACAACACAGCACTCCCGCACTGAGCCCACAACAACGTAGCACTCCCGCACTGAGCCCACAACAACGTAGCACTCCCGCACTGAGCCCACAACAATGCAGCACTCCCGCACTGAGCCCACAACAACGTAGCACTCCCGCACTGAGCCCACAACAACGTAGCACTCCCGCACTGAGCCCACAACAACGCTGCACTCCCGCACTGAGCCCACAACAACGTAGCACTCCCGCACTGAGCCCACAACAATGCAGCACTCCCGCACTGAGCCCACAACAACGTAGCACTCCCGCACTGAGCCCACAACAACGTAGCACTCCCGCACTGAGCCCACAACAACGTAGCACTCCCGCACTGAGCCCACAACAACGTAGCACTCCCGCACTGAGCCCACAACAATGCAGCACTCCCGCACTGAGCCCACAACAACACAGCACTCCCGCACTGAGCCCACAACAACGTAGCACTCCCGCACTGAGCCCACAACAACGTAGCACTCCCGCACTGAGCCCACAACAATGCAGCACTCCCGCACTGAGTCCACAACAACGCAGCACTCCCGCACTGAGCCCACAACAACACAGCACTCCCGCACTGAGCCCACAACAACACAGCACACCCGCACTGAGCCCACAACAACACAGCACTCCCACACTGAGCCCACAACAACACAGCACTCCCGCACTGAGCCCACAACAACGTAGCACTCCCGCACTGAGCCCACAACACAGCAGCACCCCCGCGCTGAGCCCAACAACAACACAGCACTCCCGCACTGAGCCCACAACAACACAGCACTCCCGCACTGAGCCAACAACGCAGCACTCCCGCGCTGAGCCCACAACAACGCAGCACTCCCGCGCTGAGCCCACAACAACGCAGCACTCCCACGCTGAGCCCACAACAACACAGCACTCCCGCACTGAGCCGACAACAACACAGCACTCCCACACTGAGCCCACAACAACGCAGCACTCCCGCACTGAGCCCACAACAGGGCAGCACTCCCGCACTGAGCCTACAACAATGCAGCAATCCCACACTGAGCCCACAACAACGTAGCACTCCCGCACTGAGCCCACAACAACGTAGCACTCCCGCACTGAGCCCACAACAACACAGCACTCCCGCACTGAGCCCACAACAACACAGCACTCCCACACTGAGCCCACGACAACACAGCACTCCCGCACTGAGCCCACAACAACACAGCACTCCCGCACTGAGCCCACAACAACACAGCACTCCCGCACTGAGCCCACAACAACACCACACTCCCGCACTGAGCCCACAACAACGCAGCACTCCCGCACTGAGCCCACAACAGAGCAGCACTCCCGCACTGAGCCCACAGCAACACAGCACTCCCGCACTGAGCCCACAACAACGCAGAACTCCCGCACTGAGCACACAACAACGCAGCACTCCCGCACTAAGCCCAAAACGCAGCTCTCCCACACTGAGCCCTCAACAACGCAGCACTCCCGCAATGAGCCCACAACAATACAGCACTCCCACACTGAGCCCACAACAACGCAGCACTCCCGCACTGAGCCCACAACAACGCAGCACTCCCGCAATGAGCCCACAACAACGCAGCACTCCCGCGCTGAGCCCAGAACAACGCAGCACTCCTGCGCTGAGCCCACAAAAACGCAGCACTCCCGCGCTGAGCCAACAACAATGCAGCTCTCCCGCGCTGAGCAACCAACAACGCAGCACTCCCGCACTGAGCCCACAACAACGCAGCACTCCCGCACAGAGCCCACAACAACGCAGCACTCCCGCACAGAGCCCACAACATAGCACTCCCGCACTGAGCCCACAACAACGCAGCACACCCGCACTGAGCCGACAACAACGCAGCACTCCCGCACTGAGCCCACAACAACGCAGCACTCCCGCACTGAGCCCACAACAACGCAGCACTCCCGCACTGAGCCCACAACAACGCAGCACTCCCGCACTGAGCCCACAACAACGCAGCACTCCCGCACTGAGCCCACAACAACGCAGCACTCCCGCACTGAGCCCACAACAACGCAGCACTCCCGCACTGAGCCCACAACAACGCAGCACTCCCGCACTGAGCCCACAACAATGCAGCACTCCCGCACTGAGCCCACAACAACGCAGCACTCCCGCACTGAGCCCACAACAACGCAGCACTCCCGCGCTGAGCAACCAACAACGCAGCACTCCCGCACTGAGCCCACATCAATGCAGCACTCCCGCACTGAGCCCACAACAACGCAGCACTCCCGCACTGAGCCCACATCAATGCAGCACTCCCGCACTGAGCCCACAACAACGCAACACTCCCGCACTGAGCCCACAACATCGCAGCACACCCGCACTGAGCCCACAACAACACCACACTCCCGCACTGAGCCCACAACAACGCAGCACTCCCGCACTGAGCCCACAACAACACAACACTCCCGCACTGAGCCCACAACAACGCAGCACTCCCGCACTGAGCACACAACAACGCAGCACTCCCGCACTGAGCCCACAACAACGCAGCACTCCCGCACTGAGCCCACAACAACGCAGCACTCCCACACTGAGCCCACAACAACGCAGCACTCCCGCACTGAGCCGACAACAAAGTAGCACGCCTGCACTGAGCCCACAACAACGCAGCACTCCCGCGCTGAGCCCACAACAATGCAGCACTCCCGCACTGAGTCCACAACAATGCAGCACTCCCGCACTGAGCCGACGACAACGCAGCACTCCCGCACTAAGCCCACATCGCAGCAATCCCGCAATGAGCCCACAACAACGCAGCACTCCCGCACTGAGCCCACAACAACGCAGCACTCCCGCAATGAGCCCACAACAACGCAGCACTCCCGCAATGAGCCCACAACAACGCAGCACTCCCGTGCTGAGCCAACAACAATGCAGCTCTCCCGCACTGAGTCCACAACAATGCAGCACTCCCGCACTGAGTCCACAACAATGCAGCACACCCGCACTGAGTCCACAACAATGCAGCACTCCCGCACTGAGTCCACAACAATGCAGCACTCCCGCACTGAGCCGACGACAACGCAGCACTTCCGCACTAAGCCCACAACGCAGCAATCCCGCAATGAGCCCACAACAACGCAGCACTCCCGCACTGAGCCCACAACAACGCAGCACTCCCGCAATGAGCCCACAACAACGCAGCACTCCCGTGCTGAGCCAACAACAATGCAGCTCTCCCGCGCCGAGCCCACAACAACGCAGCACTCCCGCGCGGAGCAACCAACAACGCAGCACTCCCGCGCTGAGCCCACAACAACACAGCACTCCCGCACTGAGCCCACAAGAATGCACCACTCCTGTGCTGAGCCCACAACAACGTAGCGCACCTGCACTGAGCCCACAACAACGCAGCACTCCCGTGCTGAGCCCGCAACAACGCAGCACTCCTGCACTGAGCCCGCAACAACGCAGCTCTTCCGCGCTGAGCCCGCAACAACGCAGCACTCCCGTGCTGAGCCCACAAAAAAGCAGCACTCCCGCGCTGAGCCCACAACAACGCAGCACTGCCGCACTGAGCCGACAACAACGCAGCACTCCCGCACTGAGCCCACAACAACGTACCACTCCCGCATTGAGCCCACAACAACACAACACTCCCGCACTGAGCCCACAACAACGCAGCACGCCTGCACTGAGCCCACAACAACGCAGCACTCCCGTGCTGAGCCAACAACAATGCAGCTCTCCCGCACTGAGCCCACAACAACGCAGCACTCCCGCGCTGAGCAACCAACAACGCAGCACTCCCGCACTGAGCCCACAACAACGCAGCACTCCCGCACTGAGCCCACAATGTAGCACTCCCGCACTGAGCCCACAACGTAGCACTCCCGCACTGAGCCCACAACAACGCAGCACACCCGCACTGAGCCCACAACAACGCAGCACTCCCGCACTGAGCCCACAACAACGCAGCACTCCCGCACTGAGCCCACAACAACGCAGCACTCCCGCACTGAGCCCACAACAACGCAGCACTCCCGCACTGAGCCCACAACAACGCAGCACTCCCGCACTGAGCCCACAACAACGCAGCTATCCCGCACTGAGCCCACAACAACGCAGCACTCCCGCACTGAGCCCACAACAATGCAGCACTCCCGCACTGAGCCCACAACAACGCAGCACTCCCGCACTGAGCCCACAACAACGCAGCACTCCCGCACTGAGCCCACAACAATGCAGCACTCCCGCACTGAGCCCACAACAATGTGGCACTCCCACAATGAGCCCACAACAACACAGCACTCCCGCACTGAGCCCTCAACAACGCAGCACTCCCGCGCTGAGCCCACAACAACGCAGTACTCCCGCGCTGAGCCCACAACAACGCAGCACTCCCGCGCTGAGCCCACAACAACGCAGCACTCCCGCACTGAGCCCACAACAACGCAGCACTCCCGCGCTGAGCAACCAACGCAGCACTCCCGCACTGAGCCGATATCAATGCAGCACTCCCGCACTGAGCCCACAACAACGCAGCACTCCCGCACTGAGCCCACATCAATGCAGCACTCCCGCACTGAGCCCACAACAACGTAACACTCCCGCACTGAGCCCACAACATCGCAGCACTCCCGCACTGAGCCCACAACAACGTAACACTCCCGCACTGAGCCCACAACATCGCAGCACACCCGCACTGAGCCCACAACAACACCACACTCCCGCACTGAGCCCACAACAACGCAGCACTCCCGCACTGAGCCCACAACAACACAACACTCCCGCACTGAGCCCACAACAACGCAGCACTCCCGCACTGAGCACACAACAACGCAGCACTCCCGCACTGAGCCCACAACAATGCAGCACTCCCGCACTGAGCCCACAACAACGCAGCACTCCCACACTGAGCCCACAACAACGCAGCACTCCCGCACTGAGCCGACAACAAAGTAGCACGCCTGCACTGAGCCCAAAACAACGCAGCACTCCCGCGCTCAGCCCACAGCAATGCAGCACTCCCGCACTGAGTCCACAACAATGCAGCACTCCCGCACTGAGCCGACGACAACGCAGCACTCCCGCGCTAAGCCCACATCGCAGCAATCCCGCAATGAGCCCACAACAACGCAGCACTCCCGCACTGAGCCCACAACAACGCAGCACTCCCGCAATGAGCCCACAACAACGCAGCACTCCCGCAATGAGCCCACAACAACGCAGCACTCCCGCAATGAGCCCACAACAACGCAGCACTCCCGTGCTGAGCCAACAACAATGCAGCTCTCCCGCACTGAGTCCACAACAATGCAGCACTCCCGCACTGAGTCCACAACAATGCAGCACACCCGCACTGAGTCCACAACAATGCAGCACTCCCGCACTGAGTCCACAACAATGCAGCACTCCCGCACTGAGTCCACAACAATGCAGCACTCCCGCACTGAGCCGACGACAACGCAGCACTTCCGCACTCAGCCCACAACGCAGCAATCCCGCAATGAGCCCACAACAACGCAGCACTCCCGCACTGAGCCCACAACAACGCAGCACTCCCGCAATGAGCCCACAACAACGCAGCACTCCCGTGCTGAGCCAACAACAATGCAGCTCTCCCGCGCTGAGCCCACAACAACGCAGCACTCCCGCGCGGAGCAACCAACAACGCAGCACTCCCGCGCTGAGCCCACAACAACGTAGCACGCCTGCACTGAGCCCACAACAACGCAGCACTCCTGTGCTGAGCCAACAACAATGCAGCTCTCCCGCGCTGAGCCCACAACAACGCAGCACTCCCGCGCGGAGCAACCAACAACGCAGCACTCCCGCACTGAGCCCACAACAACGCAGCACTCCCGCACTGAGCCCACAACAATGCAGCACGCCCGCACTGAGCTCACAACGTAGCAGTCCCACAATGACCCACAACAACACAGCACTCCCACACTGAGCCCACAACAACGCAGCACTCCCGCACTGAGCCCATAACAACGCAGCACTCCCGCACTGAGCCCACAACAACGCAGCACTCCCGCACTGAGCCCACAACAACGCAGCACTCCCGCACTGAGCCCACAACAACGCAGCACTCCCGCACTGAGCCCACAACAACGCAGCACTCCCGCACTGAGCCCACAACAACGCAGCACTCCCGCACTGAGCCCACAACAGGGCAGCACTCCCGCACTGAGCCCACAACAGGGCAGCACACCCGCACTGAGCCCACAACAACACCACACTCCCGCACTGAGCCCACAACAACGCAGCACTCCCGCACTGAGCCCACAACATCGCAGCACACCCGCACTGAGCCCACAACAACACCACACTCCCGCACTGAGCCCACAACAACGCAGCACTCCCGCACTGAGCCCACAACAACACAACACTCCCGCACTGAGCCCACAACAACGCAGCACTCCCGCACTGAGCACACAACAACGCAGCACTCCCGCACTGAGCCCACAACAACGCAGCACTCCCGCACTGAGCCCACAACAACGCAGCACTCCCACACTGAGCCCACAACAACGCAGCACTCCCGCACTGAGCCGACAACAAAGTAGCACGCCTGCACTGAGCCCAAAACAACGCAGCACTCCCGCGCTCAGCCCACAGCAATGCAGCACTCCCGCACTGAGTCCACAACAATGCAGCACTCCCGCACTGAGCCGACGACAACGCAGCACTCCCGCACTAAGCCCACATCGCAGCAATCCCGCAATGAGCCCACAACAACGCAGCACTCCCGCACTGAGCCCACAACAACGCAGCACTCCCGCAATGAGCCCACAACAACGCAGCACTCCCGCAATGAGCCCACAACAACGCAGCACTCCCGCACTGAGTCCACAACAATGCAGCACACCCGCACTGAGTCCACAACAATGCAGCACTCCCGCACTGAGTCCACAACAATGCAGCACTCCCGCACTGAGTCCACAACAATGCAGCACTCCCGCACTGAGCCGACGACAACGCAGCACTTCCGCACTAAGCCCACAACGCAGCAATCCCGCAATGAGCCCACAACAACGCAGCACTCCCGCACTGAGCCCACAACAACGCAGCACTCCCGCAATGAGCCCACAACAACGCAGCACTCCCGTGCTGAGCCAACAACAATGCAGCTCTCCCGCGCTGAGCCCACAACAACGCAGCACTCCCGCGCGGAGCAACCAACAACGCAGCACTCCCGCGCTGAGCCCACAACAACGTAGCACGCCTGCACTGAGCCCACAACAACGCAGCACTCCTGTGCTGAGCCAACAACAATGCAGCTCTCCCGCGCTGAGCCCACAACAACGCAGCACTCCCGCGCGGAGCAACCAAGAAAGCAGCACTCCCGCACTGAGCCCACAACAACGCAGCACTCCCGCACTGAGCCCACAACAATGCAGCACGCCCGCACTGAGCCCACAACAACGCAGCACTCCCGCACTGAGCTCACAACGTAGCAGTCCCACAATGACCCACAACAACACAGCACTCCCACACTGAGCCCACAACAACGCAGCACTCCCGCACTGAGCCCATAACAACGCAGCACTCCCGCAGAGCCCACAACAACGCAGCACTTCCGCACTGAGCCCACAACAACGCAGCACTCCCGCACTGAGCCCACAACAACGCAGCACTCCCGCACTGAGCCCACAACAACGCAGCACTCCCGCACTGAGCCCACAACAACGCAGCACTCCCGCACTGAGCCCACAACAACGCAGCACTCCCGCACTGAGCCCACAACAACGCAGCACTCCCGCACTGAGCCCACAACAACGCAGCACTCCCGCACTGAGCCCACAACAGGGCAGCACTCCCGCACTGAGCCCACAACAGGGCAGCACTCCCGCACTGAGCCCACAACAGGGCAGCAGTCCCACACTGAGCCCACAACAGGGCAGCAGTCCCACACTGAGCCCACAACAGGGCAGCTGCCCCACACTGAGCCCACAACAGGGCAGCTGTCCCACACTGAGCCCACAACAGGGCAGCAGTCCCACACTGAGCCCACAACAACGCAGCACTCCCGCACTGAGCCCACAACAACGCAGCACTCCCGCACTGAGCCCACAACAACGCAGCACTCCCGCACTGAGCCCACAACAACGCAGCACTCCCGCACTGAGCCCACAACAATGCAGCACTCCCGCACTGAGCCCACAACAATGCAGCACTCCCGCACTGAGCCCACAACAACACAGCACTCCCGGACTAAGCCCACGACAACGCAGCACTCCCGCACTGAGCCGACAACAACACAGCACTCCCGCACGGAGCCCACAACAGAGCAGCACTCCCGCACTGAGCCCACAACAGGGCAGCACTCCCGCACTGAGCCCACAACAACGCAGCACTCCCACACTGAGCCCACAACAATGCGGCATTCCCACACTGAGCCAACAACAACGCAGCACTCCCGCACTGAGCCCACAACAACGCAGCACTCCCGCACTGAGACCACAACGCTGCACTCCCGCACTGAGCTGACAACAACGCAGCACTCCCGCACTGAGCCCACAACAACACAGCACTCCCGCACTGAGCCCACAACAACGCAGCACTCCCGCACTGAGCCCACCACAATGCAGCACTCCCGCACTGAGCCCACAACAACGCAGCACTCCCGCACTGAGCTCACAACGTAGCACTCCCGCACTGAGCCCACAACAACGCAACACTCCCGCACTGAGCTCACAACGTAGCACTCCCGCACTGAGCCGACAACAATGCAGCACTCCCGCACTGAGCCCACAACAACGCAGCACACCAGCGCTGAGCTCACAACAACGCAGCACTCCCGCACTGAGCCCACCACAATGCAGCACTCCCGCACTGAGCCCACCACAATGCAGCACTCCCGCACTGAGCCCACAACAACGCAGCACTCCCGCACTGAGCTCACAACGTAGCACTCCCACACTGAGCCCACAACAACGCAGCACTCCCGCACTGAGCCCACAACAACGCAGCACTCCCGCGCTGAGCCCACAACAACGCAGCACTCCCGCGCTGAGCCCACAACAACGCAGCACTCCCGCGCTGAGCCCACAACAACGCAGCACTCCCGCACTGAGCCCACAACGTAGCACGCCTGCACTGAGCCCACAACAACGCAGCACTCCCGCGCTGAGCCCACAACAACGTAGCACGCCCGCACTGAGCCCACAACAATGTAGCACTCCCGCACTGACCCCACAACAACGTAGCACTCCCGCGCTGAGCCGGCAACAACGTAGCACGCCCGCACTGAGCCCACAACAACGTAGCACTCCCGCACTGAGCCCACAACAACGCAGCACGCCCGCACTGAGCCCACAACAACGCAGCACTCCCGCACTGAGCCCACTACAACGCAGCACTCCCGCACTGAGCCCACAACAGGGCAGCACTCACGCACTGAGCCCACAACAACGCAGCACTCCCACACTGAGCCCACAACAATGCGGCATTCCACACTAAGCCAACAACAACGCAGCACTCCCGCACTGAGCCCACAACAACGCAGCACTCCCACACTGAGCCCACAACAACGCAGCACTCCCGCACTGAGCCCAAAACAACGCAGCACTCCCGCACTGAGCCCACAACATCGCAGCACTCCCGCACTGAGCCCAAAACAACACAACACTCCCGCAGAGCCCACAACAACGCAGCACTCCCGCACTGAGCCCACAACAATGCAGCACTCCCGCACTGAGCCCACAACAATGCAGCACTCCCGCACTGAGCCCACAACAACGCAGCACTCCCGCACTGAGCCCACAACAATGCAGCACTCCCGCACTGAGCCCACAACAATGCAGCACTCCCGCACTGAGCCCACAACAACGCAGCACTCCCGCACTGAGCCCACAACAACGCAGCACTCCCCCGCACTGAGCCCACAACAGAGCAGCACTCCCGCACTGAGCCCACAACAACGCAGCACTCCCGCACTGAGCCCACAACACAGCAGCACCCCCACGCTGAGCCCAACAACAACACAGCACTCCCGCACTGAGCCCACAACAGGGCAGCACTCCCGCACTGAGCCCACAACAGGGCAGCACTCCCGCACTGAGCCCACAACAGGGCAGCACTCCCGCACTGAGCCCACAACAGGGCAGCACTCCCGCACTGAGCCCACAACAGGGCAGCACTCCCACACTGAGCCCACAACAGGGCAGCACTCCCGCACTGAGCCACAACAAGAAAGGATATTTCTTCAAGTGCACACCTTATTTGTCTCTGTTTCTCCACACCGAGTCCAACCATAATCCATCAATTAGGTTCTAGTCTGTAACTCACACCCGGGTATTTATTATTCTATATACAAACCACCCAAACCCCTCTATTAGATTCCAGTTTGTAACTCACTCCCGCATATCTGTTGAACATAGGATCGCTACAGTGCAGAAGGAGGCCATTTGGCCCATCAATTCTGCACCGACCACAATCCTACTTGAGCTCTATTCCCGTAACCCCTCATATTTGCCCTGCTGATCCCCCCTGACACTAAGGGTCAATTTAGCATGGCCAATCAACCTAACCTGCACATCTTTGGATTGTGGGAGGAAACCAGAGCACCCGGAGGAAACCCACGCAGACACGGGGAGAATGTGCAAACTCCACACAGACAGTGACCCAAGGCCGGAATTGAACCCGGGTCCATGACTGTGAGACAGCAGTATATAAACCATCCAAACTCCTCAATTAGATTCCAGTCTGTAACTCACTCCCGGGTTTTTGAGGGACATCTGCTGGTGTCACAAACAAAGTGAAGGTGGATAAGGGTGTGAGGGGAAGCTGATATTTCAATGCAGAGTACTATGTAATACTGTAGTTTGTATCCTGAATCTGCAGTGTTTGTGTCAGGACACAGAAACAGCACCGTTGGTCACTACTGGGGAGGAGTTGGTCTCAGATTCCTGTCTACTAAGAAGTCTCACAACACTAGGTTCAAGTCCAACTGGTTTATTTGGTAACAAGAGCTTTCAAAGCGCTGCCCCTTCCTCAGACTCACCTGATGAAGGAGCAGCGCTCCAAAAGCTCCTGCTATCAAATAAACCTGCTGGACTTCAACCTGGTGTTGTGAGACTCCTTCCTGTGTCCACACCCCAGTCCAACGCTGGCATCTCCACATCAGATTATTGTGTCAGTGAAAATATCCAATGGTCATGCAGCTGCAGAGTCTGCTTTCCACCACTGGAGGGAGAGAGTGAGCAGAGTTTCTCCTGGTGGCTGATGACGACCCAGGACAGGATATGTCCTCTGGAAACCTTGTGACAAGCAGGTCAAATGAAAAATGTTCCATCTTAATCAATAACTATTGAGGAAGGAGCAGGGCTTGGGACAGAGCGGTTAGCTTTTCCAAAGAGCCAGTAATGACAAGATGGGGTTGAACAACCTTCCTCTGTGGCGTATGATTCTCTGGTGAACCTGGCTGAACTCTGCAACAGTTTGAACTGTGCAACCAAAGTTTCCATGTGTGGGAATCTTGCAATGCTGTGATAACCCTATGAAGTCCCTGGGGAATCACTAATTGATCTCCCTGTGGGGCTCATTGACAACGAGTTTCTTGCCTGCCCTGCTGAGCCCTTTACAAGGCAGACACAGGGAAGGGGTGTACAGAATGGTGCCCCGACTGGGACTTGCGTATACACGCCATGAACAATGGCTTAATTCTGTGTTTAACAATAAATACCATTCCTTTCCAGTTGGGCTTCCTGAATTCTTACAAACGCAGAGAAGGCACTTCACAAAGGTGTAAAAACACCGAGGATCAGAGAGGTTGGGAAGGGTGATCAAATGCTTCGACAAATGAGGGCCTCAACTGAGAGGACGGTAAATGAATGTGTAATTATTTCTCTGGAAAACCATCACGCCTTTCCCCACATGCCACATCAACCAGGTAAAGTAGTCCTCCAGTATTCATTCTGTCTGTACCGAACAGAGCGTGACAGGGCTATACCGACAGCATTAACATTAAACAGTGCAACACAGCTTTGTATCTTTACTAAGAAACAGGGGCAGAACTTCCTCCTCATCACGCTCTGAATTAGTTACCTTCAGCATGGAATACCTGGCATGGAATACCTGGCATGGAATACCTGGCATGGAATACCTAGCATGGAATACCTTGCATGGAATACCTGGCATGGAATACCTGGCATGGAATACCTGGCATGGAATACCTAGCATGGAATACCTGGCATGGAATACCTGGCATGGAATACCTAGCATGGAATACCTGGCATGGAATACCTGGCATGGAATACCTAGCATGGAATACCTGGCATGGAATACCTAGCATGGAATACCTGGCATGGAATACCTGGCATATCCAGCATCTTAAACATTCACAATGTTACTTTCCCCATTCCAAAGCCATTGTGGGATGCGGCGTCACTGGCTAGGCCAGCATTTATTGCCCATCACTAGTTGCCCTTGAGCTGCCTTCTTGACCTGCTGCAGCCCATTGTGGTATCGATAGACCCACAGGAGGAAGTCCCAGGATTTTGACCCAGCGACAGTGAAGGAATGGTGATATATTTCCAAGTCAGGATGGTGTGTGGTTTGGAGGGGAATCTCCAGGTGGTGCTGTTTCCGGGTATCTGCTGCCCTTGTCCTTCTAGATGGCAGTGGTCATGGGTTCGAAAGGTGCTGTCGAAGGAACCTTGGTGAGTTCCTGCAGGGCACCTTGTCGATGGCACACACTGCTGAAACTGTGCATCAGTGATGGAGGGATTCAATATCTGTGGATGGGGTGCAAATCAAGTGGGCTGCTTTGCCCTGGATGTGTTGAGCATCTACAGTGTTGTTGGAGCTGCGCTTATCAGGCAAGTGGAGAGTATTCCATCACCACTCCTGACTTGTGCCTTGTTGATGGTGAACAAACTCTGGGGAGTCAGGAGGTGAATCACACACCGCAGGATTCCCAACTCTGACCTGCTCTGGTAGCCACAGTATTTCTATGGCTAGTCCAGTTCATTCTCTGGTCAATGGTACCCCCCCAGGTTGTTGATACTGGGGGATTCAGCTATGGCAATGACATTTAATGTCAAGGAGCAGTGGTTAGATTCTCTCTTGTTGGAAATGGTCCCTGCCCGGCAATTGAGTGGCATAGATATTACTTGTCAGCCCAAGCCTGAATATTGTCCAGGTCTTGCTGCATTTGTACATAGACTACTTCAGTATCTGAGGAGTCCCAAATGCTGAGCATTGTGCAGTCACCAGTGAACATCCCGACTACTGACCTTATAATGGAGGGAAGGTCATTGATGAAGCAGCTGAAGATGGTTGGGCCTAGGACACTACCCTGAGGAACTCCTGCAGTGATGTCCAGGAGCTGAGATGATTGACCTCCAACCACCACAACCATCTTCCTTTGTGCTGGGTGTGACTCCAACCAGCAGAGAGTTTCCCCCTGATTCCCATGGGCTCCAGTTTTGCCACACTCCTTGATGCCACACTCGGTCAAATGCTGCCTTGATGTCAAGGGCAGTCACTCTCACCTCACCTCTGGAGTTCAGCTCTTTTGTCCATGTTTGAACCAAGGCTGTAATGAGGTCAGGAGCTGTGTGCGCCTGGCAGAACCCAAACTGAGCGTCACTGAGCAGGTTATTGCCGAGTAAGTTCTTTGTTAAGTGCCACTTGATAACACTGTTGATGACCCCTTCCGTCGATTTACTGATGTCCGAGAGTTGATTGATGGGGTGGTAATTGGTGGATTGGATTTGTCCTGCAATTTGTGTACAGGACATACCTGGGTAGGTGTCAGTGTTGTCGCTGTACTGGAAAAGCTTGGCTAGGGATGCAGCAAGTTCTGGAGCACAAGTCTTCAGTACTATTGCCGGAATATTGTCAGGGCCCATCGTCTTTGCAGTATCCAGTGTCTTCGGCTGTTTCCTGACATCACGTGGAGTGAATTGAAATGACTGAAGACTGACATCTGTGATGCTGGGGGCCTCCAGAAGAGGCCAAGATGGATCATCCACTCGCCACTTCTGGCTGAAGATTTTTGTGAATGCTTCAGACTTATTGTTTGCACAGATGGGCTCCTCTATCATTGGGGATGGGGATATTTGTGGAGCCTCCTCCTGCAGTCAGTTGTTTCATTATCCACCATCATTCACGGCTGGATGTGGTGGGACTGCAGAGCTTAGGTCAGATTCGCTGGTTGAAGAATGGTTTAGCTCTGTCTGTCACTTGCTGCTTCTGCTGTTTGGCACACAGTCCTGTGTTGTAGCTTCACCAGGTTAACACCTCATTTTTAGGTTTGCCTGGTGTTGCTTCTGCCATGCCCTCCTGCACTCTTCATTGAACGAGGTTTGATCCCTTGGCTTTATGGTAGTGGTAGAATAGGGATATGTCAGGCCATGAGGTTACAGATTATGGTCGAGTATAATTCTGCATCTCACACCGTGCTGTACCTGCCCTGGGAGTATTTGATGGGGACACTGTAGAGGGAGCTTTCCTTTCTATCCAAGCCCTTGGGTTGTACCTTTCCTGGGACTGTTTCATGATACAGAGTAAAGTACCCTCTCTACTGTCCCATCAAACACTCCCAGGACTGGTACAGCACAGTGTACAGAAACTTTACTCTGCATCTAACCCCGTGCAGTACCTGTCCTTGGAGTGTTTGATGGGACAGTGTAGAGGGAGCTTTACTCTGTATAACTACTCTCCCCCCCTCCGCCCCCCCCCCCAACCTCGAGATATCTACACTCCTCTAATTCTGACTAATTCTCCAACCTTGATTCTTTTTAATCGCTCTGCCATTGGTGGTCGAGTCTGGGCCCTAAGCCCTGGAGCCCCCTTACTGAACCTCTCTGCCTCTCAATCTGTTTTTCTTTAAAGATGCTCCGTTTTGACCAAGCTTTTGATTACCTGTCCGCAGTTTTGCAGTCTGTTTGGGTACCATCCTGTGAAGCACCTTGGGATGTTTTACCACACTAACAGGCGCTATACAAATGTAGGTTGTCAATGAACTCCAAATCTGCCTCAAAGATTTGTCTCTATTTTTTGAGGGTGGAGGTTTAACCAGGGGAATCGTTCCCATTTGCTGGTTTAATACTGTACACACACCACCACCACACCCCATTACCCCCCCCACCTGGCTTCACATCTCCAACAGAATCAGGAACCTGGCCATCTCCTGCTCAAAACCTTTTGAGAAATCACTCTTTCATCCCTCCCACTCTCTCTTTTGGATTAAGGGTTGTTCCTTCCCATTTGAAAGTTGACCATCTGGGGAGGAAGCTGCCTGAGATGGCTTTCCCCCCACTGCCTGCTTGTCCCTGTTCAAATAAGGGTCGTAATCATGGTAAAGCCCTGTGATTCAGAAAAGATTGATCATTGTCCAGTTTTAAAGTTTATTTATTAGTTGCAAGTAGGCTTACATCAACACCGCAATGAAGTCACTGTGAAAACCCCCTCGTCGCCACACTCCGGCACCTGTTTGGGTCCACTGAGGGAGAATCTAGCATGGTCAATGCACCTAACCAGCACATCTTTTGGACTGTGGGAGGAATCCGGAGGAAATCCACAGAGACACGGGGAGAATATGCAGACTCCGCACAGACCCAAGGCTGGGAATTGAACTCAGGTCCCTGGTGCTGTGAGGCAGCAATGCTAACCACTGTGCCACCGTGCTGCCCAAAGGAGAAAGAATAGTCAAATAATAAGGAGTTTTAAAAATATAGGTTCAAGCACCACTCACACAATGACTCCTTTACAAAAGATATAGGGTGGCATTTTCCAGCTCCAACACTTGCAGGAATCGTCATGGGCAGAACGGGAACATCTGGACAACGACGGCTCTCCAAATTTCCTAGTATTGGGGCTGGAAGATCTGGCCCATAGTTGTCCATAAGTGATGTGCTTCTAACTATGGTGATCAAATTGGAATCACAGAAAGTGGCCATTAAACCATTTTGTTTGCATTGGCTTTGGCATTCGCACTGCTCTCTTTTTCCTGCCTCCTACTGTTTTCTTCCATCTCCAACTGGTATTAAATCCTGCCTGCCTCTGTCGTCCCCAGCAAAGACCGTATTTCCCCACTCTAACAATTAGATTCTCCCTTATTAGAGATGGACATTCCCTGGCTGTTGTGGTGCAAATGTTACTTCATGCCACACAAGTGCCGGGTAATGACCATGTGCGAGTGTTTAAACGTGTGCGTATATGTGCACGTGTGGGTGCAAGAGTGTGTGTTTTGTCTGTGTTAAGAAGTGCATGTGTGTGTGGTAGAGAATGTGCGCATGTGATCTTGGCGAGAGTGTGGGTGGTCAAGAGTGGGTGCGCATTGGGGGCCCATCCGAGGGAGCGAGTGAGGCCCCCCCCCCCCCCCCGAGGGTGGACCGAGGGCGGCGGGATTTTGCACAGGCGAGCGTGTGAGGGGGAAGAGTGTGATGTAGCAAGTCTATGTGTGGGCACATACTTCTTGCAAGTTCTGTGATAAATAATTGTGTCGCAATCAAGCTCTTGTATTTTCATAGGATCATAGAATCTACAGTGCTGAAGGAGGCCATTTGGCCCATTGAGCCTGCACCGACAACAATCCCACCCAGGTCCTATCCCTGTAACCCCACATATTTACCCTACTAATTCCCCTGACACTGAGGGACAATTTTGCATTGCTAATCAATCTAACCTGCACATCTTTGGACTGTGGGAAGAAACAGGAGCACCCGGAGTGAATCCACGCAGACACGGGGAGAACGTACGTTGGACAGACTGTTTTATCATATCACTCCCCTTTCCAGTCTGTAACTCCCTCTGCATTACAAACTCAGAGACAGCTACCCAGGAGCCACTTTCACCAACTCCAGCGTGATGCCACGACCAAACACACCTTCCCTTCACTCCCTCTGTCAGCATTCCGCAGAGACCATTCCCTCCGGGATAACCTAGTCCACTCCTCCACTATACCCAACACCTCTCCCGTCACCCATGGCACCTTCCCATGCAATCGCAGAGGGTGTGACACCTGTCCCTTTACCTCTTCCATGCTCACCCTCCAAGGTCCAAAACACTCGTTCCAGGTTAAGCAGCGTTTCACTTGCACCTCTTTCAATTTGATCTACTGCATTCGCTGCTCCCAATGTGGTCTCCTCGATATCAGAGAGACCAAGCGTAGACTGGGTGATCACTTTGCTGAGCATCTTCGGTCTGTGCGCAATCAGGACCCTGACCTTCCGGTTGCTTGCCATTTTAACACACGATCCTACTCCCATGCCACATGTCTGTCCTTGGCTTGCTGCAATGTTCCAGTGAAGCTCAACACAAACTGGAGGAACAGCAACTCATCTTCTGGCTAAACACTTTACAGCCTTCCGGTCTCAACATTGAATTCAACAACTTCAGATGATTTGCTCTACCTCACCTCCACCCCTTTGTTTTCATTATATTTTAATTAATATTTTTACTGTTTTCTACCTTTTATTTCTTTATTGTCTTTCTTCATTTTTCTTCCCCCCCACTCTTTCCCCCTACTTTATCCCCCTTCCCTTACCTTTCCTCCCCCTTTTCCAAGTTGTACCTCCAACACACACACACACACACACACCATCTGTCACAGCTTATCCTCACATTTTAGCCTCTCTGCTGTTTGGCCATTCACACCCTTTATTCTCTCTATGGACAGCTATTAGCAGTCTTTTCCCCTGGTTTCTGTGGCTATGACTCATCTTTCATTCCCTCCCCCTGCAGTATAAATATCTCCCACTTTCTGTGCCTTTTAGCTTTGACAAAGGGTCATCTGGACCCAAAACGTCAACTCTTTTCTCTCCTTACAGATGCTGCCAGACCTGCTGAGATTTTCCAGCATTTTCCCTTTTGGTACCCAGGAGCAGCTGTCTGAAACTTGGCGATGCAATACATCCTTTGGGCGACTCTGTAGCCTCGACAATGCTGAAAGTTTTCACACAAGAGGGGAGGAAGTCTAATTGGGCCAAGAGCTGATTTCACAACAACAACACAATATTCACCATTTCCCCTCAGGCTCTCGCAGGTGTTCCATCCAAATTCCACTTTCCATTTAGTTCAATATTTACTTTGTGAATCTGGAGTTTGTTAAAGGTAACAAGTGGGGAAATAAACACTTCCAGGACTAGTGCAGCACAGTGTTACATACAGAGTAAAGTAAGGACCCGGGTTCAATTCCGGCCTCGGGTCACTGTCTGTGTGGAGTTTGCACTTTCTCCCTGTCTGCGTGGATTTCCTCCGGGTGCTCCAGTTTCCTCCCACACCTCAAAGAGGGTTAGGTTGATTGGCCAAACTAAATTGACCCTAGTGTCAGGGGGACCAGCAGGGTAAATGAGGGTTACGGGAATAGGGCCTGGGTGGGATTGTGGTCAGTATAGGTTCGATGGCTAAATGGCCTTTGTACTGTAGGGTTTCTATGACTTACTCTGTTCTCTCTCCACAGATGCTGTCAGGCCTGCTACAATTTTCCAGCATTTTCTGACAGTTCAACATTCTGAGGGGTCTCAACAGGGTGGATGTGGAGAGGATGTTTGCTCTTGCTGGAGAATTTAGAACTAGGAGTCACTGTTTACAAATAAGGGGTCAGCTATTTAAAATAGAGATGAGACAACATATTTTCTCTGAGAGTCAGGAGTCTCTGGAACTCTTCCTGAAAAGTTGGTGGATAGCAGTCTTTGAATATTTTTATGGCAGAGTGGATAGCTTCCAGTTAAGCAAAGGGGTGAGAGGTTATCGGGGGGAGGGTGGAATGCAGATTTGAGGTTATTATCAGATCAGCCAAGATCTTACTAAATGGCAGAGCAGGCTCACGGGGCTGAATGGCCTACTCCTGTTCCTTGTTTGTGCGTTCATAAATTGACCAGGTATGTCCTGTACACAAAGAGCAGGACAAATTCAACCCAGCCAATTACCACCCCATCAGTCTACTCTCGATCATCAGCAAAGTGATGGAAGGGGTCATTAACAGTGCTATCAAACAGCTCTTACTCAGCAATAACCCGCTCACTGATGGTCAGTTTGTGTTCCGCCAGGGTCACTCAGCTCCTGACCTCATTACAACCTTGGTTTAAACATGGACAAAAGAGCTGAACCCCAGAGGTGAGGTGAGAGTGACTGCCCTTGACAACAAGGCAGCATGTGACCGAGTGTGGCATCAAGGAGCCCTCGCAAAACTGGAGTCAATGGGATCAGGGGGGAAACTCTCCGCTGGCTGGAGTCATACCCAGCACAAAGGAAGATGGTTGTGGTGGTTGGAGATCAATCGTTTCAGTCCCAGAACATCACTGCAGGAGTTCCTCAGGGTAACGTCCCAGGCACAACCATCTTCAGCTGGATAAAAGCAAATAACCGCGGAATCTGAAACCAAAGGAGAAAATGCTGGAAAATCTCAGCAGGTCTGGTTTGCTCTGTAAGGAGAGCAAAGAGCTGATGTTTTGAGTCCAGATGACCCTTTGTCAAAGCTGCTTCATGAATGACCTTCCCTCCATTATAAAGTCAGAAGTGGGGATGTTCGTTGATGGCTGCACAATGTTCAGCACCATTCGCAACTCTTCGGGCGGCACGGTAGCACAGTGGTTAGCACTGCTGCTTCACAGCTCCAGGGACCTGGGTTCGATTCCCGGCTTGGGTCACTGTCTGTGTAGTTTGTACATTCTCCTCGTGTCTGCGTAGGTTTCCTCCGGGTGCTCCAGTTTCCTCCCACAGTCCAAAGATGTGCGGGTTAGGTTGATTGGCCAGGCTAAAAAAATTGCCCCTTAGTGTCCTGTGATGCGTAGATTAGAGGGATTAGCGGGTAAAATATGTAGGGATATGGGGGTAGGGCCTGGGTGGGATTGTAGTCAGTGCAGACTCGATGGGCCAAATGGCCTCTTTCTGTACTGTAGGGTATCTATGATTTCTATGATTTCTTCAGATACTGAAGCAGTCCATGTCCAAATTGAATTCCCATTCAGCCTCTGACTTGCCCTTGTAACCAAGGAATTGATTTGGTTGGCTGAGTTGAGTTTCTGGAGACCGTCAAAAAGGAGGTGGAGTGAGGCAGAGTTGCACTGGTTTACAAAATGATGTGTTAAAAAAAGCAGACTGTGTGACCAGTCCTGACTTCAACACAGTGAGGATATAGGGAGAAGGAAAAGTGAGGAGGTCGGTAAATTGGAGTTGAGGATTGAGAGAAGATAAACCAGTGCCAACACTAATGGAACAGTGTTGGAAATATGATGTGCTTTGTAAGAGAGAAAGGGAGAGACAGAGAGAGAAATAGTTCATTTTTCAATCTCACATTGAGTTCAATGTGCAAAGAGACAAGATAATCAGCCTCCTCAAATAGAAGCAGGTACCAGGATTTGGGAAAACCTGGACTTTGTACAAAGGGCTGAGCATAAAACAAAGAGCTTGGCATGGGAGAGAGGACTGAGCTTCTTGGGGGGCAGTTCCAGTCATTGAGGTGGCGTGTGAGGTCCATTCAGATCGGATGAGTTGATGAGTCCAGGAGTGGAGAAGGAATCATCAAGATTACAAGTCGACACCAAGAACGGGAGTTACAAGACAAAAACACACAAAAAAAAACTACCTTTGAAAATAGAATGGAACAATACCGTCTTTGGTCCACTGGAGGACAGTTTGGAGATAAAAACACTGCCAGTCAAGGGTGCATATACTGAAGCAGGTTTACGAACGTGGGGTGGACCCAACAAAGGACAGGATAGGGTTGTGTTAGAATGTTTAATTTTGCAATAATATTAACAGGGACTGCAGATCTATGCTTCGTATCAAGGATCAGGTTTTGGACACAGAGTCAAGCATTTGCAGTTTATTCAGGGTTAAATGAACATACGCATATTCATCAACACTGGGATTACAATAGACAGAGAGCTAATAATATCCAATGTGCAACCAAGAGTGAAGGTCAGGGATTTGTGGCTGAACTTAAAAAGCAAGATCATTGTCAGAGAGACTTGCATTTATATTGTACCCCAGAGCCTTCACAAACAACGAAGTATGAGTGAATCATAGAATCATAGAAACCCTACAGTACACAAAGAGGCCATTCAGCCCATCAAGTCTGCACCGACCACAATCCCACCCAGGCCCTACCCCCATATCCCTGAAGTCGTGAAGGAAATGTGGCAGTCGCTCTGTGAACAGGAAGGTCAGACAAAATGCAAAGCGATAATGCCCAGATAAAAAGAGATTTTAGTGATGTTGATTTGAGGAATAAATATTGACCAGGACACCGGGAGAACTCCCCTGCTCTTCTTCTAATAGTGCCATGGGATCTTTTGCACCCCGAGAGGACAGACATCAGTTTGTCTCATCTGAAAGACGGCACCTCTGACAGTGCAGCACTCCCTCAGCGGGAGTCTCAGCCTGAAGATTGTGCTTAAGTTTCTGGTGGGACCTGACCTAACCCTGACCTTCTGAGCCATTGGAAAAGGGTAGCAGAAGGAGAAAGAAGGTTGAGCTGTTCTTCTGCAGTCACACCTTTTGAAATCTCACAGGTGAGGCAGGAGGGGAGGGCATTGCAGACACAGTGAGAAAGTTCTGAAACAGAGGTAACAAATTAACGAGCATGTCCAGATAGTGAGCCATAAGCACAAAATGTCACATTCCCCTCACCTCCTCCCCTTCAAACCACCCACCCGGGCCCCACCAACAAACCTAAGCAAAAGTGCGCAAGAACACACAAGGAATAGGAACAGGAGTAGACCATTTGGCCCATCAGGTTTACTGCACCATTGAAAAGATCATGGCTGATCTCGAGCTTCAACTCCATTTTCCCGCCCACATCCCACATCCCATGATTTCATGAGACACCAAAGGTCTGTCTATCCCAGCCTGAAATATATTCACCGACGGAGCATCCACAACACTCCGGGGATAGAGAATTCCAAAGGTTCACCCTTTGAGCGAAGAAATTTCTCCCCCTCTCAGTCCTAAATGATCGGCCCCTTATCCCGAGACTGTGCTCCCGTGTTTTAGATTCCCCAACCAGCAGAAACAATCTCTCAGTGTCCGCCCTGTCTAACCCCCCTCATTCTTATAAACTCTGGAGAACATAGGCCCAATTTACTCAGTCTCTCATCATAGGACAGCGCACGGACTTTGTCAACCATCAGAACTTTGTGGAAAGTTGCAGCTCAAGGACATTAAACCACGCATAGAGTGGCAGCCTTGTCCACAGAGGCTTCAAATCAATACTTAAACACTTTTGTTTGGAATCAAAGATTTTATAAGGTGAAAGGTTAGGGACAGAAGCTGACTGAGAATCTTGCTGCAAAAAAGGTCCTTACGGTGAACTCGGCACTCAATCTCTCTCTCAGATTCTTGAGAGGCTATGCCTGTATTGGGTGCTCTGTAGGTTGGGTATATTATTCAGGTAGACTTCCTTTGTAAAACCAACGTGCTACCCAAGCTGGAAAGGCACAAGGTGACTGTGACTCAAATACAACAACACCTTGCATTTAAATGCTTCCTTTAGAATCACTACAGTATAAAAGGAGGCAATCCGGGCCTTCGAGTCTGCACCCCAATCCCACCCAAATCCTATCCCCGTAACCCCGTGTATTTAACCTCCTAATCCCCTGACACTAAGGGGCAATTTAGCATAGCCAATGCACCTAACCAGCACATCTTTGGACTGAGAGAGGAAACCAGAGCACCCGGAGGAAACCCACGCAGACACGGGGAGAACGTGCAGACTCCGGACAGACAGTGAGCCAAGCCGGGAATCGAACCCGGGTCCCTGGTGCTGTGAAGCAGCAGTGTTAATCACTGCGCCACCATGCAATAAAATATCTCAAGGCCTTTCCCAGGAGGGTTAGCAAACAAGGTCTGGCGCCAAGCCACATCAAGGACTTGTCAGGGAAACTAAAGCTAGGTTCATGAAGGAGGTTTAGGAGAGAGAGAGAGAGAGAATGAGAGAGGTGAAGAGGTTTAGGGAGGGAATTCGAGAGCTCAGGGCCTCAGCAGCTGAAGGCACGGCTGCCAGTGGTGGAGCGATTAAAACCAGGGATACTCGAGAGGCCGAAATTGCAGGAGGGCAGAGATCTCAGAGGGATGTCGGACTGGAGGAGATTATGACGAATGAGAGGTGCGAGGTCATGACCTAACCCTGACCTTCTGAGCCATTGAAAAAACAACGAAGTATGAGTGAATCATAGAATCATAGAAACCCTACAGTACACAAAGAGGCCAGTCAGCCCATCAAGTCTGCACCGACCACAATCCCACCCAGGCCCTACCCCCATATCCCTGAAGTCGTGAAGGAAATGTGGCAGTCGCTCTGTGAACAGGAAGGTCAGACAAAATGCAAAGCGATAATGCCCAGATAAAAAGAGATTTTAGTGATGTTGATTTGAGGAATAAATATTGACCAGGACACCGGGAGAACTCCCTGCTCTTCTTCTAATAGTGCCATGGGATCCTTTGCACCCCGAGAGGACAGACATCAGTTTGTCTCATCTGAAAGACGGCACCTCTGACAGTGCAGCACTCCCTCAGCGGGGAGTTGAAAACAAGGATGAGAATTTTTTAATTGAACTGATGTAGATCAGTGAGAAAAGAAAGGCGAGGCCATGGAAGCAATTATATCAACAAAATGTTGGACCGGACACCCTAACATCCCCCACTTTGAGAAAGACATTCACCCATTAATGTTCTGAGCAGAGACTTCATAAAATACCCAAAACAGTGACTTGTGTACTTGGCCCCAGTTTTTTCAGGTCTGGAGTAGATGTGAACTTCAGTAACATAGAAACCTCTAGATGTAATGGCCCAAGTTACACCTAGTTCACTTCCCCCAACATGTCATTCCCATGCAACAACAATAATGGAGTTTTTGATTGACGACAGCAGTCAGTCTCTTATCTCTAGAGGCTGGGTGTCGCTGGCAGGGCCAGCATTTGTTGCTGATCCCTAATTGCCTTTGAACTGAGTGGTTTGCTTCAGAGGGCAGTTAAGAGTTAACCAAAGTGCTGTGGATGAGAGGTCAGATGTCGGGCCAGACCAGGTAAGGACAGCAGATTTCCTTTTCTAAAGGACATTAATCTCTATATATTATACAATATGTATTATACATGAGCAGAAAGATTAACTGTGTGTATGGAAGAGTGACCGCATGTATGTTTTTGATTTAATTTATTGCCACATGTATTAGTTTACAGTGAAAAGTACTGTTTTTTGCGCGCTATACAGACAAAGCGTACCGTACATAGAGAAGCAAAGGAGAGGGTGCAGAATGTGGTGTTATAGTCATTGTTAGGGTGGTGAATGCATGCGTGCTCGGGGGATGGTTTTAAGTGTCATCCACTGCAAGTTTTAATTCAACTAGCAGCAGCAATAGGTCATGCATTTATGACCAAAACAATCACACAAGGCGAGGGTATTACCACTCGGCCAAAGAGCTCTATTAGAGTTTATCTACTTGCTGGCAATGACCATCTCCAACAACACAGAATCTAACCACTGCCCCTTGATTTTCAATGGCATTACCATCACTGAATCCCCCACTATCAACATCTTGGGGATTACCATTGACCAGAAACCAAACTGGACTAGCCATATAGGCTGATTGGCTAGGTTAAAAATTGCCCCTTAGAGTCCTGAGATGCGTAGGTTAGAGGGATGAGCGGGTAAATATGTGGGGGTAGGGCCTGGGTGGGATTGTGGTCGGTGCAGACTTGATGGGCCGAATGGCCTCCTTCTGCACTGTAGGATTTCTATGATATAAATAGTGCAAGATCAAGTTAGTGGGTAGGAATCCTGCAGTGAGTAACTCACCTTCTGACTCCCCAAAGCCTGTTCACCATTTACAAGGCACAAGTCAGGAGTGTGATGGAATACTCCCCACTTGCCTGGATGGGTGCAGCTCCAAAAACACTCAAGAAGCTCAACATCATCCAGGACAAAGCAACCTGTTTGATTGGCACTCCAACCACAAACATTCACTTGCTCCATCACTGTCACACAGTGGCAGCCGTGTGTACCATCTACAAGATGCACTGAAGGATCTCTCCTTCAGCAGCACCTTCCAAACCATCTCCCAAACCATCTAGAAGGACAAGGGCAGCAAACAAATGGGACATCACCACCTGGAAGTTCCCCTCCAAGTCACTACCATCCTGATTTGGAAATATATCTCCGTTCCTTCACTGTCGCTGGGTCAAAATCCTGGAACTCCTTCCCTAACAGCACTGTGGGTGCACCTACACCACATGGACTGTAGGAGTTCAGGAGCTGGCTCACCACCATCCACTCAGGGGAAATTCAAGATGGGCAACAAATGCTGACCTACCCAGTGACGCCCATATCCCATGAAAGAATGAAACAAAATCCTGGGGTTTGCAAAAAGAAATGTGCGTGAGGCAATATTGGACATCCCAAGTGGGGCGCACAGTGGTTAGCATTGCTGCCTCACAGCGCCAGGGACCCAGGTTCAATTCTGGCCTTGGGTCACTGTCTGTGTGGAGTTTGCACATTCTCCCCATGTCTGCATGGGTTTCCTCCGGGTGCTCCCGTTTCCTCCCACACTCCAAAGATGTGCGGGTTAGGTTGATTGGCCATGCTAAATTGACCCTAGTGTCAGGGGATTAGCAGGGTAAATTATATGGGGTTGCGGGAATAGGGCCTGGATTGTGATCAGTACAGACTCGATGGACCGAATGGCCTCCTTTTGTACTGTAGGGATTCTATGACTATTTAACACATGTAATAAAACTGCTGTTTAAATTGTAGAAAATATTGGGGAATAAAACAAATTGGGACTAAAATACTGGAATAACAAATGGAAAGAAAGTGTACAGGAGAGGCCTGTCGTGAAGCAAATGATGGAAACACCTGTGTGTTTGGGAGGAGGGAGAGCTGTGAGAAGTTGTGAAGTTTGATTTGGGAGTGGGACACTCGTCTCCCTCTCCCACTCTGTCTGCAATGCCTCATGGTGAGTGAATATAATGTATCTCACTCTGGTGCAGGTATATAAAAGGTATCCAGTATGTGAGACATTGTAATTCCTGCTGGAGCTGGCACTTGTACCCAGCACCCAGCCTCCCCACACCACAACACCCCCACCCTTCCCCCTCTCCCCCACCCTGGGGTGCCCTCATTACACTTACCCTCTTGTGCCAGCTCCCCCGTTTCCTTCCTGCTGGATGTTAATTCCTATCATCCCTCATTGCTGCCGATCCTTGCAGTGAGGGCACACACACACAAGAGGGGGAGGAGGTGGGCGGCCGGGGGAGGCGAGGGAGAGCCTGCCGCGGGGGCCGCCGGGATCTGTAGTCCTCCCGCCCCTTTCCTCCCAGCGCAGCCGGCCGTCCCCGAACTACCACTCCCGGCGGCCACCGCGGCGGGCGGCGCCTGCGCAGTCGCTGCTCCCAGGAGCTGGCAGTCTTTCCCATCTCTCTCTCTCTCCAGTGCCCATGTTAAACAAGATGGCACAGGAGAGAGAGAAAGGGAGAGCCAATGAGTAGGGACATCTTATACAAGATGCAGCAAGGTGGGCAGGAAAACTCCTTGCAAATCTTCCCCTCTCAGAATCTGTGCAAAAACTGTTCAACTTGCCTTTTCCTGCCTGCAAAATGCCCTGACATCTTTCCCTCTGCTGTACAACACAGGGTCCTTCTGTTTGTGTGGGGCTGACATTTCCAGAATACTTTCAGACAATCAACCAAGACTTATAAAATTTGGAAACAAAAAAATCCCTTTTTTTTAACTCCCCAAAATAATTTCTGTAACTTTTAGGGAATGGGTAACTTTTTTGCAAGTGTGATGAGCTCAGACATGGCAGAGTGCTAACAATAACAGGCCAGCCATGCCAGGTCCCTGTGGTGCTGTGTGCTGTCCTCAAATCCTTCCTCAAAATGTCTGCACAGAGTTACAAATCTCCAAACTGGCCACTGTTTCGAGGCTCATTCTAAGTTTTTTTTTTGGATGATGTTAATAATAATTAATTGACTGGAAGCTTATGAAAAAAAATGTCTGATTTTCCGATGGAAATTTTTTCCACCCTGTCTCCCAATTTATTTTTGTGAGGCAGAAGCAATTGTTTGTGTGTCCAGCCTGCGCTAACCACTTAAATCTACCTCTGAAAGTTGGCATTTCTAGTTTCTGCCTGGCACCAGAGAATACAACTGCATTGTTGCTGCCCTCATCGTCCAGATCCTGCCGCATTTCCTTCCACTTTCTTTGATATTTAATACTTCCCCTTCCTCTTCCCTTGCCACTGCCAGTTCCATATCCTTCTCTCTGTGCTCCCAATTCACCTCCCCTTCACACTCCCATGACATCCTCTTTTTTCCTCGACACACACCACTATCTTCTTCCCCTCACACACCCATTACCCTTTTCTCCTCTTTATTTAATGCCACTCCTAATTATCTCTCCCCTTTCCTTTACACACCCATTACATCCTATTTCCTATTTCATAGAATACCTACAGTGCAGAAGGAAGCCATTCGGCCCATCACTTCTGCACCGACGGCAATCCCACCTAGGCCCTATCCCCATAAACCCATGCATTTACCTGAACTAGTCCCCCTGACACTAAGGGGCAATTTAGCATGGCCAATCCATCTAACCTGCACATCTTTGGACTGTGGGAGGAAACCGGAGCACCCGGAGGAAACCCACGCAGACACAGGGAGAATGTGCAAACTCCACACAGACAGTTACCCGAGGTTGGAATTGAATCCAGGTCCCTGGTACTGTGAGGCAGCAGTGCTAACCACTGTGCTACCTTTGTTTCTTTTGACACTTACATTACCTTCTCCTATTCACCCAGAACTCCAATCACCCCTAACCCTAACCCTGACACATTTCTTGACACTCCTATTCCCCCTTTCCTTCTCTTGACACTTCCAATTCCCTCTCCCCTTCCCTCCTTACTCCTGATTGCATCCTTTCCTTCCCTCAACCACCCCTAAATATTCCTGCCACTCTTGATATTCTTCTCCTCCCCTGCCAATGCTGGCCACTTCCTCCTCCCCATAAACCAAAAAAAATTTGCATTTATATAGGGCTTTTCACAAGCAGAAGATGTCTCAAAGGGCTTTACGGCCAATGAAGTACGAAGTGTCGCCACTGTTGTAATGTAGCTAATGTGGCAGCCAATTAGCACTCAGCAAGCTCCCACAAACAGCAACATGATAATGGTATTTAACCCTGATTAGTGTGAGGTGATGCACTTTGGAAGAAGAAACAAGACGGGGGAATATTCAATGAATGGTGGGACATTAGGAAGCTCAGAAGAACAGATGGATCTTGGGTACTTATTCAAAGATTCTTGAAGGCGGCAGAGCACATTAATAGAATAGTTAAGAAGGTATATGGGACACTTGCTTTCATCAGTCGTTGTATAGAGTATAAGAGCAAGGAGAAAATGTTGGAGTTGTACAGAGCGTTGGTCAGGCCACAGCTGAAGTACTGTCTGCAGTTCTGGTCACCTCACTGTAGGAAGTATGTGATAGCACTAGAAAGGGAAGTGAGGAGGTTTACCAGGATGTTGCCGAGGATGGAGCATTTGAGGTATAAGGAGAGACTGGATAGGCTTGGATTGTTTTCTTTAGAACAGAGAAGGCTGAGGGGAGGCATGACTGAGGTGTACAAGATTTTGAGGAGTATGGATAGGGTGAGGAGGGAGCAGCTGTTCCCCTTGTTTCAGGAGTCAATCACGAGGCGTCATGGTTTTAGGGTAAGTGGCAGGAGATTCCAGAAAGGATTTGAGAGAAAACAAATTTCACTCAGAGGGTGGTGGGAATCTGGGATGCACTGCCTGGGAAGGTAGTGGAGGCCGGAAACTTTTTAACCTTTAAAAAATATTTGGATGAGCACTTGAAATATCATTACATTGAACGATATGGAACAAGTGCAGGAAATGGGATTAGCACGCCTTTAGTGGTAATTATTGTCGGGTGCAGACTCGATGGACCAAAGGGCCTTTTCTGTGTTGTATGACTCCGTAAGATCAGAAGTGGGGATATTCGCTGATAACTGCACATTGTTCAGAAACATTCACATCTCCTCAGATACTGAAGCAGTCCATGTCCAAATACAGCAAGATCTGGACCTTGATTCCAGAGATGAGGAGTTTGTTGTATGAAGAGAGATTGAACAGTTTAGGCCTCTGGAATTTAGAAGAATGAGGGGAGATCAAATTGAGGTATACAGGATGATAAAAGGTACGGATAAAGTAGACATGGAGTGGATGCTTCCCCTGGTGGGGCTTTCTGAGACAAGAGGTCATAGTCTTAGGATAAGGGGTAGCAAATTTAAAACAGAGTTGAGGAGAAACTACTTCTCACAAAGGGTTGTGAATCTGTGGAATTTGCTACCCCAAAGTGCGGTGGATGCTGGGACAGTGAGTACATTTAAGGAGGGATTAGACAGATTTTTAATTAGTAATGGGTTGAAGGGTTATGGGGAGAAGGCAGGAAAATGGAGATGAGGAACATATCAGCCATGATCGAATGGCAGAGCGGACTTGATGGGCCGAATGGCCTTATTCTGCTCCTATATCTTATGAACTTGTGAACAATATCTAGTCTTGGGCTAATAAGTAGTAAATAACATTTGCGGCACCCAAGTGCCAGGCAATGACCATCTCCACCAAGAGAGACTCTAACATCTTGACATTCAATGGCATTATCATTGCTGAATCCACCACTATCAATAGCCCAATGGTTCCATTGACCAGAAACTGAACTGGTCTAGCCATAGAAATACTGTGGTTACAAGAGCAAATCAGAGACTGTTACAGATAGGGATGAAAGAGAACTGAAACCCTTGTTTCATTTGTAATCAATGTGTATTTGAAAAGGAAGTGTCGTTTGTTTCTCAATCCCTGAGCATGTGAAAATTTGAATGGCCAGCAGCAAGTGTTTGTGGGTTTAAATAAAGAGGATTCTTATACGCAACTTCACCTTGATATCTGACAACATGTCACTCATTCACCCACTCATATACCCACAAAGACTCTAGGAAAATACAGGTAAAGAGAATAGTGCACTTTTAGAAGGTACAGACAGACTAGCTCAACTTGAAAAACACACAGTGCAGGCCTGGTGAAGATTTTTTTTCATTCCAGAAATGTGGTTAGAACAAAGAAAATTACAGTGCAGGAACAGGCTCTTCGGCCCTCCAAGCCTGCACCAACCATGCTGCCCGACTTAACTAAAACCCCCCACCCTTCCAGGGACCATATCTCTCTATTCCCATCCTATTCATGTATTCATCAAGACGCCCCTTAAAAGTCACTATCGTATCTGCTTCCACTACCTCCCCCAGCAACAAGTTCCAGGCACCCATCACCCTCTGTGTAACAAATCTGCCTCGTACATCTCCTTTAAACCTTGCCCCTCACACCTCAAACCTGTGCCCCCTGGTAATTGACTCTTCCACCCTGGGAAAAAGCTTCTGACTATCCACTCTGTCCATGCCCCTCATAATCTTGTAGACTTCTATCAGGTCACCCCTCAACCTCCGTCGTTCCAGTGAAAACAAACCAAGTTTCTCCAACCTCTCCTCATAGCTGATGCCCTCCATACCAGGCAACATCCTGGTAAATCTTTTCTGTACCCTCTCCAAAGCCTCCACATCCTTGAATTGAATGCCTGACATTGAGTACCAGTGTTCTTGCAGGAGTCTCTGAAGAGATGGGCTTTCTGCAGGTCACGAAGTCAGCTATTTTAATATTACCAGCAGATCGGTTTTCCGTATCGGTGGACTTGAAAAGAAACAGGCTTGGAGGCCTTATGATGTTGCAGTCTCTAGACCTTAAGGCATAGATGTTGTAGCCCTTTCTGTTGCTGCTATTTCTGCCCTTTCTGTATCTTGCCAACAGCAGTTGAAGATTAAAAGGGAGACCAACATGGCTGCCTCACATCTCCCTTTTCCAATTGGGGTGTTGGGTTTCAGTGGATTTGCCATTACCTTGGGTATTGCTTGCAGCCATTCACTCTGGGGGTTTGAGACAACCACCATCTTCATTTCAGAATCACCCATTCTTCAAGTCAAGGAACACTTCTTGTGTAGTTTCAGGAGATGAGTAGCAATGCTTCTTAGTGGAGAATGCATCCTTATGTCCTTTCGAGACAGTGTGGTAGTTTGAATCCACTGACCAAATCAGCTGATCCTTGGCAGCCACCTTTTGCTACATTTTAACATCCATTTTTAAAAGAAAACTCAGTTCCAGAAGGTTCCACACTGAGTACTGTTCATGTTTTCAAAGCTATGGATTGGGCAATGGCCTCAAGAGAATATGAATGAGCCACATGTCCTGTCCCCATTAGCAAGCCATCAAGGCAATCACCTGGCAGAGTCAACAGGGAGTTCCCAGACATGAACTCATCAAGTTGCAGTGGGAAAAAGTAATCACTTGAACAATGGGACACTGGCAGAGAAAGAGGATCCCCAGACATGAACTGATTAAAAGTTACAAGGGGGAATACACTAATCATGATCACATTTGAATCATTGGGTGATGGCCATGTGACTAGCCCACTTTTGTGCGTTTAAACTCCTGCTTTCTCTGCAATAAGAGGACAAGCAGTTGAGATGCTGACGAGAGATGGCCCGAGTGGGGTCACTGCTTCCTCCCTCCCCCTCTCTCTCCAATCCACCTTGGAAGCTTTGAACCCTGTTTTCTGACTGTGGACAGTCCATGCTGTTGTGTGTGTGTGTGTGTGTATGTGTGTCTGTGTGTGTGTGTGTCTGTGTGTGTATGTGTGTCTGTGTGTGTGTGTGTGTATGTCTGTCTGTGTGTATGTGTGTGTATGTGAAATCTGGAGCGTATTTTAATATTTTACTTTGATTGGTTTTAGTATAATGAAGTTAATCTCTTTTTTTATTAAACTCAAGAAAACCCGTCTGGTTCTTTTATGATCACAGCGGGTAAAAACTCAACTATTCACTAAATTGGCAATTACGCCATTTTCAAAATAACCTGTTGTGGTCAAATGAGGAGAGGGAAAAAGAGGGGAGCCATTCGGCCCCTCCCTCATCTGACTGTAATACTAGACCGGAACCAGGAATGTGGAGAGACTGGAGAAGTTGGGGTTGCTCTCCTTAGAGCAGAGAAGGTGAAAAGGAGGTTTAATAAGAGATGCTCAAAATCCTAAGGGGTTTTACAGAGTAAATGAGGAGAAACTTTTCCAGTGGCAGGAAGGATAGATAATTAAGCAGAAAAAGCAAAGGGGACATGAGTAAATTTATGTTTTAATTCGATGAGTTATTGTGATCTGGGGTGTGCTGCCTGAAAGGTGGGGGGAGGCTGATTCAACAGTAACTTTCAAAAGGAAATTTGACAGATGTTTGATGGGATGTCACAGGCACAGTGAGCCGAATGGCCTCCTTCTCTGCTGTGCCATTCTATGATTCAATAGTTCTACTGTGCTGCTTCTGGCACACTCAGCTGCTTCTCAAGCAGAAAGTGCTGCAAATTGTTTATATTCTTCCCGTGGTTGTCTGGGAGGCTAATCTCCTATTCCAGGTAGTTCCAGGATAATCTGGGAAGGTTGGTGATACTGGATCATTCCCTGGTCTCATTCACTTTCCCCACAATACGAGTTGACATTGTTCATTCACAATGCCTGATCCATTTTATCCCAAGATGCAACTTACGCACAGTAGGATCCCACAGACAGCACCAATGGCCTGAATTTTCCCATTGAGTTGGCAGGGAACAACTTCCCTCTGATTCCAGTAGCCCAAGGCCATACAACGCCCAAACGTTAATGATCTGGCCAATCACCTTGGCCAGAATTTACCCCCTCTTCCCCGGTGGGTTCTGAGGCAGGAGCCAGAGACTGAACCTACATGGACGGGATTCTCCCCAGGCTCCCGCCTGCCCTGACCCAGTGGTGATTTTACGCTGGGGCAGGTGGGACCTTGGACAAGAAGCATCAATGTGATTGGCAGATACCTCACAAGGGAGGAAGTCCTGACCTGGAGAGCTGCCGGTTAATCAAATTGGCAACAGTAGTGGGTTAAGGGGCACTGCCGAGAGTTGCTTGGCACTAAGTCCTGGGAGCCGGAAGGCAAAGTAAGTGGCAGGGGTCCCAGGATGGGAATGCCTGGGGGCATACGAGACGGTGTGACCGGAATCTCCGGGGATAGGCCCGGAGGAAGGAATGAGTGTAGGTCAACGAGCCAAAGGGAGGGTGCCCCAGTTAGAAGGTGGCTCTGAGGGAAGCCCTATCCCATTCAGCCCTGAGATCGAACTACCTTTATTTGTGTGGCCCCCCCTGAGCTGCCATTGAGGCGAGGCAGAAAACAGCCCTTAAGTGACCATTAATTGGAGCAAGGGTGGACTTCCCATCCAAGGCCCTACTCATCAGCATAAGTCGATAGCAGGTCAGGGCGGACTGGAACCCAGAAGGAATCCTGCCTATGCAATTTCATGGTCCACGCCACCATCTCTGAACCCACCCAGGCAGGATTGGGGAGGATGTAAAATTCTGGCCAAGGTGATTGACTAGATCGTCTTCTTTTGTTTGTGACAATGTTGGTCGGGCCAACAGGAAACGCCTTTGCCTTTTAAATAGTGTCAGACGACTGTTCAAGAGAGGAGGAGATGGCAAACAAGACCTTGTTTAAACTCTTCTCCCGAGGCCTTTGACATTGTAGTGTCCATTAGACATCAAAAACAGGTTCAGGACCTTGACAATCTCCATCTTAAATTCTCCCCATAGATCACGATCTTTAGTGAAACATCTTCACTAGCCAGGGAGAAGGGGCTCAAGTGTGGTACACTGCCATTAAATAGATTTGCTTCCAGGACTGATTATTTATTTAGCTTCAGGTACCCCACAAATCTCACTTTAGTGAGGGCTGGATTGGCTGCTGTAGCATCTCTTTCTCACATAGTTAACAAGACTCGAAAATGAAGTTTGACATGTGCATGCAGACTTCTGATGTTGTCAAGGGGTTTGTATGGGCATGCAGGCAGAACATCAACCAGGATATAATGGTGACTGAAAGCCACTACAGCCGTGTTCCAGCTGCCAACTACAGCCGACATCCTGCTGGAACCGACTGGCTGATGGTGAGAAGGGTGCTCCCTGTCAGCTCCGACATATTTGTCTAAAGTCTCTGAGTCACCACACGCTGTCCCTGAAGCGGCCGCCCTGGGTAAGAGATCGTCGTGCAAGTCCTTCTGGAATGTACAAATGTTCATCCCGAGCAGATCCGTGATGCAGGACTCTCTGCTCTAAGGGCTGTTCCCAGGGATGCACACTGAGACAAGCATCAACTCCTGCTGCTGGAGCATCATCAACTCAGTGAAAGACACTGTTTGCTCTACTCGAAATCTGTTGATCTTACAGTGCAAAGAATTATCCTCGACTGAGTACCGCAGACTGGTAAATTCCAGGACTACATGCTGAGAGATGCAGTAAAGCTTGGGCCAGCCGCTGCAGAGACGCAATGTGGGAAGGTCATTGCCTAAGGCCTTTCATCCACAATACACCGAGGGACTGGTAACATCGTAGACACTCTCGAGATGAGTTCTTGTCATTGAATGTATGTAGTAAACGCATTTGTACAAATGGGAGATGGTCCCCATTGTGGTGATATAAACAGGGCCTAGTTTAAGGCTGATAAAATTGGATATCCTAAATTAAAGAATTGGGCATATTAAAATCAAACACCGTCAAACCACAGGCAGGCCAATTGTACAAATACACAAACGTGTCTGCGCCTGACCCATCAACCAACCATCAAAGGTCGTTACTGATACTTAGCAGGAGATCATTGCACCTCATTGAAATGCACCGGCCTATTGTTAGAAGCCCAGATCGGGCCAGACTTTCTGTCACCAAGATTTCCTGTAGATACTTTATCTGATAACAAGTTCAACAACATGGAGATGGACACCTTGGGGGCGGACCCTGGTGTCCTGTCAGGCAGACATCAAGAAACCCACTGGGTATTGGAACCCCCTCCTGGAACCTCATTGGCCGGAAGCCAGAGAGGATTCTGGAAAGGCAAGCAGGCTGGGGGATAAAGGGACGCACTTAAAGACACACAGCAGCGAAGACTCGACGAAGGAGGCGGCCTTGCCCATTCGGAAGACTGACCAAAGAAGGAAGGAAGGAAGAAGCTGCCATCGAGACTCACCTTCGTGACGACGGACCAGAGGGACTCAGAGAATTGGACCTGCAGTTCAACCAAACCATCTTTACGGGTAGTATACTTGAATCTGCTGGGATATCCTCTTGTTTTATGTGGGTAATTTAAGGGTTAATAGTGTTATTATTAATAAACTTGTTGAACCTTTACTTGTGTTTGTCCTTTGTCCGTCTTGCAAATAAGGACACCGGGGTAAAACCTTGGAGTAAGTAAACTGGTTGAAAGTATCTAAGAATTAATAGGTACAACAGTGGCACCCCAGATGGGATTTCGATAAGAAGCGATACGTTGCTCCGAAGTTGAACCTTCAACCCGATATTCTCCAACACTCCGACTGAGCCTGAATTAAGAGGGCAGCTTCCCCACGTGACGGCCAGTCGTAAGTGAGTGAAGGACTAATACAGATTCAACCAGTAAATTGGGCCATAAACCCGGTGTCTGTAACACAAGGTGGACAAACTGTGTAGTTAGAACTAGAACAGTCTAGGGAATTTGGGTAAGATCTACAGGAGGGAATTTAGTGAAAATCGGATCCCTACCCCGATCCCTTACCTATACTCAAGTGATGAATCCTAAAAGGAAATAATTATGGCCAGTCATGCTGAATGGGAGGACCTCTGGGATTGGGGTTCAAATGTCCAAATCCACCCATGGGTCCGCATTCTGTCACAACTGGCTGTAATAGGAATCCTACTTATGGCAGTGTACCTAACCATCCTCACATTTAAGTTCGCCCGATGGGTAGAGGAAGTTAAACGTAAATGCAGCGACCTACAGGCTGCAGTAAATGTTTTGCATCGAGCAGGAAAAGTAAATACAGCCCGCGCAACAGACCACTCCAAAATGCCTGCGCGAGATTGAAGATTCAAAAGCACAACTAGCCATAAAAAGGGGTGTAATGTGTGCATACACGACCGAAACAGGGGATAGTGACCCAGGGGTAGAGTGGGGGGATTTAGAAGAAGATGCCTGCCATTATGCAACAGCTAGCGTCACTGCCGACAGGGGACCCCCACCTCCCTTCCCGGTAGTGGAACCAACGGTACCGCCTAATCCGGCTCCCATCTGAGGAAACTCAGTCTCAGCTCCTAGTCCTTTTACCATCCCAATAAACCCAGTCACTAATCCGGTTCCTGTACCGATGAATCCGGTCACCACCCAACGACAGGACGGATAGAACAACAATGTGACTTATGTAACTCCATACACCATGACACAGCTCACTTACATAGCTAAAGCGATTGGAGTATTTGAACCCTCCGGGGATCCACATGCTCTCTTTGACCAGGTCACCCAATATCGTGCTTTAAACGGCCTAGATGAGGCAGAAGCGGTTAAACTTATTCTGTTATGTTTAAGACCTGCCATCCGTTCCGCCCTACCCGAACCCCAGAACGAATACCAGAAATGAAGGCGGCCGTTCTGGCCGCCATAGGCTACAATAGGGATGACCCGGTACAAGGCTTAAACAACTGCCAACAAAAGAGAGGGGAGCACCCGACAGCCTATGCTGGCCGACTATGGAACCAATTTGTTGCGGTTTTCGGCCAATTAAATCGAGTCCAATTAAATGCACACCACCGGCCCACATGGATCCAGACCCTGATAGCACACGCCACCGAAGGGAGTCGGAAAGCCTGTGAGAATTTTGATCCCGATGATAATACACACACAGAAGCCTGGGCCATCCGCAAAATGACTCATGTGTGGGAACGGGAAGTCAGACAAACAGACACCCCCAAGCCCACAAAACACGGAAAGATGATCCCAATCCACACAGATCCAGCCCCAGTTTGGCGTAACGAAGGGGAAGGTGGAAACAGGGGACAGGGAAACTCAGGGCACCCTCCCCCATATACCCCTGCCAATCATCGATACAGAAAACCGCAGCCCCGCGCAGAACCCCGATATATCCCCAACCCCAGGTACAGGGAGCAAGACAAAGCCGTAGATATCCACCCCCACAAGCGCAGAGTTACAATTGTGGCCAGATCGGCCATTTTGCCAGGGAACGTAGAGCCCCAACCCTCACCCCACAGCACCGGACCTAAACCACAGTCCACAATCTGTACCCCAGGTTATCAACCCCCACCCAGTATCCCCAGGAACAGCACACGCAACCTCGGTCCCCGCCCCAATTTACAGGGCTTCAGGAATAAAACCCCGGCCCAGGGCACCCCGTCGGAAAGGATGGGGAACCCGCAAACCTTACCCCCTGTGGCGCCCCTGGTACCGGGACTCCCAGAACCGTTTGACCCGGCGCTCACTACCAGAGGTGGTAATGCAGTGGGTACCTGGCTGCCAAAACCCGCCCACATAGCTTCCCTCCACTAAGAAAGAATCAGGACATCACAGTCCAGATTGTAAATAGCTTTATCCATCCACTCCACGCATCACTCAATTGAAAAGGGTTTCTTATCTGCCCACATTATACTGCGTCATAATTTTCTGACACACCACAGTTTGGTTGTGGGATGAAGAATCTGTTGTTATACTGTGCCATAGTCCTCCAACAACAAGGACACATGCCACATACCCAACATTTTATTTTCACGCTCTGCAAACTCCTTACCCCACTCAACCCCATCAACACTGATTGCCGACCAACCCTTCGTGTGACACTATTGGGCCTTTATTATTCCTTTACTTACTTCTTTGATTTTCTTTAAAAAAAAGAGGAGTCATACGACATTCTAGTAAAGAAAAGGAAAAGAGAATCAGATATTAATAAGAATTAACAGGTGCGACCTTGATCTTCCCCAGAATGAACTACATACTTCCCTGTTATCTGGGACTCCTCGTCTCAGACCGAACCACAGACACCACATCAACCAAAGACCAGAAGATCAGCCTACGATACCCCGGATATATGTGGTTCACCCCACCAGATGGAAGAAGGAATTTCTGCAAAGTAGTTTGGTTTGGTTTCAGTGTCATTCGGAGTCAGTTGGATGATGTCGGTTGTTATTCCCACCTGCCAAAGGAGTCTGTAATGAGAACGCTGTTGGGGCTCCTCTGGAATAGATCAGTCCTGTGCCCAGGGTTGGACTCGGCAAGGGCCATCCGACATCGGGAGAGGCTCTACAATCAAGAGCTTTGATACTCTCCCATCTATATTTAATACGTATAGTCACTTGTCATTTTGTACTGTTTGTTGCTTTGTTTTGTATATACCCGATTGATGTATTGTTTCTTATTGTTTTTTAAAATTATTTTACTTCATTTAAATTTGTTGGTACTATTGTGGGTTAGGGATGATACTGTCAACCCCAGATTCGGGGTACTTGCTTGTTGTGATGGTTTGGTGAGAATTGTGTGATCCGGTTCACTGACGCTCATAGGATCAAGAGGAGGGAATGTGGTGATATAAACAGGGCCTAGTTTAAGGCTGATAAAATTGGATATCCTAAATTAAAGAATTGGGCATATTAAAATCAAACACAGTCAAACCACAGGCAGGCCAATTGTACAAATACACAAACGTGTCTGCGCCTGACCCATCAACCAACCATCAAAGGTCGTTACTGATACTTAGCAGGAGATCATTGCACCTCATTGAAATGCATCGGCCTATTGTTAGAAGCCCAGATCGGGCTTTCTGTCACCAAGAGTTCCTGTAGATACCTTATCTGATAACAAGTTCAACAGCATGGAGATGGACACCTGGGGGCGGACCCTGGTGTCCTGTCAGGCAGACATCAAGAAACCCACTGGGTATTGGAACCCCCTCCTGGAACCTCATTGGCCTGGAAAGGCAAGCAGGCTGGGGGAAAAAAGGGACACACTTCAAGACACACAGGAGCGAAGACTCGACGAAGGAGGCGGCCTTGCTCATTCGGAAGACTGACCGAAGAAGGAAGGAAGGAAGAAGCTGCCATCGAGACTCACCTTCGTGACGATGGACCAGAGGGACTCAGAGAATCGGACCTGCAGTTCAACCAAACCATCTTTACGGGGAGTACTTGAATCTGCTGGGGTATCCTCTTGTTTTATGTGGGTAATTTAAGGGTTAATAGTGTTATTATTAATAAACTTCATAGAATCATAGAAACCCTACAGTGCAGAAGGAGGCCATTCGGCCCATCGAGTCTGCACCGACCACAATCCCACCCAGGCCCAACCCACATATTTACCCACTAATCCCTCTAACCTACGCATCTCAGGACTCTAAGGGACAATTTTTAACCTGGCCAATCAACCTAACCTGCACATCTTTGGACTGTGGGAGGAAACCGGAGCACCCGGAGGAAACCCACGCAGACACAAGGAGAATGTGCAAACTCCACACAGACAGTGACCCGAGCCGGGAATCGAACCCGGGACCCTGGAGCTGTGAAGCAGCAGTGCTAACCACTGTGCTACCGTGCCGCCACTTGTTGAACCTTTACTTGTCCTTTGTCCATTTTGCAAATAAGGACACCGGGGTAAAACCTTGGAGTAAGTAAACTGGTTGAAAGTATCTGAGAAGTAACAGGTACAACACCGTGTTGGAAGACATGGGCTCCAAGCTCTGCTCAAAGTCCTGAGCCAACTTGTACTCCTCTATGCTCCCATTTGAAGTTTTTTCTTTCAAGGGATGGGGGCATGGCTGTCAAGGCCAGCATTTGTTGCCCATTCTAATTGCCCTTGAACTGAGTGGCTTGCTTGATCATTTCAGGGGGAAATTAAGAGTCAACCACATTGCCGTGGGTCTGGAATCACACGTAGGCAAAGCCAGGGAAGGGTGACAGATTTCCTTCATTAAAGGGACATGAATGAACTAGAAGGGTTTTTACATCAATCGATGATGGTTTCTTGGTCACCATAGACTAGATTACAATTCCCGAATGTTTTTGTTAACTGAATTCAAATTCCACCAGCTGCCATTGTGGGATTTGAACCCATGGTCCCAGGGTCCCCAGAGGATTAGCATGGCTCCCTGAATTACTAGTCCTGTGCCATTATCACTATGGGGGGGTTATGGGGCCTCGGTAGGCCAAATGGCCTCCTTCTGCACTGTGGGGATTCTATGATTCTACTTGTTGACTAAGAGCACTTTTTAATTATAATGAATGCATGCACAAAAGAAGTAGACAAGCCTTTTAACTGTCTGTTTTTATATCTTTGTATTATTCAGCAAAACCAATTATTTTTGTGTTTTTTCACTCTTTAGCCTAAGAGGAATGTTTCTTCGGGGTTCTGTCAGCCTTCTTGGGAAGTCAAAAGGGTTCTGTGGCTGGGAAGGTTTGGGGAACCCAGTGTATTGAGAATAGTGACACAGGAACCATGATGGTGCTCCACCTGCTGGCACTGATATGAATTTCACTTCCCTCGCTATCACCTGCCAAAACACCCAGTACAGGCAGTATCTTCACATTGAATGTACAGCATAGCATCAGGCCCTTCAGCCCATCTGATCTGTGCCATTGTTTATGCTCCACAGGAGTCTTCTCTTAGATGATTTTGCTTCATCTAACCAGATCTACATCGTCTTTTATTCCCTTCTCCTCCAGCCTCCCTCAAAAGAACCTATATCCTCCTCCTCCAGGTACCATTCCTAAAGAGGGCTTACCCTCAATAACCTGACTACCCTCAATAACCTTTCACCCCCATGGGCTTCCATTGGATTAACCAGGGAGTGAAAGGTTAGTGGGCATAGGCTGGAATGTGGGATTGAGCTTATAGTCAAATCAACCATGCACTTATTGAATGGGGGAGCTCCTAATTCCTGTTCCTAATTCTTGTGTTTGTATTGGTCCAGGATTATGCTTGCTGAACTATTGCCATGGTTTGCCGTGGCCTTCTGTAGTATGACGAACCAGGAAACTCCCCCGCTCTTACTCCCTGCCATCAGGCATGTTGAGAGGATTTACAAGCTGATAATCAACCTGTTTGGCTGCGTTGTGAATGCACCTCCCATGGTCATCAAGTCCTGGCGTGGGACTTGAATCCGGGGCTTTTGGCCCAGAATTAGAGACACTGCCCACTGTGCTACAAGACCCGTCATGCATTAATATGATTCACCTCAACTAATCCCTGTTGCAGCAGGTTCCACATTTAAAACACTCTCTAAAAGTCTTGCATTTATATATCACCTTTCCCAACCACCGAGGTATCCCAAAGAGCTTTACAGCCAATGAAGTATCGTCACTGTTACAAATGTACGAAATATGGCAGCCAAACCGGGAAACAGAAAGATCCACAAACAGCAGTGTAACAATGACCAGATAATCTGATTTTGAGGCATTCGCTGAGGAATAAGTGCCAACCAGCACATTAAGCATTTGAGGGGTATTAACAGGGTTGATGCGCAGAGGATGTTTTCTCTTGTGGGAGAATCCAGAATAGCGGCCATTGTTTAAAAATCAGGGGGTGCCCATTTAAGACAGGCTTGAGGAGAAATGTTTTTTTCTCTGAGGGTCGTGAGTCTCTTCCTCAAAAGACAGCGGAAGCAGAGTCTTTGAGTATCTTTAAGGCAGAGCTAAATAAATTCTTGATAAGCAATGGGGTGAAAAGTTATCGGGGGGTAGGCAGTTGAGGATCATGATCTTATTGACTGACAGAGCAGACTTGAGAGTTCGAATGGCTGACTCCTGCTTTGAATACCTGTGTGGAGGACAGTTATATTTATGTTTCAGACGAAGGCTCCAATACAAAACCTCTGCAGGATAGTCCGCAGGTGAAAAATAAACATGTCTGTTCTCTTTTTTGCTTTTAGTTTGAGAATTTCAGCACTTTCAATGTCTGGCTTTCTCATTATCCAGCAAACGTAGGAGCAAAAGCTGCACACAGCAAGACCCCACAAGCTGCATTGTGATCATGACCATGGTTTTCGTGATGTTGGACGATGGATCAATAAACCCAGGAGACGGAGAATTACTCTGCTCTTTCTTTGAAAGAAAAATGCCAGGGAGATTTTTTGTGTCTATAATGTTGTACCTGTTAATTCTCAGATACTTTCGACCAGTTTGCTTACTCCAAGGTTTTACCCCGGTGCCCTTATTTGCAAGATGGACAAAGGACAAACACAAGTAAAGGTTCAACAAGTTTATTAATAATAACACTATTAACCTTAAATTACCCACATAAAACAAGAGGATACCCCAGATTCAAGTATACTACCCAGCAAGATGGTTTGGTTAAACTGCAGGCTCGATTCTCTGAGTCCCTCTGGTCCATCGTCACGAAGGTGAGTCTTGTAGCGGGATCCCCTTTTTAACTCCACTGGGCTTATTTTAGGTTTGGTTCTCCGTTACCCAAACCCCACCAATGCCCGAGTGATTCTCTCTCTCGCCGATGGAACAACGGCCACCTTGCACCTACTTCACTAGAGTAGCGCTCCCAAGAGAGAGAAAAGGAAACTGCTGCCTATCCACTACCTGGCAGCCTTTCCTGAGTGGGCGGTTTCGAAGTGCCCAGGATACCCTCAGTTCTAGACTCTGGAATTATGGTAAGGGATATTTAATATTGTGACTTGGTCAGAGATCGTTGGTGAGAAATTGAAAAGATCAAAACGGACTCCAATGGAAGTCAAAGATATATATATACATTTGTTAAAACATCAAGGTCAATCACCAAACACCAGGAAAACAACCCACAATGCCTTATGCTCTATAAGACTATAGCTATGGAAGGAATACTAAAACGGGCACAACGGAATGCTTACTTTACACAAGTTTACCAGTGTCTTAAACTATGAAAGGTGCATGCAAAAGCCCCCCCTTTCCCCAAAGCCTCATCCACTATGATGATCTCAGGAACTTCGCGAAATACCGGAGGGTACTCACAATCCTAGTTTAAATTGCTCAGTGGGCTTCGGGCTGCGTGCTGGAGACGAACGAGAGGCAGGAACAGGAGAAGAGAGTGGAGGGTGCTGTCATGCTGGTCCGAAGAGAAAAGAGAGAGACCAGAGCTTACTTGTCCCTTTTTAAAACCTGAAGCAGTGATTCTCTCACACAAAAACAGTTTCTGATCATTGATAGTTTCGATTGACAGGGACAAAAGAGCCGACAGCCTTAATTGACATTTTAATGTCTTTTAAATGTTCTCTGAGTCATCCTGATTGGAATCCCATCAGCGAGATGAGTCATTGATGTTGTCTGTGGATGGAATGATCTCTGTTCTCATTGTCTCGCTGCTGGGCTATTTACTTCTTGTCTGCTGGTCATGGTTTCTCCTTTGTTTCCTGTTGATTTAGATTATCCCTGTCTCGACCTTCTCGTTATTCCCAGCCTCTTGCATATTCATGTGGCCTGACAGCCAGCCGGCCATTTTCCTTATCCCTGGGTTCTTTAATCATGGAGGATTTGCCCTAAAACTAACAGATGCCCCTACGATACATCCAGACTTGCTCGGACTGTATCGTTTCAAAGTTGGTAGGCAACTCCTCCAGGCTCAAGAGCTATAAGCACCCCTGCCGGCTCCGTGAAGCCATGTACCCCGAAGAGTCCCCTTAATCTGAGCTACACCCCTTTTATATACAGCAACACAGAGAAAGGTGACATAGGTAGATACATTACAACAATCCCTTGCAATATGCGGGATGGAAAAAACATTAAATACAACAAATACAGCAATAAACCAGCGGCCCCCAAACGTAGGGGTTACCGCATATATATATACAGAAACTTCACAGCATTGGGATACAGTAGCGGTTTTTGTTAAACTGGCGAGGTTCGGTTCGGGCTGTGGAGGTTTGATCGATTTAATAACATATCTTTTAACAACGGCTGGTATAATAGCTCTGTCTCGTGAGGGCACCATGCTGGTAGACGCACTTCAGTCAAATTTAACACAACAGAGGCAACAGCGTAATGTACCCCCTGGTACAATACCTTCTTGGTGGGGACGAGCACTAGGCCATTCTCGGGCCCCTTGGTGATTGTCGGACAGTTGTGGGGGTCGATCGGTTGAGCCGTGGGCAGGGGTCTCTTTACCTGAACCAGCAGTTCGGTAGCTTTCACAGTCATCCCAGCCCAGGGAGTTACGCATCCCTTCCCACTGCGGTCCCAATTTATCCCGCCCCCGGGGTCTTGCCACCACCTCACGAAGGTGATCGATGCCCCTTGTGGACATACCCTGGCAGACCCCCATAGGCACAAATATATCCCCTGGTCATAAGCCCACCACTTCTCCCAACATACAGTAATCCCTCCTGGTGACCCCGTGATGGTCCGGTAGGTATCATTGTCCAGTCGTTCCCAGTCCGAGGATCGATCCCTCATGCCCGGGCTCAGCTTCCTGAGCCACCACCACCTTCCCAAAGGAACATCCCCCTTACAGGTTAAACACACCCGCCTGCCCTCAGTCACCATAACCCGGTCAGTCGCCACCTGTATCTCTTTGCAGAGTACAGAGGCCTCTCCGTATGTGAAGCTCTGGTGGCTGGGGTACCTGGTCGAGTTCGACCCCAGCCACCCAGGCCACCTCCCCACGTGGGAGTAGCGTGCCTGCTCCGAGGCCACCAGGTCTCCCTGACCGGTAGTTACGAGGGGTGCCCTGCCGCCAGAGCACCCATATACCAACGACTCCTCCATTTCCCCTCTGCGGGTCTCGCACATCTCCAGGCACATTGTTATACTCAGTATCCATATGGCAGGACGACCCATCTGCAAAACAAAACAGAAGACCTCCTTGCCTCCACATTGCCGTCCACCCTTCCTGGAACCACTTCAAACGGAAGGGCGCCATTGTATTCCTCGCTTGCAGTTACCGCTTTTGAAATTGTCGCCGTGCACTTTCACAAGCTGCCGGCTGCGGTACTGTATTTCGCAGCCCGGCTCCCCAGGGTCCTAGTGCCCTGCGTCCTGTGGAAGTTCCCGACCTCCACACTACTGTTCCCAATTCGGAAAACATCACACACACAGAATAATCTACATGGAAAACTACTAAAACAACCAGAATGTGAAACCTCTATCTATTTACACCGCCACCCGTCTCCGGGTGGCCAACTTAAAACTGATCCTCACCCTGCTGAGGCCAGTTGTCTGCCTGGCCCGGACGTCCGGTCCGGACCTCCGTGGGCCGAGGGTCCTGACTGCCCCTGGCTTCCCCTTCCCCAAAGGGTTTCCGGAATCCCTCTCCGTTCCCTGCAGAGACTGGGCTACCCGTGGCCGCACTTGGTAGTGCCCCACGCCTTCTACTTTCCACCCGGGCCCTTTTGCTGTGTGGTCGGGCCTCGAGTGCCATGTGTGGGGGAGACCACCTTACCGGGGGTCTGGAGACCCTGCTGCTCCGATACCAGAGGTGATACCTCCATCTCCTCTGCCTCCCTAACTTCGACCTCACTGAGGCAGTTGACCCGGCCGGTGAGCTGATGCTCGGGTAGTTTAAAATTACCCGGGCTGGGTGCTTGTATCACCGTTAACCTCACTGCGGCCGCTACCTCCGGTGCTGCCCAGCTGGGACAGCACATTGCCACCTGTTGGGTAACGGTGGGGTCAGGTATTTGCCCAACTGTTTCCACCTCTACGGGGGCTTCCTCACTTGCTACCCCCTTCCTCACTCCCTTCTTGCTCTTCCCAGCCCTGGTGGGGTCAAAGAGCTTGCATTGGTTTACATGAAACCATTTCACCTTGCGGGGGAGCTGAACAGCGTATACCAGGGGGCTGGCCTTGTCCACTATACTGTACGGCCCCGCGTACAGCGGCTCAAAGGTCCCCACCCGCGCAAAATTGCGGACCATCACCTGCTCTCCTATGGCCCACTCGTGAGTTGTGCTGGGCTCCAGCAGCAGCCTGTTTCTGCGGTGCTGGGCCCCCATGTTACTGGCTGCCTGTCAGTGAACCTGCTTCAACTGTTCCAACAGCTGTTTTGCGAACTTATCCCTATTGACCTCCCTGAGCTGTCCCTCTGTCAGGGCAGGTGCCATGACATGAATCGGAGTCCTCATGACTCGCCCGGTCATGAGCTCGTGTGGGGAATATCCTGTACTCCTGGACTGACTAGCCCAGATCCCCATGAGTACTAGGGGCAGAACTTCCACCCACCGGTTAGGAGAGTTGCCGGTCTCCTTCCGCAACCTCTCTTTAATGGTGCGGTTCAACCTCTCTACAGGACCCGAGGACTGGGGGTTATAAGCTACATGCCATTTTGCCCTGAAGCCCAGGACCTTAAGGGTCGCCTGCATGACCTGCCCCGTGAAATGACTCCCCTGGTCCGACTCCACAAACTGCGGGAGTCCCCACCTGGAGAACACCTCCCTGACTAGGATCTTGGCCATGCCTACAGCGGTGGCTGTTCGGCATGGGAAGGCTTCCACCCACTTCGAAAACACATCCACTAATACAAGGCAGTACTTGTATCCCCCTGCGGCGGTGGGAAGGGGTCCAATATAGTCGATCTGTACCGACTGCCAGGGCCCCTCCACCCTACGGACGTGCCCCAGCGAAACCTTCCTCTTTTGGGGATCGGGGTTATTCGTGGCACACACTAAACAGTTCGCACAAAAGTCGCGAACGTCCTCCCGGAGGCCAGGCCACCATCCTACCTTCTCTACCCGCTGCCAGGTGGTCTCGGGACCGGGGTGTCCCGCTCCCGGGCTCTCATGAGCTACCTCTATGAATTCCCTCCTATGCTGGGAAGGCACTATCCACTGGTCCCCTCTAAAGAGCATGCCTTCCTTTAAAGGTCATGTCCTTCTCTCCATAAGGACCCTCTACCCTTTCCTGCCTACCCAGGGCTGCTATGGCGGTCTTCAACTCGGGGTCCTGTGCCTGAACAGTGGCTAGGTCTGGGGCCAAGGTCACTCTTGGATCCCCTCTCTGGGGCTGTCCCCTGACTGCTGCCACCTGTCCTTCCCCGTAAGGATCCCACTCTACCCCGTACCTAGCCCCCTCTCTGGCCAGACTGTCTGCCCTCTGGTTCCCCTCACCCCGTGGCTCTGTCTTGGAGTGGGCTTTAACCTTATGGATGTACCTATCCCCGCCCTCTCCTACAGCAGCCACGATCCTCTCTAACAGGGGTTTTGTGGCGAGGGGCTTCCCATCCGAGGAGGTGTACCCTCGGCGGGACCAGATGGCCAGATACTCCGTGCACGAGTTGCACGTAAACATGCTGTCCGAGCAGATGGTGTATGGAATGGGGAAACGCTCCGGATGTGTGACCACATACGTCACTGCGGCCAGCTCTGCCTGCTGAGCGCTCAGTGTGTGGGGGAGCTTGAGGGCCAGGGCTATCTCTGCTTCGGGGTCCCAGATCCCACAACCCGTGAATCTGATGCCCCCCCGATACGGAACTGGATCCGTCTACGTATATCTCCCTACCCGTGGGATGCAGCCCTGCCCGAAAACCAAAACCTACCTCCCATACCCCCCCTACGGAATAATGGTGTGGCTCCCCTGGGTACACCAGGTTGGCTGCGAGCTGTGGCTCACTCAGCCCCTTCACCCATAGCGCCATTTGGGACAACAAGAGAGTCCACCGGGTGATCCTGGCACTACTGACCGTGCCATCTTTAATCTGGCCGTTTAACAACATTTGGGTTGGGGTGTGATGAGTCAGGAGGGTGATGGGTGCCATTCTAATAAAAACCTGCACCCGCTTCACCGCCCAGTATGTGGCTAGCAGGTGCCGTTCACAGTTGGAGTATGCCCGCTCCACTTCTGTGAGAACACGGGAGGAATGCACCACCGGCCTAAGCTTGCCATGCTGTTCTTGGAGGAGTACAGCACTCAGGCTATCACTGCCTGCTGCTACCTCCAGGAAAAATTCCTCCCGGGGGTCAATGGCTCCCAGAGCTGGGGCCTTTTGCAAGTCCTCCTTGAGTCGGACGAATGCCGACTCGCACTTGCTGTCCCACTCCCATTCCACCCCCTTGTGCAGCAGCCTGAGCAGAGGCGCTGCAGTCGCGGCGTAATCTTCAATGAAGTCACGGCAATAGCCTGTGACTCCCAAAAAGGACCGTACCCCCCTAACGTCTACCGGGACTGGGAGTTCCTGCACTGCCTGTCTCCTGGCCGCATCTATCCCTCTCTCCCCAGCCCTAAGGGTTAAACCCAGGAACTTGACCTCCCTCAACCCGATTTGGGCTTTCTTGGGGTTAACTTTTAACCCTCCCTTATGGAGTAACCCCAACAACTCGTCTACCAGGGGGCCATGTTCCTCGCTACTGTCTGTGAACAGTAGTATATCGTCCACATACTGGACCAGTCTGTGGGGCTCACTAAACTCTTTCAGGCATTCGGCCATGCACTGGTGAAAAATGCTGGGGCTGTTGTGGAAACCCTGTGGGAGACAGCTCCATGTATACTGCTGCCCCTTAAACATGAAGGCGAACTTATACTGGTTCTCCCGCCTGACTGGGATGGACCAAAACCCATTCGAAATATCCAGCACTGTAAAAACAGAAGCTGACGCTGGAATTTCTCCTAACAGGTCCGCCACAGCTGCTACCGTTGGGGCACATGCCGGAATATTCTTATTAAGGAATCTTAGTCCACTGTGGCCCTCCAGGAATTATCTGGCTTCCTCACCGGCCAGAGCGGTGAGTTCACATGTGTGGCAATTGGCCTCAAAATGCCTTGCCTTACCAGTGAATTTAGGGCCACCTCTAAATCTGCCTCCGCTTCCCGGGGGAAACTATACTGTTTCTGGGGTCGGGTCATGGGGTCTCCATCTATCCTGACCTCTGTCCCAGTGACCCTCCCGCAATCGTGCTTGTGGGTCGCAAAGGCGGCCAAATTCTTCCGGACATACCCTCTATATTCCTCTGAGGTATTCCCTACCATGGCTTCCAAATCATACCCCTCCTTGGGTTTCACTACACACAAAGCCCCCCTTTCTTGTGCCCTCTCTATGACCATGACCTCCTTCTCAGCCCCTTCCCCTGCTATGCCCCACAAACAGTGGTTCCTCAGGTCCACCAAGACCTGATGAGCCACTATAAAATCGGTGCCTAGGATCCCCTTTCCCTCCTGCTCCCATCTCATCAGGACGCATTTCCACCGCGCCTGGAGTCTCCCCAACCTGATGGACAGGGGAACAGAGAAAAAAACAGTCTTCTCGTTTCCCGTGAAGCCGACAAGACTGTAGGGCTGGATAGAGGGGATGTTTGGGGATTGTCCGTGTGGACAATGGTACTGGAAGCACCTGTGTCCAGTAGGTAACTCCCGACCACACCCTGGACCTCCATCCTGACCCAGGGTCTCCCGCATGGGCCATACTCTAATGGACATAGGAAGGTGGGCTGCCCCGCTGGCAGTCATAAGGGAGCTTGTGGTGTGGGTGCGGGCTGGCCCTGGCCTGTTGCCATCGCTACCTGCCCGGACCCTATTGCCTTGGTCTGCAGATAAGCCAGCAAATCCTTTACATCGATCATCTCCGGGGTAAGTGCTCCTACCACCGGGGTTGGTGTCTTTTTCATGGGAGCCCTTTCCTCCCTGCTCGGGTTCCTACACTCCCTCCTGAAGTGCCCGGGCTTCCCACACCCGTAGCACACTGGCCTCTGGTCTGAGGCCCGGCTGCCTTCCTGCTTCCACTCCCTCCTAGGGAGGGGTGCCGGTGCGACCTCATGCACCGTGCCCTTATGGGGCTTTTCCTCACTTCTCTCCCCGTTGCGATACGCAAGGGTGAGCTTCCTTATTACCTCTGCCTCGTTAAGGTTGGGGTCCAGCGGGTCGAACCAATGCTCGGCCTTTGCCCTAACTCGCGGAAGGCAGTTAGCCACGAGAGTCTTCAGCCAGTGGGCTGTCCTCTCGTCCAGATGTTGCCTGTCTAAGGGAGTCCCACACGCTCCCTCATACACCGTCCACAGCCTGTCTGCAAACATGTCCGGGGACTCTGCGACTTGCTGCCTTGTCTCCCACACCCTCGTGAAGGGACTACCCTGATTTAACCCCATAGCCTCCAGAACTGCTGTCTGTGCCGCTACCCATGTGGCAGGTCTTCCCCCTTCCCTGGAGGTCACTGCCTTACATAAATAAGAATCCAGGGTCATCAGCAGTAGTTTCACCCGTTCCACCTCATCACAATCATTTATGTCGGCTGCCTGCTGCACCTCCATAAAATGTAACGACGGGTCTCCCGCCCTAGTCAGTCTTGGGATGTGGGTTACCATCCCCCTGAGCACATGTGCCCCATGGGGAATTATTATATCACTCTCTATCAGTCCCCCTCCCACCAGTGGACCATACTTTCTTTGTCTAACCGGGCACATCTGCCCCACCTGGGGCTGTTGCCCCCCTGCCTCATTGGCATCCGGCTCTCCCTCCATGCTCGGTAGCCCCACCACTCCGGGGTGTGCTACCCATGTCGGAGACACCACAACCTGGGGATACTCCACTGACCCACCTTGGACCCGTCCCTCCCTGGATGTCCCGAACCCTACCTGCTGACCCGGACACATTACCGGCATCTCAGGCAGCGGTCTGTCCCCTTTCCCAAAGGAATAGTGCGCTATACCCGGCGGACAGGCCGCCACCTGGGGATACCCCGTTGACCCCCCTTGGACCTGCCCCTCTCTGGACAGCCCGAACCCCACCTGCCGACCCGGACACGTTTCCGGCGCCTCAGGAGGTGGTCTATTCCCCTTAGCGCCCGGGGAATCAACGGCTGCGAGGAGCCCTCTGCCCCTAGGGGACCCTCCTGGACCTCCCAGGTGCACCCGTCCCCTGACCTTGGACAGAGCCTCCTCCAGCTCTTCTATCCGTGCCTGGCATGGCCCATGCTCGCCGTCACCTAACTCGTCGCAAGCCACCCTGTACGCTGCCTGGATGTCCCTGAACCTCCCTTCCAGCTCCTTGTACCTCTGCGCACCTTGAGCCAGGAGTTCCTGGGCCTTCCGTTCCCTCTCCTTTGCCTCAACTACCTGGCATTGGAGGAATTCCTTTTCATATCGGTGTGACTCGCTAGCTTGTAGGATGCACTGCCTCACATCAGTTAATTCATTAAATAACTGTTCCTCTGCTCAAGCGCTGTCTCCCGCGCTGGCCCTAACTTTCCTCAACTCTCCCTCCAGAACAGCAATTCTCCTTTCCATTTTGGCTACCTGCTGGGACAGGCAGGCTAGCCAAACTGCCTTTTCCAACCCTTTAGTGTATTCTTTGCTCTCTGTCCATGCAGCCGCAGCCATTACGGGCTGTTCTGCATTGATTAGTGCTAATACCCACGTTTTGGTGAGGTTGACCTTTTTCCACAGATATGAGGAGATTCTCTCCTCCATTTTGCTTCTTTCCCTCACCCCCTCTGACAAGTCACATATTCCAGACCACCGGAGTCCTGTCGCGGTCGCCATTGTAGCGGGATCCCCTTTTTAACTCCACTGGGCTTATTTTAGGTTTGGTTCTCCGTTACCCAAACCCCACCAATGCCCGAGTGATTCTCTCTCTCACCGATGGAACAACGGCCACCTTGCGCCTACTTCACTAGAGTAGCACTCCCAAGAGAGAGAAAAGGAAACTGCTGCCTATCCACTACCTGGCAGCTTTTCCTGAGTGGGCGGTTTCGAAGCGCCCAGAGTACCCTCAGTTCTAGACTCCGGAATTATGGTAAGGAATATTTATATTGTGACTTGGTCAGAGATCGTTGGTGAGAAATTGAAAAGATCAAAACGGACTCCAATGGAAGTCAAAGATATATATATATATATTTATTAAAACATCAAGGTCAATCACCAAACACCAGGAAAACAACACACAATGCCTTATGCTCTATAAGACTATAGCTATGGAAGGAATACTAAAACGGGCACAACGGAATGCTTACTTTACACAAGTTTACCAGTGTCTTAAACTATGAAAGGTGCATGCAAAAGCCCCCCCCCTTTCCCCAAAGCCTCATCCACTATGATGATCTCGGGAACTTTGCGAATTACCGGAGGGTACTCACAATCCTAGTTTAAATTGCTCAGTGGGCTTCGGGCTGCGTGCTGGAGATGAACGAGAGGCAGGAACAGGAGAAGAGAGTGGAGGGTGCTGCCATGCTGGTCCGAAGAGAAAAGAGAGAGACCAGAGCTTGCTTGTCCCTTTTTAAAACCTGAAGCAGTGATTCTCTCACACAAAAACAGTTTCTGATCATTGATAGTTTCAATTGACTGGGACAAAAGGGCCGACAGCCTTAATTGACATTTTAATGTCTTTTAAATGTTCTCTGAGTCATCCTGATTGGAATCCCATCAGCGGGCTGAGTCATTGATGTTGTCTGTGGATGGAATGATCTCTGTTCTCATTGTCTCGCTGCTGGGCTATTTACCTCTTGGCTGCTGGTCATGGTTTCTCCTTTGTTTCCTGTTGATTAGATTATCCCTGTCTCGACCTTCTCGTTATTCCCAGCTTCTTGCATATTCATGTGGCCTGACAACCAGTCGGCCATTTTCCTTATCTCTGGGTTTTTTAATCATGGAGGATTTGCCCTAAAACGTACAGTTTCGATGGCAGCTTCTTCCTTCCTTCTGTGGTCAGTCTTCTGAAAGGTCAAGGTCGTCTCCCTCGTCGAGTCTTCGCTGCTGGTGTGTCTGAAATGTGTTCCTTTATCCCCCTGCCTGCTTGCCTTTCCAGAAACTTCTCTGGCTTCCGGCCAATGAGGTCCCAGGAGGGGGTTCCAATACCTAGTGGGTTTCTTGATGTCTGCCTGACAGGACACCAGGGTCCGCCCCCAGGTGTCCATCTCCATGCTGTTGCTTACATGTAACCTGTTATCAGATAAGCTAACTGCAGGAACTCTCGGTGACAGAAAGTCTGGCCCGATCTGGGCTTCTAACAATAGGCCGGTGCATTTCAATGGGGTGCAGTGATCTCCTGCTAAGTATCAGTAGAGTGCAATGATCTTTGACGGGTGGTTGATGGGTCAGGCCCAGACGTGTTTGTGTATTTGTACAATTGGCCTGCCCGAGGTTTGACTGTGTTTGATTTTAATATGCCCAATTCTTTAATTTAGGATATCCAATTTTATCAGCCTTAAAACTAGGCCCTGTTTATATTACCACAATAAGCATGGGCAGACAGGGCCTCAATTTAACACATCACTCAAATGAATGCAGTACTCCTTCAGTCATGTAGCATCATGTTAGCCTGGATTATACTCTCCAGTTTCTGGAGTAGGGCTTGAACCAGCAATGGGCTGAATGGCCATCTTCTGTTCTGTAAGCATTCTATTTCTTGTTGCCCCAGTGATGGGGATGCTTTGTCGTGGTCACAACAATCAGTGTTCATCCTGATTGGGGCTGAGGTAAACATGATCTCTTTAGATATTAGATATCACAAGAATCAACCACATTCGAGTGGGATTGGAGATACATATATGCCGGACAGGGTAAGAACAGCAGATTCCCTTCCTGAAGGATGTTTATTAAATAGCTCCGTTTTTAATTACAGCTTCATGGTGACTTTTACATTGGGTAGAATTTTACAGGCTATTCAACCCATCAGGTCTATACTGCACAAGCCTTACAATTCCCAACCATTTTATTTCTTTGAATCTAAATTCAAATTTAGATTTAAATTTGCTGTGGGATTTGAATTTATGGACACGTTAGTGCAGGATTCTGGATTACTGGTCCAGTAACATAGATCATGGCTGATCTGTACCTTAACTCCATTTACCCAATTTACCTCCATGACAATTGATAACCTTGATAGAGGCCAATGTTCCCCTAACCTTTTTGATTACTTCCTGCCTGTACCTGTCCACTAACTTTTCTCATTTGTGTACACGAGCTCCTCAATCTCTGTTGCTCCATAATTCCTAGTTTCTCGCAATTTAGAATATATTCCAATTGGTCTTTCATGGATCTAATGTTTTTCCCACTCGTTCCATCTCACTATGGCTCTTTGTAACTCGCTGGTTCCATCCACACTACTTGCTGTTCCTCCTAACATAGTGTTTTCCGGTAAACTTGGATATACAGCTCACTATTCCTTTATTCAAGTCATTGATAAAAAATGTGAAAGACTGAGAACCATCTACTCTAAAGTGCACAACTTGTCCCATTCTATCTGTAATAGCGCGGCACCCCTCTGGTGACGTCAAGACACTTCAGGCTTCGTTAGAAACAAAATGTATTTATCGATGAATAGAAATCAGGTACAGGGGATTACAGCCCTAGGCTGCCTGAAGCAAAGCTCCAGCTTGTTGGCTACATGGCTGCCCAATGTATTCTGCCCGAGAGAGGTCTCCATCCTCTGGGGTGATCACTCGCTCTTGGTTCCCTTTGGTCCCTCAAGCCTGGTGTCCCTCTTTTGCTGTTGTGTCTTAAAGAGACAGACACCACAATCACTGCGCTGTCAATCCGCGTGTTACGATGGTCAGGAAGGGCATGGCGGAAATCATTGATAGATCTCCCCGTGGGCTTCGTGGAGTGCAAGTTCCCATTACTGAGCGAGCGAAGGCTCACCCAATGGGAAGTGAGCATCAGCAGGTTAAAACTGTTGCTCTAACAAGGACTGTTATTGTAGGTCCCCGGGTTCAGACTTGTTTGCTGTAAGTAGAGGATGCGGCTCTTCTTTTGGTTTCCAATAAAGGGTTTCTGGTGATGGGAAACTGGCCTTAACACCCGCCCTCTGTCTCCTCCTACCTCCTCACCAGTTTCTAACTCACATGGCAGGGTTGTTTCTAAGTTTGCACTCTGAATCTTTGGGCGGCACGGTAGCACAGTGGTTAGCACTGCTGCTTCACAGCTCCAGGGTCCTGGGTTCGATTCCTGGCTCGGGTCACTGTCTGTGTGGAGTTTGCACATTCTCCTCGTGTCTGCGTGGGTTTCCTCCGGGTGCTCTGGTTTCCTCCCACAGTCCAAAGATGTGCGGGTTAGGTTGATTGGCCAGGTTAAAAATTGCCCCTTAGGGTCCTGAGATGTGTAGGTTAGAGGGATTAGCAGGTAAATATGTGGGGGTAGGGCCTGGGTGGGATTGTGGTCGGTGCAGACTCGATGGGCCGAATGGCCTCCTTCTGCACTGTTGGGTTTCTATGATTTCTAAGAATTTCTTCTACGGCTTCTCTGGGGTCGATTAAAATTTTAAAAACTTGACGCTGGAAACTCAAAACTGAGTGAGTCCTGAGTGACTGACTCAAGCCCTGATTCCTGAACCACGCTGCCCCATGGTCTGCTTGGTGAGGGATCCATCATCTTGGAAGCTGAAGAGAATGGAACCTGGAGGGTCGCCCTGTCTCAGGACAGCCATTGAAGTGTGGTTAAAGGTATCAGCACTGTGGGAATGTAGGGAAATGCAGCAGGCATAGCAAGATCCCACAAACAGTGGCACAAGAGTGAGCTTTTAATAATCTGCATTAAAAATCAGGTTATGTAAATTATTACTCTTCACTCCTGTTAGCCTGACAAATGCACTTCTCCCACTTCCACCGTGACCTGTGACAATGTAGTTGTGGAAGAGGGGTAGACAGTCAGACCAGACAACCCCTTGGACAGCTCCTGTCTGAACCTGTGAATGGCCACCTTGGCCTGACCCAGGAGCAGACCCATGAGGAGGTCCTCTGGTCTGCCCCGTTCCAACTCCCCCCCCCAATCCAATGGCCAAAGGTCAGGAGTGTGTGGCTGAAGAGCAACCAGAAATTGAGGAGCACTCCCCTCAGATAGTCAACCTTGCACAGCCTATATGAACATGTAGTACAGATTCCCAGGACATCCTCTTACCCCATCCCCTTGCTTTGGTCCCACCCCATGGCCAGCTGCTGAGCTCAAGGAGCGCCCATACACCTACCTAAAACTATACCTTACTTCTAATGTTTACCCATACAAATATAAATCCCTTGAAACTATCTTTGGTTTCCTAATACAAGCAGGTGACCAATCGGGAGGCTGCCTCCCAAGAAAATAGTTCTCCCTCCCTGGCTCCTGGCAAGTAGAGCTGCCTGGCACTCCCACAATTGGTCCTGATGTTCCTTCTTCTGGCTCTGTCTCCTGATCCTTGTATAAACCTCCTTGGGATGGTTTGATGTTTAGGTCTTTTTAAAGTCAATTTTGAGGATGGGGGGGTTACTCAGTTACCAGGGGCACTGAGGTGGGAGGTTGAGGCACCGGGGCGGGGTGGGGGGTAAGGTGTCACACCACTGACCCCACTCACTGGTGAGGTAAACATGGGGAGCCCACAAGACGGGCAGTGATCCGGGAACATGGCCCATATTCTCTGGTCGGGGTCACGTCTCAACGTCCTTAAAGATAGAGGCCACAGATTGTTACAAGAAATTGCTCCTTTAAACTTAATAACACTTTCCAACACAAAGAGGGCGATCTTAACAAAAAATTCCAAGTGCTGAATGAAAGTGAAAATGGGAAAGAATCGCGATTTCTTTTTAGGTGAGTTCAAAATATAAACTTTTATTCACTTTGTGAAAAAATATATAAGATCTGTATCCCACCAGCAAGGGAGGGGGCGGGGCCTAAGTTCACCAAAAGCTGGCAGCTTGCAGCAGAGGGCGCAATTGCGAACGTGTAGATCTCTGTGTTCTGTGAATAGAGAGATCTGTCTGTGACTGTGTCACTGTCTCCCCCAACTATCGCTGGCCTTCATGGCTGATTGCCCCGCCCCCCGCCCCCCCCCCCCCCCCCCCCCCAATCGTAGTGCTCTGCAGCCAATTTCCACCCTGGAAGGATTGTTCGAATACCCCCACCCCTCCGTGCACAGACTGGCTAATTGTCGGTTGCAGAGCACACCACATGTCCCCAGATTACAGTTGCAGAACACACACTGTGCCCCCATTCCCCTCAATCATGTTTGCAGAGCGTACAGCACCCTACCCCCATCGGCCCGCATGTTCACGCCCCATCCCAGTTGGCCCAGTTCCTCAGGCCCCACTATCATAGAATTTAAATATTGGAAAGGGCTGATCTCGCCGGATATCAAGTGCTGGTAAGATTGCGAAAAGAGAGCATTTGGGTGCAACTGAACCCAATTTCTCGGCTCTCTTGTGATCTTACCGGCTGGTCATCGGCCAGCGGGGCGAGATGGTAAGATCGTCCCCACATTTTGTATGTGATTTAGATGAGTAGAGATGGGGGAATTCCATGCTTGGTGATCCCAACTTACGGCTCCCTGGATGTTGGATTTGGGAGTGGGGGGGCTCAATTAGAAATTGGGGTGGGTGACACCGGAAGAATTGAGGAGGCTGGCGGGTATGGAGGCAGTCTGGGTGGAATCTGTCCAGTTTTCACCTTTCACCCCACTAACCCTCCACACCCACAATCCCCGTACCTCATCCATGCCACTCATTGCCCTGTTCCTACCCCATGGCCCCTCTACCCATTCCACATGGCCCTTTACAATCCCAATGCCAACTTAGTGCCAAGTCATGACCCAGTCATCATCCTTTGCCCTTATACCAACCATGCCAATTCACCCGGTACCCACTGTTGACCAACCTCAGGACCCACACTAGGATGGAATAAAGTAAAGTTTTATAACATAAAGTTCTAAGTGCCTATTGCAAACTTCAATACATTGAAAAACATTTATTCATAAAAAAACATTTATTACTGTTACATTTCTTCAACTACGTAAAGGTTTTTGACAACAAACGGTTCATTCAAGTCCACAATCCCTTATAACAACATGCATTGGAATTCAGAGTCACCCTTCAAAGAGTTTGTAACCACTTGTAACTTTTGTTAAAACTGTAAAATGGCAGGCACACTACTGTGATAATGGATGGTTGTGAAATCAGTCATGATGTGCTAATCGAGTAATGGAAATCCTCAGGTGTATGTCAGCAGACTGAGTGAAAGAGTGAGCAAATTTATTTTTAACACTATAGACATTTTTTCATGATTTAAATGGTAGGACTTTGAAACACATTGATAGTTTGACATCTCCCTTTGATAAGTGTTATTAATAGTTTTGACAGCTGATTTTGACCGGTCTGTTGACAGTTCCTATCAGCTTGACAGTTAATGAATTTATGCACTTTTTACACATACTTATGCCTCCTTTAACAATTCCAAAGGCACCTTAATTCCCCCAAAGGGCACCTGATCTCCAGCAAAGGGCATCTTACTTCCCAATAACAAGTGTCGTCACCATTTCCAAAGAGGTACATTACCTTACCAAAGGGTTGCCCTGGCTAACCAAAGGAATCCACAAAATTCAAATCTGGTCTACTCTGCACACTTTGGGTTTCACACTGAAATAAAAGCAAATTACTGCAGATGCTGGAATTCTGCCTCAACTGCTGGAGAGAGAAACAGAGCTAATGTTTTGAGTATGAATGACTTCTTCAGAGCTGGAAGTTCTTCACCTTGAAGCATTCACTCAATTTCTCTCTGCACAGATGATGCTAGACCTGCTGCGATTTTCCGGCATTTTCTACTTTTATTTTGGGGTTCACATTCCTGGGTATCAAAATCCCACTTCAATACAGGCAGCTGATGAGTTAAGTGGCAGCTGCCCCCCCATAAACTGTGCATGTATGAAATGTGAACCACTCCGTTCCTGTCCCTGGCAAAAATGTGCCGTGTTCAGAAGGGACGGGGCTTGTGATTTCTGGGCAATTCTGCTATTTTCACCATGATGGAGAGGCTCTCCGACATGGCAGAAACCTGGGCCAAAGAGCGGCATTGGTTAGCACTGCTGCCTCATCGATTTCAGCCTTAGGTGATTGTCTGTGTGGAGTTTGCATGTCCTCCCCATGTCTGCGTGGGTTTCCTCTGGGCGCTCTGGTTTCCTCCCACAGTCCAAAGATGTGCAGGTTAGGTGAACTCGCCATGCTAAATTTCCCCTACAGTCCAAAGATGTGTAAGTTAGGTGGATTGGCCATGGTAAATGCGCGGGGATTTGGGGACAGGGTGGAGGGGAGGGTCTGGCTGGGATACTCTTTCGGTACAGACTCAATGGGCCGAATGGCCTTCCCCTGCACTGTAAAGATTCCATGGTTCTATGGTAAAGAGATTGGGGTAGAGATTCCACTATGGGCGTAGTCAGGAAATTGCACACAACATGGACTCCAAATTGCAAAGCTTCGGGTAACAGTTCATGTTCCGCTAAAGTTAATTTGAATAATCACAATCGTAAAATCTTCTGTGAGTCCATGCAAATAGACAGTGTGAAAGAATGCATTTTATCCCCATATAAAAGTATTCCATTGATGCATTCAAGAGCGGTGACAATATTGGTCACAATATTAACACTGGTGAAAAGGGGCTTATTTGCAAAAAAATTCTTCCTTCTCTCCACAAAGCTACAGTCTCCAAAATAGGTAGGGAAAAGAGGCAACTCCGAAATCTACCCCATCCAGAACAGGGATCAAACATCACAGGGGCGGCACGGTAGCACAGTGGTTTGCACTGCTGCTTCACAGCTCCAGGGACCTGGGTTCGATTCCTGGCTTGGGTCAATGTCTGTGTGGAGTTTGCACATTCTCCTGGTGTCTGCGTGGGTTTCCTCTGGGTGCTCCGGTTTCTTCCCACAGTCCTAAGATGTGCAGGTTAGGTTGATTGGCCATGCTAAAAATTGCCCCTTAGTGTACTGAGATGTGTAGGTTCGAGGGATTAGCGGGTTAATATGTGGGGATATGGGGGTAGGGTCTGGGTGGGATTGTGATTGGTGCAGACTCGATGGGCCAAATGGCCTCTTTCTGCACTGTAGGGTTTCTATGATCACACTATTGGCCCCACTCTGATTGACACTAGTCATCTAAAGAGCCCAAGTTGCTATGGTAACACACGTTTCCATGCATGTTGTAGTCTGGAACTATGAATAGTGATGGTAGAGGGTCAATTTTCTTTTCCATCACATGGCTGACCACGAATCTCCCCGGTTCATCATTGATGTGCATTGGAAGGATTTACAAGTTGATACCCAGCATGTTTGGCCACATTATGAATGCACCTTCTTGGAGTGGGAATTGGATCCTGACTCAAAGGCAGGGATGCTACCCACCGCATCACAAGAACACTTGCAAAGAGCGAGGACTTTTAATTAGAGTATCCTCTCCTCCACCTTCGAGTGACCTGATCTAAAATCTTTGAAAATGAGCATAAAAAAATATAATATGGGACACTATAGTAGTTGCATTGGAGTACTCAGGTCAGTGTCTGAGTAACCTATAGTGTAGTAAGTTTTATTATGGAAAAATGTTTATAATGTGCCTTTGTGCCCGAGTCATGGTAAGTTTTGCATCTCCACATCAAGTTTTGTGTTGTCAGAGTTGATTCGTAAAATTGAATATTGAACCAACAGAAAAGGTCTCAGAATAAGTGCATAAATAAGATTGTGGGTGTAACTCACTTACATTTAAAATTCCCCAATCTTTTGCGCTGGTTCAGATGATTCTGCTGGAACCTGGGCAGAAAACGAATGGAAACCAACAGAAACTCAAACCCATTATAAGCATTGAACAAAGAACAAGAACAAAGAACAATACAGCACAGGAACAGGCCCTTCGGCCCTCCAAACCCGCGCCGCTCCCTGGTCCAAACTAGACCATTCTTTTGTATCCCTCCATTCCCACTCCGTCCATATGGCTGTCTAGATAAGTCTTAAACGTTGCCAGTGTGTCCGCCTCCACCACCTTGCCCGGCAGCGCATTCCAGGCCCCCACCACCCTCTGTGTAAAATATGTCCTTCTGATATCTGTGTTAAACCTCCCCCCCTTCACCTTGAACCTATGACCCCTCGTGAACGTCACCACCGACCTGGGGAAAAGCTTCCCACCGTTCACCCTATCTATGCCTTTCATAATTTTATACACCTCTATTAAGTCTCCCCTCATCCTCCGTCTTTCCAGGGAGAACAACCCCAGTTTACCCAATCTCTCCTCATAACTAAGCCCCTCCATACCAGGCAACATCCTGGTAAACCTCCTCTGTACTCTCTCCAAAGCCTCCACGTCCTTCTGGTAGTGTGGCGACCAGAACTGGACGCAGTATTCCAAATGCGGCCGAACCAACGTTCTATACATCTGCAACATCAGACCCCAACTTTTATACACTATGCCCCGTCCTATAAAGGCAAGCATGCCATATGCCTTCTTCAACACCTTCTCCACCTGTGACGTCACCTTCAAGGATCTGTGGACTTGCACACCCAGGTCCCTCTGCGTATCTACACCCTTTATGGTTCTGCCATTTATCGTATAGCTCCTCCCTACATTATTTCTACCAAAATGTATCACTTCGCATTGGATCTGATTAAAGCTCCAGCTGCTGACAGTGTGACAAAATACTGTGGGTGTAAGTGCGAATATGTGCGCTTAAGTCTCTGAGTGCGTGGAGTTTAGATTATTCATTCATGGGATGTGGACTTCGCTGGCAGGGTCAATATTTATTGCCCACTAGGGATTCCCTTGAGAAGGTGGTGGCAAGCTGCCTTCTTGAACCTACAGTCCATGCGGTGTAGGTACACCCACAGTGCTTTTAGAGAGGGAGTTCCAGGATTTTGACTCACTGACAGTGAAGGAACAGCAATATATTTCCAAATCAGGATGGCAAGTGGTTGTAAGACTGCATGAGGTGTGTGTGTGTGTGTGCGTGATTATGAGTGTAGGTGTGTCAGAGTGGGCAATAAATATTGACCCTGCCAGCGAAGTCCACATCCCATGAACGAATAATCTAAACTCCACGCACTCAGAGACTATATCCCTGAGGGTATATGTTTCAGTACATGCAAGTGTGGATGTATTTGAATATGCCCGAGTTTATGTGTGTGTGGGATTATGTATTTGAGTGTGTTGGTAACTGCAAATGTATGTTCTTGTGAGTGTGTGAGTGTGATTGAGTGTGAGTACATGTGAATTTGAGTGTGTGTGAGTGAATATGAGTGTGTGAGAGTGAATATGTGTGAATGAGTGTGTGTGTGCATTTTTGTTTTTGTGTAGTCGTACCCCAGTAAGTGCCAGGTAAGTATGGAGTTAAGGCCCCTTCCCCCAAAAGCAAAGGGAACAGGTGAGAATGCAGCCGCCGTGTTGGGTAATAACAGCAGCAGACCGATATACTTGTTTGAACAGAATCACACTGGGATGAGGTAATGGGGAAGATGTCCACAAACATCAGCTGATGATTTCTCACTACAGGCTACGTCAGAGAGAGAGAGATCTGTTTCTGATCAGGGAAGAGGCCTTGGGGGTCCTGGACTCACTGGTCTAAAGAAATGATGCACCTTCTCATGCCCTCATGGCTTCACTCAATGCCCATCTTCTACCAATTAATGGTGAAGAGCAGACTGTTTCATCAAGCTAGCACACAAGGTTAGGACAGTGCCAGGTCACTGAACTGCCAGATGACCTTGTTCCCTCTAAGGAGGGGACAAGGAAAAGTAAAACCAATAAAATATTTGTGTGATGCCCTCCTTGGTTGAATACCCCATTGACATTTGACACCCTGGCTGACAAGTGTGCAGGTGACCAATGTTAAACAGTCACTTGATAATACAGAATTTAATCATCGCTGAAGAGAGACATGTTGATGAAACCTTTCAGCTAACACTCATCAGGACAAACACAAGAATACCAAATTTCAAAGGAACAATTTATGCTACAGGACAAAAGGGTGTTGATTGGTTAGCAAGTCAACTCTGATTGGCTGAGGCATTGCCATGGAGAAAGCAATGGGTACCCCCAAGCAATTTACATTCAGTGTAGGGAGTAAGTGGCTTCAGGAGAGTAGGACAGCAAATAATTGGAGACCTGGGGAAGCTGCTGATGGGGAAATATGGAATCCAATCCCCCTCACAGCAGGAGTGATGATCTATCTTGTTGACTCCCCTCACTGGGGAATTGCTCTTTCTGAAGGCATGGCGTGTTTCAGAGTTCTGATGCCTCCAATTTGGATTAAAATCTTTCTGGAGAAGGGAGCCAGGTGAATCGAACCAACACCAACTCACCCCCTCCAACGCACCCCCCCTTCATCAATTGTATCCAGGTCTCTGTTGACTGGCCTCTCCAGGGGATTCAGCAATGATAATGCCATTGAATGTCAAGGGGCAATTGTTAGATCCTCTCTGGTTGAAGATGGTCATTGCCTGACATGTTTGTGGTGTGAATGTTACTTGCTACTTGTCAGCCAAGCCTGGATATTGTTCAGGTCTTGCTGTATTTGAACATGGACTGCTTCAGTATCTGAGGAGTTGCAAATGGTGCTGAACATTGTGCAGTCATCACGAATGTCCTCACTTCTGACCTTATGATGGATGGTCATTGATGAAGCAGCTGAAGATGATTGGGCCTACCCTGAGGAACTCCTGCAGTGAACAGGTTATTGCTAAGCAGATGCTGTTGGATTGTGCTCTTGATGACCCCTTCCATCACTTTAGTGATGATTGAGAGTAGACTGATGGAGTGGTAATTGGCCAGATTGGATTTGTCCTTTTTCTTGTGTACAGGACATACGTGGTCAATTTTCCACATTGTCGTGTGGATGCCAGTGTTGTAGCTGGAATAGTTTGGTTAGGGGCACGGCCAGTTCTGGAGCACAAGCCTTCAGTACTATTGGCAGAATATTGGCAGGGCCTTTGCAGTAACTACAACAAGCAAACTAAAATCAATATCGATTATATATTACTTGTAAGCACCTAATACAATCAACTATAGAATACCTACTCTCCATTAACTTCTTAATATAACTGGAAACACCACACAACGATTATACACTACACCACACTTTCAGCAGCAATTATCACAAGATATTATCACACACAAAATCTCAGCTTTAACAGGATCCCCTCTACCTGGTCAACCAGGCTGAATCTTTCGATGTTCTTTTAAACAAAGTCCCTTCACTTAATCTTCTGAGAATAATCGAATAGACTTCCAGTAGCAAGGCACCCTCTGGTGACTCCTTGGTCTTTAACTTTCCACAAGTCTCGTCTCTTCAAACTAGGAATCCATCCTCACCAGCACTCTTGCTTGGTGGTTAACACAAAAACAGTCTGTTTCCTCTGCATGATAGTTTCCTGATTGACTCCGAGTGCCTGTGAGCCTATACACAGCCAGACCAACTGTTTCCTCCTTTGTGTCCAGGTGTTAAACCTTATACTTATTTTCAGTAAGTTCTGACCTGGGCCTCTGCTCCCATAACAACCAGGTCACATGGGCTTGTCCCCAGGCAGATTCTGTAGAAGGTCACATCCCCATTCCATTTTGCCTTGAATTAAAGGAAACAATTCAAAACATAATCATCTTATGAAGTCCAGCATTCATAACAAAGAGCAGGAGATTTATCCCCAGTACAGTCTTGGTTCAAACATGGACAAAAGAGCTGAACTCCAGAGATGTTCCAGCCAGTATTTATACCTCAACCAACATTGCAAATCTGATTCTCTGGTCAGTTACCCCATTGCTGTTCGGGCACTTTGCTGTACACAAATTGAATGCAGTACTTCCTATATCCAGCTTCTTGCAGAGGCAGAGCAAATGGCTGAGGTACCTACTGAGCACTTTGCATTGTCTTCACCGAAGAAGATGTTGCTGCAAATCTCACAGAGAATCATATTATCTGCTGCATTTCCTTCATTATAAAAATCACTACACTTCAAAAGTACTTCATTAGCAGTAAAGTGTTTTGGGATGTGCTGAGGGCATGAAAGACGCTACATAAATGCAAATATTTTTCTTTCCTTACCCACTATGGGGGAAACTCTTGGTTCTTCCACTAGAAGTTTAGCAAGGGTCAACTGAAGTATCAAAGCAAAATCCTGCCAATGCTGGAAATCTGAAATAGAAACAAAAAATGCTGGAAAAGCTCAGCAGATTTGCAGGCAGCATCTGTGGAGAGAAACAGAGCTAAGATTTCAGGGTGGGGTGACCTTTCATCAGAACAAGATCATCAGAAGGAAACATGCTTCCTGTTGGATTTATTCGTGAGCACCTTATATTTATGGCCCTAGTTTTGCAGTCCCCTGGAAACAGTTTCTCCATGCTTACCCTAACTAATGCTTTTTATAATTTTAATGATCTTTGTCAAGTTATTCAGACATTCTTGTTCCTGATAACAGAACCTCAGCCTGTTTAATCTTTCCAGATCGCCGTGCCCTCTCACGTCTGGTATCACCCTTGTAAAATATTTTTTGCACCTTTGCCAGTGTCTTAATATCCTGTTTATAATATAGAGACCAGAACTGCTCACAGTACTCCAAGTGTGGTCTAACCAAGGTTCTGTACAAGTTTAACATAATTCCTCCCCTATCCTTACAGAGGCATATCTTTGTACATTATTTTTGTGGCCGTATTAACCTGCCTTGTTACTTTTAGTGATTTATGTATCTCTATGTCCAGATCGCTTTGCTCCTCAGCTTCATTTAAATTCTTATCACCTAAGGACTGAATGTCTAGTGTCTTCTCACGGCCCCATTTTGAAATTGGGGAGGGTAAAAAAAGAGAGCGAGGGAGAGAGAAAGGAAGGGAGCAACTGTGAGTAGCTGACTCAACATCAGACAGCTGCTTCACACTGTGTTCCCAGACATGTCAGAAGCTTCCCATATTCAGCTGGTGCTAAATTTAGGTGCTGGATTAAATTACCTTTGCAAAAGTGCTGTGGGGGAAACTGTGAGACGCTGATCTTTTAACCAGTAAACGGTGCCAAGCTCAGGTTGAGTTCTTGCTTTTTTATCCTGGAGGCTTCATAGGAATAGGAGGAGGTCACTCAGCCCCTCAAACTGTTCAATCAAAGCTCAGCTGGTCAATGCCTCATATACTACTGTCTTACTATAGTCTGTAAATATCAGTCTTCACATTTTCAATTGACTCTCCACCCTTCCTCCTGCGATCCAAGCCAGATTTTTTGTTTAGCGGGGGGGGGGGAGGTGTGGGGGGAAGAGTTCTAGATTTCCTTTGAGTGAAGTGCTTCCTGACGTCAGCCCTGAAGAGCTGTGCTCTAATTTTAAGATTGTGCCCCCCTTGTTCTGGATTCACCCACTAGTCGTATTCGTTTTGCCCTGTCTACCCGATCACACCACCTAATCGTTTCCAACACTGTGATCTGTTCACAGAATGTTACAGCACAGACAGAGTCGATTCAGCCCATCGGGCCTGCTTGCTCTTTGAAAGAGCTAGCCAATTGATCCCGCTTTCCTGCTCTTTCCCCCCAGTTCTGCAAACCTTTCCCCCTTCAGATATTTATCCCATAGCCTTTCAGAAGTTGTTATTGAATCGACTTCCACCACACAAATCTATGTAAGCAAAGCAGTTTGACGATACTCACCAATTGGAAGAAATTGTATTGGTCAGCAGAAGCGTCATTCGGTAATGAGTATCCTAGTTGCAGATTCATTTAATTGAGCAGTTCTAGATAGTGGATGTACATCCATCGGCTAAAATATTTCATGGATCCTTTAAGTAAGGAAGACTGAAGTAAAGAATATGACAGTTCGACTTGTTTCAGGTTTGGTGATTTGTCACGTATTGTGAAGCGATGTATCTCTGTGTGATTAGTCACGAAGCGCTGTGATATCACCAGAAACATTTCAGGGTTCTATCTCTTTTCCATCTTAGACTGTGATGAAGCAACATCTATCTCAATAAACTCTGACTTGTTGGTTAAGTAATCCATGGTGTTTTTGTTCTTTTGCTCTTTGCTGTAGAAGAGGCTAAAACCCCAAAACATAACATGATGAAAACATGTTGAAATCACTAAAAATAATAGTAATTCCATGTAAAATAGCAGGTGTGAATCACTTTATCAGTACTGATATGGTATTGAGTGCAACACCATTAATGTTAAGTAAACCTTCAATGAAAAAGGCCCAAATGAAGTTAGGTAGGAAGCACTGATAAAGCAATGTTTTTTGGTAGATCTGTAGATATGCAATTTACACAATAGTGACATTGTTGTATTCCTTTAGGGCTTATCATCTTTAGACACTGTCAAAGAGGTACAAATGGAAGCTGGGATAGGGACTTCAAGGAGAAGAAGCAAATTATTACCAAATTGCATCAACAATGCATGCGCATCCTTGTGGCCATAGGTTGAGGGTTCTGTTAAGGGATACGTGGATACTGGATGAGGAATAAAATAGATTTGTTGAATATATGAGTGAAAAATGTGATGTTTGTAAAAGGTACAGGAGAACGCCATTGCGAGCAGTAGCATTATTTCATTGGTGAGAGACTTTAATGGAACCATAACTATGGACCTCTAAGTATGGAATAAAGAAAAATGATTGTTCTTCCTCATTTTGTAGACATAGTGATTAGATTTAGTCTGTTGGTGATAATTTTTAGAAAATCAACAAAGTTATTCTTGAAAAGAGAAAGGAAAGGTGGACAGGAACGGAGCTGAGAGCACCAGCCAATTTTACAACATATGATGGAGGAGAATTTGCTAATGATGAATTAAGGAATATGGGGAGGGAGGGGGGGGGGGGGGGGGGTGGTGGGGGGAGGGGGGGGGGAGGCATGATCCGAGGCAGTTGAGAAATTTGTGATCGGGGTATATGGGTTGGACATTGAGCAGGCTAAATTGGAGTAACCCTAAATCAACAATCTTATCTAGTGCCAGGGGATGGTGTCTAGGTAATGCCGGGGTGCCAGCTTCATACCAGGGGTCTACCCAGCCACTACTTGTGCATGACACTCTCCCCCTGAATGTTAATAGGATTCTGATAAATGGGGCCAGATCTTCACAATAGGAAGACTCTACAACCAAGGAAGAAGCAAATCGATGAAAAAAGTATAAAGTTTTTTTATTAGGGTCACAAGTCGACTTATATTAACACACAATGAAGTTACTGTGAAAATCCCCTCGTTGCCACACTCCGGCACCTGCTCGGGTACACTGAGAGAGAATTTAGCATTGCCAATGTACCTAACCAACATGCCTTTCAGACTGTGGGAGGAAACCGGAGCACCTGGAGGAAATCCACGCAGACACGGGGAGAATGTGCAAACTCCACACAGACAGTGATCCAAGGCCAGAATTGAACCGGGGTCCCTGGCGCTGTGAGGCAGCAGTGCTAACCACTGTGCCGCCCTTAATTGGGCAATTAAATTGGTTATTCACATAAGCTAGACTGAGGATGGGATTTTACCACCTGTCGATCGGCGTGGTGAGCTGGGAAATTAGTGTGTGAGGCTAAAAATCCGATTCGTGTCTGGCGCAAAATGGATTGCTATCTTCTCGGCCCCCTTTTAATGGCATGCACTGCTTTGCGCCCAGAAATGGCGCAAAGCTTATTAACATCAGATTGACTGGATTTCCACAGCATTAGGGATTTCAGCACCCATTCTTCCCAATCCCAGATGCTTCCCACCTCGCCAATGAGATATCACGCTGGCGCAAATCATTACTGGTCTCCACTAGCAGAGACCAGATGCTTTGGCCACGCCTGGGAGGGGGGGAACAGAGTACCCAAGTGGCACACTGGCAGTGGTCACCAGAACACTGGCAGTGCCCACATAGCACACTGGCAGTGCCAGTTGAACACTAAGTGTGCCGGGTGCCGAAGGAGTGGCGGCGGGGGGGGATGACAGGTGCCTATGCACGGCGGTGGGGAGGCCTATGCAGGGGAGGGGGTCATGTAGAGGTGGATTGCAAAGGGGGTCATGACGGGGTGCCATGCTGGGGGTCCACTGGGAGAGCCCTGATGCCATGTTGGTGTGGGGGGAGAACATGCTGTCAATGAGGGAGGGGAGAGGACGATCCAATGTCTACGGGGGTGGGTGGTGGGATGAGGTCTCTAAGTTCACCGCCAGATTGGGGCACCCCAGCAAAATGGCACCCGAGCGCTCTGATGCCAATTCCTTTGGCGTGTCAGGCTCCCCCCCCCACCGTCCCATCCAACTCCCCTGCCCTGGTCCCGGCGCCAAGCTCCCAGCTGTCAACAAAAGTGTCTGAAGATTGCTATCCGGAGTTTGCCGATAGGACGGGCGTGGAAGACTCCTGTTGTCTCGCTATTATGTCACTTGGAATTCTTTTGGGAAAATTCCACCCTGGATGTATGTTATGATGTATTAGAATTGAGCAGAATTTTGAAATATGATACTGCTAGGAACGTTCTAAAAGCAAATAAGACATTGAAAAAATTAAAGTTTAAGAGAATGTACGCTCAGATTTTCAGGCCTTAGTGACCCAGAGGGGATGAAATTAGTCATTTCAGTGGTGCATCACATGCTACTCTTCCCCACGGTTATTTGAGTACAACAGGATCCATTATACATTCAGTGAGAAGAATAAATAATTTCCATTAGCCTGGGAATCAAATAAACTAAAGTTACGAGAGGGATACAAACAGTTTACAATGGGTTACATAAGTTGGCAAAAAGTTGGCAAATGGAGTATAAAATGGGAAAATGTGAAGTTGTTCGTTTCGGAAGGGAGAACAAAAGAACAGAGTATTAAATGAAGAAAGACTGCACAAAGCCGCAACACAGAGACTTGGGGCTACTTGTGCACGAAACACAGAAATCTAGCTCACAGGTACAGCAGGCAGTCAGGAAGGCTAATGGAATGTTGGTCCTTATTTCAAGGGGTTTGGAGTATAACTATAGGGAAGTCTTTTTGCAACTGTACAAGTTACCAGTAAATCCACATCTGGAGTACTGTGAGCAGTTTTGTCCCCTTATTTAAGGAAAGATATTGGGTGGAATTTTCCCCAAAGATCTCTAAGTGTCACAATGATAAGGAAAATGGGGTGAGATGCACCGGTTTGTCAGGCGTGCTCTGCATCAATCTTTCAACACTTATTGCAATGAAAGAGCCTCCATGCAAATCACACCGTCATGGAGGCTCCAGGTGCGTGACTCACCCAAAGGGTGGCCACAGCTGTTCGCCATTAACAATGGGGAGCTGCATTTAAACTAACGATGCACCCACAGTCAGTCACACCAGGAAGATAGCAACATGCCGAACAGCCCCAAGCTTCACCAAGGGAAAGCTGGGGCGGCTGCTGGACGCCATAGAGGAGAGATGGGCCATCTTGTTCCCCCAAGAAGGTCGACGACCCAGGAGCTGTCGGCAACGTGACCTGGAAAGCAGTGGCAGCGGCAGTAAGTGCCCGCACACTGACACGGAGGATCAGCAGCCAGTGCAGCAAGAAAATGAATGACCTTGTTTGGGCAACAAGGGTGAGTGTCCATCTCATCCTGGCATCAGTCCCGTCCATGTCGATCCATTCCCTTCTATTGCCCTCTGCTTGCTTTTAAAGGCTTCCCAATCCTCTGGCTTCCCACTAATCCTCGCCACTTTGTATGTTTTCTCTTTTGCTTTTATGCTGTCCTTGACTTCCCTTGTCAGCCATGGATGCCTCGTTCTCCCCTTAGCATGTTTCCTCCTCCTTGGGATGAATTTCTATTGTGTCTCCCAAATAACCCCCAAAAACTCCTGCCATTGCTGTTCCGCAGTCTTCCCTGCTAGGCTCCCTTTCCAATCAACTCTGGCCAGCTGCTTCTTCATGTCTTTGTAGTTACCTTTATTTAATTGTAATACCGTTACATCTGATTCCAGCTTCTCCCTCTCAAACTGCAGGGTAAATTCTATCATATTGTGGTCACTGCTCCCCAAGGGTTCCTTCACCTTAAGTTCCCTAATCAAGTCTGCCTCATTACACACCACCAAATCCAGAATTGCCTGTTTCCTAGTAGGCTCTGTCACAAGCTGCTCCAAAATAAACCATCTCTTAGACATTCCACAAATTCCTTTTCTTGGGATCCTAGCCCACTTGCATATCGAAGTCCCCCATGATTATTGTAATATTGTCTTTTTTACATGCCTTTTCTTTCTCCAGATTTATTTTCTGCCCCACATCCCGACTACTGCTAGGGAGCCTGTAGATAACTCCCATCAGGGTCTTTTTACCTTTGCGATTCCTCAACTCTACCCACAGGGATTCTATGCCTTCAGATCCTACATTGCTTTTTGCTATAGATTTAACTTCATTCCTTACTAACAATGCAACCCTGCCACTTTGACCATCTGCCTGTCCTTTCGATAGCACACATATCCTTGGATATTTAGGTTCCAGCCCTGATCCCCTTGCAGCCACATCTCTGTGATGCCCACAACATTGTACCGGCCAATTTCAATGTGCACAACAAGCTCATGTCGCTTGTTCTGTACACTGCGCAGATTTAGGTACAACATCTAAATTGACCACCTCCCTTCTCATACTTATGCTCTGCCTTAGGTTAGATTCCTGCCACCTTCTATACTTTCTGTTCTATTACATGGTCTGGAAACTTTACTAACCTCTCCTGAGCCCTCGGCTCCTTTAACTAGTTGAAAGTCCTAATCATTAATCTGCACTTCTACCCTCTCCTTTAACTTTGATTTTCTAATTCTCCATACAACTGAACCCTCTCCCCATCCCGGTGATGGTGGCGAAGGCTGTATTTCAGGCCTCCTGTTGGGCCTTGCCCAGGTCAAAGTGTATGTAGTGGCCTGCCGGGGCGAACAGGGCACCCGTCACCTCACGGGTGCACGTGTGTACAGAGGACTGGGAGATGCCGCGCAGGTCAGCACTCAAGCCCTGGAAGGACATAAAGGTTTAGGGCCACCGCTACCTTCACCGCGTGTCCTCCTGCCCCATGAGGCGCCAAGTCCACGAGGATCCGGTTCTCTGTCTCCGCTGTCCTCTGCCCCTCCCCCCTCCCCCCCCTTGGGCCGATGGGCAGCCGCGGCCCCAATCAGCAGCCCACTGTCCTCCTGCTGCAGCCTCTAGCCCGGGTTGTCCTTGTCACGGGCAGCCATCTCCCTTATCAGCCAGGAGTATAACTGCCAGCTCTGCTGGCTTTAAATCAAAATCCACTGTTGCTCTGGAGGGGGCAGAAAGGAAAGAGTGAGAGACAGTCTGTAAGGTTATCCATCCTGGGCGCCTCACTACCTCCCAGCAATCTATGTACCTGTGAGTCTGGATGTTGGCAACACCATCCCCAGTGCCAACTCAATGGGCTGCCGACTGTTGCCACATTCTTTCCATGGCAGGCACGAAGAGCATACGGGTGGCTGTGAGGGGGTTCATAAGAACATAAGAACTAGGAGCAGAGTAGGCCATCTGCTCCGCCACTCAATAAAATCATGGCTGATCTTTTTGTGGACTCAGCTCCACTTACCCGCCTGCTCACCATAACCCTTAATTCCTTTACTGTTCAAAAATTTATCTATTCTTGCCTTAAAAACATTCAATAAGGTAGCATCAACTGCTTCACTGGGTAGTGATTTCCACAGATTCACAACCCTTTGTGTGAAGAAGTTCCTCCTCAGCTCAGTCCTAAATCTGCTCCCCCTTATTTTGTAGCCATGCCCCCTAGTTCTGGTTTCGCCTGCCAGTGGAAACAACTTCCCTGTTTCTATCTTATGTACGATTATGAAGGGAATAGGTGTTTCTATAAGACCTCCCCTCATTTTTCTGAATTCCAATGAGTCTCTCCTCAGAAGCCAATCCTCTCAACTCCGGAATCAACCTCGTGAATCTCCTCTGCACCCCCTCCAGTGCCAGTATATCCTTTCTCAAGTAAGGAGACCAGAACTGTACAAAGTACTCTTGGTGTGGCCTCACCAGCACCATATACAGCTGCAACATAACCTCGCTGTTTTTAAACTCCATCCCTCCAGCAATGAAGGGCAACATTCTATTTGACTTCTTAATTACCTGCTGCACCCGCAAACCAACTTTTTGTGATTCATGTACAAGGACACCTAGGTCCCTCTGCACAGCAGCATGCTGCAATTTTGTACTATTTAAATAATAGTCCATTTTGCTGTTATTCCTACCAAAATGGATGATGTCACATTTACCAACATTGTACTCCATCTGCCAGACCCTCGCCCACTCACTTAGATTATCTATATCCGTTTGCAGACTTTCAGCATCCTCTGCACACTTTGCTCTGCTACCCATCTTAGTGTCATCTGTGAATTTTGACACATTACACTTTGTCCCCAACTCCAAATCATCTATATAAATGGTAAACAATTGCGGTCCCAACACTGATCCCTGAGGCGCACCACTAATCACTGATTGCCCACCAGAAAAACACCCATTTACCCCCACTCTTTGCTTCCCATTGAAAACCTTGAAGTATGGACCTACACCCACCTGGACGGCTGTGCGGTGACTTCCAGGAATGACTGGCAGTTCAGACAGATGGTGGAGAAGCACCCTCATGAGACGGGTGGCCATTGTCGGGAGCACTGCAGAGTCCATGCAGTTTGAGGACTGTGTTAACACCAAAATGGATGACCTTCCTTGATTGGGGCAAAGCAGCCAAACCTGGTTCTTGTCACTGTTAGTGGGGTCTGGGATGGAATGTCAGGAATAAAACACAGGGGCTCTCCAGCAGATAGCAGGGTAACCAGAGCAACATCAGCGGGGTTGGGACTTGACTTCATTTGGAACTCCTCGGGGCCATTTAGTGAGCAGGTGGAACGCACACAACGCGAGCCCCAACCCAGCGACGAATCCCGACCTGAGGACCCCTAGGCTGACACAATCCCCTGCACCCATGCACATCCATATTCTATCATGGCAGGTTAACCCCCCTGCACACCAGGAATTGGTGCTCAGCAGTACTCACCTCCTCGCTCTCCTTCAGAAATTTGGCATGTCTGCTATGACTCTCACCAGAAGCACCATAGAAAGCATTCTTTTTCTGGTTGTATCACAGCTTGGTATGCCTTTCCTCCGCCCCCACCCTCCCCCGCTCCCCCAACCCCGCCAACGTCTGTGTCCTGGTTTATCCAATATAGCCCCCAGCTCCAGACTGCTCTATCCCCCCAGTCCACAGCAGCAGGAGCTTTCTTCCCTGTCAAGACTGCAAGAAACTACAAAGGGATCGTGAATGAAGCTCAGTCCATCATGCAAGCCAGCCTCCCATCCATTGACTCTGACTGCACTTCCCGCTGCCTCGGAAAAGCAGCCAGCATAATTAAGGATTCCACACACCCCGGACATTCTCTCTTCCACCTTCTTCCATCGGGAAAAAGATACAAAAGTCTGAGGCCACGTACCAACCGACGCAAGAACAGCTTCTTCCCTGCTGCTGTCGGACTTTTGAATGGACTTACCTTGCATTAAGCTGATCTTTCTCTACATCCTAGCTATGTCTGTAACACCACACTCTGCACTCTCTGCTTTCCTTCTCTATGAACGGCATGAATCATAGAATCATAGAAACTCGACAGTACAGAAAGAGGCCATTCGGCCCATCGAGTCTGCACCAACCACAATCCCACCCAGGCCCTACCCCCATATCCCTACATATTTACCCACTAATCCCTCTAAACTACGCATTTCAGGACACTAAGGGCAATTTTTAGCATGGCCAATCAACCTAACCCGCACATCTTTGGACTGTGGGAGGAAACCGGAGCACCCGGAGGAAACCCACGCAGACATGAGGAGAATGTGCAAACTCCACACAGACAGTGACCCAAGCCGGGAATCGAACTCAGGTCCCTGGAGCTGTGAAGCATCAGTGCTAACCACTGTGCTACCGTGCCACCCCTTTGTCTGTATAATGCGCAAGGAGTATCGAGTATAAAAGTTGGAGTGTTATGGTAAGGTTATATAAGGCATTGGTGAGGCCGAATTTGGAGTATTGTGTACAGTTTTGGTCACCTAGTTACAGGAAGGATGTAAATAAGGTTGAAAGAGTGCAGAGAAGGTTCACAAGGATGTTGCCGGGACTTGAGAAGCTGAGTTACAGAGAGAGATTGATGCGCGATATAACTCACGAGGCGAGAGATGCTCGAGGAAATAAAGGCTTTTATTGACGACTACAATAGAGCTACCATATATAATACACGATCCCAGACTAAAGGGTCCCAGACAGAGCAGTGACCTTTATACCTCTCCCAGGAGGCGGAGCCCGACTGGGATGTACCATAATAACTATATTACAGGTAGAACAGCCCAACCCTAACCCCAACAGTAACATGTAGAACAGCCCAACCCTAACCCCAACAGTAACATATATACAGACTCATAGTACTGGCCAGACCCTGGCTCAGTACTACCTGGTGGGAACCAACGATGGTTCACCACATTCACCCCTCCTTTGAAGACAAAGGCCGGCGGGGTACAAAAAAAAACACAGAACAATTGGTCATCAGTCTATAAGTTCAGACGGTCTGGGGGACCGCACCGTCATTGTGACCTCCTCAACACCAGCGATGACACTGGTGTAGGCAATCGCGGTGGCGTTCTCCCCAAGGCGGTGTCCAACGGCTCCTCCAATGTCTCACGGGCCGGTAGACCCCGAGGTGGTGACAATCCGCTGAACTCGGACACGCCTTGAAGTGGCGACCATCTCCTGGACTCAGGCAAGCTGTACACGGGAGTAAAAGGGTTAAGTGATGGTCCCGATGCTGCCCGCGCCGTGTCAGGAGGGGAAACAATAGTTGGGGGGTCTCTAACAGGAGGTATGGGAGCGACAGGGGTTTCCAAGCCCCCTGCTGGCGCCAGGTCTCGAATCGAGACCGTGTCCTCTCGCCCGTCAGGATATGCTACATAGGCATACTGAGGGTTGGCGTGGAGGAGATGGACCTGTTCAACCAAAGGGTCGGACTTGCGGGTCCTAACATGTCGCCGCAGGAGGACAGGTCCTGAGTACGTCAACCAAGACGGTAATGAGGTCCCAGAGGAAGACTTCCGAGGGAATGAAAAATCTCTCATGGGGAGTAGCGTTGGTTGCCGTACACAGGAGTGAGCGTATGGAGTGGAGCGCATCAGGGAGCATCTCTTGCCAACGGGAGACTGGAAGGCCTTTTGACTTCAACGCCAGTAAGACAGCCTTCCAGACTGTAGCATTCTCACGTTCCACCTGTCCGTTACCCCTAGGGTTGTAGCTCGTGGTTCTACTAGAGGCAATCCCGTATGAGAGCAGGCATTGCCTCAAGTCATCGCTCATGAACGACGAGCCCCTATCGCTGTGGATGTAACAGGGCTAACCGAACAGGGTGAAAAGATCACGAAATGCCTTGATAACCGTGGCAGCGGTCATATCAGAACAGGGAATGACAAAAGGGAATCGTGAGTACTCATCAACCACATTGAGGAAGTACACATTCCAATCTGTCGAGGGAAGGGGGCCCTTAAAATCCACACTCAGTCTTTCGAAGGGACGAGTGGCCTTAACGAGTTGTGCCCTGTCAGGTTGGTAAAAGTGCGGTTTGCATTCCGCGCATACCCGGCAGCTTCTGGTTATGGACCTGACATCCTCCACTGAGTAGGGTAGATTCCGGGCTTTTATGAAATGGCAGAGCCGAGTGACCCCTGGATGGCAGAGGTCATTGTGGAGAGCCCTGCAATCGATTCTCCTGCATACTGGCGCATGTTCCACGTGACAGGGCATCCGAGGGCTCGTTGAGTTTCCCTGGACGATACATGATGTCGTAATTATAGGTGGAGAGTTCGATTCTTCAGCTCAAGATCTTATCGTTCTTGATCTTGCCCCGTAACGTGTTATTGAACATGAACGCCACGGACTGCTGGTCCGTGAGCAGGGAGAACCGTTTTCCCGCCAAGTAATGGCGCCAATGCCGGACGGCCTCCACAATGGCCTGGGCCTCCTTTTCCACCACTGAATGTCGAATTTCGGGGCCTTGGAGGGTGTGAGAGAAAAAGGCGACGGGCCTGCCCGCCTGGTTAAGTGTGGCGGCCAGGGCGAAATCAGATGCATCGCTCTCCACCTGGAAGGGGATGGACTCATCGATAGCGTGCATCGTGGCTTTCGCGATGTCGGCTTTTAGTTTTTCAAAGGCCAAACGAGCCTCTGCTGCCGGGGGAAAAGAGGTAGACTTGATGAGCGGACGGGCTTTGTCCGCATAATTGGGAGCCCACTGTGCGTAGTAAGAGAAGAAGCCTAAGCATCTTCTCAGTGCTTTTACGCTAGTGGGCAGGGGAAGTTCGAGGAGGGGACGCAGACGGTCTGGATCAGAGCCAATGACCCCGTTTCCCACCATGTATCCGAGGATAGCTAGGCGGCGCGTACGAAATACACACTTCTCCCTGTTGTAGGTCAGATTCAGGCGAGATGCAGTGCGTAGGAATCTAAGAAGGTTGGTATCGTGGTCCTGCTGGTCATGGCCGCAGATGGTGACGTTATCCAGGTACGGGAAGGTAGCCCGCAGTCCGTTATGGTCCACCATTCGGTCCATAGCACGCTGGAAGACCGAGACCCCATTCGTGACACCAAAAGGAACCCTTAGAAAATGGTACAAGCGACCATCCGCCTCAAAAGCCGTGTATTGTCGGTCCTCTGGGCGAATGGGGAGCTGGTGGTAGGCAGACTTTAGGTCGATGGTGGAGAACACCCGGTCCTGCGCAATCTGGTTGACCATGTCAGATATGCGTGGGAGGGGATATGCATCCAGCTGCATGTATCTGTTAATGGTCTGACTATAGTCTATGACAATCCGGGGTTTGTTCCCACTCTTGACCACCACGACCTGCGCTCTCCAAGGACGAGCGCTAGGTTGTATGATCCCTTCCTTGAGGAGCCGCTGAACCTCAGATCGAATGAAGATCCGATCCTCAGCGCTGTAACGCCTACTCTTAGTTGCGATGGGCTTGCAGCCTGGCACGAGATTCTGGAATAAGGAGGGTGTGGTAATCTTAAGCGTCGAGAGGCTACAGGTGGAAAGCATTGGGCAATTTAGAGGCTGCGAGTCTCCCACTGAAAGCGGAGGGAGTGGCCCACCGTACTGTAGGGTTACACTCTTCAAGTGGACCATGAAATTTAGTCCGAGGAGTATTGGCGCGCAAAGGTGTGGTAACACCAGGAGCTTGAAGCTCTCGTAAACCGTGCCCTGCACCGTTAGATTTACCACGCAACTCCCTAGCACGGTGACAGACCGGGACCTTGACGCCATCGAAATTGTCTGCTTGACAGGCTGGATCTGGAGGCCACACCGCTTCGCGGCGTCTGGGTGAATAAAGCTCTCCGTGCTCCCGCTGTCAAACAGACAATAAATCGTGCGTTTGTTTACCTGTATGTCCATCATGGACTTGTCGAGTCTGTGAGGCTTTGCCTGGTCCAGGATGATCGACGCCACTGTTGGTTTGTGGGCGCCACTGCAGGCAGCTGAGATGGATGATGACGACCCCTGCTGGTCATTCGCGGTCGGTGCCGACCAAAATGGCTGCTCCCATAGGTCGCACGTGGGCGATGGCGCCAAAATCAGCCACCCCTGGTGGTCGCGCGTCTCTTGCGACTCCGTCGTCTGGAATGGCGACGTCCTGGCCTCGCACGTGGAAGAAACCCTTGACGATGCCGACGATGAGGAAACCGGCTCCGGGGAGTCACACGCCACACTGCTGTTCCTGGATGGAAGTTTGGATCGACATACCTTCGAATAATGCCCCTTCTTGCCGCAGGCGGAGCACAACACCGCTTTAGCGGGACATCGCTGCCGAGTGTGCTTCACTCCCCCACAGAAGTAACACCGCGGGCCGCCTGGAGCTGCTGCCGTCGTCAGGCCCGAGGGTGGGAACGCCATCACGCAGCTTTTCGGTCCCGCTGGATGAAGTGGGGTCTGTGACTGCCCCTGCCATGCTGTCTCCACGTGGTCTTCGGGATACATCGCCAGGCTTTTGGAGGCCGTTTCTAGCGCATCCGCTAGCTCTATAGACTTAGTGAGATCGAGATTACCTTGCTCCAACAGCCGAAGTCGGATATAAGACGATCCGATTCCCGCCACAAACGCATCTCGAGCGAGGTCGTTCATGTTCTGGTCTGCCGACACTGCTTTGCAGTTACAGCCCCTGGCTAGCTGTAGGAGCTCGCATGCGTACTGTTCCGTCGTTTCGCCGGGCTGCCGTCGTCAAGTGGCTAAGAGATATCGAGCATGCATCTCGTTTGGCGGTTTAATGTAGGGGTTCTTAAGAAGCTCGAGGGATCCTTTGTAGTCGGTGGCCGCACGGATCGCTAAATATACAGCGTCGCTTACCCTCGCATGGAGGACCCGGAGTCTGTCGTCGTCTGTGGTGACCGCTGCGGAGGCTTCGAGGTAATCCTGAAAACATTTCAACCAGTGGTCGAAGGTGTTCGAGGCGCCCGCCGCACGTGGGTCCAGCGTAAGCCGTTCTGGTTTAAGCATTTGCTCCATGCTCTCTGTGTCGTTTTCTTTTTTTTTCAACGACGAGAGTTCAATTAGTAGTCAATAAAATTGATTCGTGATATAACTCACGAGGCTAGAGATGCTCAAGGAAATAAAGGCTTTTATTGACTACTACAATCGAGCTACCATATATAATACACGATCCCAGACTAAAGGGTCCCAGACAGAGCAGTGACCTTTATACCTCTCCCAGGAGGCGAATCCCGACTGGGATGTACCATAATAACTATATTACAGGTAGAACAGCCCAACCCTAACCCCAACAGTAACATGTAGAACAGCCCAACCCTAACCCCAACAGTAACATATATACAGACTCATAGTACTGGCCAGACCCTGGCTCAGTACTACCTGGTGGGAACCAACGATGGTTCACCACAGAGATTGAATAGGTTGGGACTTTATTCCCTGGAGCGCAGAAGATTGAGGGGAGATTTGATAGAGGTGTATAAGATTTTGATGGGTATAGATCGAGTGAATGCAAGCAGGCTTTTTCCGCTGAGGCTAGGGGAGAAAAAAACCAGAGAGCATGGGTTAAGGGTGAAAGGAGAAAAGTTTAAAGGGAATATTAGGGGGGGGCTTCTTCACGCAGAGAGTGGTGGGAGTGTGGAATGAGCTGCCGGATAAAGTGGTAAATGTGGGGTCACTTTTAACATTTAAGAAAAACTTGGACGGGTTCATGGATGAGAGGGGTGTGGAGGGATATGGTCCAAGTGCAGGTCAGTGGGACAAGGCATAAAATGGTTCGGCACAGACAAGAAGGGCCTAAAAGGCCTATTTCTGAGCTGTAATTTTCTATGGTTCTATGAAACAATACTTTCCAGTGTCCTAATACATGTGACAATAATAAATCAAAGCAAATCAAATCCTTCGCTACTGCGGTGCCCGAGCCACACTTTTCAAGAGCAGAACTAATTGGCGCCGGCGTGACATCTCGCCAGTGGTAGGAAGCATTCACGAGGGGGTGAAGCAGGCATGCCTGACTCACTAATGATATTGAAATCCAGTCAATCTCATGCCCATAAGCTTCATGCCCTTTCTGCGGTTTCATGCCATTGGAGAGGGGTGGCGAAGATGGCAAACTGGTTTGCACCGGGCATGAATCAGGTATGCACTCACACTCAGAGCCTACTAGGCCACTCCCATGGATGTAGAGAGGCTGAGGGGTGAGTTTTTGACTCTCTTGGCCCTCTTCTTCTTTGAAAGCCTCCATTGTTCATTCAGTTTTGTATCAGCCAAGCTTTAATTCCAAGGGTTGTCAGAAGGCGGGTTCGGGTCGTTAGGGGGCGGGTTCGGGTTGCCAGGGGGCGGGTTCGGGTTCCGGTTGCCAGGGGGCGGGTTCGGGTTGCCAGGGGGCGGGTTCAGGTTCGGGTTGCCAGGGGGCGGGCTCAGGTTCGGGTTGCCAGGGGGCGGGCTCAGGTTCGGGTTGCCAGGGGGCGGGCCCTCCTGCCGTGTCTCGGGTCGTCGGTGGAGGGGCGGGGAGCTCCGCGTCTCCTCTCGCGAGGGCCGCGGCGGCTCGCGCGTGCGCAGCAGCGGCTAATGGCGCTAGAGTGGGGCGAGTGCGAGCGTTGGTGACGGTTACCCAGAGCGAGAGAGCGGCCATGTCCCCGCTCACAGCACAGCAGGTAGGAGAGATTGAAGAGCCCCCAAGCTGGGCGTGGGGCTGGGTCAGAGAGGGAGAGGAGCCGGGGCCTCGGGGAATCGGGGGATGGGGGGCGGGGGGGGGGGGGGAGGCAGGCTGGGCCGCTCGGCCCCGCCCCGGGGCCGGGCTCGGGGACGGGAACCCCGGTGACAGCGCCGAGGCGGCGGGGAAGGCGGCAAGTTGGCTTTCCCTTGAACTGCCGCCCCCTCCCCAGGCCATTCCCGCTCCTGTACTGTCACTGGCGCACAGCAAGATCCCACACCGCTGATTTCCCCCCCCCCCCCCCCCCAGGTCACCGTGTCCTGGTTTATCCAATATAGCCCCGAGCTCCAGACAAGGTGACACTGCTCACTCCCCCCCAGTCCACAGCAGCAGGAGCTTCTTTCCCTGTCAACACATTGAGAGGCTATGTTATAGTTCACCTTTTTACTTAATCCCCCCTCCCCCACCGGCTGCACCATTGACAAAACCAGAAGGTAAACTGAAAACATGGACCTTGCTCTTTCTGTTTCCTCGCCCCCCCCCCCCCCCATCCCAAACTATGTTGGTGGTGTGGATTGAGGGACAAATATTAGAGAAACTGCCCTCTCCCACTCCCAAGCTGTGCTTGTAATTCTTTTACATCCAGGTCACATTAAAACCTGGGTTTAGCATTTTGTCCCAATAGCCAGGAGCAGAGGAGGCAAGTTTGATGGTAAACGCTGCTCTTGATGAAGGAGAGATACACAGACTCCCTAAGACAAGTCTGGTTGGGTCCTCATGTGTTTCCCTGTTGTAAATCTCCATGAAGCCCTCAACTCCCAAGCTGGAGTTTGACAACAGTCTTGTGGTGTAGATTTGGCCACAGTCATCAACACTGTGACATTGTGCCCCTTTGTTTGAAATGTTTGCCCCCCCCCCCCATGTTTCTGCTTAAACCAGTTTGTGTTATCACCAGGTACAAAATCTGCCCTGGAAAAAGGTGTGAATGGACAGTGTTTCAAACTGATTTATTTTTAAAACTTGCTTTAAAGCTTTTTCTTATTTTAAAGGTTGTTACAGCTCATTGTATCAATCACCTTTAAAATCAAGATGAACTATATCCAATTATATTGGGGTGCGTTGAATTTGTTATTAGGCTAAATATGTTTTTGAAAGCTTTTCAAAAAATACTTTGCAGTGTCTTTGTGCACAGAAGCAGCTTAATTTTTAATGCCACCTTGAAGTACCGCAGATGAGTGCAGTTAGCTGAATCACACTGATTAATTCATCCTGTGTACATAGCGAGTTTTGTCGATGGGTTCAGGTGTGAGGATTTTAAAACTAGTGTAGAGGGTTGCAGAAATTTGTGTTACCTAAATTGTATGTACAATTCTGTGATCTTTCGGGCCAGTAACACTTTAAATACTACAGTGATAGGCCTGGAACTTTCACTCTTTGTTAGTACCTTACTGTTCTTTGTTTTCCATTACTGCAGTTCCATCTTTCCTTGCAGATATTCCTGTTAAGAAGGAAAATGAACCCCCCCCCCCACCCCGTCAATTTGCTGTTCCTCAATTTCTGCAGTTGCATGAATTATTTTTTCAACTTCCGTTGATTTTCTTTTAAATGTGTTCCTGCGATGCGAGCATCATTGGCTAGGCAAACATTTGTTGCCCATCTCTAAATGCCCTTAATGTGAACTGCCTGATTGAACAGGTGCAGTCCATGTGGTGTAGGTACACTCACGGTGTAGGTACACTCAGTGCTGTTAGTTGTGGGGAGTGGGGATTTCAAGATTTTAACCCAGTGAGAGTGAAGGAACGGCGATATATTTCCAAGTCAGGATGGCGTGTGACTTGCAGGTGTGTCTGCTGCCCTTATCCGCGTTGGTCGAGGTTGTAGGTTTGGAATGCTGTCATAGGAATATTGGTGAGTTGTGGTAGTGCATCTTGTAGATTAGCACACTGCTGCCATTGTATCACTGGTAGAGGAAGGGAAGGTTTAAAGTGGTGGATGGGGTGCTAATCAAGCAGTTTGCATTGTCTTGGATGGTATCAAACTTCTTGAGTGTTGTTGGAGTTGTACTCATCCAGGCAAGTGGTGAGTATTCTATCACACTCCTCCTTGTGCCTTGTAGCACAGGCTTTGAGAAGTCAGGAGGTGAGTTGCTCACAGCAGAATTCCCAGTCATTGTAGCCAGTGTTTACGTATGGTCCAATTCGATTTCTGGTCACTGGTAACTTCTAATGTGGTGACAGTGGAAGATTCAGCAATGGTAATGCCATTGAATGTTGGGATGGTTACTTTCTGTGCTGCTGGAGGTCATTGCCTGGCACTTGTGTGATGCAAATGTTTTTTGTTGTTATTTCAAACTTGAATATTATCTACGTCTTGCTGTATGTGGATAAGGATTGCTTCATTATCTAAGGAGTCACAAATTGTGCTGGTTACTGTACAATCATCAAACATCTCAATATCTGACTTTATGATGAGGGGAAGGTCAGAGATCTTGGCAATGTTGGTGAAAGGTCCCAGAGTTCTAAGGAGAATAAAAATGTAGAGATTAGGAAGGGTGCTGAAAAAGTTAAATTTTATTGTTTAAAAGGAGAAGAAAGAGGTGTTTGGGCAAAAGAGTTTAGGGAGGGAATTACAGCCCATGGGGCTTGTGTGACTAAAGTGACAGTTGCCAGAGATGTGGGGAGAGAACGCATGCGGCTGCATTCAGGAACAAGAGTTCAGGGTGAGAGTTGTATGCTGGAGGAGGTTAGATACAGAAAAATGGAGGGATCAGATTTTTAAATTTGAGATATTAGGAGACCAGTAATCAAAGTCAGTTACGGTGGGTTTGATGGACAAATAAGTCTGTGAGAAGTCTCACAACACCAGGTTAAAGTCCAACAGGTTTATTTGGTAGCAAATGCCATAAGCTTTCGGAGCTTGCTGCTCCTTCGTCAGATGGAGTGGTTTCTGTTCTCCAACCGTGCACAGACACAGAAATCAAGTTACAGAATACTAATTAGAACAGAGACCACTCCATCTGACGAAGGAGCAGCAAGCTCCGAAAGCTTATGGTATTTGCTACTAAATAAACCTGTTGGACTTTAACCTGGTGTTGTGAGACTTCTTACTGTGCTTACCCCAGTCCAACGCCGGCATCTCCACATCATGACAAATAAGTCTGGTCAGGGTAAGGCATGGGAGACAGAGTTTTATTTGGTCAAATTTATGGAGAATTCGAGGCTGGCTAGAGGACATTGAAATAATCTAGTCTGAAGGTAAGAAAGGCATGATGAGACTTCAGCAGCAGGTAGACAATGCTGGGCACAAGATATAAGCGGTCGTTGTGATGGTGACTTTGGCAGGGATTAGAACTAGTGGTGAGGGCACAGGTTCATAGTGTGGAGGTGATGTCTTCAGTCTTCCCAGCATTTTCCCAGAAGACATTGTGTCTTGTCAAGACTGGTGTTGGGGACAGGAGTCTTTGACAACAAAAGGCTGTGTTGGGGTTGACAGGAATGGCGGAGAAATAAAGCTGAATGTTATTGCATGTCTGGAAGTCAAGTCCGAGTGTGCAGAATGGTATTGCCAAGGAGCAAAACAGTAAGGGTGAGCAATAGAATCAGGGTAGGACCATAGGAAACGTCTGAGATGACAGTGTAGATGTAAAGATGAGAATTGTTCCCCTGATTATCCTTCACTTTGGGAATTTGGCTGAAATCCACAAACACCTATACAGAACATCACTAGCTATCTTCCTGTCTGTACTTTGCTGTTCGAAGCTGCGTTCTTGTCAGATGAATTATTTGTTAATTTCCTTGCACATCTTGGGTCCTTTATGCATTTCAAAACTTGTTACCATCAAATAGCTTTCCACCAAAGCTTAAGTTTATGACTATCTGGTATTTTTCTCAGCATCAGTGTACCAGTACTGCAGTTAATGGGTCCTCCACGCATTCCATCAGTTTCCATTTCTCAGGACTCTGACCTATTTCCCCTTCATATTAATGACTTCCTCCACTAATCACCCAGCCTTATTCATCCTCCATTCATCAACACCCTTCAGATCACACACCATATCCATTCATCTTGCAGTGCAGTGGTTAAATCTTTGCATTTGAATCTCCGTCGTGTTATTAGGGCACAATTAAATCATATGTTCAATTTTTGAAGACCGCAGTTCTTCCATTTTTCTTTCAAATCTTACAAATCGCAATCACCCACTACCTTGTCTCAACCTTATTTGCCCTTCAGCTGGCTTTACTATCTCCTTTGACCTCTCACATCTCTCAAGAAGTTTGTTTCCCCTCTGTTTATCTAATCCACAAATGTTCACTTCCTGGGAAGTCAGAAGTAAGTATTGTAGTTATACCTTTGCTCTTGCCTATTTCTCCTGTTTCCATTAAGATATATATTGTCTGAGAGCTGATGCATTCCTCTTAGCTGCTGTCTGCTGAAATCTATCTATTTTATTGATGGCTAGTTGTGTTCTGAATTTCACCCTCTGGTTTCTCCTGTACTCCCGAATGTGCACTCTTACACTACATGTTCACTGTACTCCCTGTATACGTAATGTGCTGCGTCCTGCTCTAGCTCACTTTAAGAAGTCTTATAACACCATGTTAAAGTCCAACAAATTTATTTGGTAGCACAAGCTTTCGGAGTCTTGCTCCTTCTTCAGGAATGCTACCAAATAAACCTGTTGGACTTTAACCTGGTGTTGTGAGACTTCTTACTCTGCTTATCCCAGTCCAACACCGCCATCTCCACATCATGGCTACAGGAACTCAAAATGAGAATTTGGTACTGGTGGCTGTGAAAAACTGTGTGGATTTTGGAGTGTAGGGTGTATGTGTATTGTTTGTCCACATCATGACCTCTATTGGAACAGAGCGTAATGTATGTCCTGTATGTTGCTGAAGTTCCAGGCGACTTTGTACCCAGGTTTAGTTTTTTGACACAGTGAAGCCTGAGACTTTTAGAAACAAAAACCTGGACGTCTGCCACAAAGTGTTTTAATTTCTGTATGCTGTCACTAGTTCCTGGAAGTGTTGTGGATTTATGCCAACTTTTTTGTTTGGTCCAATTTCTCTGAGTGGCACACAATGTAAATCAGATCATTGTTTGTACTGTGACTCAAAATGCTTGATATGCAAAAAGGGGGTTACCAAGGGTTTATTTCCTTGGTGACAGTATTTCATGAGCATTTGACCTCCAGTTTTCAGTCTGTTTTCTTATTGATTTGCATGGGCTGTGACAGTAAATTACAGGACTAAACATTTTCTATTTGGTGAAGCTGAAATAGTTTTGCTTGTGTTGGCTTAATCCCAATCTGGGCAGCAGTTTGGATTGTTCTGTTAATCCGATAGCAGCATGAGGAAATGAAAAAAAGGCATTCAGGACTTTGCTGTCATTCACTTAGTTCATAACTAATCTGTACATTACTCCATTTATCTGCTGTTACTCCACATTCCTTAATACAAACATCTATGAATCAGAATCTTAAACATTTCAATTGACACAGTATATACAGCTATTTGAAGGAAGAGAGTTCCAGATTTCCATGACCATTGTGTGGGAAAATGCTTAGTGATTTCATACTGAAATATTCTAGTTCAAATTTTAAACCTTCACCCCCTTGCTCTTAACTTAATGTCCCCACCACAGGACATAGTTTCTCTTCATTCACTCTGTCAAATCCTTTTCATGTTTTAAATAGCTCCATCAGCTCACCCCTCAGTTTTGTAAATGGAACGGAACACAAGTTTATGCAACTATTTTGTAATGTAACCCTGCTAAGTCCCGGTTTAATCTGGGTAGTGACTGTCACTGACCATGATCAATCATCCTCTGCTAGTTCTGACTTAGAACCACAAAAAAGTTACAGCACAGAAGGAGGCCATTTGGTCCATGCCAGCCCGAGGAGACACATGTGCCCTTGGTAATCCCACCTTCCTGTACCTGGCCCATAACCCTCTAGCTTACAGCACTTAAGATGCAGATCCAGGTACTTTTTAAAAGAGCTTAGGGTCTCTGCCTCCAACACAAGCTCTGGCAGCGAATTCCAGATATCCACTACCCTCTGCATAAAAAGTTCTTCTTTATGTCCCCTCTACACCTTCTGCCACTTATCTTGAATCTGCATTCCCTAGTTCTAGAATTTTCTGCTGAGAGAAATAATAACCTGTCCACTCTATCCCTTCCCTCATAATTTTGTACACCTCAATCAAGTCACCCCTCAAGAGTTCTTTGTTCCAAAGAAAACAACCTCAACTTATCCAATCTCTCTTTTCTGGTCCTGGCAGCATTTTTGTAAACCTCCTCTGCACTCTCTCCAGAGCAATTGCATCCTTCCTGTAATATGGTGGGCGGCACGGTAGCACAGTGGTTAGCACTGCTGCTTCACAGCTCCAGGGTCCTGGGTTCGATTCCCGGCTCGGGTCACTGTCTGTGTGGAGTTTGCACATTCTCCTCGTGTCTGCGTGGGTTTCCTCCGGGTGCTCCGGTTTCCTCCCACAGTCCAAAGATGTGCGGGTTAGGTTGATTGGCCAGGTTAAAAAATTGCCCCTTAGAGTCCTGGGATGTGTAGGTTAGAGGGATTAGCGGGTAAAATATGTGGGGGTAGGGCCTGGGTGGGATTGTGGTCGGTGCAGACTCGATGGGCCGAATGGCCTCCTTCTGCACTGTAGGGTTTCTATGATTTCTATGGTGACCAGAACTACACACAATACTCCAGTTGTGGCCTTATTAGTGTTTTATGCAATTCCAGCATTATATCCTTACTTTTATATTCTATGAAGGAGAGCATTCCATATGCCTTCTTTACAACCTTGTCTACTTGAACTGCTGCCGTTAGGGACCTGTGTACTTCTACGCCAAGGTGTCTCAATTCATCTATCCCCGCTTAGGATATTTCCATTCTTTACTGCCACTTCACCAACCCTTCTGTGGTGTTTTGGAGATTATAGCTATCTGTAATATAGCTATACTTCTGTTAACTCTCCATCACTTGACGCATTAGCTTCAGTTAGAAGTCCCAGCATAGCTTTACTCTTCCATTTCTCTGTAACTGCCTACAGGTACATGCTCCTTCTTGCCCATCTATGTCAAACATCCAGCTCTGGTTTAGTTTATGTTAGGATGTGAAGAAGCCGGCGTTGGACTGGGGTAAACACAGTAAGAGTTTTAACAACAGGTTAAAGTCCAACAGGTTTATTTGATAGCAAATACCATTCGCTTTCGGAGCGCTGCTCCTTTGTCAGATGGAGTGGAAATGTGCTCTCAAACAGGGCACAGAGACACAAAATCAAGTTACAGAGTACTGATTAGAATGCGAATCTCTCCAGCCAACCAGGTCTTAAAGATACAGACAATGTGAGTGGAGGGAGCATTAAGCACAGGTTAAAGAGATGTGTATTGTCTCCAGACAGGACAGCCAGTGAGATTCTGCAAGTCCAGGAGGCAAGCTGTGGGGGTTACTGATAGTGTGACATAAACCCAAGATCCCGGTTTAGGCCGTCCTCATGTGTGCAGAACTTGGCTATCAGTTTCTGCTCAGCGACTCTGCGCTGTCGTGTGTCGTGAAGGCCGCCTTGGAGAATGCTTACCCGAAGATCAGAGGCTGAATGCCCGTGACCGCTGAAGTGCTCCCCCACAGGAAGAGAACAGTCTTGCCTGGTGATTGTCGAGCGGTGTTCATTCATCCGTTACGTGAGAACATTCCGTTACGTCCATTCATCTCACGTGAGAACACCATCTACCAGGTACACGGTATCTACTCTTGCAACTCGGCCAACGTTGTCTACCTGATAAGCTGCAGGAAAGGATGTCCCGAGGCATGGTACATTGGGAAAACCATGCAGGCGCTACGACAATGGATGAATGAACACCACTCGACAATCACCAGGCAAGACTGTTCTCTTCCTGTGGGGGAGCACTTCAGCAGTCATGGGCATTCAGCCTCTGATCTTGGGTAAGCGTTCTCCAAGGCGGCCTTCACGACACACGACAGCGCAGAGTCGCTGAGCAGAAACTGATAGCCAAGTTCCGCACACATGAGGACGGCCTAAACCGGGATCTTGGGTTTATGTCACACTATCAGTAACCCCCACAGCTTGCCTCCTGGACTTGCAGAATCTCACTGGCTGTCCTGTCTGGAGACAATACACATCTCTTTAACCTGTGCTTAATGCTCCCTCCACTCACGTTGTTTGTATCTTTAAGACCTGGTTGGCTGGAGAGATTCGCATTCTAATCAGTACTCTGTAACTTGATTTTGTGTCTCTGTGCCCTGTTTGAGAGCCGATTTCCACTCCATCTGACGAAGAAGCAGCGCTCCGAAAGCGAATGGTATTTGCTACCAAATAAACCTGTTGGACTTTAACCTGGTGTTGTTAAAATTCTTACTTAGTTTATGTTCCCAGTCAGATTGTGTTTCAGTTGTTTATAGCCTCCATGTTGCAGCTTCTATTTTAAAGCCTCTTCCTTGCAACATTTCATTTTCAGAAACTTGCTTAAAACACAACTTTTTGGAAAGTGCCTTTGAACATAAGAAATAGGAGCAGGAGTAGGCCATCGAGCCCCTCGAGCCTGCCCCGCCACTCAATAAGGTCATGGCTGATCTGAAGTGGATCAGTTCCACTTACCCGCCTGATCCCCAGAACCCCTAATTCCCTTACCGATCAGGAATCCATCTATCCGTGATTTAAACATATTCAACGAGGTAGCCTCCACCACTTCAGTGGGTACAGAATTCCAGAGATTCACCACCCTCTGAGAGAAGAAGTTCCTCCTCAACTCTGTCCTTAACTGACCCCCCTTTATTTTGAGGCTGTGCCCTCTAGTTCTAGTTTCCTTTCTAAGTGGAAAGAATCTCTCCATCTCTACCCTATCCAGCCCCTTCATTATCTTATAGAACAGTACAGCACAGAACAGGCCCTTCGGCCCACGATGTTGTGCCGAGCTTTATCTGAAACCAAGATCAAGCTATCCCACTCCCTATCATCCTGGTGTGCTCCATGTGCCTATCCAATAATCGCTTAAATGTTTCTAAAGTGTCTGACTCCAATAGCACTGCAGGCAGTCCATTCCACACCCCAACCACTCTCTGCGTAAAGAACCTATCTCTGATACCCTTCCTATATCTCCCACCATGAACCCTATAGTTATGCCCCCTTGTAATAGCTCCATCCACCCGAGGAAATAGTCTTTGAACGTTCCCTCTATCTATCCCCTTCATCATTTTATAAACCTCTATTAAGTCTCCCCTCAGCCTCCTCCGCTCCAGAGAGAACAGCCCTAGCTCCCTCAACCTTTCCTCATAAGACCTACCCTCCAAACCAGGCAGCATCCTGGTAAATCTCCTCTGCACTCTTTCCAGCGCTTCCACATCCTTCTTATAGTGAGGTGACCAGAACTGCACACAATATTCCAAATGTGGTCTCACCAAGGTCCTGCACAGTTGCAGCATAACCCCACGGCTCTTAAACTCCAACCCCCTGTTAATAAAAGCTCACACACTATAGGCCGCCTTCACGGCTCTATCCACTTGAGTGGCAACCTTTAGAGATCTGTGGATATGGACCCCGAGATCTCTCTGTTCCTCCACAGTCTTCAGAACCCTACCTTTGACCCTGTAATCCACATTTAAATTAGTCCTACCAAAATGAATCACCTCACATTTATCAGGGTTAAACTCCAATTGCCATTTTTCAGCCCAGCTTTGCATCCTATCTATGTCTCTTTGCAGCCTACAACAGCCCTCCACCTCATCCACTACTCCACCAATCTTGGTGTCATCAGCAAATTTACTGATCCTCCCTTCAGCCCCCTCCTCTAAGTCATTAATAAAAATCACAAAGAGCAGAGGACCAAGCACTGATCCCTGTGGCACTCATAGAAATCATAGAAACCCTACAGTGCAGAAGGAGGCCATTCGGCCCATCGAGTCTGCACCGACCACAATCCCACCCAGGCCCGACCACCACATATTTACCCACTAATCCCTCTAACCTACACATCCCAGGACTCTAAGGGGCAATTTTTAACCTGGCCAATCAACCTAACCCGCACATCTTTGGACTCCACTAGCAACCTGCCTCCAATCCGAAAATTTTCCATCCACCACTACCCTCTGTCTTCGATCAGACAGCCAGTTACCTATCCAATCGGCCAACTTTCCCTCTATCCCACACCTCCTCACTTTCATCATAAGCCGACCATGGGGGGCCTTATCAAACGCCTTACTAAAATCCATGTATATGACATCAACTGCCCTACCTTCATCAACACACTTAGTAACCTCCTCAAAAAATTCTATCAAATTTGTGAGGCACGACTTGCCCTTCACGAATCCGTGCTGACTATCCCGGATTAATCCGCATCTTTCTAAATGGTCGTAAATCCCATCCCTAAGGACCTTTTCCATCAATTTACCAACCACCGAAGTAAGACTAACTGGTCTATAATTACCAGGGTCATTTCTATTCCCTTTCTTAAACAGAGGAACAACATTCGCCATTCTCCAGTCCTCTGGCACCATCCCCGTGGACAGTGAGGGCCCAAAGATCAAAGCCAAAGGCTCTGCAATCTCATCCCTTGCCCCCCAAAGATTCCTAGGATATATTTCATCAGGCCCAGGGGACTTATCGACCTTCAGTTTATTCAAAACTGCCAGGACATCCTCCCTCCGAACATCTATTTCCTCCAGCCTATTAGCCTGTAACACCTTCTCTTCCTCAAAAACATGGCCCCTCTCCTTGGTGAACACTGAAGAAAAGTATTCATTCATCACCTCACCTATCTCTACTGACTCCATACGCAAGTTCCCACTACTGTCCTTGACCGGCCCTAACCTCACCCTGGTCATTCTTTTATTCCTCACATAAGAGTAAAAAGCCTTGGGGTTTTCCTTGATCCGACCCGCCAAGGACTTCTCATGTCCCCTCCTAGCTCTCCTAAGCCCCTTTTTCAGCTCGTTCCTTGCTAACTTGTAACCCTCAATCGAGCCATCTGAACCTTGTTTCCTCATCCCTACATAAGCTTCCCTCTTCCTTTTCACAAGACATTCCACCTCTTTCGTGAACCATGGTTCCCTCACTCGTCCATTTCCTCCCTGCCTGACAGGGACATACCTATCAAGGACACCCAGTATTTGTTCCTTGAAAAAGTTCCACTTTTCATTAGTGCCTTTCCCTGACAGTTTCTGTTCCCAACTTATGCCCCCTAATTCTTGCCTAATCGCATCATAATTACCTCTTCCCCAATTGTAAACCTTGCCCTGCCGTACGGCCCTATCCCTCTCCATTGCAATAACAAAAGACACCGAATTGTGGTCACTATCTCCAAAGTGCTCTCCCACAACCAAATCTAACACTTGGCCCGGTTCATTTCCCAGTACCAAATCCAATGTGGCCTCACCTCTTGTCGGCCTATCCACGTATTGTGTCAGGAAACTTTCCTGCACACACTGCATAAAAACTGCCCCAGCCGAACTATTTGACCTACAAAGGTTCCAATCAAGATTTGGAAAGTTAAAGTCCCCCATGACAACTACCCTGTGACCCCCCCACATATCCATAATCTGCTTAGCAATTTCTTCCTCCACATCTCTATTACTATTTGGGGGCCTATAGTAAACTCCTAACAACGTGACCGCTCCTTTCCTATTTCTAACCTCAGCCCATATTACCTCAGTGTGCAGATCCGCCTCGAAGTGCCTTCCCGCAGCCGTTAAACTATCCTTGATTAACAATGCTGCTCCTCCACCTCTTTTACCAGCTTCCCTACACTTTCTGAAACATCTATACCCCGGAACGTCCAACAACCATTCCTGTCCTTGTTCTACCCACGTCTCCATAATGGCCACAACATCGTAGTCCCAAGTACCAATCCACGCCCCAAGTTCATCTGCCTTGTTCCGGATGCTCCTTGCATTGAAGTAGACAGACTTCAACCCACCTTCCTGTCTACCGGTACCCACCCTTGACCCTGATACCTTCCCCAATACCTCACCACCCTCAACACTGACTTCTGGACTACAACTCCTTTTCTGACAAATTAGTTTAAACCCCCCAAATTTCCCTCCCAGGATATTGGCGCCCCTCTGGTTCAGGTGCACCCCGTCCTGTTTGTACAGGTCCCACCTTCCCCAGAATGTGTTCCAATTATCCACGTATCTGAAACCCTCCCTCCTACACCATCCCTGCAACCACATGTTTAACTGCATTCTCTCCCTGTTCCTCAACTCGCTATCACGTGGCACCGGCAACGTACCAGAGATGACCACATGTTTTGTCTTGGCTCTCAGCTTCCAGCCCAGTTCCCGAAATTCCTGTTTTAAATCCCCGTCCCTTCTCTTACCTATGTCATTGGTACCAATGTGTACCACGACTTGTGACTGTTTCCCCTCCCCCTTAAGAATCCGGAAGACACGGTCCAAGACATCACGGACCGTGGCATCCGGTAGGCAACATACCATCCGTGAGTCTCTTTTGCTGCCACAAAACCTCCTATCTATCCCTCTCACTAACGAGTCCCCAATAACTATTGCCCTCCCGCTCGGCCTCTTACACTCCCGAGCCACAGAGACGGACACAGTGCTGGAGATCCTCTCACTGCGGTTCACCACTGGTATGTCGTCCCCCTCAACCGTATCCAAAGCGGAATACTTGTTGCTAAGGGGAACGACCACAGGGGATCCCTGCACGGACTGCTTCCTCCCAGCCCCTCTCACCGTCACCCATCTGTTTTCATTCCTCGGAGTAACTGTATCCCTAAAGCTTCTGTCTATGGCCACCTCTGCGTCCCTAATGATCCTAAGTTCATCCAACTCCAGCTCCAGTTCCCTAACACGGTGTTGGAGGAGCTGCAGATGGGTGCACTTCCCAGAGATGTAATCAGCAGGGACACTGACGGAGTCCCTCACCTCAAACATAGTGCAAGAGGAACATAGCACTGCCTGCACACCCATCCCCTCTAGATACCTTGCCAGTACCAGGTAGAAACAGCAAAAATGAATTAAACTCACCCCTGCTCGCCCTTTCTGCCTAAGCCCTGTGAGCCAAAGCCCTTATAGCTCACACTCTGCTTCCCACACACTACACTGCCTGCTCCCGATGCTGCCCGCTGTATACTGCAGCCTACCTTTTATACTTCGCGCGCTTAAAAACCCCTTCCCAGACTCCTTAGCAGCCCACTTCTGGTTTTCACTTTAAACTTAAGAAAAATACTACTACAAAAGTAAAGGCCCAAAAAAAACACACACTAACTGACTAATTAAATAAATAAATAATTCAATCAATCTCTCACCAGCACTCCTGCCTCCAATCACTCCCTCTCTGCTTAGGTCTCTATAAGATCCCCCCTCAGCCTTCTAAATTCCAACGATGCCCTTGCCTCCCTCCTGCCTGAAGGTTTTAATACCTTTGCTTTATTAGTGTAAGTTGTTTACCTCCTTACTAACATGCTCTGCATAATTATGTAATTTGAACTTTTTAGACGTAGATTGATGCTGAATCTTGTAATGTGGATAGTTGCTTAAAATCCTTGATGCTAGAACACAAGACACGGGTTTAAATAAATCTCCCTCAGTAACAGGATGTAAAATATGTAAGATGAGGGAGCTGGTTGCAATCATTTTATAATGGTGTAAATAGGAGCTGTAACAAATCAGAAATGGTATGCAGGTTACCATTTTGAAAAGTGAATATAAAAGGATGTTCTTCCTGCTGGCTTTGTGTGGTGAGGTACAAGTATGTTCTCTCCTGGTGTGTGCCACTTACCTCATGTACATTAAGAGTCATTTGCAGTGCAATGTTACTCTTTCCGATTCTTGCACCTTCTAATGCCTAGGTGTTGTGTAATTTTGTATTTTCTTCATTCCAATAGATTGCTCCAATGCAGGGGAGGGGAGGGGGGGGGGGACACTGGTGCCCAGGGTGCCTCCCTGAGCTGGGAGAAACTAACTGGGTACAGGTTGAGGATCCACATTCTTTTGGAGAAAGTGGAGTTGTGTCGTTTAACCAGCCAGTGTTGCATAACTGTCTTCTTGGTCTCTCAGTGGCACACTGCTAAATGTTAGCTTAGATGTGCTCTGCTCGGCCAGCTGGCAAATAGCTTAGACTTGCCATTTCCTGATCATGCCCCTCCCACTTCTGGTTGGAATCTTGAAGTACTGTAATTGTTTTTTGAATGAGTTATCCGAATCCTGAACTGTAGCTGACTGTAGACTTTTGTGAAGCCAAGCCCAGATGAGTATGTTTCGCTTTGGTTTTTTTAGTTGCACAGTTATCACATGTTTTCTGGCTGAATAACGTGGCTCATGTGAAGGGGGACTCATTCGGCAGGAATTTGTACAAATGCTTGTAGTCATAGAATGATGCAACATAGAAGGATACCATTTGTTCATTGTGCCTGTGCTGACACTTTGACAGAGCTATCCAATTAGACCCACTGCCCCACATTTTCCCTATATCCCTGCGAATCTTTCCCTTTCAAATATTTATTTCATTCTCTTCTATTCTTGAATCCTTTCAAGCAGTGCTTCCAACTTTCAAATGTTTTAAAAGCCTTTTCTAACCCATTTTTGAATGCAGTTAAGTATTTTCATGCTGTGGAATGCTGTTTGGAGGTGATTATGCAATGGGGTTTTCATCATTTGATGTAATTTCCTCTTGAAGAAATGCTAGTCCATTTGTAGACTTTGACCGTGTGAATTTTGTCTTGGAGTACATCACACCCTAAGCCTGACCTCAACAGGTGAATTTTTGAACACAACATACCAGATAGCAACCAAGATTGGGAACTTTGGCTGCTCTTTTAAGAATGAAGTCTCTCTATTCACTTGCCAATTTCATCATTATCCTTTTAAATGCTGACTGAAGCCAGCTATCTGGACATGAACCAGAGGTAAGAACTCTGGGCCCTTCCCTGTTCTTGCAGTTTGGTACTGTTTTGGGATCAGTGGCCTTGCTGTTATGTTTCTAGAATAACAGCCCAGTAACTGAGTGGTCAGATGCCACCATGAATTAATTGTCTGAGAGCTCTTGAAAACAAATGACTATGAAAGCTGCTGGATTGTTGCAAAAATAAATGGTTCACTAATGTCCTTGATGGAAGGAAACCTGTCGTTCTCACTCAGTCTAGCCTGCAAATCTTTCCAGTTCCATTTTACATGGTTAACTCTTGATGCCCTCTGCATAGTTAAGGGTGGGCAATATCTGTCTTGCCAGCATTGTCACCACCCCTACAAAACAGAATTGGGTCATATGTTTACCTACATGGCCAGGGGAGATAGGCATAGAATCCCTACAGTACAAAAGGAGGCCATTCGGCCCATTGAACCGGCACTGACAACAAACCCACTCTATCCCTGTAACCCCACATATTTACCCTTCTAATCCCCCAGAAACTAGGGTCAATATAGCATGGCCAATCAACCTACCCCGCACATCTTTGGACTGTGGGAGGAAACCGGAGCACCCAGAGGAAACCCACGCAGACAGGGGAAGAATGGGCAAACTCCACACAAACAGTGACCCAAGCTGGGAATTGAACACGGGTCCCTGGCACTCTGAGCAGCAGTGCTAACCACTGTGCCGCCGTGCTGCATCGTGCAGATCTGCTATGGATATGTAGGCACATTCGGATGCTGTGTTACTTTACTCCATGTTTGATGCTGCTAAAGGATTGAGGGGGGGGGGGGGGGGGGGCGTTGTTATAATGAGTCCATGAGTTTCTGTACATGTTGATGTGCTGATTATTTCTGTTGTTCTATGCTTGCGTTAATGATCTGGGACATTTTTCCTTCTGGTAGCTGATTTAAACAAAATAATTCGATGTGAGCATCACTGGCTGGGTCAGCATTTATTGCCCTTCTCTAATTGCCCTTGAGAGAGGTGCTGAGTTCCCACATTGCGGTTAGGGGAGCTTTCTAGGGTTTTGACCCAGCAACAGGATGGTGTATGACTTGGAGGGGAAGTTACAGATGGTGGTGTTCCAATGTGCCTGTAGATGTGGGTTTGAAAAGTGTTGTGGAAATAGCCGAGTTGAGTTCCTGCAGTACATCTCGTAGATGGTGCACACAGCTGTTACTGCGTGCAGTGGTGGAGGGAGGAATGTTGAAGGTGATAAGTGGGCTGCATTGTCCTGCATGGTGTCAACCTTCTCGAGTGGTGTTGCTCTGCCAGTGAAGGTGGAAGGCAATGGAGGCAAACAATATACATCAAAAACTAATGGGATTTCATTGAAACTTGGTGTGCAGGTATGACTTGGGGAACTACTGGTCGTTGGTGAGGCTATGAATCCGGATCCTGGAATTTTTGCCCACTTTAACATTGGGAGTTAGGGCAAATTGACTTTTTCAGAATATTGTGGGTTGTTTGATTTATAATAATTTTAAAGAATGTTTTGGATTGTTTCAGCTGCTGTGCTGTCTGTCACAGCGGTCAATGTGTCAGCAGAGTTTTCTGAGAAGGTTGTTGGTTGTGGATTAGCCCGATGCTGCCTTCGTGCAATGGAAGTTCTTTACAAAAAAAAGTAATTATTTTTTCAGCTTTGTCGCTAAACAACATCAACCAGGCAGGGAAAAGTCTCAAAGAAAAGCAGCATAATTATAATGTGGATTTGACACAATGTGGTGTTGAAATTTCAGTCATCCAGACATTCTAACTTATACCTTGTATGTACATGGCGGTCAGGCTTTGGGGAGTTGGTGAGTTGTTTACCACAGAATTCTTGGCCTATAACCTGTTCTTGTAGGCTCAGTATTTATGTGGCTAGTTTAATTAAGTTTCTGGTCAGTGTTAACCCTCAAGCAGTTTGATGGAGGTTTCAGCAATGGTAATACCTTTGAATGTCAAGGGAAAATGGTTAGAACCTTTCTTTTGGAGGTGGTCATTGCCTGCTGCTGGTGTGGTACAAAAGTTACTTGCGATTTATCTATCCAAGCCTGAATGAGATTTGGATCTTGCTGCATATGGACATGGGCTACTTCAGTATCTGAGGAGTTATGAATGGGACTGAACACTGTAATCGTCCAATGTTCCTACTTCTGCCATTATGGTGGAGTAAAGGCCATAGAAGCTTCCAAAAGTAGTTGGACCTCGGACACTACCCCAAACAGCCCCTGCAGCGTTGTTCTGAGACTGAGATGATTGACCTCAAACAATCAAAACCATCTTCCTTTGTGCCAGGTATGACTAGCCAATGGAGAGTTTTTCCCTGATTCCATTGACTTCAATTTTACGAGGACTTTTTGATGCCATGCTTGGTCAACTGCTACCTCTGGAATTCAGTTTGTTCGTGTTTGGAACAAAGCTGTAATAAGGTCTGGAGCTGAGTGGCCTGGCCCAAACTGAACATTAGTGCCTCTGCCAACAATACTATCCATCACTTTGCTGATGATCAAGAGTAGACTGATGGGCCTGTAATTGGCCGGATTGGATTTGTTTTGCATTTTGTGGATGGGACATACCTAGGTTGTTTCCACAGTGTTGGGTACCTTCCAGTGTTGCAACTGTACTGAAACAGATTGACTAGGGGTGCAGCTGTTCTGGAGGCACAAGTCTTCACTATAGCCTCCTTTAGTTAGGTGTTAAATTGTTTTCCACCGTTCGAGTGGATGTGGCAGAATTGAGCCGAGCCATTGGTGAGATTGCATAGGTTTGTCTAGCACATGAAGTAGTCCTGTAGTTGTAGCTTCATTTTCAGTTGGGCCTTGTGCTGTTTCTGGATTATTCTCCCATACACTTCGTTGAACCCAGGTTGATCCCTTGACATGATGGTCGTAGTAGAGTGAGGATTTGTAGGGCTGTGAATTTGTAGCTTGTTGTTGGATACAATTTTGTTGCTGGTGATGGCCCACATCACCACATGGATACCCAGTTTCAAGCTGCTAGGCCTGATCTGAACCTATCCCATAGTTGTAGTGCCACATAATATGAAGAAGGGTGTCCTAAATGTGAAGATGAGACATGTCACAAGAAACACTGTGCGGTGATCACTTCCACCAATAACGACAGTTGCATCAATGACAGGTAGATTGATGAGGATGAATCTTTTATCATCTGCCACAGGGCCAGTTAGCCATATATACCCCTCAGTGTTGGACCAGCTCGGTCAAAAGTGATGCTACCAAACCAGTCTTGGTGATGGACATTAAATCCTCCAACCAGAGCACTTTCTCTGCCCGTACCACCCTCCGTGCTTCTTCAAAGTGCTGATCAATGTGCAGAATACTGATTCATCAACTCGGGGAAGATGGTAATAGGCAGGTTGTTTCCATGTCTATATTTGACCTGAGGTTTCATAGGATTTGGTGCAAATGTTGAGGACGAGCAGGATAGCTCCCTCCTAACTATACCTCTGGTGGGTATGTCCTGTCCTACTGGTAGGACAGGACATAGCCAGGGTTGGTCATGGTTGTGTTAGGGACATAGTCATATTCGCCGAATTATCCCTCATGGACAATGTTAGGCTATTGCTTAACTGGTCTGTGTACAGCTCTCCTAATTTTGGTGTTTTGAGACTTCTTGGATGTTAGTGAGTCAGGACTTGCAGGGTGTTTCTGGTGTTGTTTCTGGTGCCTGGGTTGATGCTGGGTGGTCTGTCAAGTTTTATTATTTGACTTTTCTGCAGCAGTTGGTACAACTGAGTGGCATATTGGACCATTTCAGGAGTCAACCAGATTGCTTCGGGCTTGGAGCTGCATGCAGGCCAGACTGGATAAGGATGGCAGATTTTGTTCTATAAAGGATTTTCATGTCTTCAGAGTGACGCTTTGGGAAAGTGTTGGATGTTGTCAGGGGCCTGCAAGTGTTATTATTTGGACGAGACCTCCAGGGATTTCAGTATTTACAAGCTGTCTTTTGGGATGTTTCATTATTTGCAGGTTTTCCCTGGGGGGAGGGGGCGTCGGTATTTACAAGATGTCATAGAGATTGTATGCAGGATTTACATCGGCCCCCACGGAGGTTTAAGTATTTACCTGGAGTGTGTCAGGCTTTATAGGGATCCTCATACATGTATTTGATAACCATTTGGATGGACACAATTACCTGCAAATATTGAAATATCGGATGAGAGAAATTGAAATGGCTCTAAATGATTTTTCCCACTTTTCTAGAGTAGCTTTTTTGGTTTTATGTGACAACTTGTTTGTGCTGCTTGCAAAACTGGGTCAAAATTATTTTCAACTATGCTAAGTTAGTAAATTTCTGGTTATTTCCTAGACTGAAATTTACTGAATCAAGGTCATGGTTTTTGTCCCAGAATGTGGTAAAATTTAGGTAATATCTTGAGAAGAATTCCCTTTGAACGGTGAAAACTTGCCAACTACAAATTCTACATTTAAAGAGAAGGTTTTTTGTCCACCTGTTTAGTCCCAATTTCCCCACCCTTCTGCAGAACATTTAATAAAATGTTTCTTATATTTATAGACCCCCTTTTAAAAGTTTTCATGCACCCTGTTTGATTGGTTATTCCATAACAGACCTTAACCCAACATGATGAGTCTCTTCTGGCCCTCGTGTTCTTGAAGTAGAACAGCCAAAATTGGGTACAATGTCTTTAACTGTGGTCTACCCACTAATTATGTAAGTTTATCAACTGAACAAAACATCATCTTGTGATACACAGTTGTTGTTTGTGTGCGTTATATGGTCTTGTTTTGAGTAACATGGTTTTACATTTGGGTTCAGGCAAGTAAAACATGGACAGGGTTGCTGATCTGCAGGTAGTCAACTTACCAGAATCTGAAGCATTAATTTGCTTTTGGCTTGTTCTTCTGGGCCATTGGATGCAGCTTAAAGAGAGCAGTGGGGCTGTTTTACAGTTACAGTAATCAGAATTTTGGCTATTGGATTGATATTCCTGCTTCCTCTGTTTTTGTATATATTGTAGCTGAAAATAAATAGTATTCATGTAACATGAGGTGTCCTGGTAGCAAAAGCAATTGAAAAGGCTGATGGATATGTGGCTGTTTGTGGAAGAGATTCAATTTCAAAAATGTGCAAGTGTTTCAGTTGACAGAGCTCTGGTCAGACCATATCTGGAGCGTTCCATTTTGGACATTGTCTCCCCTTGGAAGGGGGCGCAGTGCAGATTTACCAGCATGGTATGGGTTAAATTCTGGGTGTGGAGATGCCGGCGTTGGACTGGGGTAAACACAGTAAGAAGTTTAACAACACCAGGTTAAAGTCCAACAGGTTTATTTGGTAGCAAAAGCCACACAAGCTTTCGAGGCTCTGAGCCCCTTCTTCAGGTGAGCCTGAAGAAGGGGCTCAGAGCCTCGAAAGCTTGTGTGGCTTTTGCTACCAAATAAACCTGTTGGACTTTAACCTGGTGTTGTTAAACTTCTTATTAAATTCTGGGGACAGTTTGTATGAACTTGGTTTGTATTCCCTTGAACATAGAAAGGCGAGTACTGATCTAAATTGAGTTAAAAATGATTAAGGAATTTGATGAAGTAGATACATTGAAACTTTCCTCTGGATAATCCAGACTAAGAGGGCACAACTTCATAGTGAGAACCATTCAGGAGTGAAATCAGGGAGCAATTTTTCACACCAGCAAAGTGAAAATCAGGAACCCTATTTGCACAGGGCTTTTATTGTTTAATGTTAATTAAAACCGTTGAAATTCACTGATAGACCAACAATGTGGAACAAAGGCAGATAGATGGACTTGAGTTGCGGATCAGTCGTTATCTAATTGAATGGATTGAAGACAGTCAAGGGGCAGATTGGCCAACTTGTGTTTGTGTATCTCGGTCTCAAAGAACTGTAGACACAATCATACAGTTTAGGATATTGTTTTTTGGCTCTGCAGAGTGCAGTGTTTTTCAGTAAAACTTCCTTTTCCTGTCAGCATACATGTTTCTATGGGCCAAAATTTGCTCCCTGTGTCTAATGGGGATCATTATGAGATGCCTCGCTCCAGTTAGATCGGGCCAATATTGTGTAGCAATGTTTCCTGTTGTACTGTAAACTTACCTGTTAGAAAAAAATTGTTTCTCATCCATCCATGTGAGTCTGGACAGTGAGTAATAGCAGAATATTTGATCGTAGCCATCGCAATTGAGTGGATTAAAACAGAAAATGCTGGAAAACTCAGCAGCCCTGTGGAGAGAGAATTAGAGTTAACTTTTCAAGTCTGTATGACTCTTCAGAGCTGCCAGACTTGCTGAGTTTTTCCACCATTTTCTGTTTTATTTCAGATTTTCAGCATCTGTAGTATTTCGCTTTTATACATTAGAGTGGATATTTGTCTTCCTTGGATGAATTGCTTTGTACTCTGAGCCACACAGACCAGTGCTACATGAGTCTTGATTCCTGCCCATTCTGCATTCCAACCATTATTTTGTAAATTGAGTTTGTGTCTTTATATGCCCTGTTTGTGAGCATGTGGGTAATGATCAGGAATGCAGCCCTGTTGTGATTTCTCTTTTCCTCTCTCCTCCTCTGACCATCATCGCCCCCTGACGAGGGATGTAGGCAGGGTGAGTTTGAGGCTGGTGGTGGATGTGATCCTGCTGAAGAGTTCTATTTAGGACTATAAAACACATTAAACAAATGCTGCAGGAAGGGATCATTAAAGATGATAATTCTGAAGTATGTGGCAGGACCTCCTATTTCTTCTGTCTCCATTTAGTTTGAGAGTCTTGGGCAGCTGCTATCAGACTTATTCAATTTCATTTGCATAGATTAAGACATTGTGATGGTGAGGCTTCTCCTTAGCATGGTTAGATGGTAATGTAAAAGAGCAAGTTGCATAATCTCCCATTGAGCACTCCTTTGCTGGAGTGTTGTTGTTTTTAATGACTGATAACTGGCAACTGCTGGGAAAGATCTGTCAGCAGTGCTGTTTAACCACTAAGTACACAGTCTAATTTTAAACGATTAAAAAATGAGGCATATATTTTTATTATATGACAAGGTATTAAACCATTGGTTGGTAAAGGGTCTGTTAACTGGTTTTGAAATGTCTCTACCAGCTAGCTTCCTTGGATGAATTGCTTTGTACTCTGAGCCACACAGACAAGTGCTACCTTAGTCTTGATTCCTGCCCATTCTGCATTAGCCCAAGTCAAATGGATCAGTGATGACACACTGAAATAGCTCTCTTTCTCTGAGCTAGGCGTGGAGGACAATGTCAGCTAGGTTGTCCCTCCTGATAACTATTGGAAAATGCTGCGAGGAAATGATTGTAAATGTCTGATTAGGATGATTTGAGGGCAGCGGCTATCAGATAGCTTCATACCCTTCACTCTGGGCCCGTAACAAGAGGTTACTTGGATGAGATACTGGGGGTGGGAGGATGTATTTGCTGCTGGTGTTCATTTGTAAGAAGTCTCACAACACCAGGTTAAAGTCCAACAGGTTTATTTGGTAGCAAATACCATAAGCTTTCGGAGCGCTGCCCCTTCGTCAGATGGAGTGGTTATCTGTTCTCAAACAGTGCAAACAGACACACAAATCAAATTACAGAATACTGATTAGAATGCAAATCTCTACAGCCAGCCAGGTCTTAAATGTACAGACAATGTGGGTGGAGGGAGCATTCAACACAGGTTAAAGAGATGTGTATTGTCTCCAGACAGAACAGCCAGTGAAATTCTGCAAGCCAAGGAGGCAAGCTGTGGGGGTTACTGATAATGTGACATAAATCCAACATCCCGGTTTCGGCCGTCCTCATGTGTGCGGAACTTGGCTATCAGTTTCAGCTCAGCGACTCTGCGCTGTCGTGTGTCGTGAAGGCCGCCTTGGAGAACGCTTACCTGAAGATCCAAGGCTGAATGCCCGTGACTGCTGAAGTGGTGTTCATTTGGCCATAACCAAGCTCTGCTAATACTGTAAGAGTGGAAATAAAATAACAATTACTTGGTCAAGCATGTTTGTGTGCATGCCACCTTCCCTTTCATACACATTGCAATTGATAAGGTCAGCATTGCATGACTTCATAGCATCTAACATTCAGACAGTTTCAGCAGTAATTAATGTAAATAAGCTGTGCAGCTACAGATTTTAGGTACCTGAAGAGTTGATGCTCCAACTAGAGCCACCCCTGGTAAAGCTGCCTCCTTCCGAAACTTCAGAAAAATAATTACAACTATTGAAGTTATAACTGAGATTAGAAAGTTCCAGAAGTGACTACATCTGTGGAGACTGACTTATTGAGTGTTCCAACGCTACTCAACTTTCAAGAGACTTCTGTAAACTTATTCATCACAATTAGTCGCACTTGATTTTCCTGCCCAAACCCTTTAGGGTTATGCTCAATCCTTTGAACACTGTTCACATTCATTCTAATGCTCCCTGCCACTTTCGTCAAAAGCTTGTATTGTACAATTACTGCAAAGAAGATTGCAAGCTTCCATCCCAATTTACTTCTAGGTCTGTTGGATTTGGAATTAGTCACCTTCGAATTCAAATATTGTTAAGCTTCATCCTGCTGAGAAATCTGAATGTGGAAATGCCGGCGTTGGACTGGGGTAAACACAGTTAGAAGTCTCACAACACCAGGTTAAAGTCCAACAGGTTTATTTGGTAGCAAAAGCCACTAGCTTTCAGAGCGCTGCCCTTCGTCAGGTAATTGGGAGTTCTGTTCACAAACAGGGCATATAAAGACACAAACTCAATTTACAAAGTAATGGTTGGAATGCAAGTCTTTACAGGTAAACAAGTCTTAAAGGTACAGACAATGTGAGTGGAGAGAGGGTTAAACGCAGCTTAAACAGATGTGTATTGTTTCCAGCCAGGACAGTTCGTGAGATTTTGCAAGCCCAGGCAAGTCGTGGGGGTTACAGATAGTGTGACATGAACCCAAGATCCTGGTTCAGGCCATCCTCGTGTGCAGAACTTGGCTATCAGTCTCTGCTCAGTGACTCTGCGTTGTTGTGTGTTGTGAAGGCAGCCTTGGAGAACGCTTACCTGGAGATCAGAGACCGAATGCTCGTGACCGCTGAGGTGTTCCCCAACGGGAAGAGAACGCTCTTGCCTGGTGATTGTCGAGCGATGTTCATTCATCCGTTGTCGTAGCGTCTGCATGATCTCCCCAATGTACCATGCCTTGGGACATCCTTTCCTGCAGCGTATCAGGTAGACAATGTTGGCCGTGTTGCAAGTGTATGTATTGTGTACCTGGTGGATGGTGTTCTCACGTGAGATGATGGCATCCATGTCGATGACCCGGCACATCATGCAGAGGTTGCTGTGGCAGGGTTGTGTGGTGTCGTGGTCACTGTTCTCCTGAAGGCTGGGTAGTTTGCTGTGGACACTGGTCTGTTTTGAGGTTGTGCGGTTGTTTGAAGGCAAGAAGTGGGGTTGTGGGGATGGTCTTGGTGAGATGTTCGTCTTCATCAATGACATGTTGAAGGCTCTGGAGAAGATATCGTAGCTTCTCCGGTCCGGGGAAGTACTGGACGACGAAGGGTCCTCTGTCCACCGTGTCCCGTGTTTGTCTTCTGAGGAGGTCGGTGCAGATTTTCGCTGTGGCGCGTCAGAACTATTGATCGATGAGTCGAACGCCATATCCTTTTCTTATGAGGGCAAGTTTCAGCATCTGGAGGTGTCTGTTGCGATCCCCCTCGCCTGAGCAGATCCTGTGTATACGGAGGGCTTGTCCGTAGGGGATGGCTTCTTTAACATGTTTAGGGTGGAAGTTGGAGAAGTGGAGCATCGTGAGGTTATCCGTGGGCTTGCGGTACAGTGAAGTGCTGAGGTGACCGTCCTTGATAGAGATGCATGTGTCCAAGAATGCAACAGATTCCGGAGAGTAGTCCATGGTGAGTCTGATGGTGGGATGGAACTTGTTGATGTCATCATATAGTTGTTTCAATGATTGTTCACCATGAGTCCAAAGGAAGAAAATGTCATCGATGTATCTAGTGTATTGCATCGGTTGAAGGTCCTGTGCGGTGAAGAAGTCTTGTTCGAACCTGTGCATGAAGATGTTGGCATATTGAGGTGCAAATTTGGTCCCCATGGCTGTTCCGTGTGTCTGGATGAAGAACTGGTTGTTGGTGAAGACATTGTGGTCCAGGATGAAGCGGATGAGTTGTAAAATTGCATCTGGAGACTGGCAGTTGTCGGCGTTGAGCTGAGGCAGTTGGAGCAATGCCATAGTCGTGGGGGATGCTGGTGTAGAGTGCCGAGACATCCATTGTGACGAGGTGTGCCCCTGGTTCAACTGCTCCATGTGTGCTGAGTTTCTGTAGGAAGTCCGTAGTGTCGCAACAAAAGCTGAGGGTTCTTTGTACAATGGGTTTCAGAATGCCCTCGACATAGCCAGAGAGGTTCTCGCACAGGGCCCCATTACCCGATATGATGGGACGGCCGGGTGTGTTTGCCTTGTGAATCTTCGGGAGGCAGTAGAGATCTCCAACGCGGGGAGTACATGGGATGAGAGCACGGAGGGTGCTCTGAAGGTCTGGATCAAAGGTATTGATCAGTCTGTTGAGTTGACGGGTGTGTTCTTTGGTCGGATCTGCGGGTAACTGTCTGTAGTGTTCCCCGTTGTTCAGTTGTTGGTTCACTTCTTTGCAGTAATCCGTTCTGTTCAGTATGACAATGGCCCCTCCTTTGTCTGCTGGTTTGATGACAATGTTGCGGTTGGTCTTGAGAGCGTGGATGGCGTTGCGTTGTGCTTGGGTGATGTTTGGGGCTGTCTTGCGAGTGCGGCTGATGAATATGATGATTTCTGTTTGTGAACAGAACTCCCACTTACCCGACGAAGAAGCTGCGCTCCGAAGGCTAGTGGCTTTTGCTACCAAATAAACCTGTTGGACTTTAACCTGGTGTTGTGAGACTTCTTACTGAGAAATCTGAATACATGGTAGAAGCTACCATGCAATGAGCTCATAATTTAAATGTACTCCAATACTGGTCTTTTGATTTGACTTATTATTGTCACATGTATTAGCATACAGTAAAAAGTATTGTTTCTTGTATGCTATACACAAAGCATACCATACATAGAGAAGGAAAGGAGAGGGTGCCAAGTGTAGTGTTGCAGTCATAGCTAGAGTGTCGAGAAAGATCAACTTAATATGAGGTAGGTCCATTCAAACGTCTGATGGCAGCAGGGAAGAAGCTGTTCTTGAGTTGGTTGGCACGTGACTTCAGACTTCTGTATCTCTTTCCCGACGGAAGAAGGTAGAAGAGAGTATGTCTGGGGTGTGTGGGGTCTTTCCGAGGCAGTGGGAAGCGTAGACAGAGTCAATGGATGGGAGGGTGGGTTTGCGTGATGGACTGGGCTTCGTTCACGACCCTTTGTAGTTTCTTGCGGTCTTGGACAGAGCAGGAGCCATACCAAGCTGTGATGCAACCAGAAAGAATGCTTTCTATGGTGCATCTGTAAAAGTTGGTGAGAGTCGTAGCGGACATGCCAAATTTCATTAGCCTCCTGAGAAAGTAGAGACATTGGTCAATCATTGTACTCATAGTATGTCAGTAGATGTTTTCTCAGAACGGGTACTACTACGCAGTGCAAGATGTCAGGGAGTCCCTTTGACAAGGTTATGCACCCCTCCTAACAATCCAGCCCTTGAAGGCCATGCCTATTTGTGCTTGTGTCTCATTTTTGCTGGTTTGTTTGTAATTTGTGGGCCCAGAGTTTTGGAAGGATCTGTCTCCATGACTCAAAAGCACATCTATTAGTATCAGGGACCTGATCTAAATGCAAGTCAATGAGAATGTGCATTTAAACTTGCTCTATATCCATTTGCACCCAGACACTCAATTACTCCTGCCTGTAGTGGTGTTACTCTCTCCAGATACAGCCATAATTTAGAAGATCAAAATCTCTATTTATATGATTGTGGTGCTTTTAGTTCTAATGGACACACATTTACTAAAATCTGAATGAAAAGTGTTGATAAACTACTCGTGTCAATCTGCATCATGGAATATAGCTCCAACACTCTTAAATGCAAAGTCTCAAATAGAGTTAATGTGAAATTGTGTACTGTAGCAACACCCTAAACAAATGCTGTTTTAAAAGGTGAAAATTTTCATATGGTATTATTTAAAACAGCTTTTAAGCAAATGAATTGAAATTGGCCTGTTATCACCCTCATTCAAATCCATGTTGGTTTGTTTTGTCTTACCAGCGGTGGTTTTGCATGGATGCTACTTCAGACAGAAGGGAGGGCAAATAGATCAAAATCCACCCTCTCACATAAACTGACTAGTTGATCGTTTGTAATCTTCCTTTACCTTAGTAAAGCATGAAGGGGACATTAAAATCTGAACTGCTGGGTGCCACCATCAGAATTTTTCATAGTTTGTGTGTTCGCAATAAAGGATTTGGGAAGGAATTTTTTAAAAATGGAAACAAGGGATTCTTGTGAAGGGGCTTAAGAAAAAGCTACAGACTTTGAAGTGTGTACTTAAGCTAGGTAAGGAGGATTGTTCAAAAATTGCAGCTCACCATTCATGTCAGACAGAGGTACCTTCCACCACCTTGATGCAACAACACTGAAGTTATTGAATAATCATTGTATCAGTTTGTCTATAACTGACTTAGGCACTGGTTTGGGAAACCCCAGGAGTAGAGGGTTTTGGGAATCATAGGTCAAAAATCATATGTTCCTCCTAGCCTGCTACACTTGCCACATCATGTCTCAAATTACTCGTATAATGTCTCAAATAAGTTATTGTCTGCAAGGAATCTAACTTGTATTTGAATGAATTAGTACTAACTATCCACCAGGAAAGCATTGATTGAGCCCTTGTTCTCTGAAATGATGTTTCTTCAGATTAGTACGTATGTACCTCCTGACCCATCCCCACTCATTCCTTTGGCCTCCACTCGCTAAACGTTTCATTGATCTTTCAAGAATATTGGTGAAGTATATGAGGTGTCAATATCCAGTCCAGATTCTAGAAGGGTCTTACTGTTACACCATGATTGTAGCATTAGATTTTGGTAAATGTGGGCATGCTCCTGAACATACACTTGGACCACATATGGGAGTGACTTGTAGCACTCCACCCATGGAGAAATATGAGGCAGAGTTGAAAGTGCTGTGATTACACCATATGTCTACCAATATCTGAAGACAGGTTAAAGTGCCAAGGATTGATCCTTTGACTATATTCAAAGCGTTCACCTGTCTTATCTTTAGAGATGCTGACGGATCTGGTGTGTATGCTCTCTTTCAATTTGATTTTGAGTATTTGTAATGCTTTTTTGAATGTTCAAGAAATGGGTAGATGAAAAGTAAATGGAATGGTCATGTTTGGATTAATTGTGTTGCAAGTACTGTATCTGTATGGTTTGGAAAGATTCTGGAAATAATTAAAATTCATGCAGAGTTTAAGTTGCTAGTTGAGTTAACACATACTTTTTATCTCCCAGTAATGTCTCAAAGAGCTTTAAGCGTGATGAACTACTTTGCAAACACAAAAGGAAATTTGTGCACTGGAAGCTACCACAAGCCATGATGCAATCTGTTTTTGGTGGTGAAGGTTTATGGAGAAATGTAGGCCAGTGCACCACATTAATTCCCTCATCTTCAAATTGTTTTATGGAATATTTAACATCTACCTACATCCCCAGAGCAGGCAGATGGGACAAACGACAATGGTTTTATGGCCATCCTTTGACTTTATAATTCCAGATTTTTATTGTAGTCAAATTTCATTATCTGCCATGGTGGGATTTGAAGTTGGGTCCCCAGAGCATTACCCTGGGTCTCTGGATTACTAGTCCAGTGATAATTCCATTGCGCCACCACCTGCCCTGGCTTGCTCTGTCAGTAAGTTAGATAGAACCATAGAATCTACAATGCAGAAGGGAGCCATTTCGCCCATCGAGCCTGCACCCACAAGAATCCCACACAGGCCCTATCCCTTTTAACTCCACATATTTACTCTCCTAATCCTCTGACACTAAGGGGCAATTTATTATGGCCAGTCAATCTAACCCACACATCTTTGGACTGTGGGAGGAAAGCAGAGCACCTGGAGGAAACCCACGCAGACACTGGGAGAATGTGCAAACTCCGCACAGATAGTCACCCAAGGCCGGAATTGAACCCAGGTCCCTGGCGCTGTGAGGCAGCAGTGCAAACCACTGTGCCACCGTGCCGCCCTCCATTCAAGTTGTGCAGCGATAGCAAATTTAGGAATCTGGGTAATTAATTGCTATGCTCATCTTTGCTCCATTCCCCAGGTGCTGTCTGTGTGAAATTGGGAGTTTTGATGTGTAGAGCAGAAGGGGCATTTGGTGCAGTTGAACAAATCCACCTGTTCCTGAAATTGACCTCTACTGTGATATTTGCTGGTGCATTTATACTGCAGCTGCTGTTTGAGCCTAGTCACTGCAGAATTCAGGAGTGTCTGCACTTTCTCAGCACAAATCTGCTCAAGGCAGACAAGGTATTTATACCACTGGTTAGAACTGCAAGTCTCCTTCCCTGAGGAGAACTCTGCTTGCACTGCTCTTTTTGTATTTAGAGAACACTGTTAGAGTGTCTGCACTTTTTGAACAATGAGTTTGATTCCAGGTAAATTGAAAATATGCCCAGAAGGATGGAGGGTCCCTGAGCATTCTGATGGCCAACCTCTTTGGCCAACCCATGCGAGACTCTACAAATGCATAAAGGGCAAAAGAGTAACAAGGGAGAGAGTAGGGCCTCTTAAGGATCAACAAGGTCATCTGTGTGCGGATCCACGAGATGGGTGAGATCCTAAATGAATATTTCTCATCAGTATTTACGATTGAGAAAAGCATGGATGTTAGGGAACTTGGGGAAATAAATAGTGATGTCTTGAGTATACATATTACAGAGAAGGAGGTGCTGGAAGTCTTAAAGCGCATCAAGGTAGATAAACCCCCGGGACCTGATGAAGTGTATCCCAGGACTTTGTGGGAGGCTAGGGAGGAAATTGTGGGTCCCCTAACAGAGATTTTTGAATCATCGATAGTCTCGGGTGAGGTGCCTGAAGATTGGAGAGTGGCAAATGTTGTGCCTTGGTTTAAAAAGGGCTGCAGGGAAAAGCCTGGGAATTACAGGCCAGTGAGCCTCACATCTGTGGTGGGTAAGTTGTTGGAAGGTATTTTGAGAGATAGGATCTACAGGCATTTAGAGATGCAAGGACTGATTAGGGACAATCAGCATGGCTTTGTGAGTGGAAAATCATGTCTCACAAATTTAATTGAGTTTTTTGAAGGGGTAACCAAGAAGGTAGATGAGGGCAGTGCAGTTGATGTTGTCTACATGGACTTTAGCAAGGCCTTTGACAAGGTACTGCATGGTAGGTTGTTGCATAAAGTTAAATCTCATGGAATCCAAGGTGAGGTATCTAAATGGATACAAAATTTGCTTCTTGACAGAAGCCAGATGGTGGTTGTAGAGGGTTGTTTTTCAAACTGGAGGCCTGTGACCAGCGGTGTGCCTCAGGGATCAGTGCTGGGTCCACTGTTGTTTGTCATTTATATTAATGATTTGGATGAGAATATAGGAGGCATGGTTAGTAAGTTTGCAGATGACACCAAGATTGGTGGCATAGTGGACAGTGAAGAAAGTTATCTCCGATTGCAACGGGATCATGATCAATTGGGCCAGTGGGCTGACGAATGGCAGATGGAGTTTAATTTAGACAAATGTGAGGTGATGCATTTTGGTAGGTTGAACCAGGGCAGGACTTACTCAGTTAATGGTAGGGCGTTGGGGAGAGTTACAGAACAAAGAGATCTAGGGGTACAGGTTCATTGCTCCTTGAAAGTAGAGTCACAGGTGGACAGAGTGGTGAAGAAGGCATTCGGCATGCTTGGTTTCATTGGTCAGAACATGGAATACAGGAGTTGGGACGTCTTGTTGAAGTTGTACAAGACATTGGTAAGGCCATAGGAGGCTGAGGGGTGACCTTAGAGGTCGATAAAATAATGAGGAGCATAGATAAGGTAGATAGTCAATATCTTTTCCCAAGGGTAGGGGAGTCTAAAACTAGAGGGCATAGGTTTAAGGTGACGGGAGAGATACAAAAGTGTCCAGAGGGTCAATTTTTTCTCTCACAGGGTGATGCGTGTCTGGAACAAGCTGCCAGAAGTAGTAGTAGAGGTGGGTACAATTTTGTCTTTGAAAAAGCATTTAGATAGTTACATGGATAAGATGGGTATAGAGGGATATGGGCCAAATGCGGGCAATTGGGATTAGCTTGAGGGTTTAAAAAAAAAGGGCGGCATGGACAAGTTGGGCCAAAGGGCCGGTTTCCATGTTGTAAACATCTATGACTTTCTCCTGAACTGCTTTCACCTGAAACCACCCCCTCCCATTACTGCTCTCATTCCCTTTCCTCCCTCCCAGAGCCAGGATAGCGACCACCTTGTCCTGACTTTTCGCTCCACCAGCACCTGTATTCAAAGGATCATCCTCTGCCATTTCTGCCAATTCCAGCATGATGCCACCACAAAACACATCTTCCCCTCACTCCCCCGTCAACATTCCGCAGGGACCATTCTCTCCGGGATATCGTGGTCCACTCCTCCATTACACCCAGTACCTCACCGCCCTGCCCACGGCACCTTCCCATGTGATCGCAGAGGGTGCAACACCTGCCCGCTTACCCACCTCCCTGCTCACCATCCAAGGGCTCAAACACACTCTTCAGCATGAGCACCTCCTTTAATCTGGTCTATTGCACTCACAGCTCCCAATGCTGTCTACTCGACATCGGAGAGAACAATCGCAGGTTGGATGATGGCTTTGCTGAACACGGTTGATCCGTCCGCAAGCAGGACTCATACCTTTCTGTCTCTTGTCATTTCAACACACCATCCTGCTGTCATGTCCACAGGTCTGTCCTTGGCCTATTGCAATGTAAGAAGTTTAACAACAGCAGGTTAAAGTCCAACAGGTTTATTTGGTAGCAAAAGCCACACAAGCTTTCGAGGCTCTAAGCCCCTTCTTCAGGTGAGTGGGAATTCTGTTCACAAACAGAACTTATAAAGACACAGACTCAATTTACATGAATAATGGTTGGAATGCGAATACTTACAACTAATCCAGTCTTTAAGAAACAAAACAATGGGAGTGGAGAGAGCATCAAGACAGGCTAAAAAGATGTGTATTGTCTCCAGACAAGACAGCCAGTGAAACTCTGCAGGTCCACGCAACTGTGGGAGTTACAAATAGTGTGACATAAACCCAATATCCCGGTTGAGGCCGTCCTTGTGTGTGCGGAACTTGGCTATCAGTTTCTGCTCAGCGACTCTGCGCTGTCGTGTGTCGCGAAGGCCGCCTTGGAGAACGCTTACCCGAATATCAGAGGCCGAATGCCCGTGACCGCTGAAGTGCTCCCCAACAGGAAGAGAACAGTCTTGCCTGGTGATTGTCGAGCGGTGTTCATTCATCCGTTGTCGCAGCGTCTGCATAGTTTCCCCAATGTACCATGCCTCGGGACCGAGGTACATTGGGGAAACTATGCAGACGCTGCGACAACGGATGAATGAACACCGCTCGACAATCACCAGGCAAGACTGTTCTCTTCCTGTTGGGGAGCACTTCAGCGGTCACGGGCATTCGGCCTCTGATATTCGGGTAAGCGTTCACCAAGGCGGCCTTCGCGACACACGACAGCGCAGAGTCGCTGAGCAGAAACTGATAGCCAAGTTCCGCACACACAAGGACGGCCTCAACCGGGATATTGGGTTTATGTCACACTATTTGTAACTCCCACAGTTGCGTGGACCTGCAGAGTTTCACTGGCTGTCTTGACTGGAGACAATACACATCTTTTTAGCCTGTCTTGATGCTCTCTCCACTCCCATTGTTTTGTTTCTTAAAGACTGGATTAGTTGTAAGTATTCGCATTCCAACCATTATTCATGTAAATTGAGTCTGTGTCTTTATAAGTTCTGTTTGTGAACAGAATTCCCACTCACCTGAAGAAGGGGCTTAGAGCCTCGAAAGCTTGTGTGGCTTTTGCTACCAAATAAACCTGTTGGACTTTAACCTGGTGTTGTTAAACTTCTTACTGTGTTTACCCCAGTCCAACGCCGGCATCTCCACATCATGACTATTGCAATGTTCCAGTGAAGCCCAATGCAAACTGAAGGAAGAGCACCTCACCTTCTGATTAGACACTTTACAGCCTTCCGGGCTGAACATTGAGTTCACCACTTCCGAGCATGAACTCTCTTCTCCCACTCTGCCTCATTTTATCTAATTTATTTATATGCCGAAATATTTTTTCATTTCTTCCATCTTTTCATTTTCCACTTTTTAAAAATCTTGCTTTCCATCTTTTTCCCCAAACTATGGATTCCTTATGGTTCTCTTATGGTTCCTTATTATATCCTTATTCTCTCTCATGGTCCCCCCCCCCCCCCCCCCATCCTTGATGTGGAGATGCTGGCATTGGACTGGGGTAAGCACAGTAAGTTCCGCACACATGAGGACGGCCTCAACCGGGATCTTGGGTTCATGTCACACTATCTGTAACCACCACAACTTGCCTGGGCTTGCAAAATCTCATTAACTGTCCTGGCTGGAGACAATACACATCTCTTTAACCTGTGCTTAACCCTCTCTCCACTCACATTGTCTGTACCTTTAAGACTTGATTACCTGTAAAGACTCGCATTCCAACCATTATTTTGTAAATTGAGTTTGTGTCTTTATATGCCCTGTTTGTGAACAGAACTCTCACTCACCTGATGAAGGGGCAGCGCTCCGAAAGCTTGTGGCTTGTGCTACCCAATAAACCTGTTGGACTTTAACCTGGTGTTGTGAGACTTCTTACTGTACGTTTATTCTGCCATTTACACCTTCTGATCTCTTAATGGCTGCTATCAACAACCTCCTTAGCCATGATCAGCAGCATTTACTTCCCTTTGTCTTTTTCTCTAAGTCAATCTTTGTGAATCCCCCTCCCCGCACCAGAACAGTATAGTAAGAAGTCTCACAGCACCAGGTTAAAGACAACAGGTGAATCACCTGATGAAGGAGCAGCGTTCCGAAAGCTCGTGATTCCAAGTAAACCTGTCGGACTTCAACCTGGTGTTATGAGACTTCTTACTGTGCCCACCCCAGTCCAACACTGGCATCTCCACATCATGCATAACAGTATAAATATCACCCTATTTTCTACTGTCTTCAGCTCTGATGAAGGATCACCCAGATTTGAAGCGTGAGCTCTATTCTTTCTCCACAGTTGCTGTCAGACGTGCTAAAATTTCTCATAGCTGCAATTTTCCTGTCCTGATAACACTCTTATAAATCTCCTCTGTGCCCTCTCTAATGCAATTGCATCCTTTTTGTAATGAGATGACAAGAACTGCACACAATATTCATGATGATTTATGCATAACCTCCGGGCTGTATTCCCCAGTTGATAAATTAAAGGATTCCATCGGCCTTCTAAACCACCCTATCAACCTGCCCTGCTACCTTTAGGAATCTGTAGATAGTCATTCCAAGGTCCCGGTATCTTGCTTCAGACTTTGTCACACCACTTGGCCTCAGACCTTTGTGAGTACTTGCCCCAAATGTTTTTTTCTGTTTTAGACTGGATTGTATACTTTCTTCCCCAGTGACGTGGCAAAACTGGGTGTTGATCGTAAAAGAGCACAGTGGATTATCAAATTTTAATGTCGTTTGAATATAGTTTGACTACATTTACTCTTAACATGAAGTCTGTCTACTTTCACTTGCATGAAATAATCTGTCTCTGCAATTGCCACAGCCCATTTGCTCAAACCCTTATCGGTGATCTTTGGCACCAGAAGATTAATCCAGAGAGCGCAGACCACTCTTGCTTCTCCTGTTCGCACGCAGTCTCTGCTGCAGTTCCCCTCCATCCACATGCGTGCTCTCTGCCACGGTTGCCCCTCTGCGCGTGCGCTCTCTGCCACGGTTGCCCCCACCCACGCGCGCCCTCTCTGCCGCAGTTGCCCCCCCCTCCGTGCGTACGCGCTCTCTCCAGCGGTCGCCCATACCTCTGCGCGTGTGCACGTTCCCTGCAGCGGTCGCACCCCCCCTCCATGCGTGCCGCGGTCGCCCCCTCCCTCCGTGCAAGCTGCAGTCGCCCCCCCCTCCGCGCGCGCGCCGCGGTCAACCGCCCCTCCCCGCGCGCGCCGTGGTCAACCGCCCCTCCGCGCGCGCGCCGCGGTCAACCCCCCCTCCGCGTGCGCGCCGCGGTCGCCCCCCCTCCGTGTGCGCACGCCGCGGTCGCCCCCCCCTCCGTGTGCGCACGCCGCGGTCGCCCCCCCTCCGTGTGCGCGCGCCGCGGTCGCCCCCCCTCCGTGTGCGCGCGCCGCGGTCGCCCCCCCTCCGTGTGCGCGCGCCGCGGTCGCCCCCCCTCCGTGTGCGCGCGCCGCGGTCGCCCCCCCCCTCCATGTGCGCACGCCGCGGTCGCCCCCCCCCTCCGTGTGCGCACGCCGCGGTCGCCCCCCCTCCGTGTGCGCACGCCGCGGTCGCCCCCCCTCCGTGTGCGCGCGCCGCGGTCGCCCCCCCTCCGTGTGCGCGCGCCGCGGTCGCCCCCCCCTCCGTGTGCGCGCGCCGCGGTCGACCCCCCTCCGTGTGCGCGCGCCGCGGTCGCCCCCCCTCCGTGCGCTGCGCGCCGCGGTCGCCCCCCCTCCATGCGCGCGCGCCGCGGTCGCCCCCCCCTCCGTGCACGCGCGCCGCGGTCGGCCCCTCCATGCGCGCGCGCCACGGTGGCCCCCCCCCCCCTCCGCGTGAGTGCCGCGGTCGCCCCCCCCGTGTGCGCCGCGGTCGCCCCCCACAGTGCGCGCGCGCTGTGGTCGCCCCCCCCCTCTGCGCGTGCGCAGCGGTCGCCCCACCCCTCCGTGCGCGGTCGCCACGGTTGCCCCACCCCCTCCGTGCGCGCGCGCAGCGGTCGCCCCCCCCTCCGTGCGCGCGCGCTGCGGTCGCCCCCACCCCTCCGTGCGGTCGCCCCCACCCCTCCGTGCGCGCGCGCCGCGGTCGCCCCCACCCGTCCGTGCGCGAGCGCCGCGGTCGCCCCCACCCCTCTGTGCGCGCGCACCGCGGTCGCCCCCCCTCTGTGCGCGCGCACCGCGGTCCCCTCCCCCCTCTGTGCGCGCGCACCGCGGTCACCCCCCTCCGCGTGCCGCGGTCACCCCCCTCCGCGTGCCACGGTCACCCCCCCCCCCCTCCGTGCGTGCGCCGCGGTTGCGTGCTCTCTGCCACGTTCAACCCCCTTCTCTGCGCGGGTATGCTCTCTGCTGTGGACCCCCCCCCCCCTCCCGGCTCGGGCTCGCCTCCACCCCCGGGCTCAGCTGCGGGCCCTTCTCTACCCCTGGGCTCGGCTGCCGGCCCTCCTCCCTGCCCGTGCCGCGGTTAGCACTGTTGCCTCATAGCACCGGGGGCCCGGCTTCATTTCCGAACTTGAGTGACTGTCTGTGTTGAGTCTTCTTGCTCTCCCTGTGTGTGTTTTCTCCGGGTGCTCTGGTTTCCTCCCACAGTCCAAAGATGTGCAGGTTAGGTGGATTGGTCATGCTAAATTGCCCCTTAGTGTCCCAAGATGTGTAGGTTAGGGGGATTAGTGGATTAAACGCATGAGGTTAAAGGGGTAAGGGACTGGGTGGGATACTCTGTTGGACAGTCAGTGCATACTCCATGGGCTGATTGGCCTTCTCCTGCACTGCAGGTTTCCATGATTTTAATTTGCATTGTTAGATGGCTAGCGCAGGGCTGTTGTGCATCACGTTTAATGACGTGCAGCATATACTCGTGAACATGTCAGAGTGCCTCCAAATTCATCCATTCCATCAAAGTGGTTGGCCATTTTTCTATTCAGTTTTAAAACAAACCTCTGTTATCTGCACTGCAATTATTGGCCAAACATTGTAGAACATAGCCTTGTGCCAGATGTCAGTTCTTTCTCAGCTGCTAACTGCAATCTTCTGCTGTGGTACAAGTCAGCTTCATAGCTCGAGGACAGTTTCAAGTCAAATTTTGTATTAAACTTGTCTTTGTTTTTATGCATTTGTTGTACCTGACTGAAATCTGGGGGCACTCATTTATCTGCCATTTACCAAGGGTGGCTAATGGAGATTTTACTTGTCTAATTCTCTAGCTTTCACCATTTAAGGAGAGCTGACATGACACTGCTGTAAATTCTCGTGGGTTGGTCATTTGATGCCAGTGTGTAAATTGGACTTTGTGCAGGTTGCAGCTGCAGTAACATGTCTGTTGTGACTTTCTGCCACCTGCTGTCATTTATTTATCAGACTCCCTGTTTAGCGATGTACTCCTGACATTGGGAAACAGCCTCAACCAGATTTGCAAACGTGACTGTGCAAACAAATGTGGCTGTGTGCATTTATTGCTCAGTTGTACTGAATAAACTGTGTAATGTAAAGGGGGAATGCATTTGACACCAAGTGAATTGCTGCATTTACGAAAGGGGTTCTGTAATGTAAAAAGGAGTAAATCATGGAGTCATTCCATTAACTTCAGTAGAGGACTATTAACATTTAATTTACATAAATGAGTCATTTAGATTGCTGTAAGGAACAGCCATTTGAGTTATAATGTAAGAGTGAGAAAGTGGGACTTGGGCCAATTGTGGGCAGATTAAAAGGTGTTTAATGAGTGTTAAGGTCTTAGTAAAATAACCAGAGAGCTAATAATTTTTTTATACAACTTCATCTCATAATGTCAGAATGACATCTGTGCACGAGACTATGGTGCACTGATCTCAAGTTTTAAGCAGGATCCAACACAGTGTACCTTTACTGATGCTGGCTTTCTTATCTTAGGGCTTGTTCACTTTAAACTGTCTGGAACACAGTATGTCTGTGTTGGAAAGCTCAAATGCTAAAATTGATTCTGGTGTGTGACACTGTCTATAGGTTCAATGAAAATCTTCTCTATAGTCTTTCTCTATAGTGAAATACTTCGTACTTCTGCAAAGCAAGAAATAATTTATGGCCAAAGCACTTCACAGCCAATAATGTACTTTTGAAGTGTGGTCACTGTTGTAATGTGCTTCAGATTGAGATGGATGCCACTTCTGTGGGTGTCTTGCAGCTCTGTGATTTATTTGCAGTGTGAATGAAGGAATGTGGTGGGCAGGCATTGTTTCACTGCAATAAGAGCTACAGGATCACTTTAATCTTGTTAAACTGGTTTAAGTCACGTCAGCAGGAGGATTGTGGGGTATTGACACAGCAATGAACATATTGGCTGTCAGTTTAATGCACTGTACACATTCTCCACCTTTCTTGGAAATGCTAGGAGTGACCTCACCTTCAAACCCACTTAAACACGTGGAACTGAGTTTATTTTCAGGAACAGCAAAGGTCAAAATACCTAAGTGGTTACATGTTCCATAATACAGCCAGTGATAAGAACTTGCTCACACACAACAGAAAATGCTGGAAAATCTCAGCAGGTCTGAGCATCTGTGAAAAGCGAATAGAGCCAACGTTTCGAATCTGGATGACCCTTCGTCAGAGGTTCGTCAGCTCTGTCAGATTTCTGTTTTTGTTTCGGATTCCGGCATCCGCAGTATTTTGGTTTTATAAGAAATTACTCACTGGAAAACACAAAAGTGTACATTTTTAGAATTTAGTCCGGTTATTGGAGGAGGAATATCCTTTCTTGTATTTTAGGCAGGGTAATTTAATGCCTTGTTGTAACTTGACCTGATTTGGTCAGAGTGATGACATGTGTTCTTTTTACCAGAGCAACCTTTGAGCAGTTTTGAATCATCAGTACTGCAAAATGATCTTCAAGATAAGATGAGAATTTATATGGAGACTTATATAGAGACTTGGATAAGGCTTAGAGCATTCTGAACACATCATTTCTGAATAATTATCTTGAAGCCCATATTCTTCTCTGCAGGCGAATGGTTGGGTCAGGAACAAGTCGGGTTACCCCTTTGGCAAGGTCCATGGTAATACATTGTACTATGTGATGGAATCAGATAACATTGGATGCTTCATTACAGTATTTTTTGTTTCAAAGTTGCATATACAATGTTTGATCAGTCTTCCAGAGAGTTAAGTAGGTGAACATCTGTTTTCTCCCACACTGCTGCCTTTGTCCATTTGTGGTATGGTTGGGCGAGAAGGGAATCATGTTGCATATACCTGCTACAAAGTGTAAACTACAGTGTATCTTCTGTAATTGTTAAGTGGGGGAAAAACGATTAACTGATGGCCACCGCATATTGACCAGTGAGAGACCACTAATAACACCTGTAGAACAGGTGATGAGTCACCTGTATTACATTGCAGCAGTTTTGAGTTTTGTGCTCCTTGTGCAGATGTGCTTAGGCCAGAGAAATAGCACAAGTTGTATAGGGCAAAGTCTCCTCTATTCTGCTGTGGTAATATGCCTTTCATTTTCCACACTGTTGCTGCGTTTTTGAGACTTGTGATTTAGTGATAAGTGTGGATTTGTGACCTTCAGAAACTGGGCTAAGGAGACTTCGTTCCATTACATGGGTTCCATTTCAACCTTGATCCCAGCTGATATGACACATGGTTATTGAGGTCCTGCAAATCTGGCTCCCAAAGTCCAGGAAATTCAACATTATTTGTAATTTAATTTCTGCTTTGTTGGTTTGGCCAGTTAGCATTTTGTGGATCTGGATGTTTGGAAATGGCTACGTTTGGCATCATTGCTTTATTGGCGGAAGCATTTCAAATCAGGACACATGATCAAAATCCTAAATCTGTTAGCAGCAAAAACAACTTGGAATCTATGTAAGGTAATGGGAATGAGGATTTGATCTCCAAGTGCTGCCCAATGCTCCATGATGTATGTGCAAAAGAGCCAACAAACTTGGATGCTCAGTCTGAATCCACTGTACCAAATCCATTCATGTTTTTGAACATCTGGAATCACTGCATCTCTCACTAGCAATATCTAATGGCTGGAATGATGTATTTGAGCAGCGTAGGACTAGATTGTGCCAAAGTCCCACCTGAGCATACTGACCAGATTTCAACTGTATGCACAATATCTGGCACCCAGAACATCACTATCATTAAATGATATTAACTAAATATTAGTTATTGTTTTTGACCAAATTTCTTGATTAATATCGCAGATCCAAGAGATAAAAAGGAACCTTGAGTTTGGGATTCGCAGCTTGAAATGTAACCAAATTATAACCTGAAAATCAGTGTTGCTAATTTCTCTTGCCTTGCTTTTGTTTTAGGTGAGCTGACAAGATGTGGAACAACAAGTCTAAGAACGCATCCCTGCTAAACCCGGGACTGATGCAGAGTCCGAATACGAGGCAAGGTAGACTGGTGCTGATTTACAAATCTCATCCAGTTAGATTTAGTTCCCCAAACCGCTGTTAGTGATTAAGAAGTCCAGTCTGTGCAACAGAATGGTGATCATGTTGATCATGTGACCAAAGAACCATTATAAAGAAAAGGGTATTCATTTTTACACAGCGACTTTCGTGATCACGAGACATTCCCTAAGGGCCACTCAACCAGTGAAGTATTTTTAAACTGTAGACGTTGTTGTAATATAGAAAGTGCAGCAGCCAATTTGATCACAAAGTTTTCTCAAACAGCAGTGTGATGATTTGTTTTCACGATTTTTCTTTGAGCAATAAATAAAGTAGAGTACTGTGTGCAATTTTGGTCCCCTTATTTGCGAAAGGATGTATTGGCCTTGGAGGGAGTACAGAGAAGGTTCACCAGGTTGATACCGGAGATGAGGGGGTTAGCTTCGGAGGAAAGATTGAGTAGATTGGGCCTGTACTCGTTGGAGTTTAGAAGGCTGAGGGGAGATCTTATAGAGACATGAGATAATGAAGGGGGTAGAGGCAGAGAGATTCTTTCCACTTAGAAAGGAAACAAGAACTAGAGGACACAGCCTCAAAATAAGGGAGAGTCAGTTTGGAACAGAGTTGAGGAGGAACTACTTCTCTGAGGGTAGTGAATCTCTGGAATTCTCTGCCCATTGAAGCAGTGGAGGCTACCTCGTTAAATATGTTTAAGTCACAGGTAGATAGATTTCTGATCAATAAGGGAATTAAGGGATATGGGGAGTGGGCGGGTAAGTGGAACTAAACCACTATCAGATCAGCCATGATCTTATTGAATGGCGGGACGGGCTAGATGGCCTACTCCTCCTATTTCTTATGTTCTTAAAGACACAACATAAGAACTAGAAGCAGGAGTAGGCAATTCAGCCCCTCGAGTCATCCACCATTCAATAAGATCATGGCTGATCTAATCTCTGCCTCATCTCCACCTTCCTGCCCACTCTCCATAACCTTTCATCCCTCTACTAATTGAAAACCTACCTATCTCAAGTTTGTTCCAGTACACTCTGGGGCACAGAATTCCACAGATTCACAACCCTTTGTGTGAAGTAATTCCTCATCACTTCTGTTTCAAGTCTACCACCCCTTAGCCTAGAAAGTCCAACTAGGGGAAGCATCCTCTGTACATCTACTGTCAATCCTCTTAAGCATCTTGTAAACCTCAATTAGATCGCCTCTCATTCTTCTAAACTCTGGCGAGTATAGGCCTAAACTACTCAATCTCGGCTCATAAGACAAGTCCTTCATCCCTGGAATCAATGTTGTGAAACTTCTCTGAACTGCCTCTAATGCATTTACATCCTTCCTCAAGTAAGGGGACCAAAACTGTGTGCAGCACTCCAGATGCAGTCTAATCAGCGCTTTATATGTTGCGGCAGCACTTTTCTACTTTTATACTCTAGTCTATTAGCAATGAATGCCAAAATCCATTTGCATTCTTTATTACCTGCTGCACCTGCATATTAACTTTCTGCGATTGTGCACACGGATACCCAAATCCCTCTGCACTGAAGCATTTTGAATTTCTCTCTTCCACCAACAAAATTGGATAACCTCTCAGTTATTCACGTTAAATTCCATCTGCCAAATTTTGACCCACTCACTTAACCTATCCATATCCATTTGTCAAATTTCATATTTCCTCATTGCGACTTGTTTTCCTACCTATTTTAGTAGCCAGGGCATTGAGGATAGCTCCCCTTCAAAATAGTGATATGGAATCTTTTTCAAGGAGTACATGGGGGTGTCAACCTTGATTTTTGTTCTCAATTCCTGGAATGGGACTTGAACCGACAACCTTCTGACTCTGAGGCAAAAATGCTAACCACTGAGCAGAGCTGACAGTAAATGGTGGGTGGGTTCTGAAGTTCAGTTTCAAATTGCCTCTTAAAGGTGCATTATCACCAGGGACTGCTCTCACTGAGTTCTGTTCTTGCTGGAGTGTTGTCTGCTTGCTGAGTTACCTCAGCAGAATGACCATTCCTCATTTGTGAGTCCAGATAAGTGTCAGAATAGGTCACAAAATAGCAGAGAACGCCAGGGTCAAATCTAGGCCATGTACCCAGAAATACAGTGTTTCAGCAACCAACAGGCAGTGTGAAGGTATTGAATGTGCTTTCCAAATAGTTTTGCAAACTTGTAAACTACTGCCCCAGCTCCAACCTCCCTTCTCCCTCCAAACTCGAATGTGTTTTCATCTCCCAAATCTGTGCCTGTGTTCCCTGAAGCTCCATGTCTAAATCCTTCTCATCGGGCTTTCTGTCCTGCCGCAGTTTTAAAACAGCACTTATGAAAGTCACAAATAACATCCTGTGAAACTTTCCCTCCTTGTCCTTCTCGAGCTTTGACTCAATGACCACACCATCTTTCTCCAACACCTCTCCACTGTTGTCCAGCTGGGTGGAACGACAATTGCTTGGTTCCATTGTTAACTCTTTTGTAATGTGGAGATGCCGGCGTTGGACTGGGGTAAACACAGTAAGAGTTTTAACAACACCAGGTTAAAGTCCAACAGGTTTTTTTGGTAGCAAATACCATTAGCTTTCGGAGCGCTGCTCCTTTGTCAGATGGAGTGGAAATCTGCTCTCAAACAGGGCACAGAATAGCCTCTGATCTTCGGGTAAGCGTTCTCCAAGGCGGCCTTTACGCCACGGCAGCGCAGAGTCGCTGAGCAGAAACTGATAGCCAAGTTCCGTACACATGAGGACGGCCTAAACCGGGATGTTGGATTTATGTCACACTTTCAGTAACCCCCACAGCTTGCCTCCTGGACTTGCTGGCTGTCCTGTCTGGAGACAATACACATCTCTTTAACCTGTGCTTAATGCTCCCTCCAATCACATTGTCTGTATCTTTAAGATCTGGTTGGTTGTAGGGATTTGCATTCTAATCAGTATTCTGTAACTTGATTTTGTGTCTCTGTGCCCTGTTTGAGAGCAGATTTCTACTCCATCTGACGAAGGAGCAGCGCTCCGAAAGCTGATGGTATTTGCTACCAAATAAACCTGTTGGACTTTAACCTGGTGTTGTTAAAACTCTTACTGTGTAAACTATTTTGTAACCAGAGGATCACCTGCAGTGATGTCTGTTTTTGCTCCTGCACTCTGCTGTCTTCAAGGATTAATTCTTAGTTCCCTCCTAACTTGATATACACGCTGTCCCCCAGCAACATCATCAAAAAGCACAGCATTAGCTTTCATGTGTATGCTGAAGACCCCCAGCTCTACCTTACCATTATCTCTCTTGACTCCTCTACTGTTAAATTATCAGACTGCTTATTTGACATCCAGTACTGTGAGCAGAAATGTCCTCCAGTTAAATAATAGGTAGACTGAAGCCATTGTTTTTGATTCCCGCTGGTAAATCATTCCATAGCTACTAACTCCACCCCTCCCTGCCGTAACTGTGTGAGACTGATCCAAACTTTGCAACCTTTGTGCCATTTGTCTCCCAAGATGAGCTTCCAACTATTACATCCATGCCATCACTGAGACTACCTATTTCTTCCCCGTGTCATCAATGGACTCCACCCATGCTCAGCTGATCTGCTGCTGAAACCCATACCTGTGCCTTTTTTTAGCTTTAGACTTGGCTATTCTAATGCATTTCTGACCAGCCTTCCACATTCTTCCTTCCATAAACTGATCTATAATGGCCCCTTGTTAAGCAGTTCTTTGTTTAAAAATGTGCGTCCTTGTTTTCTAGTCCCTGATAGCCTCATCCCTCCTTGTCTCTCTCACCTCCTCCAGCTGCACAACTTTGAAATATGAGCGCTGCTTTCATCCTAGCCTCTTGAATATTCCCAATTTTAATTTAATTTTAACAGTTATGGTGGCAAGTGATTAGCACTGCCTGCTTAAACGCTGTGGAGATGCTGGCGTTGGACTGGGGTAAACACAGTAAGAAGTCTCACAACACCAGCTTAAAGTCCAACAGGTTTATTTGGTAGCAAATACCATAAGCTTTCGGAGCACTGCTCCTTCGTCAGATGGAGTGGATATCTGCTCTCAAACAGTGCACAGACACAGAAATCAAGTGACAGAATACTAATTAGAATGCAAATCTCTACAGCCAGCCAGGTCTTAAAGGTACAGACAATGTGGGTGGAGGGAGCATTCAACACAGGTTAAAGAGATGCGTATTGTCTCCAGACAGAACAGCTAGTGAGACTCTGCAAGATCAGGGGGAAAGCTGTGGGGGTTACTGATAATGTAACATAAATCCAACATCCCGGTTTCGGCCGTCCTCGTGTGCGGAACTTGGCTATCAGTTTCAGCTCAGCGACTCTGCGCTGTCGTGTGTCGTGAAGGCCGCCTTGGAGAACGCTTACCTGAAGATCCAAGGCTGAATGCCCGTGACTGCTGAAGTGCTCCCCCACAGGAAGAGAACAGTCTTGCCTGGTGATTGTCGAGCGGTGTTCATTCATCCATTGTCGTAGCGTCTGCATGGTTTCCCCAATGTACCATGCCTCGCGACATCCTTTCCTGCAGCGTATCAGGTAGACAACGTTGGCCGAGTTGCAAGAGTAGGTACCGTGTACCTGGTAGATGGTGTTCTCGCGTGAGATGATGGCATCCGTGTCGATGATCCGGCACGTCTTGCAGAGGTTGCTGTGGCAGGGTTGTGTGGTGTCGTGGTCACTGTTCTCCTGAAGGCTGGGTAGTTTGCTGTGGACAATGGTCTGTTTGAGGTTGCGTGGTTGTTTGAAGGCAAGAAGTGGGGGTGTGGGGATGGCCTTGGTGAGATGTTCGTCTTCATCAATGACATGTTGAAGGCTCCGGAGGAGATGCCATAGCTTCTCCGCTCCGGGGAAGTACTGGACGACGAAGGGTACTCTGTCCACCGTGTCCCGTGTTTGTCTTCTGAGGAGGTCGGTGCGGTTTTTCGCTGTGGCACGTCGGAACTGTTGATCGATGAGTCGAGCGCCATATCCTGTTCTTATGAGGGCATCTTTCAGCGTCTGGAGGTGTCTGTTGCGATCCTCCTCATTCGAGCAGATCCTGTGTATTCGGAGGGCTTGTCCATAGGGGATGGCTTCTTTTACGTGTTTAGAGTGTCTACAGCTGGCTGTAGAGATTCGCATTCTAATTAGTATTCTGTCACTTGATTTCTGTGTCTGTGCACTGTTTGAGAGCAGATATCCACTCCATCTGACGAAGGAGCAGTGCTCCGAAAGCTTATGGTATTTGCTACCAAATATACCTGTTGGACTTTAACCTGGTGTTGTGAGACTTCTTACTGTGCTTAAACGCTGCCAGAGACCTGGATTCAATTCCGGCTTCAGGTCACTGTGTGGAGTTTGCACTTTCTCCCCATGTCTATATGGGTTTCCTCCGGGTGCGCCAGTTTCCTCCCACAGTCCAAAGATGTGCGGGTTAGATTGATTGACCATGCTAAATTGCCCCTTAGGGGGATTAGGAGGGTAAATATGTGGGGTTATGGGGAGAGGACCTGGGTGGGATTGTTGGCGGTGCAGGCTTGAAGGGCCAAATGGCCCCCTCCTGCACAGTAGATTCTATGATTCTATAATTGCTGCACAGTTGGTCGCGTGTCTTCAGTTGTCTCGGCCCTTGGCTCTGGAATTTGTTCCCTAAATTTCTCCACACCTCAACTTCATCTTCCTTTAAGATGCTCCCTCTTTGACCAAGCTTTTGGCCAACTGCCCTATTATCTCTGTATGAGTTGGTGTCCAATTCTGCTTTAATACACTCCTGTGAAGTGCCTTGCCACCTTTTTTTACTAAGTTACAGGTGCTATTTAATTGCAGCTTGCAGTTCAAAACATGTTCCAAGTATATGGCCAAGTGTGATATCAGTTAACAAATCCTGGTGTGAATTTCAAATACAGTGAAACATTGTGGAGATTCCAAAATTGCAGTTTTGATTATGTGTTTTTGCTAAGTTCTGTGAATTGAGTGGGGATTGCAGTGTCCTGGATTTGAGAGTGCAAAAAATAGCCCAGGTTCATTGGAAATGGACATTCTAGCCTATTTTTTTTAACATACCAGTCAGAGTACTGGTATTGAATTGGTTATTGGGAAATGCAATGATATCCCCTCGAGTGGCTGAGGGCCACTGGGTCATTGCTAGGAAAATGATTTATTCTGGATCTAAACATGCTGTATCTGATCCGTTAGCACCTATTGTTGGATATTTCCTTGCATGGTACTGGCATCACTCACCTCATTGGACATAGTCAACTGGCACAGTGACAACACTAAAACCAAAGCTGAAATTGGCAGGGCCAGATTGTCGCCAGCAGCCCTAGTTTGAAGTGCAGGCAAAACAAATTCAGAGATCCACCTGGATTCGGTTGGCGTGGCTGATTGAGCGTAGTTGCCCAGAATGCTATGAAAACTCCTCAGATCAAGTGAGCTCTTCTCTCACTGGTTCAGCATACGGAATAAAATCGTTCTAAATAGTAATACATTTACTGGGTTTCCTGGGTAGAAACTTTCCCAATCAGACAGACTTATAATTATAAAAATACAACCCCACCCTCTAAATTAAAAATGGACAAATTGGAGGGTGGGGAGGGTGGTGGGGTGGGAGCAAGAGGACTTGAGATGCAAAATGTTAGGTTACAAGTTGTAAATGTTTGAAATGTAATAGTCTTTTTTGTGTTTTAGATTTGGCCTCGGCATGGGATACAGTCAATCAGACCAAAGCTGCTGTAAGTATCTCAAATGGTTTTACCTTTTTGTAATTCATAGCGTCACCACACCTGCTTCCCCTGCCTCCCAAATTATGTCAATTAGTGTCCAGCACGGTGTTCCTTCTCTTAAACTTGGCAAAAACCATTGAGAATGGCGTTTGTTTCTTCTGGTTCCGAAATTCAGTAAAGAATTGAAATGTTTACTCGGATCAAGCTGTTAAAATTAGTGGTGACTGGTCATTGTTTTGGAAAGTAACATCATAACGTTCAGCAGGTGCTGGACAATTCTAGATTTTTAAATATGCTCAGAGCACCAACTTTGACATTGAAATAAACTGATGTTTCAATAATACATATTCAGGGTTTTGTAACATTATCTCTACTGCTGTGAAATAGCAAGTTAGATTTTTCACATCTCCTCTGCCCCAGCTTCATGATTCTCTTACCTCACTTTATTTCTATCTGCTATAATCATTCTTTGTACTGCAACATTTGTCTTGTTTAAAACTCTTGCCTTTGAGGCTCACTGTCCATTTTCGATCTGAGAGCTGAATTTTATATTGATCCCTAGCTTCCAGGATTTGAACTTTGAATATTGACACAGTATCTGACTATGATGCGGTTGAACTTTGAGCTAATTTTGTCCTGTCACACACACACCTGTTCAACATGTAAAGCATCAATGGACATTTTTGCTTAAAAGAAAATTGGATGCTAGTTCTGACTGACTTCAGTGTGCTTTCCATCCTACATACACATTACCTTGTGTGATTTTCCTATGGCTGTTTCCTATGCTGTTCTTTATCTCCCTCAACTTCTTTCTATAACATGGCCTTCCTTCTTTCTGCTGTGGTGTTCTTCTTCTCAGGTCCTTTCCTAATCCTGAACCATATGTTGCTCTGTGGTATCATTTGCTTATTGGGTCAGTTTTCTTGTCTGTAACCAGAATGCCCAACTCCATTTCTCCATCACCACCACCCTTGAATTTGCAACTGTGACCATTCTACACCTGAGCATTGACAAGAGCAATGCCATCCTGTTCAATCACAAACAGAGTATCTGCATCTGAACTCTGATTCCTGTCCCCTTTCTAAACTTTTACTTAAACTGATGTTGTGGAATCTCAGGATTGTGCACTAGCCTGAACTGAGCATGCTGTCCATCACCAATACCTCGTCTCCTTTTACCTCCAAATCTACCCCTCTCTATCCTTGCTTCATCCCACTACTATTAAAATCTGATTCATGGCCCTTGTCACTTCCAGACTTGATTGCTTTTCTTATTTTTGAATTGATTACTGGGCGATGCTAGCTCGGCCAGCATTTATCGTCCATTCTCATTGGCCCTTAAGAAGGTGGTGGTGAACAGCCTTGAACCGCTGTAGTACGTGTGGTGCAGGTACACCCACAATGCTGTTAGGGAGGGAGTGCCAGGAATTTGATCCAGTGACAGTGATATATTTCCAAATCAGGATGGCATGTGACTTGGAGGGGAGGGTGTTTTTCCCATGTATCTGGTGCCCTTACCTTTCTAGTCGGATTTGGAAGTTGCTGTCTAAGGAACCTTGGTGAGTTCCGACTTTGAATTTTGTAGATTGTACACACTGTGGCCAATGAGTGTCGGTGGTGGAGGGAGTGAATGTTTGTGGAACGGATACCATTCAAGCGGACTGCTGTATCTTGGATGGTGTCAAACTCTTGAGTGTTGCTGGAGCTGCACGCATCTGTAGAGTATTCCATCACATGCTTGATTTGTGCTTTGTATATAATGGATAGACTTTGGGGAGTCAGGAGATGAATTACTCGCTGCAGGATTCCTCGCCTCTGACATGCTCTTGTAGCCATTGTATTTATATGGCTAGTCTAGTTAAGTTTCTGGTTAATGGTAATGCCCCAGGATGTTGGTAGTGGGGGATTCAGTGATGGTAATGCCATTGAATGTCGAGGAGCGATGGTAAGATTCTCTCTTGTTGGAGATGGTCATTGCCTGGCACTTGTGTGGCGCGAATGGTCAGTTCAAGTCTGGGTATTGTTGCATTTGGGCATGGACTGCTTCTGTATTTGAGGAGTTGCAAACAATGCTGAATAATACAATCATTAGCAAACATCCTCACTTCTAATCTCATAATGGAAGGAAAGGTCATTGAAGCAACTGAAGATGGTTGGGTCTAGTACTCTTGGCCCGAACGGACTCTTATAGTGAAGTCCTAGAATTGACATAACTCCAACCATCTCCCTTATGCTAGTTATGGCTCCAACCAGTGGAAAGCTTTCCCCCGATTCCCATTAACGCCTGTTTTGCTAGAGCTCCTTGATGCCAAATGCTGCTTTGATGTCAAGGGCAGTCACTTTCATTGCACCTCTGGAATTCAGCTCTTTTGTCCATGTTTGAACCAAGGCTGTCATGAGGTCAGAAGCTGACTGGCGCTGGCAGAACCCAAACTGAGTATCATTGTCCTCTTTGCTGGCCTCCCAAGTTCCATAGTCTTAATGTCTCACACATTTTGAACTCTGCACCCTGATCCTGCTGACATCACTTCCTGTTGTTACCACTCCCTGTTGTTACTTATCTTGGCTGCCTTTCCTCAGTGCTTCAGTTTCAAAATTCCAATTTATGCATCTGCCTTTGTTGCTTCTCTTTGTCTTTCCAACCTGGTTCTGCCCTTCATCCCAGGTCACATTTTCTGCTCTTCCAGTTGTGCTCTGCTGAGCATTCCTAGCTCCATTTGGCAGTAGAACTATCAGCTGTCTTGTCCCTGCGCTCTGGAATTCCACCCACTGCCTTCCAAGCATCCTCAAAATGTAGCCCTTTGACTGTGTTCCCTTTGGCTAATTCCATTCCAATTCTTGCTCAGGTCTTTCTTAGGATTTTTTGCTACAGCACAGGTAGTTTTTTAAAGCCATATGTTTGTTGTATTTAATTTGTCGTTTATTTTCTTTCACCCCAAGTTGCGGCACATAGAGAACAGGCTGGAAGCTGTACCTACCAGCACTGCAGTGTTAGACACAGTGATGGATACTAAGAAGACTTCGAGCAGTGCTACCAGAAAAATCAGTCGGAAGGGTAAGTGGAAGAGCAACAAAAAAAACCGTTGATAGTACTTGGAGCAGCTATAGCTGTTGATCTTGTGGAGGCCATCATTGATCAATCAGTAGCTTCAGTGAAAACGGGAAAATGGACTTTGAGGCAAAAGAAAAAATCTGGTGAAGTTGCACTTTTTATCAAGTTAATTTAGTGGATCGGCATGCATTGCCATTTTGCAAAGGTTTGTTAGCACTTGAGGTATAGATTGAGGCTATGAAATCGCTTCCTTATCTTATTTGTGGAACTTCTTGGATATGCCCCATCAGGCAAAATGAGTTCTCCGTCCCCTCACTGAAGTGGCCAGTCTGTATTTATGAGACAATGGGTTTTCAAGCAGTTATTTAGTATGTGTTGTAACTACTTGTAAAAACTGTTGTGTGTACAATTCAAAATTAAGGTTCTTGGAAAAGATGAGATGCATGTTGGGGTTTGTGTATTCTGCTCAAAGCAGGTCCTTGGATCATCGTCGGCTAGTATTTCATCTGGAGCTGTTTTCCTTGGAAATTTTTGTCTCTGCTGGTTTGCCATTGCCTTCCATTCTCGGGGCAGGGCGAGGTGATAGGTCCCATGTCCCTCAGCTGGAACGGGAATTGAACCTGCACTTGTGGCATTATTCTGAAACACACACTAGCTAACTGAGCTAGCCAGCCCCCAGTAATAGTTGTGCCACTGTGATATTTATTTAATTCTCTCAATTTTTTCATTTTAATATTGCACCTCCGAATGTTTGCCTTTCATTGACTAGTGCTGCAAATTGCCTTAATTCTCTGATATTGTCTTGTCTTATCATTGCTAATGTGGATGTTGGATAAACAATATATTTTCTCATCAAGTTCACTGCAGACAATTAAGTTAGTATTTTCTGGCTTTGGCAAAAGAGTGCATGTCGATAGCACAAGCTCATTTGCACTGTCCAGAGAGCTTAAGCTTCAGATATAAGGTACCGTGTATATTCATGGTGAGTGACTCACACAAGACAAATAGTTGACTTTCACGCTCCAAAGAAAACCTATGACCCATGTATAAAAAAGTGATTCATAGATTGCAGAAAAAATATAGTACAAAAACAGACCATTCATCCCAGCCATTCCATACTGGCAATTATGCTCCAGTCCAAGCCTCCTCCCATCCAACAACCTAAAACTATCAGTGGCTTGAAATAACTCATTTAAATATTGTTTGTTGCTCAGTTTAAGTTCCAATTGAAATTTGAATGGTAATGTCTTGAACCTGTTCTAACTCTGACCCGGTTCACTTATCAGCAGTTAATAAAAGAAAAATGTATGTTAGCAGTTTGTGTCAGCACTTTATCAAATGGGGAAATGTCTGTCAGTCACAGCGCTGTTGTAGACTTCCATCCACCGGTGGGCAGTGTGACGCAAATTGTACAGGCCTTTTGCCTGTATATTCCAGTGCTGCTTTGACCAGCCTCCCCCACCTTGTGGCCTCTGTAAATTTGAGTTCATCCAAATCCAAGCTTGCACAGTGCTCTCCAGCCATCACTTATTGTGCTTGCTGACCTCCATGTAATGGTTTGGCGTTGCCTTGATTTAAAAAAATTCTCATCCTTGCTTTCCTATCCCTCCATGGCTTTGTCTTTCCCTTTCTCTGTAACCGCCTGCTCTTTCCATGTGGCCTACCACATCTGATTTATTGCTTTTTGTTTTAATGCATGGCATTCAAGGAGATGAATGAGGGAGAAGAATAAGCTTCCCACCTCTCTCATACACATGCTGACAGTAGTCTTTTTCTTGTAACTCGTGTGGGCTAACTGAATCCCGTGATGGTGATAGGGGAAGGAATGCATACTCTTTATTTTTATATCTTTTTCCTGTTTCTGTCAGATGGAAGGTACCTGGAGGATTCTGCGGCCGGTGCATCAGCCGTCAAGTCCAGGAGTCGCAGCAAATCAAGGAAGGACAAAACATCCCGGAGCCCCCTGAGATCTACCACTCTGGAAAGCAACATTAGGAAGAGCAGCCGAGTAGAATTCAGGGATCCATTAGCTGCATATAGGTATGAGCAGGGCTACACATTTCCTGTCAGTCATTTTCTGTTATGAGTACATAATGTAAACTTGTTAGACTGCAGTTAGACTGTTCTGGCACTGAGGGCAGTACAAAGTCAACACTGGCAGTATATGAAGAGGCAGTTCCCATTATCAACGTGAACATCAGAATTTTTAAAGGACATGTTAGAATAATAGAATGTATGACTCCAATTATCCATTTCCTTGTAGCCCTACTTCTCGTGGATTACTTTTGGTCTTTACCCCATGTTCATTACCCTGGGAGTTCGCCTAGTGATGAAGATTTAGACCATTGACCAGCTCATCAGAGCTATTGAGCTTTTATGAAGAGGGGCACTGAGTCCTCAAATAATGTAAAACTGTCACAAATCATCGGTTAGGCTGCAGTTAGAACGTTGCCACCAATTTTGGGAACCGCAATCCGTTGTGTACATTATTTTATCACTCACCATTTTATTGAAAGTTTGGCTACAATATTACAAACCAAGATTTCAACATATGTTCCAACATCCAATCTTGTGTGGTCCAGTGTGGATAACAATTTCAGATGAATGGAATAATAAAGCAGAATGTTAAATAGGATGGAAATGCATGTTGGGCGCAAACTTCACTTGAAGCAAAAGGTTAATTCAATTTTTTGTTATAAGTGGCACATTTCGTCTGCACGCCGCCTAGGGTAATTACAGTAACACGCTGTTCACAGTAGGAACAGAAGTCAGCCTAATGTGTCTGCTCAAGACATGGAAATTACTTTGGCTAAGATAAACATATAAATTGAGAACAGAAGGAAACCTTCTTTGGCAGTGAAGGTCACTATGCTTTTGCCAACTTGTCACTACAGTTTCACAGCCGCCGACCCTTTGACCAATTTGCCAATTCTTCACATGTAAGCTGAGAGAGTGTCGACATACAATTGACTGTTGGATGGACCAGTTCTAATCAACCTCAGTCTTTTCCTCAGCTAATGTGTGTTTGTGCAAATATGTTTTCACCATCTGACTTTGGGTGGTGGTGGTGGTTCGCTAATAAGACCAATTTTGTTGCTCCTGTCGTCACCTTAATTGAAATGAAAATACTTAGGTTCAGTTACTGGTCTTCCTGTTGTCTCTGCTAACTGAGCTATTATAGAGTCATGGCTCAATGACAGTGTCATTTCATGTTTATTTTAGGAGTGCTCCAGGAAACTTGTGAATTTCAATACTTGAGCCCAAATGATCCTTTCAAACATTTTTGGTCTGTCAAGCCCAAGTTTCTTTCCTTGGTATAAAAACAAAACTGTTGATGCTGGAAATCTGAAATGAAAACTGAAGATGCCCAGTATTTGCTTTGAACCTGTTGATCTCCAACTTTTTTTCAGTGCTGGTGAAAGGTTATAGACCTGAAACATGAGCTCTGAAGTGCTCTCACCGCAGATGCTGCCAGACCTACTTAGTATCCTCCACATTTTCTGTTTTATTCCACTTTCCTTTGCTGACCGAAATGGGAAAGGTTTTGATTCCTTGTGCTTCCTGGCCTCTATTGTTTACATGACACTGGCACTTTGCTCGGTCTGCTTTTTGTCTTCTACATTGCATATCCATCGCTGGCGTATCATTTTAAGAGTGCGCAGAAGTTGTACTCCATGCCTTTAAATTTACCAAATAATAGAGCAGCAAATTCTATTTATTGAATAGTGGGCATGAAGGCTCAAGCTTTGATCCCGGTTGGGAGATTAGTAGGGGGTGGGTCTGACCTCAACTTCAGTGTCCACAAGCTAAGGGAGGTGAGTATACTGGGAGGGAGAGAATCATCCATATGTTCCCCATGATTACTCCCTAACGGTCCCAGCGAGAATTGTGTATCTGTGGGACAAGCCGAGAACTGAATAGCGCTCAATGCCAGTTCATTCCCAGAAAGTGTCCTCACTTGGGTGAGGGGCAGGTAGGCTACTGCTCCCAGTGGAACTGTATCCAAGTTGACTTCAATTTGGGAGGGGAAAAGGCAGTCTTAAAATTGAATGGAGCCATTTTGGAGGGAACAGACTATGTCTCAAAAATAAGAACCTGCAATTATGTAGCATCTTTTAAGTCCTTCATAATCCAATGATTTACTGTTGATAGAAAGTCACTGTTTTGCAGGTGAATGTTAGTTGTTTCTAATTTTTCTCACAATTCAGAAGTTATTTCCGTAATCTTTTCCTGAAATCGTCCTCAAGTTTCCTGGACTTGATGTAGAAAGTAGATAGGGAGATGAGTAATATTAACCTGTCTATCTCATTATCAGGGAAGTGGATGCCAGAGTTCCGCCCTACCTGACTGCAAGCCAGCTGGAAGCTCAGCGTCTCCTTTCTGAACTTAACTCCAGCGAAGTGCGAGGGAAGGAGAGTGAAATCAGCCACATGATATATGAACGAGACAACCGGAATTATCATTGCTTGGATGATGAGAGCACACGCTCGACAGCAGTGGACAACACGGAGGTGAAATATCTCAACGATCACTCAGCACTTGATGCCCTGAACAACTCCGATGCACTTTACAAAACTCTTGGCCGAGGTGTACCAGGACATAAAGTTTCTACTGCCAAAGGCCCCCAGTCTAAGGTTGCGAGCTACGAGTCCGACACAAAGAGTGATCGACCTTCTGAGCAGTCCCAGCTGTCCTCCCCAAGTTCCACATCTGAGTCAATGATGCAGAAACTGGAAATGATGCGCAGGAAGCAGCATGACGACAAGCTCGAGAAACTGAAGGAGCGGATCAGGAAGCAGCGGGAGCAGTCAGAGGAATCTGCCGAGAGGGACCGGCTGCTGAACTTCTCCGAGTTGCCTGCAGTGCCTGTCGTAGATTCTGCAGTTTCCACTACCAAAGTGAGAAAGGTTGCTGCAGCACCACCTGCTCCATCGTACAAAGGTAAACTGCTGGATGTGGACCCTGTATCCTTCTGTCTCTATCATTAATCTCTGGTTGCTCGAAGGTACAGGCTCGAAGGTGCCAGTGCATCTCCTTACAATTTTAGGGCAACCCTTGTTGCACATTTATATAGAAAACCTTGCCTTTGTTTAGCGCCTTTCATAACCTCAGAACCAATGAAGTTCTGTTGTAATGTAGCAAACGCAGCACCCAAATTGCAATGTGATAACGACTAAATAATTTGTCTCTTTAAAAATGTTTGTGGGTATTGGATAAGACTCTAGGTAGTACTCTTCCCTGCTCTTTGATTAGTGTTTTATGATCTATTAAAAATGGGGAGGGCAAATATGGCTCCAGTGTAAAATCTCATCCAAAAGCTGTGCGTGCAACAGTGCAGCACCCCCTCAGAACCACGCAACAGACTGTCAGCCTGGATTTTGCGGTCAAGTCTCTCAAGTTGGACATGAACCCAGAATCTTCAAACTTGGAGCAAGAATGCCCCTAACTAAGCCAAGGCTGCTACTGTGGTAAAGTATAAGACCTCATCCAAATGGTACTTTCAGAGAACAATTTTGTTAAATTTAGAAATGCACTGTACATTGGCATCAGTCAATGTAAACATGCATCCGATCATGGGGCACAATGTGTTGGAGCTCCACAAGGTGCCCAAAAGCCTTTCTTCATTTGAAAATATGATATTTGGTTCAATTGGAGTACAAAATGTGAATTTGTACCACTATTTATTTTTTAAGCCACTGAATCTGGCTAAATAAAGCACAGACACAGCATTGAACCCATCACTTTTAAATCTATGGTCTGCACTTTGAGGATTAGGAGAACATTGGACCTCCAGACCTGAATTTAAAATAACATGCTGGAACTTGATCAGTATCTGAGAGAGGCCAGTATTTCAAAACCTGATATGGCATTTGCCTATATTACCCTGCCACCTGACTGATTTGGACTGCTCCAACACTTTGTAGGTCTAAAGACTAAATGTGGTATCCAATTTGACCGCAAAGTATAATATCAGAATGATTATGTTGGTTTGGAATGTGGACCTACCTGAATGCTTGGGGAATTTTAGAAATATCTTCTGGGTTATTGTATTTCAAGATTGAAAATAATTAGTTCAGGAGATTTGGTTGCCGTTGAAGACTCTTCACCTTCAGTGTTTTGCAAAGCTCTGCTGTGAGGCTTTGGAATTGGGAATTGCTACACCCAAGCAATGCTTTTTAAGCTTGAGGTCCATGCAGTTTCTAAGATGGCTGCTTGTTTCATGAAAGCAGTGTTTTTTTAAGTTTGTCTAAGTGCGTGAGAGCAAGTGAATGCTATGTACTGTTCACAGACAACTTTTTCTCTTCTCCCCGAGTCCCTCCCAAATATCCTAAAGGACATTTGTTTCTCCTATTGGGCAAGGCTTGCATTTATTGTCTGTTCCGAGCCTACTGTAGAAGTTGGTGGTGAATTGCCTCCTTGAACTGCTGCAGTCAGTATGGATTCAATCTAGTGATTTGTAACTTCAAAGGGCAATTAAGAATCATAAATCACAGAATGGCAGAGTACAGAAGGAGGCGATTTGGCCCATTGTGCCCATGCTGGCTCTTGGGTAGGGCTATCCAATTAAGTCCATAAACTATACAACCCTCATCAATGCTCGCATTCACTTCATCAATGAACTCATTCAAGTTGGTCCAACATAATTTGCCATTTTTTGAGAACTTGATTTTTTTTAAAGATATGTTTTTCAGCCCTGGTTTGTGGATGAGTTATGTTCTTGCAGAACAATCTCATAGTCTCATATTCAGTCAATATGTGTGGGACTGGAGTTACATTTGTCCAGACCAGATAAGGAAGGGAAGTTTCCCTTCCTAAACAACCAGTGACCTACTTGGGTTTCTCAAACTGCTGGGGTGTGATTTGAACTCTTGTGTTCTCTAGAGTATAAATCCAGGTCTCCGGGTTACTAGTCTGGTAACATAACCACTGCTGCACTGGCTAAAAGTCTCAAGTTTTCTCCGACTTTATGATAATGGAATTCTAAATATTCAACAGTGCTTTAATTGATTATATTAGGGCCACATCCAGAAGGGTGATGCACTTATTTTGACCTTTTTCTGACAACTTGTTTTTTGGTTTTAAACAGAGTTGTCCCACGCTGATTTATGGATGAGATATATTCTTGCAGGAAAAAGCACTTTTTGTATTCCGTATTCTGATGCCTCAGGTTCTTATTTTCATTCCAGGTTTCAACCCCATGGAGACAAAAATCCGAACACCTGATGGCAAAGTGTGGTGTGAGGATGAATTGCACAGTATCAGCAGAGACCTGTACCGGGACTTCACAATCCAGTTAGCGGGTAGGAAACACTGTCTCTGCTTAGGAATACGGGACCAGGGGAGAGCTCATCTGCCCCTCAAGCATGCTTTGCTATTCAATCAAATCATGACCAATCTGTGTGTCAACTTCATTTACAAATATATAAATTAAGAACAAGAGTAGGCCACTGGGCCCCTTGAGCCTGCTCCGCCATTCAAGTAGGTTATAGCTGATCTGACTGTAACCTCAAGCCCACATTCCTGCCTACCCCAATAACCTTGTTAATACAGAATCTATCTAGCTCTGCCTTAAACTCTGCTTCCACCAGCTTTTGAGAAAGAGAATTCCAAAGACTCACGATCCTCAGAGAAAAAAATTCCTAAATTCTGCCTTCATTGAGTGACCCCTTATTTTTAAACAGGGACCTTGAATTCTAGATTCTCTCAAGAAGAAGCATCCTCTTCACAACCACCCTCTCAAAAATTCTCAGGATCTTAAAGGTTTCGATCAACGTGCCTCTTACTCTTCTAAACTCTAGTGAATAGAAATCTAACTCCCTCATAAGACAACCAATCTTTCCTTATAAGACAAACCAGTCCATTCCTGACAGAGATTGGTGGAGCAAGACCTTGGAGTCTTGAACACGTGAATGAGAATTTTGAAATTGTCGGTGCTGGACGTGGAGCCAATTCAGACCATTGAGCACAGGGGTGATGAGTGAACAGGACTCGGTGCAAGTTCAGTCATGGGAGAAGAATTTTGGATGAGCTCATGTTTTATGGAGGGTGGAAGTTGGGAATGAACAGCCAGGAGAGCAGGAGCAGCTTCACCATGTCTAGCTGGTGTGTCAACCTTCAAGGTTCTGTGCCGCACCATTTAATTCCCAGTGAGGTTGGGTGAACCAGGGATTTTTGACACTGGAAAAAGAACTGCTATCTGTTGGCTGTTTCTGTTTGTTTCACATTTGTGTTCAGTGGCAGAACAAGGTAACATTTAAGCCAGATTGTAGACCTTGACTGCTAGGAAGTTTATAGCAAGCAGGCTGACTTTGTGAAGTATTTAAAATCCACACATGTACTTGTCAAGCCAGTGTCCCCAATTACCTAGTTCCAGTTTGTTTTATTTTCAATGTATGCCCTGTCTATGTTTCCTATCTAACATCACAGGAAAGCTGTAAATTGTTTGGCTAGTGAGTGTTGCTGCTCGGGGATTGAATCTAAACAACTGGGAATTTAACTAATGTTAAAAATATTAAATACTAATAACAAGTAACAAATGAGTTCATGACCATAACTAACAGTAAGGATTGTTAGTATTGGTAAAGCTTTATTAGGGAGAGAGATGTAAAAAAAAGAAATAAGTTGATGCGTTTAAGTTTTTTAAATTTTAAGTGACTTATTGTATTGCTGCGGTTTAATGTAGGATGTTAAATGGTGGTGAGGAGGGTCATTCATTAATTGAAAAATAATTTAAAAAAAAAAGTAATCAGCTAATTAGGGAGTGTCAAGAAGCTGGAGCTGAGTGGGCATAAAAAACAGCTGGTGGGAGCAGAGCACAAGCACAGTTCGAAATGTGATATCAGAAACGAGAAATGACATTGACACAGGAGAAGAAGCTGATTGGAGATTAGCTGCTGAGTAATTCTACTTTCTAGTCTCCAGTTTATAATAAATAGTATTTAAAATAATGTTGCGGCAGGGAAGGGCAGTTCGGTCACGTGGAATGTGCATCTTGTGATCTGTGGGAAGTCATGGACACACTTGTGGCCTTGATGATCACAGACAGGAAGTGTCACCAGCTGCAGGAATTTGAGCTCTGTGTTTTCGATCTTGAATGATGGCTGGAGTCACTGGCGCCTCTGTGAGGTGGAGAATTACATGGATAACACTTTTAGGGATGTGGTCACAACTCGGGTTAAGAGAGCTCAGAAATGAAATAGGTGACCACCAGACAATGAGAAGGACTTTGCAGGCAGTGCTGGATTCCCTCGAGTCCATCTTGCTCATTGTACACAGGTGAGGATGATGGTTCCTCAGAGGTGTGCAGCCAGAGTCAAGTTCATGGTACCACGAATGGTACCAGGTGAATCAACTGCACAGAAGGGGATTAAGAAAAGTGGAAGTGCAATTGTTGCAGGAGTTTCAATAGTTTGGAGAACGGGTGTTTCTGCAACAGTAGACATGACTTCAGGATGGTATGTTACTTACTTTGTGTCAGGGTCAAGAACGCTGCTGAGCTGCGACAGGAGATTCTTACAGGTGAGGGTGCACAGCCAGAGGTCGTGGTCCACATCATTGCCACCAACATAGGTGTAAGGAGAGGTGAGGTCCTGTAAGTAGATTTTAGAGAACTAGGAAAGAGATTTAAAAACAGGACTTCAAAAGCAGTCAGCTCAGAATTACTCCCAGTGCCATAGGTGAGTGAGTGCAGGAATAGAAAGATAGAGCAAATGAACACATGGCTGGAAAGATCATGCAGGAGGGAAGCCTTTAGATTTGAAGCACTGGGGCCGATTCTGGAGCAGGTGGGGCCTGTACAAGGAAAAGTGATCCAACCATGGCTGACAATAGTAGTTAAAATAAACTAGGCAAATTCAAAATAATTGTTAAAAGGACTTAAAATGATGAAGAAAGGTTTTTCACCCTGGGGTTGGTTGACTTCTGGATCAAGCTTGCTGAGGCAGGTGGTGGCAGCAGGTTCAAAGTATTCAAAAGAGAATTGCATTGCCATCTGAAAAGAGAATATGCTAGATTATTAGATGTAAGGCAGAGTGGGACTCGGTAGACTGCTCTTTAAGACAGTCAGTGCAGACTTGATGGGCCGAATGTCCTTTTCCTTCAGTGTAAAGATTCTGTGATTCTACGAAAAACATAAAAATGGAATGTAAACGCTTCTGTAGGTATATAAAAAGGAAAAGGTGAGCAAAGATAAATGTGGGCCCATCACAGGCAGAGACAGGAGAGTTTAAATGGGGAAAATGGAAATGGCAGAGAAACTAAACAAATACTTTGTTTGTCTTCACAGAGGAAAAAAACAAAAAATCTCCCAGAAATAATAAGAGAACCAAGGGACTAAGAAGAATGATGAACTGAAAGAAATTAGCATTAGTAAAAATATAGTAGTGGGGAAATTAATGTGACTGAAAGTTGATAAATATCCTGACCTGATGCTCTTCATCCCAGATTATTGTAAGAGGTGGCTGTAAAGATAGTGGATGTATTGAGGCTAATCTCCCAGAATTCTATAAATTCTGGAACAATTCCTGCATATTGGAAGGGAGCAAATATCACCCCACTATTCAAGAAAGGGGGGCTGGGGGGGAGAAGAGAGAAACAGGCCTGTTAGCCTAACGTCAGTAATAGGGAAAGTGCAAAAATCTTTTATAAAGGACGTGGCACTCAAACTCTTCAGAAATAATGGTAGGATTGGGCAGAGTCAACATGGATTTATGAATGGGAAACCACGTTGAAATGTTTTGAGGATGTAACTAGCAGAATGGTTAAGGGAGAGTCAATGAATGTGGTGTATTTGGATTTTCAGAGGGCTTCCAATAAGGTCCCACATAAGAGGTTAGGAAACAAAATTAGAACGCATGGGATTGGGTAATGTACTGGCATGGATTGAGGACTGGTTAAAGGACAAAAATTAGGCACAAATGAGTCATTCTTAGGTTGGAAGTGTGTGACTAATTGGGTACTGCAAGGATCAATGCTGGAGTTGTTCACAATCTATATAAATGATTTGGATGTGGTAATAAAATGTAATATTTCCAAGTTTGCTGATGACGTAAAACTAGATGGAAATGTTACTTGAGGGGGTTGCAAAGAGGCTTCAAGGGGATTTAGGCTCAGCAACTGGACAAGAACATGGCAGATAGAACATAATGTGGAAAAGTTTGAAGTTATCCACTTCAGTGGTAAAAACAAAAATGTAGGGTATTTCTTAATGATGAGAGGCTGGGAATTGTTGATGTCCAAAGGGACTTGAGTATCATTGCTCATGAGTTGCTGAAAGCAGTGTGCAAGTGTGGCAGGCAATTAGGAAGGCAAATGGCACGGTGGCCTTTGTTGCAAAAGGATTTCTGTACAGGAGCAAAGATGCCTTTTCGCAATTGTATAGAGCCTTGGTGAGATCACACCTGGAGTACAGTTTTAGTCTCATCATCAAAGGGAAGGATCTACATGCCATTAAGGGGGTGTATCAGAGGTTCATCAGACTAATTGATTGTCCTCTGTAGAGAGATTCAAGAGACTGGGCTTCTATTCTGTGGAGTTCAGAAAAATCAGAGGTGACCTCATTGAACCTACAAAATTCTTGCAGGACTCGACAGGGTAAATGCAGAAGGATGTTTCCTTTGCTTGTGAGGTCTAGAATCAGGCGATACAGTCTCAGAGACCATTTAGGACTGAGACTTCTCTCCAATGTGAAAAAAATGCAGTGTTGTTTCCCAGGGATGTGTGTTGGGACAGTGATCTCTTCTGGTCCATGTTAATATGGCATGGGTATAGAGGCCACAAATTCTGAGGGGGTGATTTACTGGCTCGTCATGCTGGTTGATTGGACGAGAGGCGAGAAATTGGGTTTGAGCCCGGTTTTTCACCTCTCGTGATGTTACCGGCTCCATTTTGCCGACGCAATCAGCTTCATGCCCATAAAGGGGTGGGATCAGCCAGGCCAACCATTTAATGAGTGGAGACAGAGATCAGCAGGGTGGCAATCTTGAAGGGGTGTTGCGACAGTGCACTGGGAGATGTCCACACAATGGTGCCCCTAGAACTCAGCTTCCTGGTGAGAATAGGTTCCGCCCCCTTCCCTCGCTGGCGAGAATCACATCTGAGCTCTTTTTTTCTAAGTGCCGTATGATAGTGTCTGGCAGCTCATCCGAACAATGGGCGCGATTCTCTCCTGTTTTCACGCTCGTTTGACACTTAGAATTTTTTGATAACATTGCTCCTACAGATGACGCACAACTTGGAAATGTGAGATTTGGACAATAATATAAAGAAGTTATAGAGAAAGGTGAATGAAATACACCAGGCAGGAATATTTAATGCCAAGAAGTGTGGGAAATAATGCATTTCTTAGGAGGAATGAGAAGATGAAACATAAATGGGACAGTTTTAAAAGTGGCAGAGGAACAGAGAGACCAATGAGTGTATCAAAGCATTTGAAGCTGGCAACTGAAGTTGGGAAGTCAGTTAATAAAGCAATTCGGATCTGTGGCTTATTAATAGAGTGCAAAAACCAGGAAATTTACTGAGCCTTTATAAAACAGTGGTTAGGCTTGAACTACAGTATTCTATTCAATTCTGGACACCTCACTACAGAAAGAATGTCAAAACTTTAGAGGAGATTTGTTAGAATGGTATTAAGGGGCGAAGGACTTGAGTTACATGTAGAGACTGGAGAAATTGGAATTGCTCTGAGTAGTAAAGGTTACGTAGAGATTTAATATTAATATTAGAATAATTAAGGAGAAACTGTTCCAATGACATGGTCAGTAATCGGGGCACAGATTTAAGAAGATTGTCCTAAAGATAATTAAGATAATTATCTTGAAAAAGGGGGGAAAAAATCTACAGGGCCATAGGGAGGGAAGAGGGGTGGGATGAATTAGATAACTCGTCAAAAGAGCTGGAACAGCTATGAGGGACCGAATGCTCTGACTTGGTAATAAGAAATGTGGCAGGAGCTTTATTTTTGTGTGGTGACAATGCAGGATAGATTACTGGTGTGAGTGGATGGGGAGTGTGGGTGGGGTTGGAAAATGGTAGCTGCAATTCAACCGCAGCAATTATGAGCTAATGCATTTTGTTCAAAAAAACCGAATAATCGGAGTGAAAATGAAGAGCTGAGGGGATTTGTAGGGGCAGATTGACAGGACTTTAAAGGCAGTACCTTGGTTTAATAAGGCTGTAAAATAAAAAGCTAATGAAGTTCTCAGTTTTATCATCCTGTACAGAATATAAAAATATTGAAGTAATGATGAACAGATATAATATCTTACCAGGTCTTCAGCATTCCAAAGAAAAGCCATATCAGATTTGAAACGGAAACTGTTTCTCTCTGCACAGATGCTGCTCGAATTGCTGTTTTTTTTCTAGCCCTTTCTTAATACAGTGGAGCCCTGATTTAATGCGCCCCAATTTAGCGCGAATTCGCATATAACGCGATGGTGTCATTGGACCCTTTTTTTTCCGCTAATAATTGGCAAATTTAGCGCGACCCTGCTTTTATGGACCCCAACCATCGTGTTATAACGGGGCTCCACTGTATCTTAAATTCTCAGTTATTGAGTAATGCAACATTGGACAACAGACTATAGGAAGGATATTGAGGTGTTGGAGAGGATACAATGCAGGTTCACGAGGAAGCTGCCAAATGTGAAAAATCCCAAAAAGCTTGAAAAACACTTGGGGGCATTAGAAGTGTTTAAAATTTTCAAAGGATGGGACAGGGTAGAGACTGTTTTCAATAGTTGAGTTGAGAATGAGGCCATAAGTATAAGGTTGAATGTAATAGAATTTGAATTAGGCAACAATGTTATTTGTGAGGCTGTGGAATTCACTTCCAGGGTTTGTGGTTGAAGCAGAAACAATGTCTATTCAAGAGGTGGATGAAGGAAATGGTGTTGAAAGGGATTTGAGAATGGGGAAGGGGAGTAAATGTGACTGGGATTATTTGCCCATGTGGAGAGTAAATGTTGACACAGATGAGTTGGGCTGATGACCTTTTGGCCTGTTTTAATTTTATGTATTTCGGTGAACCCAATCTTCACCTGATATCAATGAGTGTATAATTTCCAGTAGGGAGTGCAGCTAATTGTTTTGTTCCCCTCGCTAACTTCAATGTGCGGAAGTCAGATAGAGAGCAGTAAGCATTTCCCTGGTTAAGCTCCAGAGACACTAATACTTCTGGCTTGTACAGCTGAGAGCAACACTGTTGTTACACCTTGGGCTATTTGGGCCTTTTCACCTATTGCTAATTCTTTGCTTTGTACCAAGACAGTAAATTGAACATGAGGCAGTTCAGTTTCTTCCTTTTAAAAGTGACTGTTTATATATAGCTTTGCCAGTTTCTGGAACTGCTAATCCCACTGCAATGTTGTATCAGAAAACCTGCACTTTAGGCAGTGACTGCAATATTACTATGTGGTTGAGCAGCTGGCTCGGTCTATGTACAGTGGATGTTCAAATCAGTTAGTTCTGTAAAATTTAGAATATGGAAATTAGGGACTGGTTTAGTACTATATTGAAAAAGTCCTATGATTTCCTCCATGACCGTCTGGCAGTTTTTTGTGGGGAGGTATATATATGATAGTGTACTGTTTCTTTAGATAAATGTAGAAATGGTTAAATAACCTCAAACCTTTTAGTGAAAAGAGGAATCCATTCCTTGACATCAAGCGTCGTACCTGTACTGCAATTGTCGAGAACACTGCTGTGTAATATAAAACCACAGTGTTTAGCTTTTATGCTTGTCTCTGTAGGCTCTTCAGTTGGTGATGTATACATTTTTAAAGATTTCCTCAGTTCAGATCTCTTGGTGTTCCCCAAGTGCTCTTCAAGTGTGGCTTTGTGACAGGTTCCTAGTCCGTGCATCAGAGCCTGGGAACCCACGCTTCTTCCATCCCCTTGTAGGGATGCACATACTCAGTGTAACAGATAATATCTAGAAGCCACTGTGCAGTAAATCCTGGTACCATTGTGGCATCTGGTGCACTGATAACCTTTTGCAGCTAGCCGGCCTTTGGTATCTCCGGTTGTTTGAGGAAAAGGTTTTGGAATCCTGCTCCTGATTGTCATTCCCACTCACGATTCTGCTGCTGAATGATGTTGGAAAATAAGATTGGATTTATGATGTTTCCCCCAGCCCACTGTGAACAAACCTGTTGATATGAACTAAAAAAGGCAAATCTGCTGCACATGCTGGAAATCTGAAATAAAAACAATTGATCAGGCAGTATCTGCAGAGAATAGAAATTAGTTCATGTTTGAGATGACCTGCCGAATACTTACAGCATTTTTTGTTTTTTAACCTATTCATGTGCCCCACACTTAAAGGTCAGAAGAATAGAGGACAGTGCAAAGCTGCTGGTACCATGGAATGGTGCCCTAATACCAGTCTGTACATTTAGGATGGGCAGGGGAGACAGAACTTTTAGAATCTGCATCACTTTCTGCTCAGGAACTTTGTGCTTCTTTGGAACTAATTCATTGACACATATACATCTTTAAACAGCAATTATTCAATACTGGTTGTAGGGTAGTTAAATTATCTATGTATGATTTTCATTGGAAAGAAGATTGGATCAAGCTGTTTCCAAGAGTTTTAAAGTTGCATGCAAAATAGAGCTACCCAATCTTGAGTGCTCCATTTCTGATTCTCGCAGTAGAAGATTCCTTTTTCCAATCATTAAATTCTGGTATTTTGGGCTTTGACGCATTACTGTTTGTGATGCCTTTTGAAAAATCTGGATGAGTGGGCACGTTTTCAGTTGGGAGCATCAATCTTTCTCGGTGCACTGAGTTCCTCTTTTGTATAGAGCCCCACAGAGAGCGGGACTAGCTTCCCATAGTTAGAGAAATTTAAACAGCTCCCTATGTCTCCAAGTGGGGTTTAGGAACTGGAACTAGACATGTGGAACACAGCTGATGGAAGAAGGGGTGAAGTGGTCTCAGGTAACTCGTATGGTGAGGAAGTGTTTTAAACATTTCAAAGAAACTCCAGTTCTTCTGGATCAACCAATTTTTGTTCTTTGCTTGGGTACTATGACATTGAAATAAACCATTAATCCCAAAGTTACTGACGTATTTCACCCTAACTACATCAAACACCTAAAACAATAATGTAAAATTTTTTTCAAAAGGGGAATCTGCTTGATCATCCTATTTTTATATGTCAGCTTTAACTTCACTCTTATCCATTCCAGCTCACTTACAGCAAAATACTGCGGATGCTGTAAATCTGAAATGAAAACAAAAAATGCTGCAGGTCAGGCAGTATCCGTGTGAGAGAAATAATGTTTTAAGTCATGATGACCTTCATCAGATGAAAGGTTCTGAAGAAAGGTCAACTTGCCGTTTCTCTCCAGAGATGCTGCTTGATCGGCTGAGTATTTTCAGCATTTTTTGTCTTTATTCCTTTAGTGAATTTTTTGCTTGCTCTGTCTCCCTGCTTCCATTTTTAAAAAAACATGTTTTGAAACCAAAAATATATTTTTTAAATTTTCTGGTTTGAGTCTGTCAATAAATCTAGAATACTGCTTCAAACAGCACTGCAGCAATAAGACGAAGCGCAGCTCTAAACTGCCAAACAAAAGCAGAACTTTCACAGAAGAATTAACAAATGCCACATATTGTGGGTAGTGCAATCTGGGGAAATTGGAAGCTTTCTCTTTCAGGTGAGCTAAAATGGGCTTTTTTAAAATCTGTGATTGAGGCTAGATTGGTCAGGTGGGGTACAGCGAGAAGCAGACAGTACTGCATGAGTACTCCATTTAAGACTGGAGAATGTGTTTTACAATGATGCCATCACTGCTTTGCACTTTTCTGTAAGAACTCTGATTCGAGTAAGGGTTTGTCATGTTAGTAGCTATAAGTGGATCAATTCAATAATCTAATCTGTTTTATTCTGAAAGTCAGACATGGATTCACGCCTCTCGAGTAAAATGCTGGTACTTGTCATTTGAATTCAGCAATTGGTTGCACTAATGGGACAGCAAAGTTTTGGGGGGAGAACATGAAAATAGATGGCATAGTTTCCTGTGGCTGTGTTGAAGTTGCACCCCAACTGTTTGCAGTGGAACTGCGCTGGAGCTGCATCAGAGGGTAGTGCCTGTAATTTCATGTCATTGTAACCAACCAGCAGCCAAGATATTATTGAAATCGTTTATGGAAAAATAATGCAATAAGTTAATATTGCATTAAATGCTAGAGTTATTGTCCCCTTTAAGCAGTTGCACTAACTTTTCACATCAACTGTTCCTTTTACACTCTAGTTCATTGTATATTCCTTCTTCATCGTACAGCTTTGATCAGTCTTGAGGCGGATACTAAAAATAACTTTTTCTGAACTGGTGCTAAATATAAGAATGTATGTAGTGGAATTAGACCAAAACTTTAAGAATGAAAGTGGGACATGGAAATAAATGTTTGGCTGCAGTTTGTGCTCATTTCATTAGTTTTCTGCAAGTATTAATCTAGTTCACATTGAGGCTTTAAAGATTCAAGTGTTCGTTCCTCCAGAAGAACTAGCCTCATGTCTCAATTAAAGCCGTGGAGCTACAGTATTAGCTGCACCATTATATGTCAATAGCCACTAGGTGGTCTTTTCTGATAGCTGGTTGACATAGCCGAATAAGCCAGGCTTTGGTTTAATCCTTGCTCACAGTTAACTCAGCATAAACCTCAATCGCACAGCTTGTCAAATCTCCTTGCCATCCTTACCTGGATGAAACAGGAGAAGCGTAGCCAGTTTTCTCACCGGTTGCTATCCAGTGGGAGGTTCCTGTATAGGGATTTCAAATGAGGAGGTGATTATGGTTCTCCCCATGGTTGAAAAGCCTGTTCAGCCGGGGGAGCCAACTGCCACTTGATACTTTTGGCTGGGGGGAGGGGAAAAGAAAGAAGTGTTAAAGTTACCCTCCCCTCAGCATAATCACCAGCTTGTCAGCCCATTGACTATTTATACTGTATAATAGCTTATAGTGCTGGGTCATCCTACTTGCACTGTGTTGAATTTGGCAGTGAAAAGAATTGAAACCAGCTGTAAATATTGCACAAGCATTCCTGCCCTGTATTGGCTCAGAATTCAGATTGCCATGGCTGCGCACGTGATGATGGACCCAGTGGGAACTGCAGCTGCCCAGAGCTATTCTAGTTGTTCAGTGGTGACAGTTTTAATGAGGCACCCAGTAAACTGCCTCTTGTAGGTTTCAGTGCTTCTAGAAGAGTATTGAGTGCTTTACACTAATTGCTTTGGGAGCACTTTGGCTGTTGGATGCAATATGAAAGATAACATTACTGTTGAAATTTGTTGTTTTTGCTCATTAGGGGTTGAAATGCGCAGTGCAGAGCTTGTATAAATTGCCCATTTGTGGGAATAGTGAGAATTCAGCATCCACAGATACAAGAAACGAGTTGAATATCTTTTATCATTGGTCCATTGTAAGCATACTGTTGACTATTTGATAGAATAGTACAGAAGCAAAGGAGGCTGTTCGGCCCATTGAGTCTGTTCTGGCTCTTTCAAAGAACAATTCAATTCCCCATATATCTTCAATTTCTTTTCCACGTAGTTATCCAATCTTGTTTTGAAGGCTTCCAGTGAGTTTGTACCTACCACCACCCTATCACCTTATTCGCTGCGTTTAAATATAATAGTTTTTCCTCGTGTTACCTCTGGTTCGTTTGCCAGTCAGCTTCGATCCATGCCCACTGGTTGTCAACACTTCAGCCATTGGAAACAGTTTCTCTTTATTTACTCTATCTAAACCATTCATGATTTTAAACAGCTCTATCAAATCTCTGACATGAGTTTGCACATTCTCCTCGTGTCTGCGTGGGTTTCCTCCGGGTGCTCCGGTTTCCTCCCACAGTCCAAAGATGTGCGGGTTAGGTTGATTGGCCATGCTAAAAATTGCCCTTAGTCCTGAGATGTGTAGGATAGAAGGGTTAGTGGGTAAATATGTAGGGATATGGGGGTAGGGCCTGGGTGGGATTGTGGTCGGTGCAGACTTGATGGGCCGAATGGCCTCTTTCTGTACTGTAGAGTTTCTTTGTCTTTCTATGTCTCTCTTCCTACCTCCTTCACTCAAAGGAGAGCAACCCAACTTCTCTGTCTATTCATATAACTAACTCATTCCTGTAAATGTTCAATGAAATGTTCAATGAAATGTTTTTGTACCCTCTCCAAAGTCTTCCTATGCCAATGTCAATTCATTGTACATGATGCTTTAAAACAATCATTGATTCCAATGAAATTATAAAGTGTACCATTATGCAGCTGGATTGAAATAACTTGGGAGTAAATGCAAGTGTATTTTGTCATGTGCCTATAGTAGTGAACCTTTCTTTTATTTTGTTGACAGAGGGCAGTAAGATCAAGGAAGCTGCATATGAAAAAACCAAAGAGAAGAAAATCACTAAACCTTTGCGGAAAGTGCAGAAAATAGCTCGATCGCCGAGCCCTGACACTAAACCAAGTGAGTGAACTAAATTTTCAGTTTAGGGGCACGAACTAACTTTTGTGCTCTTTGCAGACCATATATATCTGGATAAAGCAAAAATTGCATTCCTCTGAGCCTGAAATTTATACAGAAACAAAATGGAACATGTAAAATGGCACATAGCCTATCCTGCACAAATATTTCAAATCTTCTCAGAAACCAAAATAAATTGAATCTCTTTAACAAAGACCCCTGCAATGTGGTGACCAGAACTGCACACAATGCTCCAATTGTGGCCTCACCAGTGTTTTATACAATTCCAACATTGTATCCTTACTTCATATTCTATCCTCTGTCATTGAAGGAAAGCATTCTATATGCCTTCTTTACAACCTTGTCCACTTGAACTGCTGCCTTTAGGGATCTGTGTACTTGTACACCAAGATCTCTCATTTCATCTACCCCTCTTAATATATTTCCATTTATTATATTCCCTTTCACTATTTGACCTCCCTAAATGCATGACCTCACACTTCTCTGTGTTGAAATTCATCTGCCACTTTACTGCCCATTCCACCAACCCAGCTATATTATTTAGGAGTTTGTAGCTATCCATTACTTGGCCAATCTTTGTATTGTCTGCAAATTTCCCAATTGTGCCCTCCACGTTAATATGTAACACCAATAGTAAGGGTCCCAACTGCCAGCCCTGTGCAAGACCACTTGAAACAACTTTCCATTTGCAAGAGCATCCATCAACCATTACTCTTTGTTTCCTGTTACTAAGCCAACTTTTTATCCAGTTTTATCCATACATCATATAAACTACTGGCAGAAAATATTTACTAGGTACTGGTTATTAAAGTCTATTACAAGTGTGCAGTGGGGTGCAGCAATTTGCTGTGTGATCCTCTGATCTCTTTATCCGTCTAAAAAAGTGTTCTCGTGCTCTGACATCCCGAATACCTGGCCTTCAGGGCAGTCTCATCTCTAGTGATGCATTATATATTCGCACCAATAGATGAAAAAAAATCCACATTTAAACTAATATTCTATAGCTCCAAGATAATTTGTTATCTTAAATTGCTTCCACCATGCTACAGTTGCCTAGTGCTGTCTTGTGTTTGGAAGAATTAGTAGTTCATGCAAGATATGAAAATTTCATTCACCTACATGGCGATTCACTGAAGTTCAAGTGACACAAAAGTCAATGTCGGCAAAGTTGTGATTTCAGTCTCAAGTGGCTAATTAAGGTGGATAGATCCATCCATGTACACCTCTCGCATGCACATGCACAGTAAATGTGACAACGTTTGATTTATTTTCGCACTGGGGATCCTGACCAAATCTTTTTCTTGTTTGCGTATATATTATGAATTATCAAGTCTGTATGAGTTGTATGTCCTGCATTGTAAAATTCTTCTGTAGATTTAATCTGTTGACTTGTCCAATTGTTCCTTTTATAAGGTTGTTATTTACCATTTTTGTGCATTCATGGTATTCCTCTGCTGAATGTTTCAACCATTGTTTTGTTGATATTTCCTTTTGGAAAGAGTTTTATTTTCTGGGTTGGGTGATATGTTGTGTTAGGTACCTCTGAGATCTGGGTCCAAATCCAGTTCAGCTGCTTCCTTCTGACTGTAATCGGAAAATTAATTTTAGACAGTTTGTTCTGTTCCGAGTGGACACCAGTTGAAAATCTGTCCCTAATTCAGTACTTGACCACGAAGATTGGAGTGAAAAGAAAAAGTTAATTTGGTGCAGATAGGACTGTGCTTGGGTTGAAGTGAAGTATATTATTAAAAGTAAAGCTTGGGTGCAACACTTAAGTTTAGCTGTGCTATACCTGACCGTGGCTACATGGTGCTAACATTTAGTCCCAACAAATTGAGAGTATTTCATTGCTGTAGAACTGAGATCCTTTTTAAAAAATATTATTTAATTAAAGTTTCTCATTCTGTGTCCACTTGTTGTCTAAGGCACCAATGACTATTTTTGAGAATTGTGTTCCAATGAGACTTTAGATAATCGGATTCTGACAGTAGTCTCCATTTAACTAAAGAGTATGTGCCCAGCCTTTGACAATACAGTTGTGCAACTGGTAGATGGATGGAGAGAATGGTGGCCCAGAAAGATGGGTGGGTTAGTTGACACTGGTTAGTGGGTAAGGCGACCCTGAGTGTTGGGTAGGGACATCCTGGCAGGAATGTACAGGATCAGAAGTGATGATATTCTACTTCAGGACTTGAGCACAAATTCAAATTTGGGGAAATGTCGTAAATCAACGAGTAGAGATGAGGCAAGAGGGCGAGGTATTAATATGGCAAACGATAAACAGGCTCTGCCTGGAGGGGATAAAGAGGACAAATCTAAAGGTAAGTCAGCAGATAAGGCTAAAGGGTGCAAATGTAATAAAAGGGCAAAACTGAAAGCTTTGTATTTGCATTCACGTTGGTTTTGTAACTGCAGGATGACATAGATTGGGATCTGAATATTGAAAGGTACATGTTATTTATGAAGGACAGGAAACTAGGAAAAGGTGAGTGGAGGGGGATGGACCTGTTAATTAATTAATATACGAGTATAATATAGAAGGATGTCCAAAGCTAAGGAAACCCGTATGTAGAAGTGCATGGGTAGAGATGAAAAATGATAAATGCAAAAAAAAAATGGCAAAAGTGATTTGTGGGAGTGGTGTACAAGTCCCCCTTGCAGTAACCACATAGTGGATGTCGTCTATATGGATTTCAGTAAGGCATTTGACAAAGTCCCACATGGCAGGTTGGTTAAGAAGGTTAAGGCTCATGGGATACAAGGAGAAGTGGCTAGATGGGTGGAGAACTGGCTTGGCCATAGGAGACAGAGGGTAGTGGTCGAAGGGTCTTTTTCCGGCTGGAGGTCTGTGACCAGTGGTGTTCCGCAGGGCTCTGTACTGGGACCTCTGCTATTTGTGATATATATAAATGATTTGGAAGAAGGTGTAACTGGTGTAATCAGCAAGTTTGCGGATGACACGAAGATGGCTGGACTTGCGGATAGCGAAGAGCATTGTCGGGCAATACAGCAGGATATAGATAGGCTGGAAAATTGGGCGGAGAGGTGGCAGATGGAATTTAATCCGGATAAATGCGAAGTGATGCATTTTGGAAGAAATAATGTAGGGAGGAGTTATACAATAAATGGCAGAGTCATCAGGAGTATAGAAACACAGAGGGACCTAGGTGTGCAAGTCCACAAATCCTTGAAGGTGGCAACACAGGTGGAGAAGGTGGTGAAGAAGGCATATGGTATGCTTGCCTTTATAGGACGGGGTATAGAGTATAAAAGCTGGAGTCTGATGATGCAGCTGTATAGCACGCTGGTTAGGCCACATTTGGAGTACTGCGTCCAGTTCTGGTCGCCGCACTACCAGAAGGACGTGGAGGCGTTAGAGAGAGTGCAGAGAAGGTTTACCAGGATGTTGCCTGGTATGGAGGGTCTTAGCTATGAGGAGAGATTGGGTAGACTGGGGTTGTTCTCCTTGGAAAGACGGAGAATGAGGGGAGATCTAATAGAGGTATACAAGATTATGAGGGGTATAGATAGGGTGAACAGTGGGAAGCTTTTTCCCAGGTCGGAGGTGACGATCACGAGGGGTCACGGGCTCAAGCTGAGAGGGGCAAAGTATAACTCAGACATCAGAGGGACGTTTTTTATACAGAGGGTGGTGGGGGCCTGGAATGCGCTGCCAAGTAGGGTGGTGGAGGCAGGCACGCTGACATCGTTTAAGACTTACCTGGATAGTCACATGAGCAGCCTGGGAATGGAGGGATACAAACGATTGGTCTAGTTGGACCAAGGAGCGGCACAGGCGTGGAGGGCCGAATGGCCTGTTTCCTGTGCTGTACTGTTCTTTGTTCTTTGTTCTTTGTTCTTTGTTTAGTCGGATGGGAGCTTGACAGAAAGGTACGGTGATGATGGAGGATTTTAATCGACATATAGAATGGAAAAATCCGATGGGCAAAGGTAGCCTAGCTGAGGAATTCATATGTTTTCGGGATAGTTTCTTAGAATAGCATGTTCTGGCGTTGACCACGAAGCCTGAGTGTTGTGGACTTTGATGTCAGCCTTTTAATTGATCACAACTTTATCTTTCAAGGAACCAAACAAAGTCCCGTGACTTTGAAAGTTCTCTTAAACGTGAAAGTTCTCTTAAACAGCTTTTAATCAAGTTATATAGCTTTTATCGCAGGTCACAGTCTGTAAGTAGCTAGAATGCAGAATTCAGAAATGCACATGCAATTGTAGTTTTAAATTTGATTACAAGTAATTAGCATTTACTAATCACGTTTTAGGAATTATCTCTATCCACTCAGTTATTGATTAAGATTACATCATTCAGATATTAAAACCAATCACAATCACCTTCGCTTGCTTAATTATAATATCCAATCAACATGAAGACTTAATCCATTATTGTTACACGTTATCACTGTCCCAGCTTGTGCCTGTGTCTATATATCACTCCCTTTTTCTAGTTGCACATGTCTGATTTAATGCATTTTCTCAGCCTAATGGCCTTGGTGCTTATCAATGAAGATTTTGTAAGACCTTTTTTCATAGCAATTTGTGATTTATAAATTTGTGTGATTATTAACCCTTTCAATGAGGCCTGATATTCTGCAACAAGCTTGGATTAATTGAATTACCTCCTAATGAAGACGCCCTTGGGTATCAGCGATCATAATATGATTGAATTTTACATTCAGTTTGAGGGTCTAAGACTAGTATTTTAAACATAAATAAGGACAATTATGAGGGCATGAAAGCAGAACGAAAGTGAACTGGCAAATTAGGTGAAGAGATAGCTCAATAGAGATGTAGTGATAAACATTTAAGGGATATTTCAGAATGCACAGAATGGATACACTCCAATGAGAGAAAAATCCCAAGGGGCAGACGCACTATCTGTATTTAACTAAAAAAGTTACAATAGTATCAAACTTAAAGAAAAAGCATATTTATTCCAAATATGGTTGGCAGGTCAGAAGATTGGACTGAATATAAAAAAAGCAAACAATGACTCAAAGATTAATGAGGAAAAAGTTGGAGAACAAGCGAAAGCTAGCTAGAAATATAATGATACAGTAAAAATTTCTGTAGATAATTAAAAAAGGAAATTGTCAAATAAGTTTACCATTGGTCCTATATAAAGTGAGTCTGGAGAATTAATGGAAAGTAAGGAGATGACAGATGAATTTAAAAAGTATTTTGCATCGGTCTTCTCTGTAGGGGGTACGAGTAACAATCCAGAAATAGCTGTAAATCAGGAATTGGAAGGGAGAGAGGAACTCAAAACTACAATCACCAGGGAAGTGGTATTGAGCAAATTGATGGAGCTGCAGATTTGACAATTCCCAGGTCCTTTTAGACTTCCATCCCAAGGTCTTAAAATAAGTTGGTGTTGGTTTTAATTTTCCAAAATTCTCTAGATTTGGGGACAGTTCCATTAGATTGGAAATAGCAAATGTAACTCCTTGATTTAAAAAGGGAGGGAGACAGAAAGCAGGGAACTGCAAGCTAGTTAACATCTGTCAAAAGGAAAATGTTATAAAGATGTTATCGCAGGCCACTTTGATAAGTTCAAGTTATCAGGTAAATGTAGTTTTGTGAGAGAGAAATTATGCTTAGACAATTTATTGGAGTTCTTTGAAGAAGTCACGTACTGTGGATAAAGGAGAACTGGTGGATGTACTGTACTGCACTTGGATTTGCAGAACGCATTTGACAAGGTTCTATGTAAAATGTTACTGTGGAAAACAAAAGCTCGTGCAGTGGCTTCCATATTGGCATGGATAGAAGATTGACTAGCTAACAGGAAACAGTAGGGATAAGTGGGTTATTTTCTGGCTGGCGGTGTATAATGAGTGGTGTGCTATAAGGATTAGTGCTGGGACCTCAACTTTACAATTTATATGAATGACTTGGATGAGGGGACCCAAAGTATGTTTGCTAAGTTTGTTAACACAAAGATTAGTGGGAAAGTGAATTGTGAAGAGGACATAAAGAGATAATAAAGGGGTATAGATAGGTTCAGTGAGTTGGCAAAGATCTGGGGAATGTAGTATAATGCGGGAAAATGTGAATGGTTCATTTTGGCAAGAAGAATATAAAAGAGGCATATTGGCCGAAATTTTCCAGCCATTCATGCCCTGCCGCTGCTGCAAGTGAGGAACGAGAATTCAATGCTCAGCCAAATCTCCGTTCATTGCAGGGGGACCAGAGAATCCCGTTGGCATGAACGACTGGAAAATTCCGGCCATTTTCTAAGTAGTTGAGGGATTACAGAGCTCTGAGTTGCAGAGAGATCTGGATGCCCTAGTGCATGAATCGCACAGCTAGTGATTAGGAAAGCTAATTGGCTTAGGAAAGCCAACTGTTTGTTGCTTCAGTTATACAGGACGTTGGTGAGACTGGTTCTAGTGTACTGTCTCCTTATTTAAGAAAGGTTGTAAATGTATTTCAAACTTCTTGCAGCCTAATACCTGGAATGGGCAGGTTGTCTTGCGAGGAAAAGCTGGACAGGCGAGGCTTGTATCTGCTGGAGTTTAGAAGAGTGAGGTGACTTGATTGAAACATATAAGATCCTGAGGGTTCTTGACATAATGGATGTGAAAAGGATGTTTCCTCTTGTGAGAGGATCTTGAACCAGAGGGACTGTTTAAAAATCAGGAGTCATCCATTTAAGACAGGGTTGAGACTTTTTTTACTTTTGAGAGCTATGGATCTTTAGAGTTCTCTTCTGCAAAATGTGGTGTAAGCAGAGTCTTTAAACTTTTTAAGGCAGAGTTAGATAAAGTTTATTCATCAGTCACACGATAGATACTTGATAAACAGGAGCGTGAAAGGTTTTTGGGGGGGTAGGGAGGAATGAGGAGTTGAGGTTACAATCAGATCAGTCATGATCGAGGGGCAGAGTGGCCGACTAATTTGTATGTTCGTATGTAAAAATCCAACAGATATCTATTGGTTGTGAAAAATACTATATCAATGTAAATTGATCGATCTTTGCATCATTCCAGCCTCTCTGAACTGTGGATTTTCCACCTGAATCCCAAGATATTTTATAAGTACGTTAAAGAGAAGAGGTTAACTAGAGTTAGAGTAGTGCACATTAGGGACCAAGGGGGTAATCTGTGTGTAAAACTGCAGGATATTGGAAAGGTGTTAAATGAGTACCTCTCTTGGTCTTCACTCTGGCAAACTAGAACGTAGATACTGAATTCAGGAAAAGGGACTGTGAGGAACTTGCAAAGTTTGACATAGGAAATGGGGAGGTGTTGGAGGCTCTGGTGGGCTTAAAAACAGACAAATTCCCTGGCCTGGATGAATTGTGTCCCAGGCTGCTGTGGGAGGCGAGGCAGGAATTGCAGGGGCTCTGACACACATTTTCGATTCCTCTCTGGCCACAGGAGAAGTGATGTGGAGATGCCGGCGTTGGACTGGGGTAAACACAGTAAGAAGTTTAACAACACCAGGTTAAAGTCCAACAGGTTTATTTGATAGCAAAAGCTTTTGCTACCAAATAAACCTGTTGGACTTTAACCTGGTGTTGTTAAACTTCTTACACAGGAGAAGTGCCAGAGGACTGGAGGACGGCTAATGTAGTTTCACTTTTCAAGAAGGATGATGGAGATGAATTAGGAAATCACAGATTGGTGAGTTTCACATTATGATCGGGAACCTATTGGGATAAAATTCTGAAGGAGAGAATTAATATCCACTTGGAAAGGCATGGGTTAATTAGGGATCGTCAGCATGGCTTTGTCAAAGAGCCTAACAAATGCCTAATAAATTTGTTAAAATTTTTTTGAAAATGTGATCAAGTGTGTGGATGAGGGCAATTCAGTTGATGTAGTTCATATGGATTTTAGCAAAGCTTTTGACAAGGTCCCACATGGGAGACTGATTGAGAAAGTTAAAGCACATGGAATTCAGGGAAAGTTGATGAGATGGATCGGAAACTGGCTTGTAACAGGGCACAAAGGGTAGTGGTAGAACGCTGTTCGAGTGACTGGAGGCTGGTGTCCAGTGGTGTACCACAAGGATCATCAGTACTGGGACCCTTGTTTGTTATATACATAAATGCCAAGGACCCTGGGTTCGATTCCTGGCTTGGGTCATTGTCTGTGCAGAGTTTGCACGTTCTCCCCACGTCTGCATGGGTTTCTTCTGGGTGCACCGGTTTCCTCCCACAGTCCAAAAGACGTGCTGGTTAAGTGCATTAGCCATGCTAAATTCTCAGTGTAGCCGAACAGGTGCCGGAGAGTGGTAGCTAGGGGATTTTCCACAGTAACTTCATTGCAGTGTTAATGTAAGCCTACTTGTGACACTAATAAATAAACTTAAAATACTTATTGAGCTTAACTTTAGCAAATACAAAGACTCGTGACGACAGTATCCGACTGAAAGACGTTTCTTTATTGACCAAGATACGCTGGGAGTAAAGGGTTGGATGATCCAGCACTTCTCTGAAGTTACATCACAGTGGCAATACAATTATACAGCTTCCAAAAGACATTTTACCTGCCTTCTGGCTCATCATGAGCCAATCATCATTAGTACAGGTCAATCATTATTAATAAATGTCATACACCATGGCCAATTACAGATATTCTCTGACAGCACGGGAACAATAAGTTCTAGCGGTTTCTGCCTGACTTTCCCAGGGCCACCTGTTCTGAACTCCCATCTGGTTTAATACTCTGCCTTTCATTGAGCTGTCTGGAACCACTAGCTTGTCCTTGCTCAATGAATGTCTCTGTCACTGAGCTGTATGGGACCCATGCTGATAGGAGCAATGCTTCTATGGGTGTAATGTTACAAGGAATGTGGTTCACTTTACTGGCCTATTTCCCATGATGCCTTAGAACCCTGTGCCATTCGCCAAGATGTATGCCTGTTCAATAATATACTTTCAAAACTACATGTTTAAATTCTCTAACTGCGGTTATGTGTTTCTATGCAGACAGTACCTCTGTAAAATATATATAAGGCAGTCTGTGATTCTTGTCCTAAGCTAATCCTCTCTGTTCTCATAGAGTCATAGAGGTTTACAGCATGGAAACAGGCTCTTCGGCCCAACTTGTCCAGGATGCCCTTTTTTTAAACCCCGAAGCTAATCCCAATTGCCCGCATTTGGCCCATATCCCTCTATACCCATCTCATCCATGTAACTATCTAAATGCTTTTTAAAAGACAAAATTGTACTTGCCTAATAGTCTAATGTTCTAATAGTCTTTATTAATGTTTTAAAACCCGGACTATTTTGAAGTCCTCTAACAAATGTTAAACAAGTTTGTAGACGACACCAAGATTGTTAGGGTGGTTAATAGTGAAGAAGATGGTCTTAAGTTACAGGAAGATATGGATGGGTTGGTCAGATGGGCGGAGCAGTGGCAGATGGTATTTAACCATGATGAGTGCAAGATGATACACTTTGGAAGAAGAAACAAGATGAGGGCATATTTAATGAAAGGCTGGATAGCTCAGAGGGATCTTGGGGTACTAATTCACAGATCCCTGAAGTCGGCAGAGCGCATGAAAAGACTAGTTATGGCATATGGAACATTTCCTTTTATTAGTCGTGGTATAGAGTATAAGAGCAAAGAGGTAATGTTGGAGTTGTATGGAGTGTTGTTTAGGCCACAGCTGCAGACCTGGCCACCTCACTGTAGGAAGGATGTGATTACACTAGAGGGGGTAGAAAGGAGGTTAACCAGGATGTTGCCTGGGATGGAGCATATGAGCTGTAAGGAGAGACTGGATAGGCTTGGATTGTTCTCCTTGAGTTTGTGTCTCTATATGCCCTGTTTGTGAACAGAATTCCCACTCACCTGAAGAAGGGGCTTAAGGCTCCGAAAGCTTGTGTGGCTTTTGCTACCAAATAAGCCTGCTGGACTTTAACCTGATGTTGTTAAAGAACAAAGAACAATACAGCACAGGAACAGGCCCTTCGGCCCTCCAAGCCCGCGCTGCTCCCTGGTCCCAACTAGACCATTCTTTTGTATCCCTCCATTCCCACTCCGTTCATGTGGCTGTCTAGATAAGTCTTAAACGTTCTCAGTGTGTCTGCCTCCACCACCTTGCCCGGCAGCGCATTCCAGGCCCCCACCACACTCTGTGTAAAATACGTCCTTCTGATATCGGTGTTAAACCTCCCCCCCCTCACCTTGAACCTATGACCCCCCGTGAACGTCACCACCGACCTGGGAGAAAGCTTCCCACCGTTCACCCTATCTATGTCTTTCATAATTTTATACACCTCTATTAGGTCACCCCTCCGTCTTTCCAGTGAGAACAACCCCAGTTTACCCAATCTCTCCTCATAACTGAGCCCTTCCATACCAGGCAACATCCTGGTAAACCTCCTCTGCACTCTCTCTAAAGCCTCCACGTCCTACTGGGCGCAGTATTCCAAATACGGCCGAACCAACGTTCTATACAACTGCAACATCAGACCCCAACTTTTATACTCTCTGCCCCGTCCTATAAAGGCAAGCATACCATATGCCTTATTCACTACCTTCTCCACCTGTGATGTCACCTTCAAGGATCTGTGGACTTGCACACCCAGGTCCCTCTGCGTATCTACACCCTTTATGGTTCTGCCATTTATCGTATAGCTCCCCCCGACGTTAGTTCTACCAAAATGCATCACTTCGCATTTGTCTGGATTGAACTCCATCTGCCATTTCTTTGCCCAAATTTCCAGCCTATCTATATCCTTCTGTAGCCTCTGACAATATTCCTCACTATCTGCAAGTCCAGCCATTTTTGTGTCGTCCGCAATCTTACTGATCACCCCAGTTACACCACCTTCCAGATCGTTTATATAAATGACAAACAGCAGAGGTCCCAATACAGAGCCCTGTGGAACACCACTAGTCACAGGCATCCAGCCGGAAAAAGACCCTTCCAGTACCACCCTCTGTCTTCTATGACCAAGCCAGTTCTCCACCCATCTTGCCACCTCCCCCTTTATCCCATGAGATCCAACCTTTTTCACCAGCCTACCATGAGGGACTTTGTCAAACGCTTTACTAAAGTCCATGTAGACAACATCCACGGCCCTTCCCTCGTCAACCATTCTAGTCACTTCTTCAAAAAACTCCACCAGGTTAGTGAGGCATGACCTCCCTCTCACAAAACCATGCTGACTATCGTTAATGAGTTTATTCCTTTCTAAATGCGCATACATCCTATCTCTAAGAATCCTCTCCAACAACTTCTCCACCACGGACGTCAAGCTCAGCGGCCTATAATTTCCCGGGTTATCCTTCCTACCCTTCTTAAATAACGGGACCACATTAGCTATCCTCCAATCCTCTGGGACCTCACCTGTGTCCAGTGACGAGACAAAGATTTACGTCAGAGGCCCAGCGATTTCATCTCTCATCTCCCTATTATTGTTTTCTTTAGAGCAGAGAAGGCTTAAGGAGAGACATGATTGAAGTGTATAAGATTATGAGGGGTATGAACAGGCTGAGTAGGAAGAAGCTGTCCCCCTTGATTGAGGGGTCATAGTTTTAGGGTGAGGGGCAGGAGATTCAGAGGGGATTTGAGAAAAAATGTTGTCACTCAGTGGATGGTGGGAATCTGGAATGCACTGCCTGGTAAGGTTGTGGAGGCTGGAAACCTTACCTTTCAAAAATATTTGGATGAGCACCTGAAACACCCGAGGATATGGGACAAATGCAGGAAAATGGGATTAGCGCACCTTTAGTAGTAGTAATTGTTGGTGCAGACTCAATGGGCTGAATGGCCTTTTCTGTGCTGTATGCCTCTATGACTCTGTTTGAGTATAACTGCTGTTGTTAGCACGTTGCATGGAAAACCTGTGTCCTAATTCTCAGCTGTTCAGAGCATTGAGGTGACAGTGTACCACAGCAGCTCTGCCATTGCAGCCATATGTATTTCTTTCAAACTTATTGCGATTATTATGCTGCTTAATATGTGCAGCAAGTTTTGGGAACTGCCCTTGATTCCTGCGCTTGTTCCTTTATATGTAGCACAGAGTCTCTTAAAGTAACTTCTCAGGCAAACCTGCAAGCCCTGCAGTCTGTGTGCTAAATATAGCAAAAGTGTTGCAGCACTAGTCAGCTGAAGTCTTCTGATGTCTTTTCTTTGTGCAGAGGCTGTGGGGGGAGGGGATTTGCTGCACTGCCTGACGCTGGTTATGGATGGCTCATCAGCACTTCCTATTAATAGCCTTAGAGCTGAAAAGAAACTAAGCAGAGAGGGCTTTCAACAGCTTCTTGCTGTTGGCTGAGCTTTGGCAATAATTTTCTCAAGCAATTTGTTGTACATTTGCTCATTGATTGTAATTAGGTCATTCTTCTGCTAATCATACGCAGAACACTCCGATTGTTTACTGTGACTATTTGATTTCACACACATTAAGGAACTCCCATTCGTACCCTAATGATACCTGAAAGAGTTATTGGAGAGAACTGGAATGACCCTGCCCCATTATCTTATTGCCATTCTCCAGCCTCTTACCAGAATTCAACATCCTGGTCTGTCAGGAGAGAAAGCAACACAGCATTGTTCGGGTGGGGCCTGTTCAGCTTTATGGTGCAAGTATCGTCAGCGTGCTGCAAGTGCTGAATTACATCTCTGCTTGACTCAACAGTAACAATCTTGCATCTGACTCAGAAGGTTGGTTTAGGCCCCACCCCAGGACATTAGTGCACAATATAGGCTGACTCTGAAAAACTTTGCTGAAGGAGTGCTGGTGGCAGCTCTCAGACACCACATAAATCTCCAGCCCCTGTCTGTTCAGATGGACCTAGAAGAACCCATTGCAATATTATATAGCACTTTGAGACATTTTATTGCTTTAAATACAAATATGAGTTGTTGTATTTGACGAAGTGTCCAAGTGTCCTGAATAACATTGCTCCTCAACCTACATTATGTAAAACCGGTTCACTGATCATCCACCTTGCTATTCTTTCAGACCTTGCTGTGCTCAAATTGGCTGCACCGTTTGTCAACATAAGAATGACTACATTTCAAAAGTAATTTGTTGACTGTTCTTTGGGACATCCTATGGGTGCTATAGAAATGCAAAGGAATCTGTTCTCTCAAACAATTGTAATCACTGCTGACAGAGCTTTATTTTCGTAGAATTTCCTTTTTATTTGACAGCATGATGTTGAATATTGATATTCAACAACTGACAATTTGATAGATACTTTCATGTCAATGTGAGAGTGTTTTGTAAGGGAGGGAGGAGAACAGTAATTGGGATGAAATGGAAGAAAGAACAAAATCCAAGTAACAAAAGCAAAATACTGCTGATAATGGAATCTGAAACAGAAAATGTTTCAAAATCCAAGTAATGCTTAGGGACCTTATTAAAGAAAGGAGATAGATGGTTCAAGGGAGTGTCGTAGACAGTAGAGATGGAGTGGCTGTGGAGGACTAAAAGCAATGAAAATAGAGCTGAGCCAAGAATACTGGTGGAGAGAATACTGCAGAAGATCATTTGGCAGATCCAATGGGATGAAGCAGCAGTATAATATGAAGGGTACCATTCTTAGCAGTGTAGAGGATCAGAAGGACCTTGGGGTCCGGGTCCATAGGACTCTTAAATCGGCCTCGCAGGTGGAGGATGCGGTCAAGAAGGCGTACGGCGTACTAGCCTTCATTAATCGAGGGATTGAGTTTAGGAGTCGGGAGATAATGCTGCAGCTTTATAGGACCCTGGTTAGACCCCACTTGGAGTACTGCGCGCAGTTCTGGTCACCTCATTACAGGAAAGATGTTGAAGCCATTGAAAGGGTGCAGAGGAGATTTACAAGGATGTTGCCTGGATTGGGGGGCATGCCTTATGAGGATAGGTTGAGGGAGCTTGGTCTCTTCTCCCTGGAGAGACGAAGGATGAGAGGTGACCTGATAGAGGTTTACAAGATGTTGAGAGGTCTGGATAGGGTAGACTCTCACAGGCTATTTCCAAGGGCTGAAATGGTTGCTACGAGAGGACACAGGTTTAAGGTGCTGGGGGGTAGGTACAGAGGAGATGTCAGGGGTAAGTTTTTCACTCGGAGGGTGGTGGGTGAGTGGAATCGGCTGACGTCGGTGGTGGTGGAGGCAAACTCGTTGGGGTCTTTTAAGAGACTTCTGGATGAGTACATGGGATTTAATGGGATTGAGGGCTATAGATAGGCCTAGAGGTAGGGATATGATCAGCGCAACTTGTGGGCCGAAGGGCCTGTTTGTGCTGTGGCTTTCTATGTTCTATCTATGTTCTATGAAGAGAGGGAGATTGAAAGATTTGCAGAACACGGACCTTGTTGTCATCGCTTCAGGGAACAGGGTGCCATGGAGGATGGGAAGAGCAAAGATGATGGGGGACATTGCATCCAGCCACAGATTTCTGAATTGATGAGAAGGCAAATGAAGGCATTTGAAAAATAATTTGAAGAAGTAGCATGTATGTTGCATTTTTCACAGAGTACAATAGATTACTTTTGAAGTGTAGTCACTGTTGTAATGTTGAAATGGGCAGCCAATCTTTGCTTAGCATGACCCCACTACAGTAATGTGATAATTGGCAGATAACCTGTTGTTGCAACATTGGTAATCGGATAAGTAGGGGCCCTGACACCAGGGAAAATCCTTCCCATCACCTCTTCCAATATACTGCTGGATCTTCTACATCTGTCTGAAGGGCAGTCTTTCTAGTTTGGTCTCGTCTGTAGGACAGCGCTTCTGTTAGTGCAGCATCCCCTTGGTACTGCACCATTGTCAACCTAGAAAATGTGCTCAAATGCCACATGCAAGTCTTGAACCCTCTGCTTTCTGAGTGCTATACTATCTGAACCACGGCAAATGCACTGGAGTTTTGTTAAGAGGCAGAGGACATGTTGGACTAAATGGACAGCTTTCTAGAGATGAAATATTGACTCTGAAGAAGTCATACGTAAAAAACAGGAGCAGGAGTTCGCCATTTGGCCCTTTGAGCCTGCTCTGCCATTTAATATGATCATCGCTGATCCTCTATCGTAACACCATCCTCTTGTGCTCTCCCCACACCCTTTGACATCTTTGGAGTAGAGACATCTGTCTGCTCCCTGCTTAAATACATTCAGTGACTTTTCTTTCACAGCCCTCTATGTGAATAAGTTTCTCTTCATCTCAGTCCTAAATGGCTGATGCTTGAGACTGTGACCCCTTGTTCCAGATCCCCCAGCCAGAGGAAACAACATCCTTGCATCCAGTCTGTCCAGACCGGTCAGAGTTTTGTACATTTCAATTCTATCCCCACTCATTCTTCTAAATTCCAGTGATTATAGGCCCAGTCAACCAATTTCTCCTCATTCGGCAATCCTGCCATCACAAGAATCAGTCTTCTCAATGGCAAATCTTTCTCGATAAGGCGACCAAAGCTGTACACACTACTCCAGGTATGGTCTAACTAAGGCTCTGTATAGCTGCAATAATGTGGAGTTGCCGGCGTTGGACTGGGGAGAGCACAATAAGAAGCTTCTTACTGTAGCTGCAATAAGACATCCTTGCTCCTGTCTTTTACAACAAAGGCCAAAATACCATTTGCTTTCCTAGCTGCTTGCTGTACCTGCATGCTTGCTTTCAGTGACTGATGTACTAGAGTGAATAGGTCCCCTTGTACGTCAACATTTCCCAATCTATCACCATTCAAATAATAACAGAAAATGCTGGATAGCTCAGCAGGTCTGGCAGCATCTGAGTCATGGAGGTATATAGTGTGGAATCGGACTCTTCAGCCCAATTTGTCCATGCCGTCCTTTTTTTAAAATCATGAAGCTAGTCCCAATTGCCTGCATTTGGCCCACATCCCTCTATATCATCCTACCCATGTAACTCTCTAAATGCTTTTTAAAAGGCAAAATTGTACCCACCTCTACTACTATCTCTGGCAGCTTGTTCCAGACACTCACCACCCTCTGTGTGAAAAAATTGCCCCTCTGGACACTTTTGTGTATCTCCCCTCTCACCTTAAACCTATGCCCTCTAGTTTTTGATTCCACTACCTTTGGCAAAAGATGTTGACTGATTTATGCCCCTCATTATTTTATAGACCTCTATAAGATCACCGCTAAGTCTCCTATGCTCCAGGGAAAAGAGTTCCAGTCTATCCAGCCTCTCCTTATAACCTAGCAGGAGTTTTTCAAAGTGGTAGGCACTTCTCTCTCTGTGGAGAAAGAAGTGCTTACCACTTCGAAAAAGACTCATTTATTCCTACTCTGTTTCCTGTATGCTAATCAATTGTCAGTCTGTGTTATATATATTAGCCTCAACCCCATCTTTCGAATTTTGCACATTAACCTAAAAGTATCCTGCTATTGCTTCTTTTATAATGGACTATGAATTCGAAGCGTTAACTTTGTTTCTCTCTTCACGGATGCTGCCAGAGGTGCTGAGTTTTTCCAGCTTTTTCTGTTTTATTTATGAAAAACTGCAATCTTGGGAGCTGGTTGGTTATGGTATAGGAGTAACAGACCAATGGCCTAGAAGGGAAGGCAATGGCCTAGTGGTATTAGCACTAGACTATTAATCCAGAAACTCAGCTAATGTTCTGGGGACCAGGTTCAAATCCTGCCACGGCAGCTGGTGGAATTTGAATTCAATAAAAAAAATGTTGGAATTAAGCATCTACTGATGACCATGAAAGCATTGTCACTTATTGGAAAAACCCATCTGATTCTATAATGTCCTTTAGGGAAGGAAATCTACTGTCCTTACCTAGTCTGGCCTACATGTGACTCCAGAACTACACAAATGTGGTTGGCTCTGAACTGCCCTCGGGCAACTAGGGATGGGCAAGAAATGCTGGCCAGCCAGCAATGCCCATGTCCCACAAATGAATAATAAAAATAAATAGAGAGGTTATATACTATTTGATTCGGCCCGGGTGGACAGCTGAACGTAATAGAATCAGAGGCATATAGGCATCAGCGGGAATTGGAAAAAGGCGACTTTGATTTAGCATCTATGAAGTGAAAGAAATTTCAGTTCACCTGGGCCTTCATGTTAATGAAGCGGACACACTGAGAAGTGAATTGAAGGCACAGTGAACATGATGGGGAATAGGAAGAGAGGATTTCACAGCAGGATTTCACAGCAGGGCTTGAATGGCAGTGCAGCGGTTGGAGGGAATGGGCATATTCCCTCAGAGACAGGCACATGAATCTGCTTTTCTTGAATGCACCTGCTCGGATGTCTTTAACTCTTGAACATTAGCTTTTACCCAAGATTTGATGTGATGAAGCTGCAGGGAGCTTTAGGTTCAAAATTGATTGCTCAGAGGGCCTTATTGGTTTTCACTACAATTGTAGAGTTGGAGTTTGATCATTTGTGTACTGTGCTAAGAGAATGTGCTTTGACAAAGACTTCGATAGACTCAGAATGAACAGTTTGTGATCGACAAGTTATTGCTAGATTGTTCAATTTGTCAATGCTGTTCCTTTTTTTCAGGTGCCCATATTATTAGCACAGCCTCCTGGCGTGAAGGTCAGAAGCTGGTGAAGATGGTTCTGGGACCTGTTCCTAAGATGGTGATGGAAAATGAGGTGGCTCCCAGTCCAAGAGCTGGGAGAGAGAGGAGTGCCAAGCCAAGTGAGTAGTTGCTCGATGCTTAAACCTTCTGTATCAGCTGTTGTTCTTGAATATGTTGACCCATGCCAATAAATGGAGTGGAATCTGCTGACATTTAATTGGGTGGTCGCTAACCTGTGTGCACTGAATGCTGTGATTAGCCTTGTCAATAGTACATAAACCTACATGAGATGCTGATAACCTTGTTTAGCTGTGTTTGGTTTTAGGAGTGAGACACATTTAGAATATACTTAAACCAAAATGCGCAACGTATTTATTCTCAGTCATTGTTTACGGTTACCTATCCTTCAATTCGCATTTTTCATGGGAATCTTAAGTTCTTTCTATAAGATTGAACTCTTTACATTCTCCACTCTCCCCAAATAACATGCAAAGCCTATGATGTTAGCCTACATTTGTTCATTTAAAAGCTTAATTAAAGCCTTGGTGCTTGAGGTATTTGCCACTCATGGAATTCTATAAATTGTAAAGATCTAGGTTAATGCAGCATTTGAAGGGGTTGTATTGATATTTCTGAGAAGTGAGCCATTTTATTCAGGTTTTAGGGATGGAAAAAGGGCATGAATTCCAATGAAGCTTTTCCTATTTGTAATGCAACCCAGTTACCTGGTGCCTTACTGTTACTGAAGTCTGACTAGAAGTGCATCGTTAGAAGTTTAACAACACCAGGTTCAAGTCCAACAGGTTTATTTGGTAGCAAAAGTGCATCTAACAGCCTTTTGAACATGTCAGTGAGCTTCCATCATTACTTGCTTCACTAGCTTGAAAACAAGTTTCACCTGACTTATTTTCTTATTCCTCGCTGTCAGCCATGTCCCCTGATATTTGAACACTTCAACACAGTGAACAGTATCTGATGGTGGCACAGTGGTTATCACTGCTGCCTCACAGCACCAGAGACCTGTGTTCGATTCCCGGCTTGGTTCACTATTTGTGCGGAGTCTGCACGTTCTCCCCGTGTCTAAACAACTAATTGATATAATAAGTAGTTGAGCTGATCATGCGACACTTTAATACTTACCTTATGGAGCAGAGACGGCCATCCCTGCAAGGGACACCTCTACTGAGGCAGCAGGCTGAGTTTGAAAAATAAATTCAGGAGTAACATCACAGAAAAACGGTAAATTCATTGGTTGGTGAGAAGCTACAATGAGGAATTGTGTTTAAAAAGCTAAAACTAGAATATCGCATCATTTATAAAGAAACAACTCCTTGATTTCAGTAAGGAATGTTAGCAATAGGGAAGTAAAGTTAAAATCTTATAAGGCAATAAAATAAACAAAGTAGGATAAAGTTAGAAAGCAGAGCCAGGGAGGAAAAAAGTGCGAGAGAGGGAGACTGGAATTGGAGCTGGGAGGATAAAAGAGCATGGGAAAGAGTGAAGCTGAGAGCGTACTGCTAGCTTGGACTTCGGAGATCCTGAGGTGATGTCAGGATTCAAAAGTGACCGGGGGCAAGTGGAAACATAGAAACATAGAAAACTACAGCACAAAACAGGCCCTTCAGCCCCACAAGTTGTGCCGAACATATCCCTACCTTTTAGACCTACATAGAAAACTACAGCACAAAAGCAGCTGATTGGGTGGGTATGTTAGGGTAAATATTTAATACTTCATTGCTTATAGTTTGTAAAGTCTTTATTCTGTGTTTTATAGTTTGTAGTAAGAAGGACCAGGGAAGAAGAGCCCTAGATTATTTGCTTTTGAGTATCTTCCAAAAGGTTTTTTAAAAAAAGGGTTATGTCAAGGCTGGAGAGCTCAAGGATTGGTGTGTTCCTTCTGCTCTATGTGGGAAACACTGAACATTTCCAGTGCCCAGGGCCAGAATGTGTGCAGCAAATGTCTCCAGCTGCAGCTCCTGGAAGTCTTGGTTTCTGAGCTGGAGTGATGGCTGGGGGCACTGTGGAGATCCACAAGGCAGAGAGTATCATCGATAGCATGTATAGAGAGGTGGTACACATCACTGGCTAAGACTCCACAGGCAGGAAGGAAGTAGGTGATCGCCAGGCAGAGCAAGAGGACCAGGCCAGCAGTGTAGGAATCTCCTGTGGCCATTTCCCTATAAAACAGATATATCACTTTGGGTACTGTTGAGGGGAATTCTTAGGAAAGCAGCAGCAACAACCAAATTCATTGCACCATGATTGACTCTGCTGCACAGGGAAGGAGTAAAATGTGTGGAAAATGCAATAATTATAGGGGATTCAATTACAAGGGGAACAGGTAGTCATTTCTGTGGCTGCAAACAAGACTCCAGAATGATCTGTTGCCTCCCTGGTGCTACGGTCAAGAATGTCTCTGAGCGGCTGGAGGGGGAGAGTGAACAGCCAGTGCTGGTAGTACACATTGGTACAAAAAATGGGATGAGGTCCGAAAAGCAGAACATAGGTAGTTGTGAATAAGTTGAAATGTAGGACCTTCATAGAAACATAGAAGATAGGAGAAGGAGGAGGCCATTTGGCCCATTGAGCCTGCTCCACCATTCATCATGATCATGGCTGATCATCCAACTCAATAGCCGAATCGTGCTTCCTCCCCATAACCTTTGATCCCATTTGCCCCAAGTGCTATATCTAGCCACCTCTTGAATACGTTCAATGTTTTTCATCAACTACTTCCTGTGGTAATAAATTCCGCAGGCTCACCACTCTTTGGGTGAAGAAATGTTGTCTCATCTCTGTCCTAAATGGTCTACCCTGAATCCTCAGATTGTGACCTCTGGCCCTGGACTCCCTCACCACCGGGAACATCCTCCCTGCATCTACTCTGGCTAGTCCTGTTAGAATTTTATAAGGCCCTATGAGATTGCCTCATTTGTCTGAAGTCCAGCAAAAACAATCCTAACCTAGTCAATCTCTCCTCATACATCAGACCCACCATCCCCGGAATCAGTCTGGTAAACCTTCGCTGCACTTGCTCGAGAGCAAGAACATCCATCCTCAGAAAAGGAGACCAAAGCTGCGCACAATGTTCTAGGTGTGGCCTCACCAAGGCCCTGTATAATTGCAATAACACATCCCTGCTCCTGTACTTGAAACCTCTCACAATGAAGGCAAACACACTATTTGCTGCCTTTACCACCTGCTGTACCTTCAGCGACTGGTGCACAAGGACACCCAGGCCCTGTTGCATACCCCCCTCTCCCAATTTACAGCCATTCAGGTAGTAATGTGCCGCCTTGTTTTGCTTCCAAAGTGAATAACCTCATATTTATTTAAATTATACTGCATCTGCCATTGATTTGCCCAATTGCTCAACCTGTCCAGATCATGCTGAAGGATCTCTGCATCCTCGTCACAGTTCACCCTCCCAACCAATTTGGTATCATCTGCAAACTTTGAGATGTCACATTTTGTTCCCTCATCCAAGTCAGTAATATATATTGTGAATAGCTGGGGTCCCAGCACCAATCTCTGTGGCACCCCAATAGTTACTGCCTGCCAATTTGAAAAGGACCCATTAATTCCTAATCTTTGTTTCTTCTCTGCCAACCAGTTTTCTATCCAGCTCAATACACTTCCCCCAGTTCCCATGCGCTTTAATCTTGCACAATAATCTCTTATACGGGACTTTGTCAAACGCTTTCTGAAAGTCCAAATAGACATCGACTGGTTCCCCCTTGTCACCTCTACTCATTACATCTTCAAAGAATTCCAACAGATTTGTCAAGCATGATTTCCCCTTATAAATCCATGCTGACTCTGTCTGATCCTGCCACTGCTTTCTAAATGCTCTGCTATAAAGTCCTTGATAATGGATTTGAGAATTTTCCTCACTATTGATGTTAGGCTTTCTGGTCTATAATTCCCTGGGGTGGGAGATAGGTGGGGAGGTGGGGGTGGGGGGGGGGGGGGTGGAATCTCATTGAAACCCATAAAATTCTGGAAGTCTCGATCGGGTAGATGCAGGAAGCATGTTCCTGATGGTGGGGGAGTCCAGAACCACGGGTCACCTTCTGGGATGTGGGGTAAACTATTTAGGACTGAGATGAGGAGAAATTCCTTCACCCAGAGAGGGCTAAGTCTGGGGAATTCTCTACCACAGGAAGCAGTTGAGGCCAAAACATTGTACGTTTTCAAGAAGAAGTTAGATATAGCTCTTGGGGCTGAAGGCATCAAGGGATATGGGAGGAAATTGAGACCAGTTTAATGAATTGGATGAGCAGCCATTTTCATTATGACACACAAGACTGGAAGGGTCGAATGGTCAAGTCCTATTTTCTATGTTTCTATTTTATATCTTGCCAACCTGAAAGTGACCCATTTATACCTACTGTGTTTCCTGTTAGCTAGATAATTTCCACTCCATGGTAATGTGTTACCCTAAACACAATGAGCTCTATATTGTGTGCAATATTGTGTACATCTCCAGGTGCAATCACAATTTGAAACCAGGACTGAACCAGAGACCTTCCAGATCTGTATTCTGCAGTACATTTCCAGCCCACTGAACCAGCACAGCTCACAGTTGCAGTGCCTCATAGTAACTGTGAGGCTAATAAAACTCCTTATACATGTGCAAATGGTACAGCAACTTTGGGTGAGGAGCAGATGCACAGTTAAAATATCCAAATACCCATGTCTGAAATGCATTGCTGTGCTACTAACTTCATGAAAATGGCTTCTTGCTGCTTGCATCAATTCAGATGCATTGAATGCATCAAACCTTTAGATTAGTGGGATTAGCGGGTGAAATATGTAGGGATATGGGAGTAGGGCTTAGGTGGGATTGTGGTCGGTGCCGACTTGATGGGCCAACTGGCGCCTCTCTGCACTGTAGGGTTTCTATGATTCTATGAAACCGAAAATCAACATAAGATTTGTCTGTTATACTTAATGTTATTTCAACAGAAATGAAACGTTTTACTTTAAATAGTTGATAGAATAAAGGTAACTTTCACATTGCTGCCAGCACAAATATGGCACCATGTGCAGTCCCAAAGTTCTGTAAACTCTGCCTCTTGTACTTGTTTTTTCCCACTCAATGAATTTGATCTTCGTGTAGTTTCCTTGGCAACTTTATTTCATCCAGGTTCTCTGGATATAATTAACACCAAGGCACACTTCTATGAACCCTCTCTCCCCCTGGTTATGACATCTTTCAGGAGTTCTTGTTCGACCAACAATACACTGATTCACGGTCTGGTCACCTCTCCTACAGACACCAAGTGTGCCTGAGCTATTCCCTGTGTTTTTAGGTTTCAGTCCCTCATTGTTCCAACAGCTTCAGGAGTTCTATTTTCTGCTGAACAGAAAGCTGACTTTTCTCGCAGAGAGTTCGACTTGCTTCTTCAGGACACCAGCAGTTCTGTGTGTTCTTCTGCAGCACAGTAGGCTGAAATTTGATACTCCCAATTGGCTCCTATTTTCCTCGTTTTGTTACCTAGCTTTCATTTCTAAAGCAGCTGTAAGTTGCTAGGTCATTGCTCAGAAATGACTTCACAGCTGGCTCTGCTCACTCAGATCTAGGATGTTGCTTCTCTTACTCCGCCTGAATTCTCATCAATTTGCCTGCAAAGTATTAAGCACCCATTGGTGCAAGGGCAAGTCTAACTAATGACAGATGGCATTAGATGCCCTGCTGGACCAGGTTATGATCAGGTGATACCTACTTTTTTAAACTGTTGCCCGTACTTGAAAAAAGATGATTGGATTTGGACCAGCAGTCCAATTAAGAAGAATTATAAAGGAATGGAGCGGCATGGTAGCACGGTGCCTAAAACTGCTCCCTTCACAACACCAGGGAGTCTGGGGTTCATAGAGTCATAGAGGTTTACAGCATGGAAACAGGCCCTTCGCCCAACTTGTCCATGCCGCCCAGTTCTTACCACTAAGCTAGTCCCAATTACCCCATTTGGCCCATATTGCTCTATACCCATCTTACCCATGTAACTGTCTAAATGCTTTTTTAAAGACAAAATTCTACCCGCCTCTACTGCTGCCTCTGGCAGCTCATCCCAGACACTCACCACCCTCTGAGTGAAAACGTTGCCCCCTGGACCCTTTTGTATCTCTCCCCTCTTACCTTAAATCTATGCCCTCTAGTTTTAGACTCCCCTACCTTTGGGAAAAGATGTTAGCTACCTTATCTATGCCCCTCATTATTTTATAGACCTCTATAAGATCACCCCTAAGCCTCCTATGTTCCAGGAGAAGAAGTCCCAGTCTATCCAGCCTCTCCTTATAACTCAAACCATCAAGTTCTGGCAGCATCCTAGTAAATCTTTTCTGCACTCTTTCTAGTTTAATAATATCCTTTCTATAATAGATGACCAGAACTGTACATAGTACTCCAAGTGTGGCCTTACCAATGTCTTGTACAACTGCAACAAGACGTCTCAACTCCTGTATTCATTGTTCTGACCAATGAAACCAAGCATAGCGAATGCCTTCTTCACCACCCTGTCCATCTGTGACTTCATTTTCAAGGAGCTATGAACCTGTACCCCTAGATCTCTTTGTTCTATAACTCTCTCCAACTCCCTACCATTAACTGAGTAGATCCTGCCCCAATCTGATCTACCAAATTGCATTATTTCACATTTATATAAATTAAACTCCGTCTGTCATTCATCGGGTCACTGGCCCAATTGATCAAGATCCTGTTGCAATCCTAGATAACCCTCTTCACTGTCCACTGTGCCACCAATTTTGGTGTCATCTGCAAACTTACTAACCATGCTTCCTAAATTATCATCCAAATCATTTATATAAATAACAAATAAGTGGACCCAGCACCGATCGTGGTCACAGGCCTCCAGTTTGAAAAATAACTTTCTACAACCACCCTCTGTCTTCTGTCTTCAAGACAATTTTGTATCCATTGGCTACCTCAGCCTGGATCCTGAGAGATTTAATCTTGTGCAGCAACCTACAATGTGGTACCTTGTCAAAGGCCTTGCTAAAACCCATGCAGACAACGTCGACTGCATTGCCCTCATTTACCTTCTTAGTTACTCCTTCAAAAAAACTCCATCAAATTTGTGAGACATGATTTTCCACTCTCAAAGCCATGCTGACTTCCTACCTGACATTTGCTACCAAATAAATCTGTTGGACTTTAACCTGGTGTTGTTAAAAGTCTTACTGTGGTTACCCCAGTCCAACGCCGTCATCTCCACATCATGACTTCCTAATCAGCCATGCTGACTCCCTAAATACCTATAGATCCTGTCTCTCAGAATAGCTTCTAACAACTTATCCACTACAGATGTTAGGCTCACCGGTCTGTGTTTCCCACGCTTTTTCCTGCAGCCCTTCTTAAACAAGGGCACATCATTCACTACCCTCCAATCTTCAGGCACCTTATCAGTGGCTGTTGATGATTCAGATATCCTTGCAAGAGGACCCACAATTTCCTCCTGAGCTTCCACAACGTCCTGGGATACATTTCATCAGGTCCCGGGGATTTATCTACCTTGATGAGCTTTAAGACTTCCAGCACCACCTCTGTAATATGTACACTCCTCAAGACATCACTATTTATTTCCCCAAGTTCCCTAACATCCATGCCTTTCTCTACAGTAAATACTGATAAATATTCATTTAGGATCTCACCCATCTCTTATGGATCCTCACATAGATGACATTGTTGATCTTTAAGAGGTCCTATTCTCTCCCTAGTTATTCTTTTGCCCTTCATATATTTGTAGAAGCACTTTGGATTCTCCTTTGCCTTATCTGCCAAAGCAATCTTGTGTCCTCTTTTTGCTCTTCTGATTTCTCTCTCAACTCTACTCTGACAACCTTTAAACTCTTCAAGGGATCCACTTGATCACTGCTGCCCATGCATGTCATTTGCCTCCTTCTTCCTTTTGGCCAGGGCCTCAATATCCCGAGTCATCCAATGTTCCCTACTTCTACCAGTCTTGCCCTTCAATCTGAAAGGAATGTGTTTACCCTGATTAACCCACTTTTGAAAGCCTCCCACTTACCAGACGTCCCTGTGCCTGCTGACATACTTCCCAATCAACTTTTGAAAGTTCCTGTCTCATACCATCAAAATTGACCTTACCCCAATTTAGAATTTCAATTCTGGCCTTGGACTGTCTGTGGAGTTTGCACCTTCTCCCCATATCTGTGTGAGTTTCCTCTGGGTGCTTTGGTTTCCTCCCACAATCTAAACATGCGCAGGTTAGGATGATTGGCCGTGGTAAATTGTCCCTTAGTGTCCAAAGATGTGTAGGTTAGGAGGAGATTAGCAGGGTAAATGTGTGCGGTTATGGGGATAGGATGTGGAAAAGATGCTCTGTCAGAGAATTGGTGTAGATTCAATGGGCCGAATGGCACTGTAGGGATTCTGTAATTCTATAGTAAGTCTTAGAAGTGGATAGGAAAGGGTTCCTTTTAAAATGCTGGGAGCTACAAGTTAAACATTGATGACTGCCTGCTTATAGAAATCATGGAAATCATAGAAACCCTACAGTGCAGAAGGAGGCCATTCGGCCCATCGAGTCTGCACCGACCACAATCCCACCCAGGCCCTACCCCCACATATTTTACCCACTAATCCCACTAACCTACGCATCCCAGGACTCTAAGGGGCAATTTTTAACCTGGCCAATCAACCTAACCCGCACATCTTTGGACTGTGGGAGGAAACCGGAGCACCCGGAGGAAACCCACGCAGACACGAGGAGAATGTGCAAACTCCACACAGACAGTGACCCGAGCCGGAATCGAACCCGGGACCCTGGAGCTGTGAAGCAGCAGTGCTAACCACTGTGCTACCGTGCCGCCCCCTTCCCCTTACAATGTCATGATCTGGGGTATCCCAGTGCACACTGAAGCAGCTATATTGGGAAGTGTGTAAGGCTCCTGACCTCAGTAAATCACATTACCCACTGATAATCTTAGACTTTAACTGGTGACCTGTTTGTATTGTCTACCTCTCTTTTTTTCCAGTCAATATTTGTCTGTTTTTGAGTGTCTCTGTTATTTCCATTAGAAGCACTGTGGACCGCACGCGACCTGTACTGTCACTGAGTCACTGTACTGTCAGGAGGTATCACCCTGCATTGTCCCCCCGCCAGCAGGAAAATGACACGGGTGGTGGTTTTGCGATAAAATGAGAGTGCTTTAAAATTAAAGAATTCTCCATTGGCTCTTTGATCAAGCAATAGTTGTATGATATTGTCTCAACTTTATTAAGGAGCAAAATGATAGTGTGTGTTTAATGGTGAGGCCATTTTATATTGGCAGTAGGCCTTCTGCTTTGCCTCTGTGCTCTCAGCACTGCAGCTGGTTTTCTTTTTGTTTTAAAGTTCTGTTTTACCAAACAATTAAAAGGCTGTAATTGAATTTCATATCAGTCATTTTTTTTCTCCACTCTTTAGCTCAGATATTCGAATCTCTCAATTATATTCTGGTGTTATTGTTGACAACTTGACCTAATTTTATAATTATTTGGTTGTCTCACGTGTAATAAAAATCTCATGCATGTGATGCAGAGGATTAATAATGTGATCGATGTAAATCTGTCCACCTCATTCATAAAGGTCTTCTCTCCTTAAAGGTTTTTCTTTCTACCCTTTCTACAGGAAATACCACAAGAGCAGACTCTGACAGCAGGATCGATGGTTCCAGAAAGCTGAGGCCCAGAAGTTCTGAGCGGCGGAAAACTGAGCAGCAGCCAGAGGCTGACCAGAGAAAGGAAGAGGAGCACAATGAGCTGGATTTGTTGAATACACATGTGTTGCCAGTGGAGGTTCGAGGGATTCTTGATGACCTTCAGCTCAAGGCATCCATTCAAGATCCAGAAGAAAAGGTGGGTTTGGAAGATGGCAAGAAGTCGACTGGAGGCCGGGCCTCCTCAAGAAGTGCAAGTCCAGTTAAAAGAAAACAGGAGAAGCCCAGCCTGAGCACGGAAATGCAACTGAAACGGTTGCGGCACTATGATGCTGAGGAGGTGCGCCAGTATATTGCTCGGCAGCAGGTAGAGAGGAAGAAGAGGCAGACAGAGGAGAAGAAAGCCCAGAAGGAAGCCATGGAACAGAAGAACAAACGCTTGCAGGAGCTCTACAGGAAGCAAAAAGAAGCCTTTTCAAAGTCCAGGCCAGAAGCCATGTGCCAGAAACGTTTACAGGAAACATTCTCAAAATATGTGTCGGATCCAGCAAAGGTTGATGAGCCGCCTCACCAGCAGGCAGCACTGGAGGAGAGACAGGTGATCATGTTCTTTGTGTAGTGCTGCACTGTTTTGTGTTCTAATTCAGAATCTCCCTAAATTCAGCTGGCCCTCATGAGTGTGAGAGGTTGCAAAGGAACACAGGAGGGAGACCAGAGCCCTAGAGGACTCCTGGAGGAGGCAGCACAGATAGTGATTGCAAAGGATATGTCAGCACTGTGAGCTAAATGTAATGTAACAAGATATGAGTACGTAGTGCCAAATCCTGTTTGAAAGCTTTGGTTAAGTGTAAGTTTAATGTATCTTTATTAAATTTGATGCGATTAGGCAGCAGGTGTGAGGTGTTGTTTAACCAGCTGTGTTACCACTGAAGATGTGGACCCTGATAGCAGGGATTTGCATTTATACATCAGCTTTAATGCAGAAAACCTCCCAGAGACTTCCTGAAAGACTAATCAGACAAAAAAATTGACACTGAATTAAAAGAGGGTATATTAAAACAGGTAACTAAAAGCTTGGTCAATGAAATAGGTATCAAGAAGTCTGCTGAAGGACTGAATGATCTGGAACAAACTCCAGAACAAAGAAACCAAGCAGACAGCTGGAATTACAGAATGTCATTTGTGACTCTGATGAAGGCAGTTTCAGTGCTGTGGTGTGGTGGAAACCTGATTGGAGAGGTTCTAACATGTGGAGCTGCAGGAAGGATGGGTGTGGATTTAGGAGGCAGGAATGTTGTCGAGAAAGTGAGATTGGGGATGGGGCAGAGAAGGAAACACTGAATGTCATCGAGGAATGAAAATAGAATGGACAGCCTTTCAGTTGGGAATGATGGAACAGAAGATGAATTCAGAAAGGGCATGAGGGATATCGGAGACAAACGAGCGGGTTCAGGGCAGGGAGAGCCTTCGGAACTTTTGGCCTGGTGGCAGAGCCAGGGGTTGCTGGGTAGGGAGACTGTGCGTCAGTACCCGGTACAACTGAACGGATAGAGTCATAGACGTTTACAGCATGGAAATGGGCCCTTTGGTGACAAAATTCTGAGCACACCTTGCATTTGTTATTGGAACTAAAGGGAGGCTGTTGGTAGTCAGCAAAGAAGCCAGGGTTGTCTTTACATTCATCATAGAATCATAGAAACCCGACAGTGCAGAAAGAGACCATTTGGCCCATCGAGTCTGTACCGACCACAATCCCACCCAGGCCCTACCCCCATATTCTCCCGCGAATCCCTCTAACCTGCGCATCTCAGGACTCTTAGGGGGCAATTTTAGCACAGCCAATCAACCTAACCTGCACATCTTTGGACTGTGGGAGGAAACCGGAGCACCCGGAGGAAACCACGCAGACACTAGGAGAATGTGCAAACTCCACACAGACTGACCTGAGCCGGGAATCGAACCCAGGTCCCTGGAGCTGTGACGCAGTAGTGCTAACCACTGTGCTACCGTGCCGCCCAGATGATTCTGGACTAGTGAGCAGTTTTGTTAGATGAGAGCAGGGCCCAATGGTGCTTAATGTGGTCAGATCTGGCAATGATTGGCTGAACTGGTTGCATGCAAGTTATGTTCAAGTCTTTATAGCATGCTGCACCACGTACTGTTAAGAGGTAGCCTTTGACAGTGGTTTACATACTGTTCAGCTCTTTCTAATTAAAAAAATGTTATCTTATTTTTATCCAGCCAAGGACTGTCTACCAGCCATCAGGGGAATCTGACAAAGAAAACAAAGGTCAGGAGCGGCCCCTTAGCGCCTCATCGAGCAGCGACATGTCTCTCTCTGAGCCTTCCCATCCTGCAGGCAGGTAAGGAATACTTTTAACTATCTGAATTTATTTCAACCCAAGTTAGGATCACAATCTGCCCTGGAGCTGAACTTCCCACAGCCTCCTTTCAAATAGATCTATGAATCCACTCAAAATCAAAGTTATTGTGAAGTCAAAGGTATGTACAATTCAGACATGTATTGAGTATCAAAATGACAAGAATCCAGTTGCTTTCTGAGATTTCCTAATGTCTTCAATTCTACAATCCTTCATTATTCCTTATGAAGCATGTCACATAACTACTTAGTTTATTTCTAACCAAATTAAATTCATGGTCTTTTCCTGTTGGTCGAACATCTTGAGTTTACCATAACTCTATAATTTCACAGAAAAATGCTATCTGGTTTTTAACCCTACTTCCTCTTACAGTAGCTCCCTGTTTATTGCGTGAGCCCAGTAGCTTAGCCTTTCCCAGCAACCTACTCTGACTGTTGATCAGCCTGTGTGTAAATAAACATCATCTCTCTGGAATTTTCTCTGCTCTTGTGTCCTTTTGTCCTGCTGTCCTGGGGTATCTGAGTATTTTCGGTTTACTTAAGTGTGAACCCCTTCTGAGAGGGCTGTCTTTGAGGCTAAGGAACCCAAACTTGACTCATTCCTTGTAACTTTTAGTTTTGCCGTTGAATACTGCTTTAGGCTGTGGTGAACAAATCTCTACCTCAGGTGTGCATTGGTATTTATTTCCAGAACTCCTTCAAAGTGGCCCTCCCTGCTTCGTATGTCCTTTCTTTGTCCTGTATTTAATTACAGGTCATCTCCTTTTCACTTGGGATTATTCAACCTGCTTTTCTCTGCACCCACTACATCGATCCATTATACTGGTTTCAGTGGTACGTTATTAAAGCCTCAACAGAACCCCTCTGAAGTTCTCTTTGCTTTTATAATTGCTTCTCCAAATTGAAAATGACTTGTCTCTGTTGATGGTGCTTTCTGTTAATTCTGTTCCATTTACTGTATCACCTGGTTACTCATTCCTCCTCCTGCTGTGTGATGCTTCGTAATGCAGAGGAATTTTGTTTTGTACCTTTGTGCTGAAAGTTTTTTGGCGAAGTATTGTACGAGAATTATTTGGCAACAACTTACATTGATGTTTATATGGAGTTTGGTGAGCAGAGGGAAGCCTAAATGTCTTTCTAGAAATCTAATATTGTTTGTATTTAACATTTAATTGCAAGTACTGTTTAAATTCTACATCTCATCTAGGGGTCTAATCAAGGAGATAGATTCCATCTCCGAGAAGAAGCTGAAATAGTTAACTAAGGAAACTAGCTTGAACTGGTCTCTGCCGAACCTCATTTATTTGTTCAGAACATATAAATTCAGATATTTTCAGTGCAGCCAGCACTGGAGTGTGACTGCAATAGAGTATGGGAGTTTGGTGAGCTGAGGGAGTTCAGTGAAGAGGGAACGGGGGGAGGTACTGCTTTGCTTTTCTAACTTTTTCACCCTGTAAAAATTGGTTCTTTCTCTATTACGGGGGAAGAAGCGAGCTGTTTAGTCAGTGGTTAAGGTCCATATATTCCTAAGGTTTAAAAGAGTACAGAAACATGTGATAAATATTATAAAAGAAAATAAATAATTGAATAAACTAAGAAATTAAAGTACATAAGTATATGTATGGCAGGATAATGCATTTGTTTTCCTCAATACCAAGTCAAGAGAATCCTGAACTAGGACTCCCTTTGCGCTTCCGATTTCTGAATTCTCTTTCCATTTAGAAAATAGTTTACGCCTCTATTCTTCCTACCAAAGTGCATAACCTTACACTTTCCCACATTGTATTCCATCTACCACTTCTTTGCCCACTCTCCTAACCTGTCCAAGTCCTTCTGCAGCCTCCCCGTCTCTTTAAAATGCTACCTGTCCCTCCACCTATCTTTGTATCAACTTTGCCACAATGCCCTCAGTTCCTTCATCTCGATCATTGATGTATAAAGTGAAAAGTTGTGATCCCAACACTGACCCCTGCGGAACTCCACCAGTCACCAGCTGCCATCCTGTAAAGGGCCTTTTTAAAAGTTTTGAAAGTGTATTTATTAGTCACAAGTAAGGCTTGCATTAACACTGCAATGAAGTTACTGTGAAATTCCCCTAGTTGCCACACTCCAGTCCCTGTTTGGGTCAATGCACCTAATCAGTACGTCTTTCAGACTGAGAGAGGAAACCGGAGCATCTGGAGGAAATGCAGACACGGAGAACATGCAAACTCCGCACGGACAGTGACCCAAGCCGGGAATCGAACCCAGGTCCCTGGCACTGTGAGGCAGCAATGCTAGCCACCCCACTCTCTGCCTTCTGCCAGTCAACCAATCTTCTATTCGTGTTAGTCATTGCCTCTTACATCATGGGCTGTTAGCTTACTCAGCAGCCTCCTGTGCAGTACCTTGTCAAAGGCTTTCTGGAAATCCAAGTAGATAACATGCACCGACTCTCCCTTGTCTAACCTGCTCATTACTTCTTCAAAGAATTTTAACTGATTATTAAGGCATGACCCCTCCTTGACGAAACCATGCTGACTTCGCCCTATTTTATCATGCAGTTCCAAGGGCGAAGTCAGCATGATTTCATGATGGGAAATGATGAACCAAACGTGACAGGGAGGAACAGAAATACACATCTTAAGAGTAAGTCAACAGATGAGACTAGACGCGACAAAAAAAAAGGATAGAACTAAAGGCCCTGTATCTAAACGCACATAACATTCGAATGACAAGTGAGGAACTGATCGTGCAAATAGAAATAAATAAGTACGATATGATAGTCGTTACAGATGCATGATAGAGATTGGGAACTGAATATTTTTTAAAATCATTCGTGGGACATGGGTGTCTGTGGCTGGCCAGCATTTATTGCCCATCCCTAGTTGCCCTTGAGAAGGTGGTGGTGAGCTGCTGCCTTGAATCGCTGCAGTCCATGTTCTGTGGGTTGACCCACAATGCCGTTAGGGAGAGAATGCCAGGATTTTGACCCAGCAACTACGAGGGAATGATGATATATTTCCAAGTCAGGATGGTGAGTGGTTTGGAGGGGAAGTTGCAGGTAGTGCCCTGCTCAGGGAGACGAGAGATGAAATTGCTGGGCCTCTGACGGAAATCTTTGTCGCTTCTTTGGACACGGGTGAGGTCCCGGAGGATTGGAGGATAGCGAATGTGGTCCCGTGTTATCGGTGAGCTTGACGTCCGTGGTAGGGAAGTTGTTGGAGAGGATTCTTGGAGACAGGATGTATGTGCATTTAGAACGGAACAATCTCATTAGTGACAGACAGCATGGTTTTGTAAGAGGGAGGTCGTGCCGTACAAATTTGGTGGAGTTTTTTGAGGAAGTGACAAAAACGGTTGATGAAGGAAGGGCCGTGGATGTCGTCTATATGGATTTCAGTAAGGCATTTGACAAAGTCCCACATGGCAGGTTGGTTAAGAAGGTTAAGGCACATGGGATACAAGGAGAAGTGGCTAGATGGGTGGAGAACTGGCTTGGCCATAGGAGACAGAGGGTAGTGGTCGAAGGGTCTTTTTCCAGCTGGAGGTCTGTGACCAGTGGTGTTCCGCAGGGCTCTGTACTGGGGCCTCTGCTATTTGTGATATATATAAATGATTTGGAAGAAGGTGTAACTGGTGTAATCAGCAAGTTTGCGGATGACACGAAGATGGCTGGACTTGCGGATAGCGAAGAGCATTGTCGGGCAATACAGCAGGATATAGATAGGCTGGAAAATTGGGCGGAGAAGTGGCAGATGGCGTTTAATCCGGATAAATGCGAAGTGATGCATTTTGGAAGAAATAATGTAGGGAGGAGTTATACAATAAATGGCAGAGTCATCAGGAGTATAGAAACACAGAGGGACCTAGGTGTGCAAGTCCACAAATCCTTGAAGGTGGCAACACAGGTGGAGAAGGTGGTGAAGAAGGCATATGGTATGCTTGCCTTTATAGGACGGGGTATAGAGTATAAAAGCTGGAGTCTGATGATGCAGCTGTATAGCACGCTGGTTAGGCCACATTTGGAGTACTGTGTCCAGTTCTGGTCGCCGCACGACCAGAAGGACGTGGAGGCGTTAGAGAGAGTGCAGAGAAGGTTTACCAGGATGTTGCCTGGTATGGAGGGTCTTAGCTATGAGGAGAGATTGGGTAAACTGGGGTTGTTCTCCCTGGAAAGACGGAGAATGAGGGGAGATCTAATAGAGGTGTACAAGATTATGAAGGGGATAGATAGGGTGAACGGTGGGAAGCTTTTTCCCAGATCAGAAGTGACGTTCACGAGGGGTCACGGGCTCAAGGTGAGAGGGGCGAAGTATAACTCAGATATTAGAGGGATGTTTTTTACACAGAGGGTGGTGGGGGCCTGGAATGCGCTGCCAAGTAGGATGGTGGAGGCAGGCACGCTGACATCGTTTAAGACTTACCTGGATAGTCACATGAGCAGCCTGGGAATGGAGGGATACAAACGATTGGTCTAGATGGACCAAGGAGCGGCACAGGCTTGGAGGGCCGTAGGGCCTGTTTCCTGTGCTGTACTGTTCTTTGTTCTTTGGTGGTGTTCCCATTTATCTGCTGCCCTTCTAGATGGAAGTGGTCGTGTGTTTGGAAGGTGTTGTCTAAGGATCTTTGGTGAATTGCTGCAATGAATCTTGTAAATAGTATACACGGCTGCAACTAGCGTCGGTGGTGGAGAGATTGAATGTTTGTGGATGTGGTGCCAATCAAGCCGGCTGCTTTGTCCTGGATAATGTCAAGCTTCTTGAGTGTTGTTAGAGCTGCACCGTCCAGGCAAGTGGGGAGTATTCCATCATACTCTTGACTTGTGCCTTGTAGATGGTGGATAGGCTTTGGGGAGTCAGGAGGTGAGTTAATTGCCATAGTATTCCTAGTATTTGATCTGCTCTTGTCACCACTGTTTGTGTGGTGAATCCAGTTGAGTTTCTGATCGATGGTAACCCAAGGATGTTGACAGTGGGGGATTCAATGATGGTAACACTATTGAATGTCATGGAGCGTTGGTTAAAGCGTCTCTTATTGGTTATGGTCATTGCCTGGCATTTGTGTGGTGCGAATGTTACTTACCCCATGTCAGCCCAAGCCTGGATAGTGTCCAGATTTTCTTGCATTTGAACATGTACTGCTTCAGCATCTGAGGAGTTGTGAATGGTGCTGAACATTGTGCAATCATCAGCGAACATCCCCACTTCTGACCTTGTGACGGAGGGGAAGTCATTGATGAAGCAGCTGAAGATTGTTGGGCCTAGGACACTACCCTGAGGGACTCCTGCCGAGATGTCCTAGAGCTGAGATGACTGACCCTCCACAACCACAACCATCTTCCTATGTACCAGGTATGATTCCAACCAGCGGAGAGTTTGTTCCCTGATACCCATTGATTCCAGTTTCACTAAGGCTCCTTGATGCCACACTCGGTCGAATGCGGCCTTGATGTCAAGGGCTGTCACTCTCACTTGACCTGTGGAATTCAGCTCTTTTGTCCATGTTTGATCCAAGGCTGTAATGAGGTCAGGAGCTGGGTGCCCCTGGCAAAACCCAAACTGGGCGTCATTGAGCAGGCTATTGCTGAGCAGGTGCAGTTTGATAACGCTGTTGATGACACTTTCCATCACTTAACTGATGATCGAGAGTAGACTAATTGGGCAGTAATTGGCCGGGTTGGAATTGTCCTGCTTTTTACGTACAGGACATATCTGGGCAATTTTCCACATTGTTGGGTAGATGCCAGTGTTGTAACTACTGGAAGAGCTGGGGTAGGGGAGCGGCAAGCTCTGGAGCACAAATCTTCAGTACTATTGCCGGAATGTTATCAGGGCCCATTGCCTTTGCAGTATCCAGTGCCTCCAACCGTTTCTTGATATCATGTGGAATGAATCGAATTGGCTGGAGACTGGCATCTGAGATGCTGGGGATCACTGGAGGAGGTCGAGATGGATCATCCACTCGGCACTTCTGGCTGAAGATTGCTGCGAATACTTCAGCCTTATCTTTTGTACTGATGCACTGGGCTCCTCCATCATTGAGGATGAGGATATTTGTGGAGCCTTTCCTCCAGTGAGTTGTTTAATTGTCCACCACCATTCTCAACTAGATGTGGCAGGACTGCAGAGCTTAGATCTGATCCGCTGGTTGTGGGATCGCTTAGCTCTGTCTATCACTTTCTGTTTTTGCCATTTGGCATGCAAGTAGCCTTGTTTGGTAGCTTCACCAGGTTGACATCTCATTTTTAGGTATGCCTGGTGCTGCTCCTGGCATGCCCTCCTGCACTCTCCATTGAACCAGGATTGATCCCCTGGCTTGGTGGTAATGGTAGAGTGGGGGATATGCCCAGCCATGAGGTTACAGATTGTGGTTGAGTACAATTCTGCTGCTGCTGATGGCCCACAGTGCCTCATGAATGCCCAGTTTTGAGTTGCTAGATCTGTTTGAAGTCTGTCCCATTTAGCAAGGTGATAGTGCCACACAACGCGATGGAGGTTATTCTCAATGTGAAGGCGGGACTTCGTCTCCACAAGGACTGTGCGGTGGTCACTCTTACCGATACTGTCATGGACAGATGCATCTGCGCTGGCAGATTGGTAAGGATGAGGTCAAGTATGTTATTTCCTCTTGTTGGTTCCTTCACCACCTGCTGCAGACCCAGTCTAGCAGTTATATCCTTTAGGACCCGACCAGTTCAATCAGTAGCGCTGCTACCCAGCCACTCTTGGTGGTGGATATTGAAATCCCCTATCCAGAGTACATTTTGCACCCTTGCCACCCTCAGTGTTATTGTTTATTGTGAGGGAAATTGATTACAAAAGTAGAGAGGTTATGCTTCAGTTGTACAGGGTACTGGTGAGACTACATCTGAAACATAGTGTACAATATTGTTTGTCCTTATTTGAGAAAAGGTGTAAATGTGTTAGAAGCAATTTGGAGAAGATTTACTAGACTTAATACCTGGAATGGATGAGTTGTTTTATGAGGAAATAGTTGGAGAGGTTTGGTTTGTATCAACTGGAGTTTACATAGAAACTAGAAGCAGTAGACCATTCAGTCCTTCAAGCCTGCTCTGCCATTCATTATGATCATGGCTAATCATCAGATTCAATATCCTGATCACCAGTTCCCCCATATCCTTTGATCCCTTTAGCCCCAAGAGCTATATCTAATTTCTTCTTGAAATCAAGCAACGTTTTGACCTCAACTACTTTCTGTGGTAGTGAATTCCATACATCCTGGGTGAAGAAATTTCTCCTCACCTCAGTTCTAAAAGGTTTACCCCTGTCCTCAAACTATGGCTCTTCCACCATTGGGAACATTCTTTCTGAATCTACCCTGTCTAGCCCTGTTAGAATTTTATAAGTTTCTATGAGATCCCCTCTCACTCTTCTAAACTCCAGTGAATGTAATCCTAATCGACTTCGCCTCTCCTCATACGACAGTCCCGCCAACCCAGGAATCAGCCTTTGATGTACCCCCTCTGTAGCAAGGACATCCCTCCTCAAATAAGGACACCAAAACTTCACACAATACTCCAGGTGTAGTCTCATCAATGTCCTATACAATTGCAGTAAAACATCTCTATTCCTATACTCAAATCCTTTCTCTATGAAGGCCAACATACCATTTGCCGCCTTTACTGCTGGCTGTACCTGCGAGCTTATTTTTAGTGACTGATGCACGAGGATACCAAGGTCTCGCTGAGTATCCACCTCCCTCAATTTACACCCATTTGAGTAATAATTTGTCTTATTATTGCTACCATAGATAACCTCACATTTATCCACATTATACTGCATCTGCCATGCATATGCTCACATACCTGGCCGATCCAAATTACATTGAAGCATTTCTGCATCCCCCTCATAGCTCACCTCCCAACCCACTTTGTATCATCTGCATATTTAGAGATGATACATTTACTTCCCTCGTCCAAATCATTAATATATAATGTGAACAGTTGGGGTCCTAGCACAGATTCCTGTGGTGCCCCACTAGTCACTGACTGCCAATCAGAAAATGACCCATTTATGCCAATTCTTTGCTCCTTATCTGCTACAGCTTTCTATCCATCTCAAAACATTACCTGCAATCCCATGCACTTTACATTGTAGTCTGTTATGTGAGACCTTATTGAAGGCCTTCTGAAAGTTTAAATAAACCACATCCACAAGGTTCTCCTTGGTCAACTCTACAAGTTACATCCTCAAAGAGTTCCAATAGATTCTTCAAGTATTATTTCCCTTTTATAAGTTTAGAGGAATAAGAGGTGACTTGATTGAAACCCTTGAGATCCTGAGGGGTACTGGCAGGGTGGATGTGGAGAGAATGTTTCTTCTTGAATCTAGAACTAGGGGTCTTGGTTTAAAAATAAGGGGTTGCTTAGTTAAGACAGATATGAGAAGTGTTTTTCTGAGGGTTGAGTCTCTGGAACTCTCTTCCTGAAAAGGCAATAGAAGCAGAATCTTTGAATATTTTTAAGGCAGAGCGAGATAGATTCTTGATGAACAAGGGAGTGAAAGGTTATCAAGAGAAGGCAGAAATGTGGAGTTGAGGTTACAATCACATCAGCCATAATCTTATTGAATGGCGGAGTAGGCTTGAGGGGCTCCTAATTCTTATGTTCGATATTTCACAAGGCACATCAGAAGAGTGTTATCGGGGAAAACTTAATGCTGAACCTCCTGTGATTTTAGATATGAGGTGGTAATAAGCTTTATCAAACAGGTAGGCTTTAAGAAGGATCTGACAAATGAGAGAAATAGAGAGTCAGAGGGGAATTCCAGATAAAAGGTAGTATTGTATAATTTAGCTACATGCTTGAAAGTATTTTGATCTAGGCGAGTTTCGGAGAATGCAGTTAGAGATGACGGGGCATGTCTGAGTCTGCAAGCCAATAGAATGCGGAAGGTATTGAATATCTTGTCATCTATGGAGGTGACATTGCAGGCATTTAACTTGTACTTATTCAAGTTAATGTGGCAACAAAATCAATCCCTTACAAAAGGAGTTATAAATGCTGACTGGAATGTGGGTGAAGAGCTGAGGGAATGTGGAAGGCAAGTAAAAATGCAAGAGGAAACTGAGAGAAATAAACCCCTGACAAATTATCTATCAATGAGAAGGGCAGCAAGCTTGCAAATGTTTTGTGCTTATACTTTCTGCTTGCTCTAATTTTCCTAACACACTCCTTAAGATTTTGGTATGCTGTTCAACTCTTGTGGAGCATCACAGCTAAATCGTTCCCTGTCCCCACTCCATTTATTTCCATTCTGCGGCAGTTGTTGCCACCACATTCCTATACTGCAGTGAGACCTGAAATGTGTGTCAGTGACAGAAGTGCTCAAGAAATTCCCTCAGCATTGTCTCCGCCGCATTCTCCGGATTCAGTGGGAGGGGGACTATCGAACAAACTACTGTTCTTCTCAAAACCCACTATGCAAGCATTCAGTTAACCTTCCTGCTAAATCATCTTCAATGGACTGGATGGACACTGTGTCCCGACAGCTGAAAACAGCACCCCCACAAGGCCCTGTTTTCTCAACTCTCAAATGGCTAGTGTCCCATGGAGGATAAAGAAAATGCAACAAAGACACTTTAAAGCCCATCTTCAAGCACAGAAGCATAGACATTAATGCCTGGGATGAGCTTGCTACCATTTGGTCAAAATGGCGACAACTTGTCCCCACAACGGGGGTGATTTTACCAGCTTGTCCCGCCCATTGATGGGAGTGCAGCGCTGGCGCCCTGGCAGTGACGGCACCCTGGGCTGAAGGGGATGCAGCCAGGCCGAGGCGGGCCAATCTGGGAAGGAGGGGCCCTGTTGTAATTCTGCATCGCGATTGGCGATTGGCGGGTGGGGGGGGGGGGCTCGCTCTGGGCACTGGAGGAGAAGGGGCATTGGGTCGAGACCAGGTACAGCAGCAGAGAGCTGACAGATCTTTCTCAGACCTGTCAACCCTCTGCTGTTGCAATTGCACCTGGGGGTACAGAGGTCTGCACATGCGCAATAGTTCCCTCTGCTGCCATAGCAGGCTGCCTGGCAATTTAAGCCCTGCCTACTCCATCTAGAAACAGTCTAGCCCATTTTTTGCTTGTCTCAGTCCATGAGATTTGGAGTAGAGACGTGCCCAAAAAACGGATCTGAAACCCTCCCATGTTTATGCTCGCTGGACATTTAGAATTTTTGTCATAAAATTCTGCCCAATGTCTTAAAAATATGGCAGAGTGGCCGCAGAGAAGGAAAGGAATTAAAATATTAAATCCTTCACTCCTGACCCTGCTATCTTGTGGGACAACCTGTCGTAAAGATCTGTGGGTCAAGAATTGGCTTATTCAGTCACATGAAGATCCATGGCAGAAACTTGTGACCCTGATTGTCGACATCATCCTTGAATCGAGGGATAAGGCAGCAGGGGTCGCTAGATAAGGATCAGAGGCAGGAATCCTGGCTTGTTCGCTTTTCACTCAATATCTAGGGCTGCTGAGGTCCCCCCAATTGCTGTTCTGCCTGAAATGAGCAAACCTGGGGCTTCACTCGCTAAGCTGTTGCTTGCCAGACTTTATATGTTAGTCACACCATTACACAACTTCTCCAGCATGGCTTCAAAGATACTGCCAATGTTTGACAATACATTGAACCATAAAGGACCTTTTCTCTTTCAATAAATGGCTCTGCAGCTGTATTTACTGGCAAGAGTTCAAAGTCAGTTACTTGGCTTTACTTCAATTTCGTGTTTACTGTATATAAAATAGTGATAGAGGGAAAAGGACAATTTGAGATAGTTTCTCGTTAAAATGCTTCAGATGTTTTGGTATCTAATTTTCTGTCTACATGTTGTAGAAAACTCAGGCTGAGGTGAAAACTAAAATCTGAATTCAATGTAGTCACTGTGTATAACCACCACTGTCATAAGGCAGAATGCTATAATTATACCTAGAATATGAATAAATGCCCAAAATAGAAGTCTGTTGATCTGGCTACGTGGATTTTTGCTTAGTAATGCTACCAATTTGCTGATATGAACCAGCATACTAACTTCCTACTTCAGGCATTAAGCATTGAGACCAGAATACAGCATGACATCTGACAGTGGAGAGGAGAATTTTGATTCTAGTACTCTGCGTATGTTCCTGTATATTTGTCGGCTCTTATACCCCTGTCATGGCTGTCGTCATCATACTTGGGCCGACAAACCTGTGGCTGCCTGTTCTTGGTAACCTCATTAATAGCTCCCCTCCTTCTCCTCGACCTGTGCCTCAGGTCATTTGCTACTGAATCCTTTATCCATGCCTTTGCACTCTCGACTTGACTACTGTAATGCTCTCCTGGTCACTGTCCCATCCTGCACCCTTCGTACGCTTGAACTCCTCCAAAACTCTGCTGCCTGAATGTACTTGTACCACAAACCTTTTGCCCATTACCTCTCCTTATTCTCTTATATTGGCTTTAAGGTGCTCATCCTTGTTTTCAAATTGCTCTGTGGCCTCACCCGTCCTCACATCTATAACCTTCTCCAGCTTTACAATCTGCCAAGATCTCGGTGTTCCTCCATTTCTGGCCTCCTGCACATTCTCGATTTTAATTGCTCCATTATTTATGATTGTATCTTGCAGCTGTCAAGATCCTAAGCTCTAGAATTTCCTTTCTAAACCTCTGTCTCTTCAAACTTATCTCTTTTTCCAAACTTTTGGTAGCCTGTCCTGATATGTTTTTGTGTACCTCAGTGTCCTATGAAGCACCTTTGGATTCTTTACTGCACTAAAAGCGTTAAAAAAATATAGGTTTATATTGTTCTTTTCTCGCTTCATTCTAACTTGGTTTATCAGGCAGAAGTTTTGGTGATTTACTGGCTGTATCTAACCCACGGACTAAGTTGGGGGATGCTTTGTTAACTCTTCCCAAATCCACGTATTCTAAAATTCTCACAAACGGATGACCTTTTTCCAAACAGCATGTACAGTTCATTTTGCTGTGTTGTGTGTTCCCAGAAAACGTTACTGAACGTTTAGTGAGTTGCTGTATATTGCCATTGACGTACATTGTGTAACTTGTAGCCAGCATAGCAGCCTTCACAATCGTATACATAGTTTCATGGCATCTTTACCAAGCAGTCGTACGACCCCCAATCACTGCACCAACCTTGAGATGTGACAAATGGCTGCTCTCGGATAAATGTAGTAAGGCATGTTTCAGCTTCAGTATCTCCAGCTCATGTGATTCTGGTTTTATACATGCACCTCTTGTGTTGAAAGCAGAAGTGAAGATTGTGTCACACTTGAGATCTATTGCAGCAGTCTACAACAGGTTGCTAGATAAATAAAAGTGCTTCCTGGATGACTTGTGCTAGCTTTAAAGCCTTGTAAAGGGTTAGGATGGCATTGAGAGAGAATTCCTGATGTTCACTTTTTTTTTATTTTCCTTGCATTAAATAAGCAAAACCTGAATGAGTAACCATTGTTTTGAAAGATCAAGGATTAGTTGCAGGCGATTGGGTGGCTTAACATTTTTAGATAATTTTCTGCACTGGTATGAAGTGGCTTTTGTGACTGGAGGTTTGCATATTTTCGGAAGTTTATTCAGCAGTCTTTGGGGGAACATTTAGCATTCATTGACCCTTACTCCCTTAAATCTTTGCCCCCAGGGTTATCTTAAATAAATTTGCTGCAAGGTTCCAGGGGTTATAGAGAGGGGTGCTGAGAAAATCATAGGCTTAGGTTTACTGATCACTTTTGGTTTCACACCCACAGTGACCTATTTGAAATGAATGAGTCACTGCTGCTGTGAAGCATGGAGCTGATAAACTGCAGAGTCTGAATCTGAACTGACAGCAGAAGAACCAGAAATGAAAACAAAGTGCTGGAAAATGCAGTAGATCTGGCAGCACCAGTGGAGAGAAAAAAGAGTTGATGCTTTGAGTCCATGTGACTCCTCTTCAAAACTCAGTTTTTTGTTGTTCTAAAGAAGTTATATTGGGGTGTTAACTGTCTCTCTCCCCACAAGCCTGCCAGATCTTATGAGTGTTTCCAGCATTTCCTGTTTTTATTTCAAATCTCCAGTATCTGCAGTGTTTTGCTTTCGTTATACCAGAAGGACCTGATCTGTTTGTGCTTTTCTCAATGGTCGAGAAGTCTCTTTGCGATAGAAGAGAGTGAAACTGCACCTGCTGCCTCCTTAAAGCCTTTTTCATTTGTACATTTCTCGTTAACACCCTGTCACTTCCCCACTTCCTTCCTCCACTTAATCAGGTTTTCCAAAAAACATTGAGTACACTGAACCGAGTTTGTGTGAGCCTTGGTCAGTTTAGGACAGCTTTGGTGATGCTGTTCTTAAAAATAAAGAAAGACTTGCACTTATGTCCTCTACACAGCATGTAGAGGACATATCAGCAATTGTGCACAGATCCTACAAATAATAATGTCATAATTAGGCGATTGAGGGATAAATATTGGCTAAGATGCCAGGGAAAAATCCCTTGCCCTTTTTTGGAATTGTGTTGTGGGATGTTTTTCTGGTCCTCTTGAGATAAAATCGAAAGGATGGCACTTCCAACAATTTAGTGCTCTCTCAGTACTGTACTGATGCACTAATGTAGGTTATGTGGTCAGGTCTCGGGAGTGGGACTGGGGCCCACAACCTCCTGACAGAATGCTACCATTGCACCACAACTGACATGACTAGCTTCTGGGAATTAAAGTTGCTGTAATTTTTGACTTCTGAAACAGTGTGCTTCTTTTTCAGACATGACCGTTTGATGTCCTCCTGGATGCCAACTCATCGGCTCAATCCTGGAGTTCAGTCAGCCCACCCTCACAATTCAGGCAACCTCTTCTCACACCCAACAAACCTAGAATCTCGAGGGTTTCTGCCCAAGGATTTGGAAGTAGCAGCAAGTAGGAAGGAATCTTCGTCGAAAGGACAGGTGCCTTCTCTGCAATATCCATCCTCTGCCTTCTTGCCATATGACTGCTCAGGGGCAGCAAAAGCCACAACCCCCCACAAAAGCAGACTGGACCGTATCGAGGCATTGAAGGCAATGGCGGCTTCCCTCTCCAACCGGATTGAGAATGGCGCCAAAAAGCTTGCAGGCGCAGGCATCAACTATGGAATTGCGCAGAGCTCAGAGCATGATGTGCTGCAGACTACATGGGACGATGGACGCTGGGCAAAGCCCGCTAGTCCACCTGTCCGTGACAGTGGTGAGGAAGACGTGTCACCCAGAATTCGTCGAATCAGAGGAGCCAACGTGGGCCACACAACCTACGAGGATCAGCTGCCGGGAGTCAATAATCTGTACGAGTATAAAAAAGTTGGCGAATCACCCCGCTGCCAAACCTCGGCAGCTGTAGTGGCCATGGAGGCTAAAACTTCAGGGACTGACAGGTATCAGGAAGTGAGCTGGGAAAATACATACAAGAGGTCGCTTGAGGCCTTGGAGCAAGACCTGCAAAAGCTCAGCAAAGAGAGGAATCAGTTTGATTCCCCCCATTCTAGTGGAGGATCGATCAGCGAAGGGCCGCTACTGAGTGAAGGAAGTCTCTCTGAGGAGGATGGTCTACCTGGTTGTAGGGACCCCATCAAATTAACGGAAAAGTTAAAGGATAAGGAATTCTGTGCCGGAGAATCAAACCCCTCCTCCAGGCCAGTTGCACAATTCCAGAAAGAAGCAGAGCGATACCAGCCCCTGCAACTACACCCAGAAGCCTGCAAGAATAGAGCACCTTGGGAAGAGCTAGCCAAGGGAAGCCCTCATAGTGTGATTAACATCTTTGCGAAGAGTTACCAGTTCTATGGAAAAGGTAAGGGGTTATATGTTGGTGCCTGCTAATTTATTATGTACAACCCCCCCCCCCCCCTTTCGCCCCATCCCATCTCATCCCCACCGGTCCATTTTTCTCCTTTGATGTGCTCAGAGGCTGTGGGATGGGATGTTTAACTTCCACCATGACATTCAGGTACCTATTGTTCTTTTGCATGTCGCAGTATAAAACAGTAGCAGTTTTTTTTTTACACAGAAGGGTTTGTAGTGGAGCAAGATCCTGTTCCCAACTGCAGTTCACATGGGAAGATTTCAGCAGAAATAACTGAATAGTGGTTGGGAATGTGGTCCTTGAGTGTCTGTCACTGGGTGTCTGATGTCTAAAATGTTGATGTGGAGATGCCGGTGTTGGACTGGGGTAAGCACAGTAAGAAGTCTCACAACACCAGGTTAAAGTCCAACAGGTTTATTTGGTAGCACAAGCCACAAGCTTTCGGCGCACTGCCCCATCATCAAGTGAGTGCTCACCTGATGAAGGGGCGGCACTCCGAAAGCTTGTGACTTGTGCTATCAAATAAACCTGTTGGACTTTAACCTGGCGTTGTGAGACTTCTTACTGTCTACAATGTCAGGGGGAGACCTCTGATAGTTAAGGGTGCCCGAGGCCTTACTTGAGCAATGTTGGGGTATGACAAAGTGGGGCTTTGGGGTGGTGGGCACTGGCGGAAAGTGTTAAGATCCCAGAACAGAACCCCAGGGTATATAGTGAAGCCAGATCGGACCCCAGCAGTTTTCGATCTTGGCATAAGAAGGATACATCCTTCCAAGAACGATTTTACTGACAAAGTAGGGACTTTTAAAATAAAACAAACTTTATTTAATAATACAGTTTAAATATAACTTTACCAAATGAAGCAAATTGACTATTAACAGTTGAACAATATTTGAAAATTAAAAGGAAACAACTTAAATTTTCAACTCCAAATAAGCAACATTCCTCTGACAGACTTAAATGCTATACAGTTAGCAACCATAAATATACTTGCTATAATAAGTGTCGACAGTCTCGAAGCTTCCAGGAGGGGTAGAGTTCCAGAAACCTGCAAAATCCTTCTAGCTTCAATTGCAAACCAAACTGCTTTCTGCTACAGGCTTAGGACTGCATGTAAACCCCATGTCATCACATGACCCTGTCAGTCATTCTAATCAGAAATCCCAGAGGAATTTAAACAAAAGTCCATGAAATCTACCTAAAATAACCACTTGCAAGGCTAAAATGAGTAATTATCCTGCTCTCCCAGCATCCGAGTTGCATTCCATCCAGTCATACTGACTGCCTGTAACATAAAGCCGAATTTTAAACATTCCCCTTAACACACAAAAAATATGGGGGCTGGGAGACTAGAGTGGAGGCTGTTTCGCAGGCTTCCCATTGGTCGCCACAGCCTCCTCGTGTCTCAGGCAGCCGGATTCCTGGCTCCGTTAGCTCCGCGCCAGAAATCTGCTCCAGAAATCTGCGCGGAACTGCATAATTTATGTAAACTCCAGTTCAAATCTATTTTTAATATCATTAGCAGGTACAGGATTGAAATCTCTGGGTCCTCCCTCACCTAATCAAGGCCCCTCAGAGGGTTGGGGGTGCCCCTGGCACTGCCCAAGGGGGCAAAGTGGCAATGCCCAAGAGAACTTGGCAGTGCCAAGCGGGCAAGGTCTAATGGGGCGGAGCCTCGGGGGTGGGGGTTGGTTGGAGAGACCGGTGGGAGTGGGGGGCTCCTGCGATCACTCTGCAATCGGGCTGAGTGACAGAGGGAGGGAGGCCAACGATCGGCGGGGGGGAGTAAATGATGGGAAATCGCGGGGGGGTGGAGAGAGGTGATGTGGTGGTCAAGGTTGAGGCTGGCCCACATACAGGAGGCCAGCCATCGGGGCTGACAGATCAACGCATGCACTGTGGCCTGCTCAGTATTATGCTGCCGGCCTCTCCGGTGGGAATAGAATTTTCCATTGAATTTCAGTGTGATTCATGCTGAGACACTCAGCAGCACACGGTGGGAGGTTCATTTTGAAACGTCCGCTGAACGTCAGGGGGATTTACTCCAGTTTTTACACATATTCGACACTTAGAATTTTTCCCCCCAGTGTCACTACTATCATCACAAAGTGGATGGCTAACATGAGGAAGTTGTGGGTGAGGGAAGGTCTGCAATAGAGAATTGATAGTCTGTGACCAACCTGTTTATTGGCTGAACTGCTATTGACTATTTCCTCCAATGATGAAAAATGTAATGTGTGGGAAGGGAGTATCGTCAGAAGGTCTGGTGGAAGTCGCTGCATGAACCCTTGTTACATTGTGCTTTTTATTGACAGGAGGTTTGGAGGACGAGTCTGACAGAGGCTCACCAAATCTGCAGCCCCTAGTGTCTGCAGCAAGCCCAGAAGAAGTGGCTCCATATGAGGATGACTTCCTCTCTTCCCAGAGCAGCATAAGTTTGAGCAGGAAGATCCCATCATACCAAAGGTAACGAGTAGCAGTAGAGTGTGAGCAAGCTCCTTCAGACAGAATAAAGAATAAAATAAGGACGGCACATAAACCACATCATCATGTGACCCTGTCAGTCAATCTAATCAGAAATCAGGGCGGCGCAGCGGTTGGCATTGCTGCGTCACAGTGCCAGGGACCCGGGTTCCAAAGTGCGTGTTTCCAGATAAGGGTTAGTGGGGTGATAATGGAACAATGTGTCCAGAGAAGGTTATTTTTCCCCGTACCCTCCTCAACTTTTAAATTCTAAATTGTAACACCATCAGTATTTAGCTTTGGTTTTAGATTTAAGGTAATTGACAAAAGAGCCAAAAAGGAACTGAGGGTTTATTTTATGCAGCAAGTTGGAAACACCTGGAATATACTCTCTGAAGGGGTGATGCAAGCAAATTCCAAAATAATTTTCGAAGCAGAATTGGGATATTTACTTGAGGGGAAAATATACAGTGTGTTGGACACAGAGACCATCACAGAGCCAGTACAGGCAACTTGGACTAAAGTGATGTCTTCTGTGCTGAGGGATTCTGATTGTGCATGGTCGGTGTAAACATGTTGATTTTTGAAGAAGCATTACTGAGTGAATTTTAGAACTGCAGTGCCTTGTCTATAACAGGCGACTTGAAGTGTTCCACTCTTTGCAGTTTGCAGAAAAATGGGTCAACTGAGGCTGACTAACCATCATAAAGGAAGCTGATCATGTAATCAGCTGCTCTGATAATATTTATAAATGTTCCACTTCCAAGATTGGGGCCATCAGACCCATGCACTTGGATGCTGCACTTGTTAGTATTTTACCCAAATAGCTCAACAGTGTCCCCAAATGTCAGAGACATGTGCCTGCAGCCTCATAATTATGTGTTCAAATGGTTGCGAAGGCAATATTCTTATCAATCCAGGAAGTCTAGCTTCAATCCCTTACTCAAACACTAAACTCCAATACGTTGTAGCAGCACGGGGCACTACCTCACAATGCCAGGGATCCTGGGTTTGATTCCCGGCTTGGGTCACTGTCTGTGTGGAATCTGCACGTTCACCCCGTGTCTGCATGGGTTTCCTCCGGGTGCTCCAGTTTCCTCCCATATCCTGAAAGATGTGCTGGTTAGGTGCATTGGCCATGCTAAATTCTCCCTTAGTGTACCCGAACAGGCACTGAAGTGTGGCGACTAGGAGATTTTCACAGTAACTTCATTGCAGTGTTAATGTAAGCTTACATGTGACACGAATAAATAAAGTTTAAAATTTAAACTAGTTACTGTGATTGATTTAATCCCTGTCATTCTGGTGATACGAACATATGAAATAATAGCACAAGTGTAGGCCGTTCAGCTCCTCAAGCCTGCTCCGCCAGTCAATAAGGTTATGGCTGATTGTTTGTGTTTCCAATTCCAAATTCCCATCTACCCTCAACAGCAGTTCCCTTGCCTAACAAGGGAATCCATTTACCCCCACCTTAAAAATATACAATCTGAGGCAAAGGGTCCCAAAATCCTGCAACAATCAGTGAAAAATTCCCCTTGTGTCCTGCAAGGACGACCCCAAATTTTAAATCGGTGACTCCTTGTTTATTCAACCACAAGAGGAAACATCCTTTCCACATCCAACTTGTCAAGCTGTTCAGGATCTTGTATACTTGAATTAAGTCACTCCTTCAGTCTTATAAACTCTAGTGGAAACAACCCCAGTCTGTCCAATGTACCCTCATAGCACAACTGGCTCATTACAGATATCAATTTAGTAAGCTATCTCTCTCCAATGTATTTACATCCTTCCTTAAATAAGGAGACCAAACCTGCACACCCTATTTGAAATGTGTTCTCACCAATGCCCTGTGTAACTGAAACATAACATCTGTCCTTTATGTTCTATTCCTCTTGTAATGAAAGATAGCATTCAATTAACATTGAGGGGCGGCACGGTAGCACAGTGGTTAGCACTGCTGCTTCACAGCTCCAGGGACCTGGGTTCGATTCCCGGCTTGGGTCACTGTCTGTGTGGAGTTTGCACATTCTCCTTGTGTCTGCGTGGGTTTCCTCCGGGTGCTCCGGTTTCCTCCCACAGTCCAAAGATATGCAGGTTAGGTTGATTGGCCATGCTAAAATTGCCCCTCAGTGTCCTGAGATGTGTAGGTTAAAGGGATTAGTGGGTAAAATATGTAGGGATATCGGGGTAGGGTCTGGGTGGGATTGTGGTCGGTGTAGACTCGATGGGCTGAATGGCCTCTTTCTGTACTGTAGGGTTTCTATGATGATTCTTTCTATGAATATTCTTAATTACTTGCTGTACCTGCATACTAACATTTTGTCATTCATGCACAAGAATACTTAGATCCTTCTGCAGGAATTCTGCAGCAGTTAAGTGTTGAAGTAACACACTGCCTTTTTATTCTCCCTGCAAAGTGAACAACTTCACATTTTCCCACATTATACTCCATCTGCCCACTCACTCAACCTATCCATATTCATCTGCAAACTCCTTATGTCCACTTCACTGTATACTTTCCTACGTATCTTTGTGTCATCTACAAATTTAGCTACCATGTCTTCACTCTCCTCATCTAAGTCATGGATAAAGACTGCAAAAAGTTGAGGCCCCAGCTCAGACTACTACAGGACTCCACGCGTCACATGCAGCAATCAGAAAAATACCTATTTATGCATGCTCTCGGTTTTCTGCCAGCAAGCTAAGCTTCTATTCCTGTTGATATGTTACCCCCTATACTATAAGCTTGTATTTTCCACAATAGTCTTTGATGTGGCAAATGCTTCTGGATATCCAACTACAGTATATCTACGGGCTCCCCTTCATCCACAGAGCATGTTACTCCATCAAAGAGCTCTAATAAATCGATTCAACATTTTCCTTTCACAAAACCATGCCTGCTCTTCTCATTACCTTGCGTTTCGCTGTGTGCCCAGTTATAACCTCCTTGGTGATCAATTCTAGCACCTAAACATCAAGCTAACTGGCCTATATATAATTTCCTGCTTTCTGCCTCCCTCCCATGGAGGGCTGATATTTGTTATTTCCAGTTTAATGGAACAATTTCAGAATCTAGTGAATTTTGAAAAATTACCGCCACCACATCTACTTCATTAGCCACTGGATAAAAGCAAATTACTGCAGTTGCTGGAATCTGAAACCAAAAGAGAAAATGCTGGAAAATCTCAGCAGGTCTGGCAGCATCTGTAAGGAGAGAAAAGAGCTGATGTTTTGAGTCCAGATGACCCTTTGTCAAACCTAAAAGGCACAGTAAGTGAGAGATATTTATACTGCAGGGTGCGGGAATGAAAAATGAGTCATAGCCATAGAAAGCAGGGTAAAGAAAACTTGTAAAAAAACTAGAAAGAGCGCAAAAAAGATTTACTAGGATGCTACCGGGATTTGATGGATTGAGTTATAAGGAGAGGCTGAATAGGCTGGGATTTTTTTCTCTGGAGCATAGGAGGCTGAGGGGTGACCTTATAGAGGTCTATAAAATAATGAGGGGCATAGACAAGGTAGATAGTCAATATCTTTTCCCAAAGGTAGGGGAGCCTAAAACTAGAGGGCATAGGTTTAAGGTGAGAGGGAAGAGATACAAAAGTGTCCAGAGAGGCAATTTTTCCACACAGGGTGGTGAGTGTCTGGAACAAGCTGTCCGAGGTAGTAGTAGAGGTGGGTACAATTTTGTCTTTTAAAAAGCATTTAGATAGTTACATGGGTACGATGGGTACAGAGGGATATGGGCCAAATGCGGGCAATTGGGATTAGTTGAGTGGTTTTTAAATAAAAAAGGGCGGCATGGACAAGTTGGGCCGAAGGGCCCGTTTCCATGCTGTAAACCTCTATGACTCTATGAGAGAGGTAAAATTAGAAAAAGGGGTCGGGGGGGAAAGGGAAAGCAAAGGGGGAAGAAAAGGTAAGGAAAGGGGTGATCAAGTAGGGGAAAGGGTGGGGGGGGGGACGGGACGAAAAATGCAGAAAGATAATAAAGAAATAAAAGATAGAGAACAGTAAAAATGCAATAAAATGAAAACAAAAGGGTCAAGGTGGGGTGGAGCTAATCATCTGAAGTTGTTGAACTCGATGTTGAGACCGGAAGGCTGTAAAGTGCCTAGCCAGAAGATGAGGTGCTGTTCCTCCAGTTAGCATTGAGTTTCACTGGAACATGGCAGCAAGCCAAGGACAGACATGTGGGCATGGGAGCAGGATCGTGTGTTAAAATGGCAAGCAACTGGAAGGTCGGGGTCCTGATTGTGCACAGACCGAAGGTGCTCAGCAAAGCGATCACCCAGTCTATGCTTGGTCTCTCCGATATAGAGGAGACCACATTGGGAGCAGCGAATGCAATAGACCAAATTGAAAAGGTGCAAGTGAAACGCTGCTGAACCTGGAACGAGTGTTTGGGACCTTGGAGGGTGAGCATGGAAGAGGTAAAGGGGCAGGTGTTACACCTTCTGCAATTGCATGGGAAGATGCCATGAGTGACTGGAGAGATGTTGGGTATAGTGGAGGAGTGGATTAGGTTATCCTGGAGGGAATGGTCTCTGTGGAATGTGACAGGAGTGGTGAAGGGAAGATGTGTTTGGTGGTGGCATCATGCTGGAGTTGGCAAAAATGGCGGAGGATTATGCTTTGCATGCGGAGGCTGGCGGGGTGAAATGTGAGAACAAGGGGTCTCTATCCTTGTTCTGGGAGGGAGGGGAGGGAGTGAGGGTCGTGGCGTGGGAGATGGACTGCACGCTGTTGAGCGCCCTGTCTACAACTGCAGATGGGAATCCGCAGTTGAGGAAAAAGGAACGCATATTAGAAGCACCACTTTGGAAAGTGGCATCATCGGAACAAATGCAATGGAGGTGAAGAAACTGAGAGAAAGGGATGAAGCCCTTACAGGATGTAGGGTGCAAAGAGCTGTAGTCCAGACAGCTGTGGGAGTCAGTGGGCTTGTAATGGATATTGGTAGATAGTCTATTGCCGGAAATTGAGAAAGGTCAAGGGAGGGAAGTGTCTGAGATGGACCAGGTGAAGGCAATGGTGGGGTTGAAATGGGAAGCGAAGTTGATGAATTTTTCGCGGTTTTGACGAGAGCATGAAGCGCCACCAAAATAGTCATCGATGTACTGGTAAAGGAGTTGTGGGAGGGGACCCGGGTAGGCCTGGAGCAAGGAATGTTCCACATAGCCCATAAAAAGACAAGTGTAGCTTCATTAGCCACCTATTTTAACACCCTACGATGCGGTCCATCATGTCCCAGAGACTTGTCAGCCCGCAGCTCCATATGTTTGCTCAGTATCACTTCCCCTGTGATTATAATTTCACCAAGCACCTCTCTCTCCCTTCCACCTCCTGATTTACACCTACTACTGTAATGTTTCTTCTCAAAGATTGGACATAATAAACAAACGCTGTGTTTAAAAATAGCACGGTTGATTAATTGCTTCCTTTTGTGCTTCGTTAGCAGTACCAGCAGTCCATCCAGTGCCCAGGGAGTATTTCCCAGTAAAAGATCTCACGATGCAAGGACTGGCGAGGCATCCCCACGGTTCTCAGGACAACGTTCGGCAGCCTCCTCCCGATCGTCAGGCTCTTCAGGAAAGAAGATGAAGATGGATGGTAAGTGATCAGGGTCTGCGAATTTTCCTTGATCTGTCCAACCAAATTCTTGCACTCAGAATCTGAGTGGACTTTGATTCTGTTCGCCTGTCTTCCCCTCCCCTGCCTGCATCGTCTTCCCCTTTCGATTCCACCCCCTCCTTTGCCCTGCCTCCCTGCTGCTCTGCTGTTGCCTCTGTCCCCATGCCCCTCGCGCGCCCCCACCCACCCCAAAAACCCGGCCGCTCCCTCCCCCGGCGACCTCAGTTCCACTACTCCAGTTTGTCCTTCTCAGCCTCTCCTATGAATTCCGTTACTTTGACTTTGACTATGTGTATGATTGCTGAGCTACATTGTAGTATTCAGGTTAAGCTCACTGCTCTTGGACATAAGGCAGGTGATGGCACTTCTGTTTGCTCTGGGTATTCCTGGAGATGAAAAATAAAGATCTGGATGGGCCTTGCTCTTGGCCACTATTCAGCGTCTCCTACTGAATGGAATTGCACTTGACTGGATGCTGGGGATTGGGTTTGGCAGAGATTCTTCTCTTGGGTATGTAGCTTGGGATCAAATATCTTATTTTTACTGCAAATAAATTAAGTAATTTCAGTCGTTTTGTGGGAACAGATGAGATCAACTGAATTTGCACGAATGATGCAGCTGACCTGTACAACCTTTAGCTTTGGCAGGTGCTGATGTTGCTGGGAATATGAGGCATTCCCCTGTGGATGATGTGACTTGGGCATCTGCCAGTATTTCAGAGCGGAGCTCTGCTGAAGAAAGGATATCAGGCCTGGGGCCAGACTTAGTCGGAGATCTTGAGCAAGTAAAAGACGCAAACGACATGGAAGAACCCATCATTCGTTCTCCAGCTAGGTATGGCCAACTGGAATGTACTTTAAATGGCTGGGCGTAAGGGAGTTTGAAGGATATTTAAGAAATGGAGATTTTATGTTTGAGGAACTGATGTTAAGAAAGAAAAATTACTGGTGAACTTAATTTGGACTAAAAGCTGATGAATTCCCGATGTCCCCGGTGATAGGGTGGCCTGGTGACACAGTGGTTAGTACTGTTGCCTCTCAGTGCCAGGGCCCCAGGTTCAATTCCGGCCACAGGTGACTGTGAAGTTTGCATGTTCTCTCTGTGTCTGCTTGGGTCTCCTGGGTGCTCCAGTTTCCTCCTACACTCCAAAGATATGTGGGTTAGGTTGATGAGTCATGCTAATGCTTGGCCTAGCCTCAGGGAGATTAGCAGGATAAATACATGGGGTTACGGGGATAGGGCCTGGGCGGGATTGTTGTCGGTGCAGACTCGATGGGCCAAATGCCCCCCTCCTGCACTGTAGGGATTCTATGGTTGCTGCATCATGGAGTTCTAAAAGAAATGGATGCAGAGATCGTGGATGCATAGGTTTTGATCTTCCAAGATTCCCTCAATTCTGGAACAGTGAGTGGATTGGAAGTTAGCAAATGTAACACCACTGTTCAAAAAGGAAGGTGGAGAAAAAATGGGAAACAACAGGCCAATTAGCCTGACATCAGCAGTGGGAAAATATTGCATTATTAAGCAAATGAAATCAATGCCCTTATACAATGAATGGTCAGAGTCAACATAGTTTTATGAAAGGGAAATGATGGGCAACTAGTGCATGTAGCACATTTATCCAATGTTTTTTAAAAATATGAAGTGTAACAGAAGATGAGGGTTCAGCGTTTGGGATAGTTAAATTAACATGGATATGGGATAAGCTAAAGGACAAAAATCAGTAGGAATAATTTGGTCATTTTCAAGTTAACAGTTTGAAACTATTGCATTAAGAAAGTCTTGCTGCAATTGTTTTTAGTGAGACCGCACCTTGTGATGCAGTTTTATGTATCCATATCTGAAGGAAAGATATACTTGCCTTTGAAGAGGTGCAATGAAGGTTCACTAGATTGGTTTCTGGGATGGGAGGATAGTCCTATGAGGAAGAGGCTGAGAAGAATAGGCCTCTGCTCTCTGGAGTTTGGAAAAATGATCGATATCTTATTGAAATATATAAGCTTCAGAGAGGCTTAACTGGGTAAATGCTGAGACTTTTTTTAAATTCTTGGGATGTGGGTATCATTGGTATCAATAAAAGGTCACTTTTTATTGTCCAACATTCAGGGAGTTGCAGTGAATTACTTCCTTGAACTGCTATAATCCATGGGGTGTAGGTGCTTTTTTTCTGCAGTGGGTTGATACAGCTGAGTGGCCTGTGAGGCCATTTCAGACAGTTAGGACAGTTCAGAGTCAATCTCACTGCTGTGAAATGGGTGTTACACCTAGGCCAGACCAAGTAAGCATGGCAGATTTCCTTCCCTAAAGGACATTAGTGAACCAATTGGGCTTTTAATGACAATACAGTAGTTTCAAGGTCATTATTAATGAGAATTAGGGTCATAGCCTCAGGATAAGGGGTCAGCCATTTCGGAGATGAGAAATTTCTTCATTTAGTGGACTGTGAATCTTTTGAATGATCTAACTCCAGGAGCTTTTTGGTACTCAGTTGTTCAGTATATTCAAGTGGTAGTGGGTAGTGTTGTATATCATGATGAGTTGGCAGGGGTGAATTCTTGCTGTCATTAGAAGCTTGGCCTACTTGGGGTTACATGGCATCTGTTGGGGTGGGTTGTGTTTGCTTGATGTGATGCTTGTGATTTTGCAAAGCACTTCAAGCCTTGTGGTAGGTGTGTGCTATCTGCTGATGTAGCATGGTGGCGTAGTCTTTGGTTGTCCTCATTTTTGCCCCTCCCTTTTAGTTTTGATCTATTGACATCCCTATTATCACCCATATGGTGGTCAGTGATGAATCAAAGAACAAAGAAAGTTACAGCACATGAACAGGCCCTTCGGCCCTCCACGCCCGTACTGACTATGCTGCCCGACTGAACTAAAACCCCCTATCCTTCCGGGGACCATATCCCTCCATTCCCATCCTATTCATGTATTTGTCCAGACGCCTCTTAAAAGTCACTATCATATCTGCTTCCAATACCACCCCCTGGCATCGAGTTCCAGGCACCCATCACCCTCTGTAAAAAATAAATTGCCTCTTACATCTCTTTTAAACCTTGCCCCTTGCACATTAAACCTATGCCCCTAGTAATTGACTCTTCCACCCTGGGAAGAAGCTTCTGACTATCCGTTCTGTACATGCCCTTCACAATCTTGTAGACTTCTATCAGGTCGCCCTTCAAGCTCTGTCGTTCCAGTGAGAACAAACCAAGTTTCTCCAACCTCTCCTCATAGCTAGTGCCCCCCATACCAGGCAACATCCTGGTAAATCTTTTCTGTACCCTCTCCAAAGCCTCCACATCTTTCTGGTAGTGTGGCGACCAGAATTGAATACTATATTCCAAGTGCGGCCTAACTAAGGTTCTATGAAGCTGCAACATGACTTGCCAATTTTTAAACTCAATGCCCCGGCCGATACTGACCATGCTGCCCGTGCATGCCGTATGCCTTCTTGACGACCTTCTCCACCTGCATTGCCACTTTCAGTGACCTGTGTACCTGTACACCCAGATCCCTCTGCCTATCAATACTCTTAAGGGTTCAGCCATTTACTGTATATTTCCTATCTGTATTAGACCTTCCAAAATGCATTACCTCACATTTGTTCGGATTAAACTCCATTTGCCATCGTTCCGCCCAAGTCTCCAACCGATTTATATCCTGCTGTATCCTCTGATGGTCCTCATTGCTATCCGCAAATCCACCAACCTTTGTGTTGTCCTCTTGAGTCTGTACAGAATGTGATGGGGTAGAGTAAGCTGGACATGAGCTTTTAGACCTTGGAGAAGATGCATTAGGGGGGAAGCAAGGAGGTGAGGAAATCTGCACTGCTTGGTAAGCTTGGAAGATGGAGTGTTACTTATGACCTCACTTCAATGCTGTGCTGATACTTTGGTACTTTTTCTTGAAATTGGGCTGACAGAAGTGATTCCAGCCCCATTACCATGTTGCCAAACTCCCTGGGAATATCCTTCTGACCCTGGACCCTCATTCCTACCTTTGGCTGCTTGTCCGAAATCAGCATCCTGTTAATTTATGTTTGGGGAGGCAACTTTGAGTCAAGTGCAACACAAATGCCCCTCTATTCTGCTGTCTGAATGCTGTACATGGGCTGATAGCTTGCTGAGAGTCATTTGCCTGATTTTGCTAGCCATGTGGGGCGCTTGGCAGGTTTACCACCCTACAGGCCACTGTCTGAACACTTAATAGATGTTTAATTTTGTGTGAGAAGGTATTGCAAAAGGTTTGCTTTCAGGAATGGCTGAGGAAGTATAGGCCCATCCAAAAAGGAGGGTTGTTTATTCCTAATGCCTCCTAAGTACAGGTTGTTTAAAGCAGAGCTTCAGCATATAGATACATCGAGGCATGAAATCTGCAATGTTCGAATGGTTCAAGTGATGCCTTGTGCTTAGGTGCCTGTGTCAGAATTTGTAATGGTGTAATTTGTGTTTTCAGTGTCCAAGTGGAGGCATCAAAGCACAAGAAAGCCACAAGCTCTTTGTCCTTTCAGTCGACTGTCAGCAATGTGTCTCAGAGGCCTTTTCAGAATGACACAGCAACAGTATCAGGAGATGGCGTGAGACAGCTGATCACTACTACCTTCACACCTTCACCTTCTCTAACCTACAGACCGCAATTCACCGACGTCAGTGTTACAGCAGCCAGACCTCCGACGTCCTCAGCTGCAGGTTGGAACAGTATAAAGCTTGTGTGAACCTTGGTTGTAATGGTGACTCCCTGAAAATGGAGAGGAATAGTGTGTGTTTCAGTGGTGTGAATCACAAAGACGTTACTGTGTCTTGGGGGTTGGTTAGCTCAGCTGGTCATCTGGGACGTGAATGGCTTAAATTGGAGCTTACACAGTTTTCATTTTGGTTATTGTAGCCTCCATGCTTAGCTCCCCACTAAGCCTCCAACACCGTATGACTGCTGAACTCACTTACCTGGATGCTATAGAGGAGTCTGTCCGACAGCTCTCAGAGATAGACCGGACCCGGGGGATCGCGCTCGCTCAGCAGGAGACTGTGTCATTGGCTCAGATCCTAAAGGTACGAATATGCCTTGCGTTCTTTTAGAGGTACAATTATAAAATGTTTAAAATGACTGGTTGTTAATTGAGAATAGTTCCAAATCTCAGCTAAATCAAACAGAACAAAGATTATTCAAATGAATATTAACTTTTCTTTCCCTTGTATTGTGCTTCACCAGGACAAGGCCCAATCTTAACTGTATAAGTATTAGAATCTAACCTGCACAAAACTGCATGTTCAAATCTGGCTGATAAATGAACTTGACCACGTTTCCAAGAAATTATAGCTTTGTAAAAAATGTGATTTATGACCGTCGTGTATTTCTTGTTTAAAGTTGAAATCCCAGAGCCAAGTGATTAAAATCTTGACATCTGGCATCATTTAGTTTGAGGTACCTCATATTCTAAGTCTTGCTATTTGGGCATTGAAGAATTGACAATTAAATTTGCACAGTGGAAGGTGGTGTAATGTGAAGTTGCTGTTCTGGTTTAATTGATGGCTGTTGTTTATGTTCAGGCCCAGCAACAGAGACATGAACATGACATAGCCCTCCTGAAGCTGAAGGCCGAACAGGAAACGGTGGCAAGTCAGAGACAGCTGGAGGAAGCCAGGCAGAAAGCTGTACAGGTACTTGAACATGTTACAGGGTCTGGAAATGCAAATAATAATTCAGAGTTGGATGATACTCCACATACAATAAGAGCAAAAAAAAATGTATTTTTAAAGAGTCTTTTTAACCGAGAACCTACCACTCCATCAGTTTCTCCCACCATTGGCGCCTCATGAAATTGCAATCTTGAAAATTGATGGCAAAGAAGGGAGGTGTTGAAGTGATCAAGAGTTTGATCAACAGGATGTATATACTTAAGAGGTATTTGGAGTAGATAGAGAGTTGGTAGGGTTTAAGGAATAAATTCCGCATAAAGGCACAGGTTATAGAAGATCAACCAGGATCTTGATCAACCAGGCCAGTGAGCTGAGGAATGATGGATGGAGTTTAATTCCGATAAATGTGAGGTGTGGTAAGACCAACCAGGGCAGGACTTGCACGGTTAATGGTAGGCCCTGGGGAGTGCTGTTGAACAGAGAGACCTAGGGGTGCAGATACATAGTTCCTTGAAAGTGGTGTCACAGGTAGGCAGGGTGGTGAAGAAGGCATTTGGCACACTTGCCTTGTTCAGAGCATTGAATACAGGAGTTGGGACGTTATATTACAGCCGTACAAGACATTGGTAAGGCCACATTTGGAGTACTGCATACAATTCTGGTCGCTCTGCTATAGGAAGGATGTTATTAAACTGGAAAGGGTGCCAAAAAAATTTACAACGATGTTACCAGGACTGGAAGGTTTAAGTTATAAGGAGAGGCTAAGATTTTTTCACCCCTGGGATAGGGAATGACCTTGTGGAAGTTTATAAAACGATGAAGGGCATAGATAATGTGAATAGCCAAGGTTTTTTTCCCCCAGAGTAGGGAATCCAAAATTAGAGGTCATCGGCATATGGTGAGAGGGGAGAGATTTTCAAGGGACTTGTGGGGCAACTTTTTCACACAAAAAGGTGATGCATGCATAGAATGAGCTGGCAAAGAAGGTGGTAGAGGTGGGCATAATTACAACATTTAAAAGACATTTGGACAGGTACATGGATAGGAAAGGTTTAGAGAGATATGGGTCAAACACAGGCAAATGGGACTGACTAGTTCTGTTCAGAAAATCCAGTCAGCATGGATGAGTTGGGCCGAAGGGCCTGTTTCTGTGCTGTATATATCTATAACTCAATGACTCTAAGATGGCAAAGCGAGGAATGGAAATTATTGGGGCGCATTGGAGTGGGGTGGGATGGGGTTGGACGAGGTTAAGGAGGAGAGAGGCCATGGTGACCTGGAATTGGGTTTGTAAATTTGGAATGTTAGAATGTTCCTGTCTTTGAGAGATTTTTCAGATGAAGTTCAGGCCCCAGAATTCTACATCTTTAGACACAGACAACTTAATGAACCCAATCCTTGCTATTGGCTTTTAGTTGCTAGTAATATTCTTTTGCCTGTTTTAGTAGCTTGAAAATGGCTACAGAATGATTTTAACTTGTGCAGGAGTTTTCCAATTAACTATTCCAAGGTTCTTCTGTCTGTCCTTGCATCTTTCATCCTTTAAGTTCCAACTCCTCTGAGATTCTCTGCTACTTTTATCCTAACTCGCACCAAATCCCAGTCACCCATTAGCCCTTTGTCCAGTGACCTACTTTGGTTCCCTACACCTTGAATTTAAAATTCTCATTCTTGCGTTCAATCTCCGTGTGATCTTGCAGCTCTTGTATCTTTAATGCAAAGATGGAGGGTACCGCAATAGACACCAGCAGGGAATAGGTTCTGAGTTGTCAAGTCTAGATGCCCAGAGAGAAATGTGGGCAGTTGAGATGACATTCAGATGTGGTTGGAAGTTCACCTCGGAGCCATTTGTGATACCAAGCTTGCAAGCAGTCTGATTCCAATTCAGACAGTTACCAGAAAAGGGGATAAGTGGCAAGGGGTTGGTGATTTCGAGACCGTGGAAAGGTTTTGATGAGGTAGACCTGGGTGTTGTAGACCTCACTTCACATGCTCTTGCTTTATATGTGCACTTCTTCAGTCATATCAGTAGGGAAAAGCTGCGTGGAAGGAAATCAGTGGAATGTGACAAAAGTGTGCATGACCATTGGTCAATAAAATTTCTTGTGGGCCGCACTCGGAACCCAAATGGGCCACATGTGGGCTGCAGGGTTGCCCATCAGTCCTTAAGAAACTGGACAATATCCAGGGCACTGCTTGTTTTGGTCCCCATTTACTCCCAGCACCACTGATCCACGGTGGCAGCACTGTGCACCATACACAAGATGCACTGCAGCAACTCAACATTGATTCTTTTGAATCACCTCTTAGCGCCTCTTAGACCTGTGACCTCCACTGTGTTGACGCATGGAGGCACCACCACCTCCAAGTTCCCCTCCAAACCACACATCATTCTGACTTGGAAATGCACCACTGTGCCTTCACTGACACGGAGTTAAAATCCTGCACTTATCTAACATTGTGCGATTGCAGTGGTTCAAGAAGGTATCTCGTTGGGGACATTTGTGAATGGGCAATAAAATGCCAGTGACATCCATATCTCAAGAATAAATGAAAGATTACATCCAGATTTCACTTCTAATAGCTTGGCTCACGTTTTACAATTGTGCCCACACTGGAGTCTATACTAAAACTCCCAATATCATAACTATTCAGTTATTGTGCTCATATATAGCAGAGATGGAGGCTTCATGTTTTAATTGCAAATCAAAGCAGGCATTAGTGAGTTTGGGTTGTGAATGAAACTTGACGGGTCAATGCAGTGTTCTTCTTGGATAAAAAAATCAAGTTCACATTGCATTTTGATAGCTCTCTGTCACTTTGATGTACACTCTGCTGGTCTGGCTGAAGCATTCCGAGCTATCAATTGCTGGTTATTGATAATTACTAATACGCTGCTGGATGTGAAACCTTCTCTCTTTATTGTATACTCAGGCACACTCGGAGACTCTGCAGCAGTTTGCGCAGTCACACCAAGAGATGCTGCAAGAATCCACGAATAAAATGATGACTCAACAGGTGGAAGCAGCTAGACTGGCTGCAGACACAGCAAGACAAGTTAAAGAGGTACACAGAACTTTGTTTTCACCGCCTTGGCAAAAGGATGCTTTTCCCCCAATCGAGCTGAAAACCTAGCACTGGTATCCGTGGTATGGGAATGTAACTTTAGAGGCTGGGAGACCAGAATTGGAAGACTGCAAGGATCTCAACAGTTTTGTAGGACTGGAGGAGATTACAGAGATGGGAAGGATGAGACCGTGAGAAATTAGGAAACAAGGATGGGAATTTTTGACATTGATGTTACCAAAGTAGGAATCATTGTAGGTCAGCGAGCACTGGGGTAATGGGTGAAACGGACTTGCTGTGAGAGCTTTGAATGAACTCGCATTTCCAAAGGATGGAAGATTCAAGAGAAATAGCCACATCTGGAAGTACCAAAAACATAGAGGTAGGTTGAGGCAGGTGCAGGAATCGATGACATTACAGAGGAGGAAAAGTTTATTTAAAGAAACAATGCACAGTGTACACGCTACGTGATCGACCTCCATTTGTTCACATGAAGAATTGCCTTCCATCTCATGACTGAGATTGGTAGATAGATGCCTTCTGAATCAGGATATAAACCCAACGTTCTCGCTCCATTCACAACATCTCAGACCTCTCGTACATTGTTGACATCTTGCTCCCCTTTGGGGGAAAAAAGGAAACTTAATGGAACCATTAGTATCACGCTAGTCAGGCATGTGAACATTTAACACTGGATGGTTCAATTGTGATTGTGCTTTTACTGTTTATTGCTATTTGAGAGAACAGATGTGATCTTGAATACAAATACACTGCCTGAAAGCAAGGTGGAAGTAGATTAAATATTAATTTTCAAAAGGAATTTGGATATTCTAGGGGAAAAAATGAATTCAGAGCTGTGGAGAAAGAGCAGGGGACCAGTTGGATAGCTCTTTCAAAGAGCTGGTGCAAGCATGATAGGCCAAATGGTGATTTGCTTTGGTGTACCATCCTGTGATTCCAAAAGCAAACTGAGGTCCAAGTTGCATTCTAACCTGTGTTATACTGAATAATAGTTCTTTATGTTTAGATGACTGAGTTGGCACGTGCACAGATTGCAGCTGGATCCCCGCCTGTTGTGGCCACGAACCTATCTCGTGGAGCAGCTGCACTACCAGTGACTGCGTTGTTGGACCAACAGAGACAACAGCATTCAGATTTTATGAAGCAGCTGCGAGTCAGGACTGAACCTGACAGGTAAAATTTTAACATTGCCCCACTCTGATCAATAAGATCAAGCTTCACAAATTTAATAACTTGGGAAGCGCTTCTTTCTCATTGCACTGATTTTCACATTGTGTCTAGTACCAGTCCATGCATAGCGCTGAAAATGTTTGGGCCTCTTGCTCCTCCTTTGTGTTTTAACCTTGAACTAAATTGAAAGGATTAAGAGGTTTGTTGAGTTAGCTTACTCCTCTTTTGCCGACTGGATCTTGCTTCTTAAATTAGTTACTGACGTCATGCACCACTTGTAACAGACGTCTGATTTAGTTATCAGTGTGGGCCAATAGCAAAACTGGACACAATTTGACACCAGTTGGGGCAAAACTGTGGTGAAGGCAATCAATGGGAGCAAATGTGAGCGCACCTTGCTGGAAATGACATGTAGCTGGTGCAGATCTGGGTCTGGTTTGCACTTTTGGCCCTGATGCAGTTCAAGCCTCTGATAGAGGACTATAGCTTCCATGCAGACATGAGGTCCATTAAAATTAAAATTCTTGTTTTTCTGAATTGATGTCTGTGCTGGTATGCTTTGTATGTAGTGTATTTATTTATCTACAAGCTTACACTTCCCCGATACCCCAAAATGAATTGATTATCAAATTTGCAGTTCTTGCATCCCAACTGTCGGGTCCAAATGACATGGAGAACATGAGCAGCCATCTTGATAAGTGGGACGACACGGTGGCGCAGCGGTTAGTACTGCTGCTCCACAGCGTCAGGGATGCAGTTTGATTCCCGGCTTGGGTCGCTGCTGTCTGTGTGGAGTCTGCATATTCTCCCTGTGTCTGTGTGGGTTTCCTCTGGGTGTTCTTGGTTTCTTTCCACAGTCTGAAAGACGTGCTGGTTAGGTGCGTTGGCCATGCTAAATTGTTCCTCAGTGTACCCGGACAGGCGCCGGAGTGTGGCGACTAGGAGATTTTCACACTAACTCATGTAAGCCTACTTGTGACACTAATAAATAAACTTTAAAAACTTTGAACTTTAAAACGTTGATAGTTGCAGATAAACGTTGCAAAAAAAGTGGTTTCACAGAACCTGTTTTTAAAGGGACAAATGCCCGGTCAGTAATTTCAGGGATGTAGCACTATCCTGGCAGAGACTTTGAACAGGTATTTTGAATTGTCTTCACAGTAAAAGACAAAATAAGCATTCCAAGAATAATAGGAAATCAAGTGGCACAAGGGAGGGAGGAACTTGGAACAATTACTGTCACAAGAGAAAATATGCAGGGTAATCTAATAGGCTGAAGGCTGACAGGTCCCACAGATCTAATGACCTGCATCCCAGGGCCTTAAAAGAAAAGGCTGCAGAGATAGTGAGTGCATTGGTTGTAATTTTCCAAAAAACCCTGGATTCTGGAAAAGTCCCAGCAGATTGGGAAACTGCCAATTGGATACTTCTGTTCAAGGAAGGAGGGAGACCGAAAGCAAGAACTGTAGGCCAGTTCGCCGAATTCTGTCATTGGGGAAAATGCTAGAATTTGTTTATGCTTGATTGAGAAGGGAGTCAAAGGATAAAGAGGGTAGATAGGAAGTTGGGTTGAGACCACAATCAGATCAGCCATGATAGTATCAAATGGTGGAGCAGGCTCGAGGGGCTGAAAGGCTTACCCCTCCTAATTCCTATGTTTGTATAATCCATTTTTAAGGGGGTAGTAGCAGGACCATAATGCATTCAGAGTAAACAAGGTTTTTGTGAAAGGGAAATCGGATGTGACAAATTTATTAGAGTTCTTTGATGAATAAAACAAATAGAGTGGACTATAGGGGACCCAGTAGATGTAGTATATTTGAATTTCCAAAGGGCACTTGATAAAGTGCCACATAAAAGGCATCAGTTAAGAGAGCATGGGTGGTTGGGGGCGGGGAGGGGAGGAAAGGAGGAGTGTGTGTGTGTGTATGTGCGCGCACAGTGGCACGGTGGTACAGTGGTTAGCACTGTTGCCTCACAGTGCCAGTGACCCTTGTTCAATTCTACTTTAGGTGACTGTGCGCAGGTTGCATGTTCTCCCCATGTCTGCATGGGTTTCCTCTGGGTGCTCAGTTTCCTCCCACAGTCCAAGATGTGCTGGATTGGGAGATTGGTGGATTGGCCATGGCAAATTGCCCATTAGTGTCCAAAGGTGTGTAGGTTAGGGAGATTAGTGGAGTAAATATGTGGGGTTATGGGGACAGGACCTAGGTAAGATGCTCTGTTGGAGAGTTGGTGCAGACTCGATGGGCCAAATGGCCTCCTGCACTATAGGAATTCTAGCCTGTGATTGGTTAATGAACAAACAGAGTTGGCACAAATGGGTCATTTTCAGGTTGGCATACTAGTGGAAAGCCACAAGGATCAGTGTTGGGGTCTCAACTATTTACGATTATGTTAATGTCTGAGGAAGAGACAGCAGGTATTGTAGTGAAATTTGCTGATGATACAAAGATGGATAGGAAAGCAAAGAGTCTACTGAGGTACATAGGTTGTGAGTGAGCCAAAGGTGACAGATGGAGTATGATTTTAGACAATGTTTGGCAAGAAGAATCGAAGAGTAGAATATTACAATGAATGCTGCAGTACAGAGGGATCTGGTTACACAATTCACAAAACGTTAACGTGGAGGTGCAGCAAGAAATTAGGAAGGCAAATGGAAGGTTCGCCTTTATTGCAAGGAGGATGGACTGTGCAGGGTACTAATGAGACTATATATGGACTATTGTGTACAGTTTTAGGATCTCGTAACTTGAGGAATATATTTGCAAGAAATTACAAAAGGTCGTGAATGAAGCCCAGTCCATCATGCAAACCAGCCTCCCATCTATTAACTCTGTCTGCACTTCCTGCTGCCTCGGAAAAGCAGCCAGCATAATTAAGGACCCCACACACCCCGGACATGCTCTCTTCCACCTTCTTCCATTGGGAAAAAGATATAAAAGTCTGAGAACTCAAGAACAGCTTCTTCCCTGCTGCCATCAGACTTTTGAATGGACCTACCTCTCACAAAGTTGATTTTTCTTTACACCCTAGCTATGGCTGTAACACCACATCCTGCACTCTCTTGTTTCCTTCTCTCTGAACGGTATGCTTTGTCTGCATAGTGTGCAAGAAACAATACTTTTCATTGTATACTAATACATGTGACAATAAATCTAACCAAATGTTTGCATTGGAGACAGTTCAGAGAACATTCACTAGGATGAAGGGGTTGTTTTATGAGGAAAGGTTGAGATGGTTGGACGATACTCATTGGAGTTTAGAAAAATGGGAGGTGATCTTATTGAAATGTACAAGATTCTGAAAGTACTTGATGGTGGATACAGAGAGGATGTTTTCTATCAAGGGGAAATCTAGAAGCTGGGGGCACAGTTTGAAAATAAGGGGGCTCCCATTTAAGATGAAGATGTAGAGGAATTTATTCTCTAAGGATCATTAGTTTTTGGAATTCTCTTTCACAGAGAACAGTGAAGGCTAGGTCTTGAATATATTCAAGGCTGAGTTAGACAGATTTTTCAGAGAACTAAAAGTGAAATTAAGGCAACAATCAGATCAACCATGATCTGATCGAATCGCGGAACAGTTATGAAGGGCTTGGAACGCCTATTTTCTATGATCTTATTTCACAATTGTTCCAAGTCCTTTACTGTGTAGTCTTCCAACTGTGCACTGCAAGCTACTTTTGGAGAGATTTTTTTTTTGTTTATTCATTCGTGGGACATGGGCTTTGCTGGCTGGCCGGCATTTATAGCCCATCCCTAGTTGCCCTTGGAGGATCAGTTGAGAGTCAGCCACATTGCTGTGGGTCTGGAGTCACATGTAGGTCAGACCAGGTAAGGACGGCAGATTTCCTTCCCTCAAGGATGAGTGAACCAGATGGGTTTTTCTGACAATCGACAATGGTTTCATGGTCATCAGTAGATTCTTGATTCTAGATATTTTTATTGAATCCAAATTCCACCATCTGCCATGGCAGATTCGAACCTGGGCCCCCAGAACATTATTTGATTTGCTTTGATTTATTATTGTCACATGTATTAACATAGTGAAAAGTATTGTTTCTTGCGCGCTATACAGAAAAAGCATACCATTCATAGAGAAGGAAACGAGAGAGTGCAGAATGTAGTGTTACAGTCACAGCTAGGATGTAGAGAAAGATCAGCTTAGGTAAGTCCATTCAAAAGTCTGATAGCAGCAGGGAAGAAGCTGTTCTTGAGTCGGTTGGTACGTGACCTAAGACTTTTGTCTCTTTTTCCCGATGGAAGAAGGTGGAAGAGAGAATGTCCAGGGTGCGTGGGATCCTTAATTATGCTGGCTGCTTTGCCAAGGGAAGTGTAGGCACAGACGATGGATGGGAGGCTGGTTTGCGTGATGGATTGGACTACATTCACGACCTTTTGTAGTTCCTTGTGGTCTTGGGCAGAGCAGGAGCCATATCAAGCTGTGATACAATCAGCAAGAATGTTTTCTATGGTGCATCTGTAAATGTTGGTGAGAGTCGTAGCTGACATGTCAAATTTCCTCAGTCTTCTGAGAAAGTAGAGGCGTTGGTGGGCTTTCTTAACTATAGTGTCGGCATGGGGAGACCAGGACAGGTTGTTGGTGATCTGGACACCTAAAAACCTGAAGCTCTCGACCCTTTCTTCTTCATCCCGTTGATGTAGACGGGGCATGTTCTCCTTTACGCTTCCTGAAGTCGATGACAATCTCCTTCGTTTTGTTGACATTGAGGGAGAGATTATTGTTGCCGCACTATTTCCCAGATTCTCTATCTCATTCCTGTACTCTGTCTTGTCATTGTTTGAGATCCGAGCCACTACGGTGATGTCATCAGCAAACTTGAAAATCGAATTGGAGGGGAATTTGGCCACAGTCATAGATGTATAAGGAGTATAGTCGGGGGCTGAGAGCACAGCCTTGTGGGGCACCGGTGTTGAGGATGATCGTGGAGTTAGCTTTAACTGAGTTTCTGGATTAATAGTCTAGTGATAGTACCACTAGGTCATCATCTCCCCTATTTTTGCTATGAAAAATGGGCGAACATAAATAGGACTTTGATATTCTATAGTTTAGTGAGCTGACTTGGCAAATGTGCCTATATGTTAGTCGGCCTCAAGTGTACCCAGTGTATCCATTTGAGGCCTAATTAATCCATGTCAATTGACCTAAATTAATTTTTTGGTGAATATAATTGATGTTTGGAAGTTGTCATTATGTCCCCTTATGCTAGATCTGTTGTAAAAAGGTTCTAAGGAACAGGATCAAAAACTAAAAATCAGCTGATGAATTGTACAAGGGATCAAGCCTTGACTGCATAACCCAGTGTCTCAGTTCTGTGAAGTGAGAAGCAGAGTTAACAGTTCGAGGCGTATGTGACTGCTCTTTGAACAAGACCCCAAAGGTGACCCTTCTGAAGAACAGTCCTGTCGAACCCAATGTTAATTCTGTTCCACTTTCCACCGATTCTGCCAGACCTGCAGAGTTTTTTCAGCACTTTCTGTTTTTATGTCAGGGTGCTGATGCTGACCCTGAATATACTGAAGTGGTTTTCACTGAAAAACTGTTGGAAATAATTTTTAAAAATGTTTTTCCATGGCTGGAAGAAATTGAATTAAGAGATTTGCTCGCAATGAACTGATCAGTATTTCATTTGTTTCATAGAAGAAAGTGTGAGTGCAGACCAGCATCTGCTGGACCTGTGGAGAAACTGCCTGACTCTAAAATGCATTACTCTGCTTCATTAGACAGCCTGTCTGAGTCATCCAGATACAAACATCATGATCGAAGGTGTGGTTTTAATTTTTATAATAACTGCTTTTATACGTATGTATTGACTTCTTATCATTTTGATAAATTAAGTGCCCACTATACTTCCATCACCCACTCACTATTTCTATTGATGGAGTTTTCAGTCCCTGGTGCCAACAGCCCTCTAATAGCTCGTCCAGTTGGACATTGTGTGTTTGACCAACTGCTAAGTGCCAGCGTGGTCGCTGAATTGACCCTGTACTCTCTCACCTGCTGTCAGAGACACTTCCAAAGACCTTAGTCTTCAGCTGCAGGAGCCCTGACAGACTTACTTGTGTTTCTTTCCATTGCCCTGATCCAGGGGCTACCCAAAGTGGCGCCTAAGCCTGTACCCCTAACTGAGAGTAACCAACCCTGTATAAACTTGGCACCTTCAATTTGTCTACCTCCTTGTCAGGGAGATCCTTCCACCAGATGCTCTGCTCACACTGTAGTGGTGATGATATTACTCACATCAAATCAGACAGGAGCTTCTCACCCTGGTCCTTCCAATACCGTGTCGTCACTGGCTACTGCATCGCTGGCCCCGTAGCAAGGTACCCTCAGTTCTTTTGGCCATGTATTTTTCCTGCTGCACTCAGCCTTGGCGACTGTGCTTCAGCTCTTTAGGGGTCGCACCCTCAAATTCTCGCCCTGCTGACCTCCATATCTCCTTTATGCGTGCCTTAAATTCCAGCTCTTTGACCTAGGATTTGGTCACCTCTCCAATACTTTATCCTTTGACTTAATGCCAATTTATGTCTGATTATGTTTTTTGTGAATTGCCTACTGGCTTATTCTATGATAATGTCACTACGCAAGATACAGTTGCAGTTCAGCACATGATACCTTTGTCAACTCTGTCACAGAGGGCATCTATTTGAAATTGACAATAAATGCTGCCTTTTTTTATAGCAGTTATGTTGATCCCTCTGTCACTTCTATAGCAGCGGCAGCAGTAGGCAAGACAGCCCTTCTTTACCATCAGAGAAAAGAGCAGAGAGCAGAGCTTCCCACTACGAGAAGGGAAATAGCTCTGTTGAAGAGGAGGTGCATACAGCCGCTGATGACTCGATCCACAGTGACAGTGTACCTTCGTTACCTGAGGAGAAAGGTGAGTTCTTTAACCAGAAATTAGAATTCCTCTTTTCTCCCTCCACTCATCACACGTGTCTGCAATGAGATAATCAAATACAAGAAAATCTGTCATTTCCTCATTTCCCTCCCAAGGGAAATAGCAAATTGTGCATCAAATTTTAACCATCTACACTGACATTGGTTAGTTCAAATTCCATGAGCCAGCCATCTGCCTTTAAACCAGAACATCCTTATTTCATTTTCATTGGATCTGCGGTTCTGCAGCTAGGACAAAGAAGCCAGATTTGATACTGAATATGCAGAAGCCCCAAGTCAGTATCCAGATTCCAAGCTAACAATACTATTAACTGCAGGAGATTTGGATTTCTAAGTCTTATTTGTCGGAAGGTCAGAATGCTGAATTCCCTCACTATACATAGTTGCAGCATCTTCACCACATGGACTGTATTGGGTTAAGGAAGAGGCTCACCACAATCATCTTGGGATCTGCTGGAATGAACAATGAATGGTTATGTCACTGTCTTGACAGCCAATGAAAATAATTAATTTTAATGCTGTTCGTTGTATTGTGTGACCCTTTACTCGCCCACTTTCATCACTGATGGAACTGGCACTTGTGAACATATGCACGAAAGCAATAAGTTAGACATACTCTATCCACTGCAGTAATTTTTTGACGTTGCTAAAAAGTATTCCCACGAGAGATTAGGATCCTCCCCTCCACGTTCAGTATTTGATGGTTAAAATTTGATCCACAATTTGCTATTTCCTTTGGGAGGGCAAATGTGGCAATGACGGGGTAGTGCTGGAGATGAACCCATGTCGCCCAAGCAGCTACAGGTAGCCAAGCACTTGTTGAACATTTGAGTCAGGTTCCTGTGAATTGAAGTGGCAGCGCTGGCAACTGATTGACCAAGTCCAACAATCCCCATGATGAAAGTTTAGTGAAACGGAAGCGAAAGCATTTCCCTTTCTCAGAGCAGCTTTCCATGCCAAGGAAATTTCTGAAGGAGATTGACTGTTTACATTCATTTATATGCCAAATGTAATGCTGACAAAGTTAGTTATCCTTACACTAAATATTTCTCAGTACTTGTGATTGTAAGTTTTTTGTTTTAATTCTTTAATTTGCAAGATAATCAGAGGCAGCATAAACCAAGGCTTTAATCTTTTCTTGAATTAATTAGCTTTATTGATGTTAAAGTAAAGTTTTTACAGATACAGATTTATCCAGTTGACCAGAAGGTCAATTCAAAGTTCAATGGCCAGTTTTCCTGCTTGGGGAGATTAAAGAGATTCCTTCTTTGTTGACATCCTTTGCGGTTGGTCTTATGAACTGTCATTATTTTAGAATGCATCCTTTGATGCCATTCCTGCTGGCATAAAACAACCTTTCAATAACTCTCCCCTCTTGCTTTCTTGCGGCTCTAGAAACAGCACACGCTGTATGTGATGGTTTCCCACGGTCTTCCAAGACCATCTTAACCTTCTAGAGAGTCTGAATTATACTTCTGGAAGATGGCCAATCTTTCAAGCTTGTCCCCTTAAACAGTTCTATTGTCAAAGCAGCAATTTTAACCAAACACAATGGCGAGAACAAGTAGTTAATCCAATCTGACGAAGAATCATCCAGACTCGAAACATTGACTATTCTCTCTCCCCAGATGCTGTCAGACCTGGTGAGATTTTCCACCATTTAGTGTTTTTTTTTCAGATTCCAGCTTTTGCAGTACTTTACTTTCAAGTTAATCCAAGTTAGCCCTTGCCTTTAACCTTGTCAACACCAGTACAAAAAGTCCAAATTCCTTCCTGGTTCTTTGTCTGTTATTTTCCTTTGCCCATTATAATCTATCTATTATCTCTCCAGACTCTGCCTCCATTGCCACTGAGTACTCCCTTAAGTTTGACGAGTCAATGACTGAAGATGAGATTGAAGAGAAATCCTTCCGTTCCCTTCTACCATCAGAGAGCCACCGCCGCTTTAACATGGAGAGGAAACGCAGCCGGCAGGATGATTCAGACGAGGACATGGCTCGGGATCAGTCTGCCTCAACAGTTGTCAAAGTGAGTTCATGTATGGAGGTTTAGTGGGGGCGGGGGGGTTTGCCATTGGTGACAATCACCGGAATCTCAGTGCTTGGAGCTGGGGTGACATTTATCTGCAACAACCTGTCTAAAACGATTAAATTATGAGAACCAATTATATAGACTAGGCTTGTATTCCCTTGTGCATAAAAGATTAAGGGATGATCTAATTGAGGTGTTTAAGAGAGTTAAATAATTTAATAGGTTAGGTTGAAATTATTTATGCAGGTCCAGACGAAAGGAGCTTAATCTTAAATTAGAACTAGGCTGTTCACAAGTGATGTCAAGAAACACCTCTTCACACAAATGGGCAATGGAAATCTGCCCCCCTCCCCCTGCGGGGAAAAAAAAACGTTTTCGATACTGGAGGTCAGTTGAAAATGTCAAAACTGAGATTGATGCATTTTTATTAGGTAAGGGTAAGGCTTACAGAACCAAAGTGAGAGATGGGTTTTGACAAACAAATCAGCCATGATCTAATCAAATGGCAGAGCAGGCTCAAGGGGCTGACTGGCCTCCTCCTGGTCTTGAGCTTCTAATTTCTTTGGTTAAGGCATGGTAGCAAGACTGTGGAAAGCCCAGTAGTCGGGATGGGTGCATCAGGCACTGGGAGGTGTGGGTGGGAATTAAGAATAATGGACAGATAGTCTAATTGGCAGGATGTGACTGACGGTGTCCTACATGGATTTTGTTGGAACCTTAGCTATTCACTGTATTATCAGCCACTCTGATAATGGAATCGAAAGTCATTTATCCAAAATTTGCTAATAGCAGATAGATGGGCAGCAATCTCAGTGTAGAATTATAAAGAGATATTGATAGATTAAGTGAATGGCAAAACTGTGGCAAATGGATATCAATATAGACAAATGTGAGGTTGGACCTAAATAGCATAAAACATTGTACTCTTTAGATGTTGAAAAACTGAAAACAGCGGAGTTCCAAGGTGACTTGTCAGTGGGAAGTTGATATACGTAGATCACTAAAATGTCATGAACAGTTACAGAAAATAATCAAAAGGTTGAATGGATTTCTGACCTTTCTAGCGAGAGGACTAGAATACAAGAGGGTAGAAGTCATACTTCAGCTGCATAAAACCCTATTTAGACTACATCTGGGCACCACACTTTAAAAATGATATATTAGCCTTACCAGAAGTGCTTTGTAGATTTACCAGAATGACCTGGACTCTTAAGAGGTGCAATTACCCATGCTAGGGCTGTATTCCCTGGAATTTACAAGGTTAAGGGATGATTGGACCCGAGTTCGATTCTGGACTTCAATAGTGTGTGGAGTTTGCATGTTCTCCCAGTGTCTGAGTGTGTTTCCTCTGGGTGATCAGGTTTCCTCCCACAGTCCAAAGATGTGTAGGTTAGGTGGATTAGCAATGGTAAATGTGCAGGGTTACGGTGATAGAGTTGGTTGTAGATTAACCATGATCTGGTTGAATGGCAGAATAGGATCAAAGGGCTAAATGGCCTCCTCCTGTTCTTGTGTTGATGCAACCACCCATCCCCATTCTTCCCAAAAGCAACTTCTACTCAGTTGTCAGGTTTGATGTAGAATCTGGCAGCAAATCAATGGCTGGAGTCCTGACCCAAATAATGTTCGTACCTTGCGTTTAATCCTGATGAACAGTGGGAAAATTTGGCAAGTTCACATATGATGCAGCATGTATCAGACATGTCTGATGATACTGGTAGCTACTTTAGTTATAGCTGTTGTCTGAATCCGGGTCTTGAGATTTTTTGGGCCAAGTTTTACTGAGGTCAGCAGGAGGTAGCTCACTTCACTCAGTATAATGTTTGTCTTTTTGTCTTTCCACTGTTCAGCATGATTTGAGCATGCCTTTCTCGGGGGGGCAAGACAGTTTCTCGAAATTCACCATGGAAATGGTGCGACAATACATGAAGGAAGAGGAGATGCGTGCTCAACACCAGGTGTCGCTCCTCAAGCTGCGCGAACGAGCCTTGAAGGAAAAGACCAAAGCAGAGTTGGCCTGGTTGGAGCACCAGAAGAAGTGAGTAGCAGTAGTATCAAACTTAATAGCCTTTCAAAATTGCAGTCTCGGAAATGTGCATTAATACCAGTAATACTTCCCAGGGGTGAGGGAAGGCATTTCTTTTCTCTTTACAATGGGCCTGTTTTTCGTTTATAGGCAATCACGCCATGGGGGCGATTCTCCCATCCCGCTGTGCTAATTTTTCACGGAGTTCACTTGCGCGTTAGCTAGTGTCTCCCAGCGCTGGAGTTCCGGCAGCATCTGCTTTGCTCTGGAAATCGGTGGGGAGCCGCAAAGAGCATTTGAATGTTATTTAAATGCAATTAGTGGGCCCGGGACTGAAGTCTCCGGGCGTGCTAGCATCTGCTTGGTTCATTCCAGCGAAGATTATAATAGCTCCCCACTTGCGGGGAATTAGTGGCCTGATCCCGCTGGAATGAAGGGGGGTGAATTGGGGCCCCCAGAGGGTCAGGTGGTGGTGGGGGGGGGGGGGGGGGGGGTTGCTCCTTGGGCATTGGCACCCTGGCACTGGCCAAGGGGCAAAGTGCCAATGCCCAGGGAGCACCTTGGCACTGCCCATTGGGCATGGGGCAGTGCTAAGGGGTGGGGCCTAGGAGGGCGATCAGTGGGCTGTCCCGCTGCCACCTTGCCATGATAGGGGGTGGGCGTTGCAGAGCTGGCTAGCGGAACCACTGCGCATGCGTCGATCTCAGGACTGACAGATTGGCACATGCACAATGGCCCGCTCAGCTCAGCCTCTCCAGCGGAGTAGGCCCCACCCCCTGAAATTTAATAATATTCACGTTGGCCTCTGCAGTACACAGAGTGTGGGAGATTCGTCTCTGAACTCCTCCTGAAAAAACCAGCGTGAATTATTCCAGCTTTCATGTGAATTCGACACTCAGAATTTTTTGGGGAGAATTCCAGCCCAAAGAGCCCCTTATCATTGACGAGAATTAATCTTGGAATGAAGGCAATATTGATTAATTGTCAACAATCATTTTTTCTTTCAAATTCATCCCTGGGATTTGGATGCCTCTGGCAAGGCTGATATTTATTGCCCACCCCTTGCCCTCGAGTTGGTGAAGGTGAGCCTTCTCTGTGTGGCGAAGGTATCCTCTCAGTGTTGCTAGACTTGAGGTTCAGGATTTTGTCGCATATTGATATGGCAGTGTGCTAACACGCATCAGAGGTTCTTATTCTTTCACTGGGGTGAAAGCCAGTATTTGTTGCCCATTCCAAATTGTCCTTGAGAAGGTGGTGGTGAGCTGTTTTCTTAAACTGAAAAAGTCCAACTAGTGTAGGTACACCCACAGTGCTGATAGGAAGGAAGTTCCAGGAATTTGATCCCATGATAGTGAAGGAATGGCAATATAGTTCCAAGTCAGGACTCGGAACTATATTGTGGTTACTCAATGCAGAATTCCCAGCCTCTGAATAACTCTTTAACATAGTAAAAGGTAGCAGGAGTAGGCCATTTGGCCCTTTGAGCCAGCTCCATCATTCATTATGGTCATGGCTGATCATCCAACTCAGTAACCTGTTCCGCTTTCTCACCATATCCTCTGATCCCTTTAGCCTCAAGAGCTATATCTAACTCCTTCTTGAAAGCATAGAGTGTTTTGGCCTCGATTCCACAAGTGGCTTGGGGGGGAACTTGCAAGTGGTGGTGTTCCCATGTGCCTGTTGCCCTTGTCCTTCTCGGTGGTAAAAGTTGTGGGTTTGGGAGGTGTTGTCTAAGGAGCCTTTGAGTTGCTGCAAAGGCATCCAGAAGATGGTACACACTGCTCCCACTGTGTGTCGCTGTGTGGAAGGAATGAAGGTTTAAGATGATGGATGGGGTGCCACTCGAGGGTTGCTTTGTCCTGGATGGTCTCAAGCTTCTTGAGTATTGTTGGAGTTGCACTCATCCAGACAAGTAAAGATTATTCCATCACACCCCAGACTTGTGCATTGTAGGTGGTGAATAGGCTTTGGGGAGTCAGGAGATGAATTACTCGATGCCGAATTCCCAGCCTCTGAATAACTCTTAACATAGTAAAAGGAAGCAGGAGTAGGCCATTTGGCCCTTTGAGCCTGCTCCATCATTCTTTATGGTCATGGCTGACCATCCAACTCAGAAACCTGTTCCCCTTTTTCATCATATTCTCTGATCCCTTTAGCCTCGAGAGCTATATCTAACTACTTCTTGAAAGCATAGAATGTTTTGGCCTCAACTGCTTTCAATGGTAGAGAATTCCACAGGCTCACTACTCTCTGGGTGAAGAAATTTCTCCTCTCAGCCCTAAGTGGTCTAACCTTTATCTTTAGATTGTGACCCCTGTGTCTGGACTCCCACGTCATCAGGAACATCCTTGTACCCTGTCTAGTCTTGTTAGAATTTTATAGGTTTCTATGAGATTCACCCCCTCATTCTTCTAAAATCCAGCAAATATAATCCTAACCAACTCAATCTCTCCTTATGCGTCAGTCCTGCCATCCCAGGGATCAGCCTGGTAAATTTTCGCTGCATTCTCCCCAAAGCAAGAACATCCTTCCTCAGATAAGGAGATGAAAACTGCACACAATATTTCAGGTGTGGCCTCACCAAGGCCCTGTGTAACTCCAGCAAGGTACCCTTGCTCCTGTACTTGAATTCTCTCGTTATGAAGGCTAGCATTCCATTTGCCGCCTTCACCACCTGCATGCTTACTTTCAGCAACTGGTGTACGAGGACACCCAGATCTTGTTGCACACTCCTCTCTCTCAATCTAGTAGCCACATTATTTATATGGCTGATCCAGTTCAGTTTCTGATGAATGGTAACCCCCAGGAATGTTGACAGTGGAGGTTTGAGCACTGGTGATGCCGATAAATTTTGCTTTTGCTACCAAATAAACCTGTTGGACTTTAACCTGGTGTTGTTAAACTTCTTACTGTGTTTACCCCAGTCCAACGCCGGCATCTCCACATCATGATGCCGATAAATGTCAAGGGTGAGATGTTAGATTCTGTCTTGTTGGAGGTCGTCATTGCCTGGCACTTGTGTGACATGATTGTTAAAAGTCAACCTTGCTGGCATGAGACTGTAATCAGAACAGGCCAGAGTGAGTATGGGTGGCAGGTTTCCTACTCAGCATTAGTGAACCATTTGGTTTTTAATGACAGCTTGACATCTTCATAGTCAGTGATACCAACTTTTAATTTCCAGATTTTCCTTAAACAAAATTCAAGTGTCATGGTATGTTTTGAACTTGCCTTATGTGGATTGTTTGTCCTGACCTCTGGATCACCTAACCAGTTCATTATTAAATGTATGCCGCGTAATTTGGTGAAATTTGTATTTACTGAAGTGCTTGTGAATATTGTACTAATACTCCAGGATTATCAAAGGTGGAATCATTACTCTTCTGTTGCACCTTACCATGTATACGAGCTGCGCTTTCCTCCTTGCAGTGTCACTGCAGCACTCCTCAGATATGCACCCAAAAGATGTGGGCAACTGGAGAGGAAGTGTCAGCAAACCCAGGATGGAAATAGAAAGCTTGGTTTCCAGAGGCATGAATCCCAAAGAAGAGACCACTATCCTCTTTGACTGCTTGCCTCTGTTGCTATGTGAATGCCTCCATCTTCCATGGGAAAGCAATCTAACTGGTTAGCATAATGCAAGTGCTGTGCACGCTAGCTAAATACCGATCCCAAGGGATTTCCTCATGGTGAAAATAGTTTGGACCAAGACTGATTCCCATTCAACTTTCACAGGCATAACCTTGTGTTATTAATCACTTGTATTTAAGCTAGACTGAAAACCTGCTCACTTTACGATAGCTGCAGCCCATCTATGCAGTTGCATTTATACATTTAGCACCAGTTAGTAACCTGTTCTTACATATCCTTTGCCCCATCGGCATTCGTCAAGCTAAACACAGCTTTTTCACTGAGACATTTGGCGCTTGGAGGGAGAGCTCTGCCAACTCTGTATACAGTAAAACTAAATCACAAACTGTTGTCTTAACATGCTGTAGGAATGAGCGAAAATAGACATAGATTTCAGATGATAACCTGAAGATACAGATTGCTAATTCATGATTTGAAATTGGAATCCTGTGCAGCCATAGACTGGATGTACTAGTTGTTCATTTAGAAAGAAAGCATGTCTTTTTCACAAAGATTCCTGTATCTGCCATTCAAGAGTAGAGGGGATCACCTTCACCAAACCAAGTACTCTCAGGTATTGTTTCCACTTTTAACTTTGTTATTGATGAATAAACAGCCTCTCATGGAAATAGTTTTTCTTCAAGTTCAATATAGCCAATGTAAAAGGGCACTGAAGTTGGAACATTTCAAAGAGGTTATGCTATTTCACAGCATTTTAATCATCTTGCTTCTGGTTTGATTTCAAATTGAGGTGGCTAAAATGCATGTTGTGCACGAGCTGATTTACACTGTCTGGAACTTGCTTGTCACTGCACTGTGTGACGTTGCCACATTCTCTCTCAATCAGGCGCCTGAGAGACAAAGGAGAAGATGACAAGATGCCACCCATCCGTAAGAGACAGCGTGGGCTGCTTCTCAGGCTGCAACAGGAGCAGGTAATGCCCATTGAATACCAAAAATACTCTTAATGACTGACTTGTGATCTACTAACCTGTTTAGATTACTGCTACACACAACTTTCATCAGATAAATGAGGTTTTCACTAGGAGCAAACATTACCTGTTGAAAAAGATGCAGAATTCCATCTTTCTGCATTTTTCTATGTGGTGCCATGGTGGCACAGTGTTAAGTACTGTTACCTCACAGTGCCACGGACCCGGATTCAATTCCGGACTTGGGTGACTGTTTATGTGGAGTTTGCATGTTCTCCCCGTGTCTGCATGGGTTTCCTCTGGGTGATGCAGTTTCTTCCCACAGTCTGAAAGATGTGTGGACTACTTGGATTGGACATGCTAAATGGCCCCTTAGTGTCCAAAGATGTGTATGTTAGGTGGTTTATCCATGGTACATGTGTGGGGTTACAGGGTAGGGCAGGGGAGAGGGCCAGGGTGAGATACTCTCGTCAGAGAGTCAATGTAGACTCGATGGGTTGAATGCCCACCTTTTGCACTGTAGGGATTCAGTGAAACAATGTGTTGGACTGTCTAACTTGGAGCACACTGGGTTGTGGAGTTCTGTACTCTGTCATTTTTTTCCTTGGTCAAATGACAACAAGCCATTGTTAACAGTCCACACCCTCTTTCCTAACTTTGGTTCTCATTCCCTGATGTGCTTTTGCCCCCCCCAACCCCCTCCCCACTTTTGCCACAGGCTGAAATCAAACGTCTCCAAGAAGCTAACAGGGCCGCTCGTAAAGAGAGACAGCTGATCCTGAAACAGCAGGAGGAGATTCAGCGCATGCGCCAGACCACCATCAAAATCCAGGAGAAACTAAAATCGGCTGGAGACAGCAAACTGGTCAGTACCCTACCTGAGATGCTGAGTGTGCAAAATGTACATTACTGAAGTATTCAATACAAGGTTACTCTGAAAATAAGATAATATAAGATAAAAATAAGAAAATACACCAGTCATGATCTTGTTCCAGGGTGGAAAAGGCTCAAGGGGCTGAATGGCCTATCCTAATTCGTTGTAAGGAACTGCTTACTCATGAGCGTTACTAGGCGTAATCATGTAGGGAAGGCAAGAGTTGGCATTTCCACTTTTTAAAAATCCTTCTGCAGGTTGTGACATCGCTGGCTGGGCCAACATTTATTGCCCGTCCCTCATTGCCCTTGAACTGAGTGGCTTGCTAAGCCATTTCAGAGGGCATTTATGGATAAACCGCATTGCTGTGGGTCTCGAGTCACATGTAGGTCATGATGGTAAATTTTCTTCCCTAAAGGATACTTGCTAGTGAATTGAATGAGTTTTTATGACAATTGATCATCGTCTCAGTAATAATGGCCATGAAATCATCTTTCAATTCCAGATTTAATTTTAATTGAATTTAAATTCCACCAGCTGGAGTGGTGGGATTTGAACCCATGTTCCCATTTGTCCGGACGTCTGGATTACCAACTGCTGAATATTTCCTGAATGGCCTCGCATTCGTGCTTATCATAACCCTTCTTCTGGTCTCCCATGCCAAAGAAAATAGTTTCTCCCTAGCTATCATTGTAATTGCTTTAATCATTTTCAACACCTGATTAGATCATTAATCTTTCATGCTTGGAGGATACAAGCCTAGTTATAATTTAACCCTTTGAACCCTGGTATCACTGGTAAATCTGTGCTGCACCCTCTCCAAGATGAGCATAGCCTTCCTGAGGTGTAGTGCCCAGAACTGAAGGCAGCATGCACACAACTGTTTATTTCTTGTATGGTACACTCACCCAAACAACAAAAACACACTCCCTGCTTGAGAGAGGGCAACATGCTCCCTTTTGTTCTGTAAATCGGTTCTGGTGAATCCCATTGCATTTTTTCCCAACAAATCCTCGATCTGAATTTGTGTTGAACCTTTCCACAGACCCATCTTTGTATATTCTCAGGTTCAATCTCTCTGGGCAGGATTTTCCAGCCCTGCTTGGATCATCCAGTCTTGCCAAAAGTCGATGGACTTCAACGCTGGGTCCCACATGTCGGGGCTGGAAAATTCTGGTCTTCTTTTATATATCTTTTTTTTTTAAATTGTTCTAGGAGCAGCAGAACGCAGAACAGGTCGAGGTAGAGAATGTTTCTAAAGTGAGCCACACCTCCAGCCCTTTGCAGACAGATGTGGAGACGCGGAGCCCCTCCCCCGTTTCTATCTCGGGGAGTGAGACCAGCAGCATTATGCAAAAACTAAAGAAGATGCGCAGTCACATGGATGAAAAGTAATACGATACATATTCAATTATTTGTTGGGGCTTGTAATGTCTACTGCTGTGAAAACATGACAAACCTAACCACCTTCATTGCAGCCCACATTTTGTCAGCTGGTGCATGTTATGTTTGGGGCGGGGTGGGAGAACTGGCAGTGCCAAGATATAATATATAAAGCCCCACTTAAATTCCCTTTCCCAGTGCCAGTGGTGTTTGCTGGATAACGTGGTTCCAAGTGCGCTTCGCCAGATATCACCTCTGAAGTGTTGGGAATGGGCAACTAAATGCCTCAGTACCAGGGACCCGGGTTCAATTCCAGCCTTGGGTCACTGTCTGTGTGGAGTTTGCATGTTCTTCCCGTGACCTCACCCCTGCCTTCCAAGTAGGCCTCCCTGAGAACTGTGGCAGTATTCCACCCTCTCCTTCATCTTTTGTATCAGCACTGTTTACCTCACGGCCCTGGATTCATGGAATTGCATTGTGAAAGTGAAGATTTTCTCAAATGAAAAGCTCACTTGCATTTGGTTGGGGGTAGCAGAGAAACTGAATTGTTCATCCGGAAGGAATTGTTGGCTTTACGTCATTAGTGTAAGCTTCTTTCCTTATTACATAGGATTGCATAGAATATTCAAAACAGAAACTGGACCTAACCAGATTAGGTCGATGTTTATGCTCTACTGGAGCCTCCTCTTATTTTCTTCGTCTAAATCTATCATCATAGCCCTCTATTTTCTTCTTATACTTGTCCAGTGTCCCCTTAAATACATTCAATCTATTTGCTTCAACCACTCTCTGTGGGAGCGAGTTCCACATTCTGGGTGGATACCACTGTCTGGGTGAATAAGTTTTTTCTGAATTCCCTATTGGATTTCTTGGTGACTAATATTTATGGTATCTAGTTATGTTCTTCCCCACAAGAAGCAACACTGCCTGTGTCCACTCTTATCAGAACTTTTCGTAACTTTAAAGACCTCAATTAAGTCGTTCCTCAACCCTTTTTTTTCCCCCCCAAGTCAAAAGAGATGCAACCTGTCAATCCTTTCCTAGCATTTATACCCACATATTTCTGGAATTACCCATGTAAATCTTTTCTGCACCCTCTCCAGAGCCCCCCCTCGAAAGAAATATCATTTTTATAATATGGCAGCCAGAACTGCATGCAGTACTGAGGCCAAACCAAGATTCGATAACCAGAAAATTATAGAAGTGCAGAAGGCCTGTTGAGCCTGCACCGATGGCAGTCCCACTCAGGCTCTATCCCTATAAGCCCACGTATTTACCCTGCCCGTCACCCTGGCACTAAGGGACAATTTAGCTTGGCCAATCCACCTAACCTACACATCTTTAGACTGTGGGAGGAAACTGGAACACCTAGAGGAGACCCATGCAGATACAGGAAGAACATGCAAACTCCACACAGTGACCCAAGGCTGGAATTGAACCCGGGTCCCTGGTGCTGAGGCAGCAGTGCTAACCACTGCACCGCCCATGATTTAGCATAATGGATAAATAATTAAATGGGAATGATGTGCTTATTTGATGGATTTGATTTCTGCTTTTACAGGCCATCTTTTTTTGGCAATTGTGATAGTTTCATTAAATTTGTCTGCTGATTGTTCAATTCTTCAAAGTAAGAAACCTTTGCCCAATGAAATACTATGTTTCTCTCCCCTATATCATTGTACATGCTGTGAGGAGTGATGGTTGCAAACTTTGTCTTTCGATGTATCTTTCTATTGGTAATTGCGTTTCAAATAAGTTTGGGTTGTCAGATTTCCACAGTCCGACAAAAGTCAAATTTGACATCTTGAACAAGGGGGTGATTGAAGTATCTACAGCACAAGTGAAGTGACAAGCTAATAAGTCTGATAGTGGAAGTAAAGGGAATTGAGATTTGAGGCTGCTACTGAGCAAGATAGGTTAGTCAATACACTGTAATAACTTGGCAATATCCTTCTCTTTGTGTCTGCATCCTGCTTGACATCCCTTGTCCCCGGTTACCCACCTTCTCGCATATTGGATTTGAGCAGAAATAAAATGACAGCTGGGCAACTAAAATACAGTGGCCTGGGTCGTATTTGCTACTGTACCTGAGCTAATGATTTTGTTTTAAGGCCTTAGAGGTAGGGAAGAAAAGTTTCTGCTGGTTAAAATCTGAAATAAAGGGCTGTCTGCACAGAAAACTAGGTGATCAACAATCAGTTTCATAGATCATGGAATATTAATCCTTGATCAGTTATGATGTAGAATCAGCTGAGACAGGCAGGATGGTGTGTGTGCGCGTGTGTATTTCATAGGGCAAAGATGGGTGCTATCAAGCATCATGGAAAATAAGAGACAAACATGCAGATTCTGCAGGATAGATAGGCAGTAAGAAAACCTAATGGTGACAATTAAATGGGTAGACAGTAGATTGTACCTTAAAAGTTACACCCATGGATCTTGTAAGGTGCAATGGTAGTCGCGACTTTCTTTACTTTCCCAATTATCTCTTGATTGTCTTATTGTTGGAGTATCCAATGAAATTGCAGACAGCACCTTTAGGAAGATGGAGCAGTTGCCTGTTTGGGCTGTCCTAAGACATTAAACTTTTTCTGCCAAAGGATTGAACTCAGGAGTATTATCCTCATGAAGAAATCAGTTTGTCCACTATGCTAATGGAAATTAATGACAGCAGCCCAGAAAAAAACCCAGAATGAATGATAGGAAAGGTTGCAAGACTTGTAATTACAGAGTTGGTTGTTGTGAATAATTCCTGTGAATCGAAATAAACCGCAACCAGAAATTTTGGAGGAAATGTTGAATTAATATCCCACCTCTAAGAATAGAGATCTTGGTGTTCAGAGTTTAAAGGAGAATTTTAGAAAATTAATTAAACCTAATATTTAAGTTCAATTTTGAGATAATTTCAAATAAAAAGCCATCATATCTTGAGCATTTGGTCATGAAAATCAAACATTTAATAAGCTTTCATTTGTCAAGAGACTTATAGCTTTTATATGTGAAATGAATTAAATGGCCAAGCATATTCAAAGACTATCTGAAACGGTTCTACATGATGCCTGTTAATACCTACTGTCATAAGAGTGGTAGAATGATGTCAATCCAGAGATCAGGTAAGCGTGGAGCCTGACCTTCCCAATAAGTTTCCAGTTTGAATGCATTAATTTGAATCTTGCATGATTTCATGGGCTGCTTGTGTGTGATTGTCTTTTATGAACGGGCCTGTACAAACTAACAGTGCTTACTGTTAACCTCTGGGCTGGGCAGACTTTCAAATTTAAATATGTGGGTCCACATCATATTAGCAAGATTTCTGTGTAGTTTCAGTCTTTTAAAGTTTATTTATTAGTTCACAAGTAGGGTTGCATTAACACTGCAATGAAGTCACTGTGAAAATCCCCTATGGGTGCTACACTCTGGCGCCTGTTCGGGTACACTGAGGCAGAATTTTAGCATGGTTGATACACCTAACCAGCACGTCTTCTAGACTGTGGGTGGAAACTGGAGCGCCCGGAGGAAACCCATGCGGACACGGGGGAGAATGTGCAAACTCCACACAGTGACCCAAGCTGGGAATCGAACCCGGGTTCCTGGCGTTGTGAAGCAGCAGTGCTAACCACTGTGCCACCATGTTGACCTAACTTACACCAACTTAAAAATGAATAAAAACATCAGAACAGAAGTGCTGACAAAAGAATGTACACGTTTGTGGGCTTCTGCCATTGCTTCATCAGTTTGATGTTAATAAGAAAATGATGTTGCGGCTATCTAAAAGGGTAGAGAAATTTCCCCATCCAAAACTGTTTAGTTACCCTTATTTTGAGGGTCTTGTAACTCCCATTTTTACATTGTGAAAGTAATAATGTGAAATTGGAAAGAAATTACCTGAAGATTGAAATTAATGGCAGGAAGCTTGCTCAAAAGGGTTATTGTTGAAAGGGAATAGCCATGGCTGGTTATCGAACTGCATTTAACAAATCTCAAATGCTTTTGGAAAGCAGAGTCATTGTTTGCAGATTAGGTTTTCATTGGCTAGAATAAGCATGACAAGGACAATATTCCTATGTGTCCATTCATGTGTGCATATATTGGCAGCTCCTGTGGACCCCTACCCCAGTTGACCATTGTTCCACCACTTCTCTACCATTCTTCTGCCATTTCAGGCTTGTGCCCTCTTCATGAGGGCCATAAATTCCCTCTGTGCCACTCTTAACATTCTCTGACAGACCCAGTGAGACACCTGTCCTGCCTGTTTATGAGCAGAAGCCACAGTTGCCCTGTTTTCCAGTTGCCAACTTTCTGTTCTTTGAGGAGCATTGTCCACCTCCTTCCTAACCCCTCATGCTACCTTTCTTGGACTCTGCCAGTGGATCAATCACCATCCTTCTCATATTTCATTCCAAAATGTCTATTAAATCAGAAACCAAATCCTTGCAATTTACAACCTTTTTTTGAATATTTATATTAACATCCTGGCTGTGACTATAGTGTAAGACGTCTCACAACGCCAGGTTCAAGTCCAACAGGTTTATTTGGTAGCCCAAGCCACTAGCTTTCGGAGCGCTGCCCCTTCATCAGGTGAGTGGGATTTTAGTTCACAAACAGGGCATCTAAAGACAAACTCAATTTACAAAATAATGGTTGGAATGCAAGTCTTTACAGGTAATCAAGTCTTAAAGGTACAGACAATGTGAGTGGAGAGAGTGTTAAGCACAGGTTAAAGAGATGTGTATTGTCTCCAGCCAGGACAGTTAGTGAGATTTTGCAGGCCCAGGCAAGTCATGGGGGTTACAGATAGTGTGACGTGAACCCAAGATCCCAGTTGAGGCCATCCTCATGTGTGCGGAACTTGGCTATCAGTCTCTGCTCAGCGACTCTGTGTTGTCGTGTGTCGTGGAGGCTGCCCTGGAGAACGCTTACCCGAAGATCAGAGGCCGGATGCCTGTGAGCGCTGAAGTGTTCCCCAACAGGAAGAGAACACTCTTGCCTGGTGATTGTAGAGCGGTGTTCCATTCATCCGTTGCTGTAGCATCTGCATGGTCTCCCCAATGTACCATGCCTCGGGACATCCTTTCCTGCAGATAATCAGGTAGATAATGTTGGCTGAGTTGCAAGTGTATGTACCGTGTACCTGGTAGATGGTGTTCTCACGTGAGATGATGGCATCCGTGTCGATGATCTGGCACGCCTTGCAGAGGTTGCTGTGGCAAGGTTGTGTGGTGTCGTGGTCACTGTTCTCCTGAAAGCATGGGTAGTTTGCTGCGGACAATGGTCTGAGGTTGTTTGAAGGCAAGAAGTGGGGGTTTGGGGATGGCCTTGGTGAGATGTTCATCTTCATCAATGACATGTTGAAGGCTCCGAGAAGATGTTGTAGCTTCTCTGCTCCAGGGAAGTACTGGACGACAAAGGGTACTCTGTCCACCGTGTCCCATGTTTGTCTTCTGAGGAGGCCGGTACGGTTTTCCGCTGTGTAGCGTTGGAACTGTCGATCCATGAGTCCAGCGCCATATTCTGTTCTTATGAGGGCATCTTTCAGCGTCTGGAGGTGTCTGTTGCGATCCTCCTCATCTGAGCAGATCCTGTGTATTCGGAGGGCTTGTGCGTAGGGGATGGCTTCTTTAATGTGTTTAGGGTGGAAGCTGGAGAAGTGGAGCATCGTGAGGTTATCCGTGGGCTTGCAGTACAGTGAAGTGCTGAGGTGACCGTCCTTGATGGAGATGCATGTGTCCAAGAATGCAACCAATTCCGGAGAGTGGTCCATGGTGAGTCTGACGGTGGGATGGAACTTGTTGATGTCATCATATAGTTGTTTCAGTGATTCTTCACCATGAGTCCAAAGGAAGAAAATGTCATCGATGTATCTAGTGTATAGCATCGGTTGAAGGTCCTGTGCAGTGAAAAAGTCTTGTTCGAACCTGTGCATGTTCGAACTCATGCACAGGTTCGAACAAGACCTCTTCACTGCACAGGACCTTCAACTGATGCTCTACACTAGATACATCGATGACATTTTCTTCCTTTGGACTCAGGGTGAAGAATCACTGAAACAACTATATGATGACATCAACAAGTTCCATCCCACCATCAGACTCACCATGGACTACTCTGCGGAATCGGTTGCATTCTTGGACACATGCATCCCCATCAAGGACGGTCACCTCAGCACTTCACTGTATCACAAGCCCACGGATAACCACATGATGCTCCAATTCTCCAGCTTCCACCCTAAACACGTTAAAGAAGCCATCCTCTACGGACAAGCCCTCCGTATACACAGGATCTGCTCAGATGAGGAGGATCGCAACAGACACCTCCAGACGCTGAAAGATGCCCTCATAAGAACAGGATATGGCGCTCGACTCATCGATCGACAGTTCCGACGCGCCAGAGCGAAAAACCAAACCAACCTCCTCAGAAGACAAACATGGGACACGGCGGACAGGGTACCCTTCGTCATCCCGTACTTTCCCGGAGCGGAGAAGCTACGACATCTTCTCCGGAACCTTCAACATGTCATTGATGAAGACGAATATCTCGCCAAGGCCATCCCCACACCCCCACTTCTTGCCTTCAAACAACCGCACAACCTCAAACAGACCATTGTCCGCAGAAAACTACCCAGCTTTCAGGAGAACAGTGACCACGACACCACACAACCCTGCCACAGCAACCTCTGCAAGACGTGCCGGATCATCGACACAGATGCCATCATCTCACGTGAGAACACCATCCACCAGGTACACAGTACATACACTTGCAACTCGGCCAACGTTGTCTACCTGATACGCTGCAGGAAAGGATGTCCCGAGGCATGGTACATTGGGGCGACCATGCAGACACTATGACAACGGATGAATGAACACCGCTCGACAATCACCAGGCAAGAGTGTTCTCTTCCTGTTGGGGAACACTTCAGCGGTCACGGGCATTCGGCCTCTGATCTTCGGGTAAGCTTTCTCCAAGGCGGCCTTCACGACACACGACAACGCAGGGTTGCTGAGCAGAGACTGATAGCCAAGTTCCGTACACATGAGGACGGCCTCAACCAGGATCTTGGGTTCATGTCACACTATCTGTAACCCCACGACTTGCTTGGGCTTGCAAAATCTCACTAACTGTCCTGGCTGGAGACAATACACATCTCTTTAACCTGTGCTTAACCCCTCTCCACTCACATTGTCTGTACCTTTAAGACTTGATTACCTGTAAAGACTCGCATTCCAACCATTATTTTGTAAATTGAGTTTTTGTCTTTATATGCCTTGTTTGTGAACTGAAATCCCACTCACCTGACGAAGGGGTAGCGCTCCGAAAGCTAGTGGCTTGTGCTACCAAATAAACCTGTTGGACTTTAACCTGGTGTTGTGAGACTTCTTACTGTGTTTACCCCAGTCCAACGCCGGCATCTCCACATTGTGACTATATGTGTACAGATGGTGACATTTTCCTCCTTTACTGAAGCCTCCCTGCCGGGCTGTACTTTCCTCAAGCATTATGCAAGGGTGTGGTCCTTATCTCCAAAGGTTTCTTCCCCCGACCTGAAATGCCTTCTCTTCCTTTAAACTGTTCACCTCTTTTCACTCCCACACCTCTCTAATGTACTATTGTCTATCCCCTATCCCACCATGAGATTCTCACCAAGTTCTTGCTCCTTTCCTCCCTCAGCCTCTGCACTGATAAATCATCTTTCTCAGTGATTTCAATCATTTTTGCTCCTTTGCCTCTCTTCTTAATTTGTTGCCTTCCTGTCTTCTTTTAATCTCTCCACTATTTTCGATGGTCTTTTTGACATCTTGATCGTTTCCAACCGCTTTTTTGTATTCTTCACCATCTACATCTTTAACCTCCTTTCAATCTCATCTGCATCTGCCCTTTGGAAAAAACTTACCATCAAATGATTTGCATCTACGTTTCAAACTTCTAACTACTTTACTTCTGCTCTCATTCTGGCTGTTCCCCTGAGATGACCCCTATTTTCATTCCCTGAAGTTCATTGGAGGATTTGGCACACACTGAGTGAGCTATCCAGCACCACTCTTACTAGAGGGCGCAGGAGTAGGCCATTCAGCCCATCGGGACTATCTGCCATTCAGTATGATCATAGCCGATCATCCATTTCAGTGCCTTTTTCCCACACTAACTCCAAATCACTTTGTCATTGGTATTTTGAAATCTGTCAATCTCTGCTTTAAGCATACTCAATACTTGATGACTGAGCCTCCACACAGCCCTCTGAGGTAGAGAATTCCAAAGGTCCACAATCCTCCGAGTTTAAAAATAAATTCTCCTCCTCCAAAAAACACTTTCTTTTTAACCTCATTGACTTTTAGTAGGAGAAGTCTAGTCATTTGTGTGCAAGGTTTATGTTGCAATTTTTGTGGTGAACACATCAAAAGAAATTTATGATTCAGTGATGCATCTTACTTTTCCAGCCATTTTATTTACTTTAGACTGTAACTAACATAGGCTACTGTAATGTAGGTTTATATGTGGTACCTGAAAACTAAACTGCAATAAGCCCCAGGGGTTTGAATAAAGGAAACTTGACCTGTATTTGTTTTGCCTTTGATACCTTTGATAAGTTCAGATCCTTGCCTTCAAATCCCACCATGACCTTCCCCCTCACTATCTCTGTAATTTCCTCCAGCCCCACACCCATCAAAAGTATCTACACTTCTCTAACTCTGATACCCTAAAAATCCTCGATATTAATTGCTCCACTGGTGGCTGTGCCTTCAGTTGCATGGGCCCCAAGCTCTGAAATACCCTCTCTACACTTCCCTGCCGTTCTACCTGACTTTCCTCATTTAAGACACAACTAAAGATCTGCCTAGCTTTGATCATCTGACCTAGTATCTCCTTTGATGGCTCAGTGTCATACTTTGTTTCATAATGCTCCTGTAAAGTATTTTGGAATATTTCATTATGTTAAAGACACTACATAAATATAAGTTGATGCTGGTTTTAATTTTCTGGCTCTGACTGTTCTTTTAAGTCAAAGGCTGATAAATAATTGATAACTCACACTACAGCTTCAGTAAAATTTGAAATCTTGGTGTATATAATTTGTCAGGGTATCTGGAGGATCGGTTTACTCTACCTCCATTTTAAAATAGTGCAGCTTTGCAACCCATTAATGTGGTCCTTCGAAAGCAAATTGCAGCCAGGTTTATTTTAACTCCAGCTTTCATAGTGACAAAATGAAAACATCCTCCCCCTTTTCTTTGGGTGGGGAAGGCTTCAGTGTTTCTCAAAGGCACTCTTGATTATTGGGCTGTATTGTTGAGTATCCAATCAAGTGACATCTAATTCAGTCCAGTGTGGTTTCAGTTTGTAATTTCTGAAAGGTGTTTTTTTTCTCACACCGCTGATCAGGTGCATGGGGTATGTGGTTGTCCCAGATTTGGAATTAGTTGCATTTAAGACAAAAGATAATGAACTAATATTTTGAATTAAATATTGAACATAAGCAATGCAAAGATGGCCAAAAAGTATCTGATAATTCAAATTAAGTGGCTTCAAATAACAAGTGAACCATTGTGTTGTTTCTGTACTTTTGTGCCCTTGTTGAAGTGATGTGCATGCCCTATCTAACCCTTGCAACTGTTGTTTCCATCTTGTGTCTGGCACAATTGCTGTTAACAGTTGGTTTCTTTGCAGTGGTACTATAACATCTAGAATAGAAGTCCTGAATATCTATTTCTGAAATATTCAATATGCTTGAACTGCAGGTTTGACATTGTTTCACATCTCATTGGCACACTTCTATATTGTAATAGTGTACTGTGCCATGGAGTGTTGAAACCAAGTCTGTAGTTCCTCACCTGATAAATAGTTCATGATGGGGAAGTGGTATTTGAAGACTCACGTACTTCAGAACATGAAGTCATAAAGAATCAAAGGCTAAATTAGAGTGGGTAAATTCAGTTTACTACCCTGCTTGAGGTAAATTACCAAAAATGCATGGCTCTTCGATTTGAGAATAATAGATGGGGTAGTTGGGGGGGGGGGGGGGGTGCGGCGGGGGTTCCATACCTTAAGAGCCATTTAAATGTATTATTTATGATCTACTGCATCTTTTAAATAATAATTGATATTTTGAAAGAGCATGTAGTTAGGGGGATATCAGCATAGTGTCACTACTTTGTGCAGGGGTTTATATAATCTTTCTAATTTTTAACCATTGCAGACTTTGCAGTGGTGTAGCATCCATTTCATTCTACCAGCTTGTTTCAGACCCTCTTTGTTGGTTTTATAAAGTGAGGGTCACGTCTATGCAGATCTTGCTACCTCAGCTGAATGGCAGAGTTCCAAAAATCAAAAGGGAGGAAGGTGGCAGTCCTTTGTTGTCCAATGTGGATTGCAGTCCTGTGTCTGTCTGGTCCCAGTCTGTATCTGTATTAGTAAAAATTAGAATCTCTGGGATGTTTGTGGAAAGTTCTGCAGGTTGTCACATTCGTACCAAGTGATGACAGTCAAAGACTAAATTTGCACTCTTTGCCAACAACAATGGTTGGTTGGAGAAGAAGGTCACTGCCCTTGGGGAGATCCTTATTCACCCTACTAGATTCATCTGATGACTGTGTGTTGGCTGTGGAGTGAAATGAAATAGGATTGGGGAAGTAGTATGAATGTGGACTATTTTAAATCACCCTCTTATAATTCCCTTGCCTCGTTCTGCAAGGGAGTTTGTCAATGCAGAAACAGAACTCAACTACTCTTTGGAAAAAGTAGCATTCAGGAACATTTCTTGACATCAACTAATCATAGGTTCCGATCCCAATGCTGGTTGACACTCTACCCTTTTTCAGATGGGTTTGTAAGTTGTGTTTGGAGTATTAGGGTTGTAACTGTAATACAGTATTTAAGCTTCTCATCCTCCTCTTCCACCCCCATCAGAGATTTAGGAGCTGATGTCGGCGTTGATGAGCATTGTTGCCAGTTGATGTCATAGAATCCTAGTAGAAGGAATTGGATTGAGGCAAAAGGTGGACGGAGATTGGAGCTAAACAGTTTTATGCATTAAGTGGAATTTCTGCTTAAAATGTGAGGCTTTCTTTAGAGTATCTAAAGGATTAAGTTATTTTGGGGTAATACTCAGCTGTTGTCTTTTTTTTCTCCTGTTTTGCCTCTTTTTGTAGACACTGCTCTCCTGTTCACTACTTCTTCTCTGTCTTTACGTCTCATCACTGGGCTTCTCTCAGTGTCTGTTTCCCCAACCTACATCCCAAATTCCAGCTGTACATCTACAACCAGCTGGTCAGGTACTGTGCAACCTCTGCTTCTCACTGATCGAGCATGCTCTTGTTTCATCACATGCACGTGGGTGGCGTGGGGGTTGATGGTGGGTGGAGGGGAGAGAATTGTGCAGAGAAAATTTGAGTTCCTGCATCTCTCGGTTGTGGCTTCACATAGATCCGCCAAGCTGCTGGTTGGCAATTTATTGCAGACTTTGCAGATGAACTGAAGCGTGTTTATTAAAGGGGCATTACCATGGAAGTGAGAGGTCAAAATTACATTTAAAATCTTGAGTTGTTGATGCCAACAGAACAATGTTTAAGATTGAATTGTTCAAAATTTTGAATAGGACTATTAATATTGTGACTAAACTGCAGCTCACTGATCTCGTTTAATGCACCTTTAAGCTAGGCATGTAATTTTATATTACAGGCCTAAATTTTCAGGTGGCAATGCCCCTTTAACAGTATCAATGTGTCTTTGGTGAGCACTTGAGATTTTTCCATTTTCACTCTCCTACATACTTAAGTTTTCCCAAACTAAATCAGGATGTAATTGTCACAGTATTCGCCCTTCTAGAATATCTGCAAAATGCGCATGTAACTACTTTAGTTTGAATGCCTGTCACTTCAAATAATGCTGACAGTTCTCAAAACTTTGTTCTGAAATTGTAATTTATAGAAAGAATCAAAAATACAAGTATTTTCCAGAAGCTGCACTAGATACGTTCATAGGCAGATGGGAAGATTCTAGTTATGGCAGAAATTCTGTGTTTATTCCTGATTTGTATTTGCTCTTGCTTCTTAATTATTTAATGTTTTATGTTGCTTTAGACCATATTCAGTGCTGAGTTGGTTACTTTGCTGCATTTCTGCATCTTTCCTCCCCAAGCCACTAAACTAAAATACGATTCCATCTCCCGTTTCTTGTTTTGGAATCAGTATTTTTGAAAACTGATTATCGGTATTTCTACAGTAAGGGATCTTTTCTTCCTGTTCAGTTTTCAAGGGAAAAACAGCTGGTACTGATAACAGGACACATCAGTGTTCTGGGGATAACCATTGACGAGAAACTTGACAGGACCAGCCAGTTAAATATTGTGGCTACAAGAGCAGGTCAGAGGCTGGGAATTCTGCATTGAGTACCTCATCTCCCGACTCCTCAAAACCTGTCCACCATCTACAAGTCACGAATCAGGAATACTCTCCACTTGCCTGCATGAGTGCAACTGCAACAATACTGAAGAAACTCTTCACTATCCAGGCCAAAGCTGCCTACTTGATTGACACCCGACCCATCAACCTTGAACATTAATTCACGTCATTCTCAGCATCCAGTTGCAGCAGTGTACACCATAAAATAAGATACACTGTAGCAACTCACTGAGGTCCTTTTGACTAATTTCAAACCCAGATGGACCCACTTAGATGGGCAAGGACAATAGGTGCATTGGGAACCTGCAAGTTCCGCTCCAAGGCACACACTAATCTGACTTGGAAATATAACACCGTTTCTTCACTGTCGCTGGATCAAAATCTTGGAACTGCCTCTCTAACAGCACTGTGGCCTGCACCACATGGACTGCAGCAGTTTAAGGTAGCTCACCACCATTTCTCAAGTGCAATTAGGGATGGGCAATCAATGTTGGCCTTGCCAAATTATATTCTCATCCCCATGAATGAATTTTAAATAAAAATAAGTTATAGCACAAATCTACTCCTGCGGTTATAATGCTGAAGCACACAGACCCTTCCATTACTCTGTTATGAACTTGACCTGTTTTAAATAGTTGTGTTCTTTTTGTTAGCCTCGACCCAACTGAACGGGCATCGTCATTGGAGAGGAAATTCTCATGTGGCAAAAGTGTTGGGACATTTCATGATCACCCAGCTTAATTCATATAACTTTATCTTGTGCATTTTGGTGTTGTGAGCATTTAGTTATTATAGCCTGACCCTTCTGCTTGGTCGTTCTGCTTTTAACAGTGCAATTCCTCTGGAATTAGTGAACCTAGCATAAGGGATTGCAAAATTTTAAATGCACGTGTCATGTAGTGGAAATCTAGTTTCTGTTATATTTTGCAGCAGGTTGCACCTTTGAACCTTTCCATAGGGTGAATTAATCACCATTGGAACTTTTTCAAATTGTGCTCCTGCAAACCTTTAAGCAGGCTGCAAATATTAAGCTGGTTCTCTTGGGATCAAGAACAGCAATTGGCACATTTCAAAAGCTTTTGAATTTTCTTCTCCGTTCATCATGAAAATTTATTAGTAGTAAAAGTACATTTTAAATAGTCTTTTGAAAATTGGATTACTTGCAAATAATGGATTGACAATTAAATTAGATTAATTTACTTTTGTTCAATCCCCTTTTCAGCTACATTAAATATCTAAACAAAATTTTTAAAAATCTGAAATGCTGTCTAATTGTCATTCAGTGACATGCAAATGAAATTGAACAGAAACCTGAGTGCACGCCATTTTAATGCAATCTGCAACCAAATTGCAGATTGTACCCAAGATGGAAATCGTACCCTCAAATCGTTAATTTGGCAATGACCAACAAAACCTTTGCTGATGGTTCCTAATTCTGTTGTTTCTGTCCAAGAGACTTATTATAAGTCTATCCCTGGTAATCATTCCTTGAAGTCTTACAACACCAGTTTAAAGTCCAACAGGTTTATTTGGCATCACGAGCTTTTGGAGCGCTGCTCCTTCATCATCCTGATGAGGGATCAGTGCTCCGAAAGCTCGTGATACCAAATAAACCTGTTGGACTTTAACTGGTGTTGTGAGACTTCTTACTGTGCCCACCCCAGTCCAATGCCGGCATCGCCACATCATTCCTTGAGGTAAGGTTATCTTGGGGGAACACATAGGGATCATGCTGAAACATTTCAGTGAGTGGCATTGATCTGAGGATCTGGCATGGCTGCAATCTGCCCTGACCATTTTATGTACGTATAGGCAAAAATCTATGCCAGCTACTGTGTAACCTTTTCTGAAAACTGTAGATTAAACCAAGAATATAGATCAGAGAGCAGTAGGAAGCAATTCATGAAATTCAAATATTTCAGATTCATCTTAGAATCCCTACAGTGCAGAAGGAGGCCATTCAGCCCCTGGAGGCTGCAATGACGACTGATCCTACCCAGGCCCTATCCCTGTAACCCCATATATTTACGCTGCTAATCCCCCATGTGGCTAATCTTAGTCTAACCTATTTAGTTTACCTTCCATGTGGTTAATCTTAGCCACATGGAAGGTAAACCAAATAGGTTGGATCAATATCAAATTATTGTAACCTGATAAAAACCACATTGGCAAACCCAAGGCAATATTTAGCGATCCTAAATCATGCAGGCACCTGAAGGAAACATTTTTGTCCCCCACTACCTTCCTGATCTCCTCTCCCTGTTTAACATGTGGTTTTTTTTTTAAACCTGTATGTCAAGCCCCCTTGACCATGTAAAGACCATTGCCCTAAAAAGATAGTTGATGACCAATTGTACCAAGAGACAATACCAATTGGGTCATTTTACATCCTTCCAAATCCTACTTCGAATAAGGATACTGCACTTCAGCTTTTGAATGGTTATCACAAACTGAAGGATTCACTCTTTCTGCTTCCTGTCCTGTGGAGTATTTCCAACAGCTTTTGTTCGTATTTCAGATTTCCAACATCCTCAGTGATTTGCTTTTATACTTTTAGCTACTTGATGTCTTTTCCCATTTCATTACAAAATTAATCTGGATCCAGAACTGGCTTGCCCAAAGGAGGCAGAGAGTGTGTATAGATGGGTCTTTTTCTAAATGGAGGTCGGTCACCAGTGGTGTGCCCCAGGGATCTGTTCTGGGACCCTTTTCATAAATGACCTGGATGAGGAAGTGGAGGGATGGGTTGGTAAGTTTGCCGATGACACGAAGATTGATGGGGTTGTGGATAGTCTGGAGGGATGTCAGAAGTTACAGAGGGACATGGATAGGATGCAAGACTGGACGGAGAAGTGGCAGGTGGACTTCAACCCAGATAAATGCGTAGTGGTCCATTTTGGCAGGTCAAATGGGATGAAGGAGTACAATATTAAGGGAAAGACTCTTAGTACTGTAGAGGATCAGAAGGACCTTGGGGTCCGGGTCCATAGGACTCTAAAATTGGCCCCGCAAGTGGAGGAGGTGGTTAAGAAGGTGTATGGTGTGCCGGCCTTTATCAATCGAGGGATTGAGTTTAGGAGTCCGGGGATAATGATGCAGCTATATAAGACCCTCGTCAGACCCCACTTGGAGTACTGTGCTCAGTTCTGGTCGCCTCACTATAGGAAGGATGTGGAAAAGATTGAAAGGTTGCAGAGGAGATTTACAAGGATGTTGCCTGGATTGAGTGGCATGCCTTATGAGGATAGGCTGAGGGAGCTCGGTCTTTTCTCTTTGGAGAGACGTAGGATGAGAGGAGACCTAATAGAGGTATATAAGATGTTGAGAGGCATAGATCGGGTGGACTCTGAGGCTTTTTCCCAGGGTGGAAATGGCTGCTGCCAGAGGACACAGGTTTAAGGTGTTGGGGGATAGGTACAGGGGAGATATTAGGGGTAAGTGGGCGAGTGGAATCGGCTGCTGTCAGTGGTGGTGGAGGCAAACTCAATAGGGTCTTTTAAGAGACTCCTGGATGAGTACATGGGACTTAATAGGATGGAGGATTATAGGTAGGCCTAAAAGGTAGGGATATGTTCGGCACAACTTGTGGGGCCGAAGGGCCTGTTTTGTGCTGTAGTTTTTCTTTTTCTGATGAAGCTGCAGATTCCTTCATCAAAGCTGAGAACTTATGTAGAGTCCGTGCCCCACCTACTGATTTGATAATCAGATCTCTTCCCATAATCATTCATGAAACAGAATGCTTTTGGGGAGGGGAAAGTGTGATCTGCATATAGTGTGCACTTAAGATGAAGATTGTAGTATATCGAGTTCACATTTCATTAGCCTTTACATTGGGTTTCTTCCATGTCACGACGGTTCTTATCTGAGTAGTCAAGCACTGTGCAACAAGTTTGCACATCTTTCTTCCAGACATTAAAGGCATTAATAATTGAAAAATCTTCTATTAGGATCTAGTAAACTGTACAAAAGAGTGCTGCTTTTTGAAACTGTGTTCCTACCAAGGAACCTTTGATTGCTAAACAAGAAGAATTTAGGGCTTTACTCACTAATTAATTGTTCTAAAAAAGGTAGCAAGCTTTTAACTTATTCTGGATTTTAACCCTGAAATAAAATTCTGAAGGAAAAATTCTGGATGATAATGTTACCACAGATAATATAGGTTATGGTTGATGAGTATTAGAGGTGTATCATTCCAGAAGTGAGAATCCCACGGTGTATAGTTACCTCAAATAGTTGAATGGTATTGCGTATAAAATCCAAGATATTAATGTGGATTAACTGCAACTGAGCCCCCTCTGGACCAGCAGCTCCCAACTGATATGCTGTGAAATAAGATTCAAAATTATTCTTTGAAATATAAAACTAGCCACCTTCTTCAGCTCAATGTTTGCCATCTCGACACAGACTCAATGGGCTGAAGGGCGTCTTCTGCACTGTAGATCTCCAAGTCCTGAGGGACATTGGGCTTCCCGTGCATTAGCTGGCTGCACGGCTCAGATTTTTTGTTTGCCAGGTGTATGCGCATGGTCCTAACTAACACTAAAATCTGAACCGCACATGTGGGGCTTATTCATGGGAGGCCCATGTTCCTCAGGACTTGGCGATACTGATCACGGAGCTGAAGATGAAGGTCAGTGCATCTGGGCAAAAAATAAAACCTTAAAAGGATGCGAAAACCCTGGAAGAAGCAAGGGAGATGGAGAGGTCAAAAAGGATAGAGGACGGGGAAAAGTAAAATCACAAATTCCCAGTAAGGGAAGAAAATAGGTATAAAAAAAAACACAGGAACCAATAAAATTAAGAAAGGAACAGGCTGCTTTTAGAGAAAGGGATGCAGGGAGCAGATCTTAAGTGATGCCTGCTCGGGAGAAGCCACAGTAGTTAGAGACGCCAAAAGAATCCCTGAAGATCCGAGAAGGCAACTCAAAGTTGGCAACTCTGCTGCGTGTTGTTGGGTCAAGAATACAGTTCCAGAGGAGTGGTATTCGGTTTGGCATAGCTGAAGAGCTGAAATTATGCTTGTAAAAGTTTAAAGTTTATTTATTAGTCGCAAGTAGGCTTATACTAAAACTGCAATGAAGTTACTGTGAAATTCCCCTAGTTGCCGCACTCTGGTGCCTGTTTGGGTCAATGCACCTAACCAGCACGTCTTTCAGATTGAGGGGAGAAACCGGAGCACCTGGAGGAAACCCACATAAACACGAGGAGAATGTGCAGACTCCACACAGACAGTGACCCAAGCCGGGAATCGAACCCAGGCCCCTGGCGCTGTGAGGCAGCAGTACTAGCCACTGTGCCACCGTGCCACCCCGTAGGTTGATGCTTGAGGGCATTTATTCTGTAGTGTGGTGTGTTTGACATGGATAAGTTCTTGGAGAAAAGTGAAGAGTACTCAGACAGTACAACAGCTGCTGCTTGGCCTTTGGATTTTCGTGCCATGTTGATGCCTCTTGCTCTGTCTTAGAATGCTTAATTTGCAGGGAGAAATTCTCACATACTGAAATGGTACCAAGTTGAATGACCATTTCAATGCAAAGCACTGTTCAAACTCCAAGGAAACACAGTATTTAAGTGCCTGAGAGAACAACATGTAAAGCAAGATCAATATATGATGAAATGTGTGTGGTTTCAGATAATGCGCAGGAGGTACGTTACCCGGTGGCTGTGGTCATAGCGAAATTCAACAAGCCACACACCATTGCCGAAACCGTAATTTTGCTGGCATGCAGAAGTATTGTGACAGTAATGTTGGGACCTGTTGCTGCCAAAGAAGTTGATGAAGTTCCTCTTTCTGATAATACAATCTAGCAGCATATTGATGAATATTGAATTGGTGCTTCCAGAGAAATTTACAAATTAATGGCCAACTTGCCCTGCAGATTGATGACTCCACAGATGCTGGTGGACTCTGCCAGCTCTTAGCCAATGTCAAATGTGTTGATGGGGATTCTATCAGAGAATTTCTTCTGTTGCAAAGAATTGCCCGGCCATGCAACCTGAGAGGAAACCTTGTGTATCACGACTGCGTATGAGGGGGCAAACGATCTTAACTTCACCAAATGCAATAGCATCTGCACTAACAGAGCAGCTTCCATGACCGGAAACGTCAAAGGACTCATGAGTAAGATGACAGAATAGAATCCTGACATCGAGGTCAGCCACTGTGTCCTGTATCATGAAGCCCTTGTTGCCAAAACAATGCCTTCTGAGCTAACGGCAGTATTAGATCAAACAGTGAAAATCTTGGATTATGTGAAGTCATGTCCATTGAAATCAAACTTGCTTTCTATTTTGTGCAGAGATGGGAGCCAAGTACCAGGGTTTACTCATGCACACAAAAGTGCAATGGTTATCTTGGAGAAAGGTCCTTTCTTGTGTTTATGAGCACCACAATATGCCGAAAGAGTTTTTGGCTTTGCATGAATTGCCACACAAAGATTTAATATGTAATGATTCTTGGTGTGCCAAGCTTGCATATCATTGATCTCTTCATCCATCTGAATGAGCTGAATGCTAAAATGCAGGGGGGAGAAAACAATAACATTCTGACTGACACAGAAAAACTTCAAAGTTTCAAATCAAAACTGGCCCTTTGGCAGGAAAATGTGGCAAGTGGGTTGATTGAGATGTTCAAGCTGACATCAGCGAATATTGCTGGTAAAATAATACTCAATCCTCATCTCCACACAACACTACAAGAGAAGTTTGAATGCTACTTTCCCTCGAGTATAGAAGACTTTGACTCAGTACATGACCCATTTATTTCACTTTTTCTTGAATCATCAAAGACATTGTCTATAAAAGAACAAAAGGAATTGCAGAGCTCAGGTTGGATCATACACTGATGTTTGCAGAGATCCTCTGAACATGTTTTTGTTGATTGGAGGTCAGGAATACCCATCTGTTTCAGATCGCGCCATGGTATCACTCTTAACGTTTCCTGCAAACTGTCGGTGTGAGTTGGCATTCTCAATACTGGCTTGCGTGAAAAACAAAGGGAGTGTATGTGTCTGTCAGTGGGGCAAGATCTGTGAGCTGCCCTGTCACCAGTTCCTCCGCGGATGAAATGACACTGTTCACAGAGGCAGGCCCAAATGTCCCACTAACATTGTCGGTAAGATGCTGCTCACAGTATTTCCTTCATTAATGAACTTTCACATTGAGAAAAGCAGACTTAAGAAAAACTGAAAACAATTGAAATCTTTGATGGGAAACATGTTTAAATTGTGAACATTTAAACCATATTGGACTAACTGTGAACATTTAAACCGTATGCAACTAATGATGAGGCTTTCATTGTAAGCTGCTTAAACTAATGAAAATTGTATTAAATGATGGTTTGATGTGTTTTTAGGAGGTTTTAAAGATAAAAGACTTTTTCTAGAGGGCAGCTTAATTGGAAAAATTAGGAGGTGTGCCTCAAATTTCTTTTCTGGTATAAAGGTGTGGCGTGGCACTCGCAAGATTGGGATCCACTGAGTTAGAGGGTAGGAGAGAAATGGGATTTGGTTGATCCTGAGTTAGAAAGTCACATGTGAATCTCGATTGAATGTGATAATGGAGACGGTTTGCAGAATCCAAAGAAGGCACTTATGAGGGACAGATGGAGGGGGCGGGGGGGGGAGCAGGGAGGGAATTGTATTATTCTTTCTTGGAATGTGGGTATAACTGGCAAAGCTTGCAATTAAGATCATATTGTTTTTGAATTTCAGAACTTATTAAATTATTGTTGCTAAATGCAGGCCACGTTCATCTAGGAAATTTGTCCTAGTTTTGAAGTAATGTAGGGGCAGGAGCAGGTCATTTGGTCTGTCAAGTCTGCTTGGCTATTTAAACAGACCATGTCTGATGGTCTACCTCTGGACCAGTTCTCCCTGTTATCCCCATGTCATTAGTATCCAGAAATCTATTGATTTGTGTCTTGAACATGTTAAGTGACTGAGCTTCCACAGCCCTCTGGAGTAGAGAATTCCAAAGATTTGCCACACTGAGTAAAGAAATTCCTCCTCATCCCAGTCTTAAATGACCTGACCCTTATTCTGAGACTGTCCTTTGGTTCTAGCCTCATCAACTTCTATCTACATCTACTCTGTCACGCTGTGAAAGAATTTTGTAAAATCATTCAGTGAGTCCGTGTTCCACGTGCTGATAAAGTGCACTAAAATGATGACCAGTGTCAGCATTTAGCACTAATTAATTCAGTGTTATGGGTATGAGGCAAGTTAAATATGAGCGCTCTGTTTAACAGTTTGAATGAATCAATGAAGTACTCCAGTCCTGCTGGACATTTATTTTTAAGTTGCTCCAAATGTGAGTATTTTCTGACTTTATCAGGCAGTATTGTTAAATGGTTATAATAATCCCATTTGCACATTTAAAGAATGGCTTTCTGAAATTTGCCAAGACAATTTATGTTATGAATGAATTACCCACTGCTTGCTTGCCAATGCATTCCTAATACAATTGTAACCCAAGGTTCTTCCTCCAGTGCCTGCAAATCTTTACATTACAACTCAGAACTACCCATCCATCACAGCCTCCGCTACTGCTTCCAGATCTTGGAACATGTCCCTCCTGCATCTTTCCTCCCTCACACTCATGCACACACAAACACTACACTCACATTGCATATGATGACATTTATTGTCTAGTTCTTTAACATGTCAAGTGGTGATTTTATAAGCAGTTCATGGAGTTCCTTGGATCCTGAGGCTATGTGAAGTCAGCCATTGAACGGAATCCGTGACTTTTGCCGAACCTTTGGCTCTATGTATGAGATCTGTTTGAACCTTTAACGAGTGTGAGGGCATGACTTTTGTGTGAAAGAGGTTACCAGTTTCCAGCTCTTTTTAAAGAGATATTTTCCAGGTCTTTGATTTTGTGAAGCACAGTTATTTTTTGATCCATGAGGTTTGTATGAAACACTGCAGGATGTTGCGCTGAAATACCTAGTTCAGGGTGGGAGAGTATCATTATAGAAGTACATTGATGAAATTTGGAATGGAGAGCTTGTTTTAAGCAGAGGTGTCCTTGAGTAACCAGAGTGTGAAAACTCTGCTCACCTTCAGAATATATTTTTTATTTTGTCCAAATTGGTATTTTTCCAATCTGCTTTGTAAATGAAACTCAACGAAGATCCTGATAATTTGGGTCAGGGAGAGAGACTGCAATTCTGTCACAAATTAGGTTACTAACCCCCCACGGTTAAGTGAGCATAATTTTGCCTATTTTTCAAAGAATTATACTGTCAATAGGAGAGGTGATCTAAATACAGGAAGGCACTAATATCATCCACCTTGGCATGGCAAACCTCTTAGTAAATTTTGAGTAGTATGCCAAGAGAGTCCTGTTTGCTTGGTTCCTTGGAGCTCACAGTCCAGGAGGACTGTTACAATCCCTGAGCTTGGCCAAGTTGCTCAATAGCAATTGAGTGGGGAGCATCTGTAAGCCTGGAGGGTTGAAAAAAAAACATTGCAGAGTGAAGCTGTGCAATGTTTGAAGCTGCCAGTTTTTACAAGTATCACTGCGTCACCAAACTTGCAGAGAAAATCCTGTCAAAGTCATTGATTAACTGTACTTGGCCTATTTACATGCAGTGCTGGTAGCAGTGCTGCAATATTGTAGGACACATGAATTGCACAAGAAGGAGACTCTTGCCTGAATTTTATACATGTTGTGAAACTATAACCCAGAGTGAGGAGTTTAAAATGTATGAATTACACATTGAGGAACATGGTTAATGTCTGATTGTACAAATAAATGTTGGCAGACTGCTGACTCACTCTCTCTATCCCCCTCACTGTTCGCATGTCCATCAGGTTTCTTACTAAGCGGGAGCAGAAACTAATGCATCGGCGACGATATGCAGAGGAGTTGCTCGAGTGGAAACGACGGCTCGATGCTGAGGAAGCTGAGATACGACGAATGGAAAAGCAGGCCCTGGCTGCTTGGGACAAGGAGCTCAAACAGAAAGTAGCAAAGAAAGAGGCTAGTGAAGGAAGCCCAGGATCTAAAGGTAAATTTTGGATTCTGTCTCTGATTCCATTTATTTCATTTCTTATTTTTCCAATATTTTTCTCTCCCTTTGAGTCATTAGGATATGGGCTGTGGTGCAGGCTGGTTCCAAGTTGCTGTTTCTTTAGTGTTGTTGGGCTCTTTGACTGTGATGGCATGTTTCAGGTTGATGTACAATCTTATCTTGTCTTATCTTGGATTGCTGGATAGGAAGCAAGGGTGTAAACCTGACCCTTTCTTTGTCTCTAATTCAGGAAATCTGATTTACCTAGCCTCAGCTGTGATCTGGTAATCCAGTCCAGATATTGATTGCAACTAGGACCTTCCTACACTGTGTCCCAGCACCACATCATAGTGCAGTTTCCCACAGCCTCTTAAGGGAGGCTGTAGTTTCAGATTTTGCCTCCTTTGCTCTCTTGTTGGAGTTGAGAAGCAGCAGATGTTGTGATCAGTGTGGATGATGTTTTTATAAGCCTCACATGGCGAATGTTAACACTAGAGGAAAAATCACATTTTTTTGTGTAATATTGGTAACTAATTTAATTGTTCCCACAATCAGTGACAGCATTAGACTATGACACCAGTATTGCATACTTGTGTTGCACAGATGGAGTGCTTTGACCATGAACGAAGTTATCTAATGCGATCTGAATTAACACAAGGTGATTTTAGTGAGTGTGCACATTCAGCTTGTTCTGGGCAACAGTTCCTAACCTCTTCTGTTAGCCCGACATGCCTCTGAAATGTAGAATACTTTGAAAGGAGGGTAGAGCTGAAAGACCATCATACTGAATGGTGCATCTCCACTTTAAACACTGACGCGAATCCTCTGCAATACAAGTGTTTTAACTAGTGTTTTTCTCTCTAGACACAGCCAGCGAGGAAGAATGCCCTGCACCATCTTGCTCCCAGCTCCACAGTGACAGTTCTATTCCAGAAGAGGTTGGAAGTCCACCTGCACAGACAGTGGAGTCAGCATCAGTAGTCCTTCGGATGTCTAGCAGTCCTGACCATAGTGTTTTCACAGATGATGGTTATTCCCAGGAGTTTGAATCTGTGGCAACACTCAGCAAACAGGTTAAAAGATATTTCACATTTTTTTTTCAAAAGATGTTTTCCAAATGGTCTAGTGAGTAAAGACACTGCTCAATCTTGCATAAGGCCATTTGGAATAGAAAGCCCTTGACTTCACCCATAGCCTTTCCCAAGTTAGTGGATCATAGCAGCAGAGACTTGGCAATTAGCCTCTGTTACCTCTGGGCTAGAAAAGAGTTGAAAAGGCGAGAGGAATTCAACCTTCATTTATGCTCTTTAATGCTATCTTGGTATCCTGCTCATTTGTGCGCATTTATCCTAAGGCCTACTCTCTGAGATCATGACTATGTGGGTTAGGTATCAGGGACAAGTTCTCTGCGCCTTGGCAAAACTGGGTGCCTTCAGGAAGGAAATTTAAAAGGTTGTTTCTTGCCTGCTCTTGATGAGACACATGGACCCTGAAGGAGTTGGAAGAGAAAGTGGCAGGGAATCTCTTGCGTATGGGTGTGCACCAGACGACTGCAGATGGCCAGTATTGAAGACACTTTAAAAAGAAAGTGAAAGTTCTGATCTGGCTAATTATTAGGCCAGTAACATCTGTATTTTGGAAAATCATAAAATCTTCAAATAGCAATTAAATTGTTGCATATCTGGTAAGAATGCATATTACCACCCTCGTAACATCACCCGTCTCTGCCCCACTTCTTTTGCTGTTGAAACCCTCATTCGTGCTTTTGTTACCTCCAGACTTGACTATTGTAACACGCTTCTTATTATATTCTAAAAAGCTAGTTTATGGGACCAATTATTGACAGAATTATGCACTACAGACATCTGCCTCCAACAATCACAGATATAGTTTGTGTCTATCTATAACAGTACCTAGTTAATGTCCACTACTATTCATAGAATCCCTACAGTGCAGAAGGAGGTCATTTGGCCCATCGAGTCTGCACCAACAATAATCCCACCCGGACCCTATTCCCATAACCCCACGTATTTACCTTACTAATCCCTCTAACCTCCGTATCCTATTAGCCTACGTATATTATTAAACAAATTAACATACAATGGGTGATTTTCCATATTCTATTCTTTGTAAACTTGAGGTCATCCAAAACTCTAGTGCCCGTGCAGTAGCTTGCAACAAATGGTGTTCACCCATTATCTCTGTGCTTACTGACCTACCATAACCCTCCACAGATGCTGCCTGACCTGCTGAGTGTTTCCAGTATTTTTTGTCTTTTATTTAAGATTACCAGCATCTGCAGTATTTTCCTTTGGATTCTACCTGCCACTTTTTAACCCATTCCCTCATTTTGTCCATCTTTCCAGCTTCTTTTGGCCTTCTCTAGATACCTCCTATTTTTGTATGATCTGCACATGTTGACATTTCTCTCTCCAGGTTGACATCCAAATCATTGACAGACTATGAATAAAAGTGGCCCCAGAACAGAGCCCTCTCAGATGTCACTGCCCACTTCCAACCACTCTAGAAAACTGCCCTTAACTCCTACGCTCTGTTCCCTTCCTTCCAATCAATCTATCAATCAGTCTTGACATTTTCATTTGACACCCTCACTCCAACTACCACTGCCATAAGCGTTTAGCATTCATGTGAAGAACTGTCTCCTAATTTCACTCCTGAATGGCCAGCTCTAATTGTGAAACTATGCCCCTTGTTATGGATTCTCCCAGAAGAGGAAATAGTTTCTCTGCATCCACCCTGTGTAATCTCTTTGTTTTATTTCAAATACGTTGGTTAGAATACCCATGAGCCTTCTAAACTTAAAGGACTGTAAACCTAGTGTATGCAACCTGTTCACATAATTTAATCCTTTAAGCACTACATCATTCTGGTCAATCTGATTTGTAACCACTTCAAAACCAATCTCAGGAGGTATAGAATATAAAAGTCAAAAGATAATGATGAGATTATTTAAACCTAAAGACCTCAGTTAGAGTGATGGTGTGCAGTCTTGGGCGGTACATTATAGAAACACCTGGGGAGATGGTAACTTAGTTGTAATGTCATTGGACTATTGATCCAAGGGCTCAGGCTAATTCTCTGCGGTCATGGGTTCAAATCATCTCGTGGAATTAAGATTTAATTAATAAAAATAAAAATCTGGAATTGAAAATTAGTCTGTGATGGTGACCATGAAACCATGGTGATTATCATTAAACTATTATGAAACCATCATCGATTGTCGTAAAAACCCATCTGGTTCACCAATATCCTTAGGGGAAGGAAATCTGCTGTCCTTACCTGGTCTGCTCTACATGTGACTGGGTGAGGAATTCACTATCAGAATTCGTGATTGTGACGGTCAGAATTAGATTGGATCGAGGGATAAAGGAAGTGGGAATGCGGTATTGTGGGAACAGTGAGTAAATTAAAGAAAAGACAGACTTGCGTTTATATTGTACTTCTTGTGTCTTGAGGATATCACAAAGTGTTTTACAGCCAGTAAAGAACTGTATAATTTGTGATGAGGACTTGTTGCTGATGTGCAGGGTAAATGCTAATGGAATCTCAGAATTGTTACAACTCATTGTCCCTTTATGCCTTTCTCCTGTAAATCTGCACATTCTTCCTTTTATGATAACCCTTCCTCCACCACACTGTCAGGCAGTGCATTCTATACTGTAATAACTCATTGTGTGAAACTATATAGTGCTTTATTGTGTCTCCTGTTAGGAACAAGAGGAAGCCATTTAGTCCCTCAAGGTGTTCTGTCATTCATTGTGATCATGGCTAATCACAAATGTATACCTTTCTTTTCCCCATATCTCTCGATACTTTTAGTGAGCAAAAAACTATCAATCTCATGTTTGAACTGAACAGTTCATCTGGTATCAACTGCTGGTTGGGAAAGTGTGTTTCAAACTTCTACCACCCTTTGTGTATAGAGGTGTTTCCTACTTCTGAAAGGTCTGGTTCTAAATTTTAGACCACATCCCCTGGCCAATCTCTACCTGCCCTATATATTCCTTGACACTCACTGTGGGCTGAATGGCCTATTTTAATATTATGACTTATTTTTAAAGTGTATTTAGAAAGGCACTGGAGGGGGCGCAGAGGAGATTCGCCAGGTTGATTCCAGAGTTGAGAGGGTTGGCTGATGAGGAGAGATTGGGGTTATACTCATTGGAATTCAGAAGAATAAAGGGGGGGATCTTATAGAAACATAAAATTATGAAGGGAATAGATACGATAGAAGCAGGGAGGTTGTTTCTACTGGCGGGTGAAATTAGAACTAGGGGGCATAGCCTCAAAGTAAGGGGAAGCAGAATTAGAACTAAGTTGAGGAGGAACTTCACCCAAAGGGTTATGAATCTGTGGAATTCCCTGACCAGTGAAGCAGTTGAGGCTACCTCACTGTTTTTAAGGCAAAGATAGATATATTTTTGAACAATAAAGGAATTGAGGGTTATGGTGAGCAGGCGGGTAAGTGGAGCTGAGTCCACAAAAAGATCAACCATGATCTTATTGAATGGTGGAGCAGGCTCGAGGGGCCAAATGGCTTATTCCTGCTCCTACTTATATTCTTATTTCAATCCCTCAATTCTATACAAGCTACTTTTCACTAGAGGCAGACAAGTGACTGTTATTTATAATTCTCTACCTCTGTTAAAGACTGCATCGCGGACTAGATAGCTAGCTTTGTAACAGAACTTGATTTGATTTATTATTGTCACATGTATTGGGATATATTGTTTCTTGCACATTATACAGACGAAACATACTGTTCATAGCGTACATAAGGGAGAAGGAAAGGAGAGAGTGCAGAATATAGTGTTATGGTTACAGATAGGAAGAGAAACATCAGCTTAATATATGGTAGGTCTATTCAAAGTTCTGATGGCAGCAGGGAAAAAGCTGTTTTTGAGTTGGTTGATACGTGTTCTCAGACTTTTGTATCTTTTTCCTGATGGAAGAAGGTGGAAGAATATATCCTGGGTACGTGGGCTCCTTGATTTTGCTGGCTGTGTTTCCAAGGCAGTGAAAGACAGTAAACTTGTGTTTCTCAGAAATCTTTCATGTCTCCAGGACATTCAATTAATTAATTTTAAAGTGCATACATAAACCATGGCTACTTGCTACTCATGCTCATGACCACCCCCTTAACCTTGTCATGAGGAAGCTTATGGTGGAGTATGAGCAGTGGTTGTTGGGCTGAAGTCTGTTATATGTTGTGCTATGTAGTCTCGCTCTTAACACCTCTACTCCCATCGTGTCAGTCACAGGTATATTCATCTCTGATCACTTGTACCCCTTTTTATTCATTCCCTTTCCCTTTCCAATCTCATGTCCTGTGCCCTTCCAAGTGACTTTCAACAACACGTGATCATGTCAAATTCAATCTCATTGAATTATAGAATCCCTACAATACAGAAGGAGGCCATTCAGCCCATCAAGTCTGTACCGACCACAATCCCACCAAGGCCCTAGTCCCGTAATCCCACACATTACCCTGCTGATCCCCCCGACACTAGGGTCAATTTAGCATGGCCAATCAACCTAACCTGCACTTCTTTGGAGTGTCTCATCGTACCCATCCCCCAAAAAAACCCAGACTTGATCCATCTGTCTTGCTAAACTACTGCCTCATCTCCACTCTCCCTATCCTCTCCAGATTCCTTGGAATGTGGTATTGCCTCTAAAATGCCCACCTTTCCTGCAGCTCCATGATTGAACACCTCACTGAAGATTTCATCCCTTCCACAGTATCAATAGGCATTAAGGTCGTAAATTACATTCTCTGTGACTGTTACTATGATTAACTAGCACTCCTCTTCCTACTCTACCTGTATACAGCCTTTGACTCAGTAGCGGCTCACCAATGCCTCATCAAGTGCAATTGGGGATGGACAACAATTGCTGGCCATGCCAGCAATGCTCATGTCCCATGAATGAATGAATAAATAAAAGATAAGTTGACCGCACCATTTTCTTCCAATGGCTGTGCCTCAAAATTTGATTTGACAATCACTTGTGAAGCACCTTTGGAAATTTTACTGCATTAACAGTGCCATAAACACAAGTTGTTGTTAGATCTCATAAGCAGCAGTGAGATAAATGATCGGTTCATCTATTTTTCGGTGGTATTAATTGAGGTATAATTGTTAACTAGACCACCAGAAGAGTCCACGTGCTTCTCTCAAGTAATGCCATGGGATCATTGGCATTCACTTGAACCGCTGGTAGGAATGTTATTTCATCCAAAAGACTGGACACGTGTGGAGGTTTGAAATCCATCTCCCTGCTTATCCGGCCTGCTCCCTTTTCATTAAATCGGAAAGTAATGCCAACCTGGGAACTAACGTTGGCTTTCTTTTTCTGCTTTGCAGTCTCCTCCCTCGAAAGTGACCTTTAGTTCGTCGAAGCAAGATGGTCAGAAAAGCAGTTCCAGCCTCAGTGTACAGATCAGGCCTGTACTTAAATCCCGCCAAGCATCCAATAGCTGGTCTGATGAATCTGTCTCTGTGACGCAGTCAGGTAAGAATATTTCAATGTTCACAATCAAGGTTAACAAGAGTTTCTTCAAGGTATTATTCAATATGTTTGAGTTGCACAGTAGCTCCAAATTCTGCATTTAAACGGCTGAGAGTATAGCACAACACCTCTCAGGAGGTGCTTCTCCTGTGCTATAGGGAAGCGAAAATAGCACCTGATGTGGCCATGCTGTAAGAGAAGGATGACATGGTTCTGTCACAGGAGAGATGTCCCTCTAGTTTTGCTTGTTACTGCAGCTTGCCGCATTGCCAGCCTGAATATAATTGGAGCTGACAGCCCAGAGTAAGTCAGCATAGACCTGGCTGTTGTTGACATTTGATTATTTCAGTTTCCTCCTTGAAACCATCGAGTGAGAGGGTAAGAATTGAGTACTGAAGCATGTGACTTGCTGGTCATGTTGCACCTATGTCTAAAATGGAGGAAGAATGCCATTATTTTTTTGCAAAGAATCTCAAGCCACTAAAACACAAAACTGAGAATTTAAAACCAAATATCTACCTTCTGAGTCACTGTCTTGAGTAGAACTAGGCTGTTCACACCTCAGCGGCATGTTTGACCCCAAGATAAGCTTCCTCTCCAACCCCTCTTTCTTACATTGTCTATTTCTATCCCTACATCAGACACAGTGGCACAGTGGTTACACTGCTGCCTCACAGTGCCAGAGACCCGGGTTTGAATCCCGGCTTGGGTCACTGTGCGGCGTCTGCACGTTCTCCCATGTCTGCGTGGATTTCCTCCGGGTGCTCCAGTTTCCCCCCTCAGTCCAAAAGACATGTTGGTTAGAGGCATTGGCCATGCTAAATTCCCCCTCAGTGTACCCGAGCAGGTGCCAGAGTGTGTCGACTACGGGATTTTCTCAGTAACTTCATTGCAATATTAATCATAGAAACCCTACAGTGCAGAAAGAGGCCATTTGGCCCATCGAGTCTGCACCGACCACAATCCCACCCAGGCCCTACCCCCATACCCCTACATATTAACCCGCTAATCCCTCGAACCTACACATCTCAGTACACTAAGGGGCAATTTTAGCATGGCCAATCAACCTAACCCGCACATCTTTGGACTGTGGGAGGAAACACCCGGAAGAAACCCACACAGACACGAGGAGAATGTGCAAACTCCACACAGACAGTGACCCAAGCCGGGAATCGAACCCAGGTCCCTGGAGCTGTGAAGCAGCAGTGCTAACCTCTGTGCCACCGTGCCGCCCATTAATGTAAATTGATTTGTGACACTAATAAATAAACTTTCATCTGCAGCTGAAACCTTCATCCACAGCACTGTCATCGCTGACTCAACTGTTCCAGTTGTATTCTGATCAGATCGCCATCTCCTTACTCCACAAACTTCAGCTCATCCAATAACCTGCTCTCTGTATACTTGAGCAGCATTTAGTGTGAAAATCATTAGACTGTCTCCTTGATTTACATTGTTCTTTGGCTTCACAATGCCTCTAATTTAAATTTCGAATTGTTGAAATCCTTCATGATGAATCCCTGCCTCTTGATATAAGTTAATCTAGTCCAACACCATTCTCCCCCCTCTCATGCTCTCTGTTGCACTGACTCTGGCCTCTTGTGCATCCCTCCCTATGGTCACACCATCATTCACAATCAATCACGTTTTGTAAAATATAAACCCCACATTCTGGAAGTTCTTCTCTAATCCCCACCCTCTTCTCTCCCTGTCCACTCTCTATTGAACATGTCCTTTTCACAAAGTTTTATCGTCATCAGCTCCAAATTTCACCACCTTTCTCAATGTGGTTCTAATCCTAATCAGTGTACAGCACGCTCAGTGTTACAGCAGGACAGTGTCTGATTAGTTAGTGTATACAGTGAGACTATGTCTGATCAGCCAATGTGTTGAAGTGTGACTGTGTCTGGTCTGCTGTGTGACTGTCTGATCCTCTGGTTCATCAGTCAGACTGTGCAGTGTGGCTGTGTCTGATCAGTCAGTCGGACTGTGCAGTGCGGCTGTGTCTGATCAGTCAGTCAGACTGCAGTGTGAGCGCGTTTGATCAGTCAGTCAGACTGTGCAGGGCGAGTGCGTCTGATCAGTCAGTCAGTGAATATTATGGGATTGTACGTTTGATTGCAATCATGAAAGAGAGTGTGCTGGGTAAACCGAGAGTTTTACAGATTTACATTTATCTCCATCAGCTAATGTTAGTGTGTAAATGCTGTTTGTTAACCAGGCAAGCATTAAAATCTATCTTTAACGTATGAATCTAGGACAAAACAAAGTTTCAAAGTGGATTCCTTCCCCTTGCCACATTTGGTTTTGTGTACTGTTGATAAATGTATGTGGTTGTAACGAAACCTGAGAAAATCTTGACCTGAGTGAATTCTTTTCAGAAACAGCGTCAGATCAGAGTGACATTGAGAGCAGGATCCGTGCACTGAAGGATGAACTTAGGAAGCGCAAGTCCATTGTGGACAAGCTGAAGAAAGAGCAGAAGAAACGTCAAAAGGAGAGATTGAAAGCACAGGAAGCGAGTCTCATCAAACAGCTCGAGGTGAGACTATTGGGGAAGGGCCTTAATCCTACACTATCCACCCAGTTTTCAGATGGGGTATTAGAACATCAGTCACTGCAGAAGCTGCAGTTTATTGTGTTCCACATATTTTAAGAAAGGCAGCATGTAAATGCAGGTTTGACTTTTCTCTGTTTCACCATTAACCAAGTTTTCATATAATTCATTCAAAACCTTTTCCCAAATCCTTCTCTATTGCCACATCTCTTGCTGCTTTCAAGAGCTGCTTAAAAACCTACATATTTCACTGGTATCTTAAGTGGCATCTTCTGTCTTTATGCCCAGCTCATTGTTAAGGCAGCTTGGGGCTTTTTGTTTTGTTATGCTGCATAAGTACAGGTTGTAATGTTGGAACTGTGTGTAAATTCTTGGGAGGTTGTGAGGGAGAATCTTCAACTAACGAACTTCTTATGACATTTAACTGACTGGGTTTATTGTTCTCCTTTTCAGTTAATCTTTTTTAGTTACTTGGTTGACCTGATGGCAGATTGTCCATTAAAGTTGGTTTATTGGTTCAGAGATGGTTTTGCAATTTGTCTATTGCAGTTAGCAAATATATGATAGACTGTTGTTCTTTAAATCCAAGTGTTTGATCTCGCCCTCTCTCTCTTTCTGTCTCCTTCACCACCAGTCCTACGATGAATTTATTAAGAAGACCCAGGCTGAACTCAGTAAAGACCTAGATGTGGCCAGCTCAGCGAAACCACAGATCAAAACCCTGCACTCAACCGCTGCCGAGAAGCCCAAGATTAAACCACCATCTCTGCAGAGGTACTGTCAGTGTTGGATGTTAATTGTATAAACCTCTGAAGGAATATCTGTTCATATTGCTGTTTTATATGGTAAATATAATAGTAGTGGTCGGCCTAATCCTAATGGGGCTCTTGTTTTAATTGGTGGCTGAAGTGTTCTTAGTTATTTAGCAGTGTTAGTTGAGGGGAGTAGTACACTTGCACAAACTTTACAGCACAGAACTGAGCATTTGATCAACAGGCCAATGTAGGTATTTATGCTCCACACAGGCCTCATCTCATTTCATCTCACCATAGGGTTATGGGGATAAGATTGACTCAATGGGCCAAATGGCCTACTTCTACTCCTGATGTGGAGATGCCGGCGTTGGCCTGGGGTAAACACAGCAAGGAGTCTACCAACACCAGGTTAAAGTCCAACAGGTTTATTTGGTAGCAAACGCCACACCAAATAAACCTGTTGCACTTTAATCTGGTGCTGTTAGACTCCTTCCTACTTCTACTCCTACAGCTTATGGTTTTATCAAGGCTGAGGTAGATATTTTTAATCAGTAAGGGGTAAGGCGGGAAAATGGAATTTAGGATTATCAGATCAGCCATGATCTCGTTGAATGGCGCGATTGGCCTACCTCTGTTCCTATGACTTGTGGCTTTATCAATGCATCCTTCTGTTCCTTCCTTTCTCAGGTATGTATCTAGCTTCCCCTTAAATGTACCTGGACCATTCAATTTAAGTATTCCTGTAGTATCAAGCTTTATATTGTCAGTTTGTACAGGATGAAGAATTTTCTCCAGAATTCCCTATTGGAATAATTAATGTCTATCTTGCATTTATGGCTTCTCGTTCAGGTCTCCCTTACAAGTGGAAACACCTCTAACTTTACGTGATTCAAAAACCTTCATGTTATAAAGCCTGGTGTCAGGACATCCCCGCACCTTCTCTTTTCCAGTGAAAGGTCCCCACCTTGTTCGCCTTCTGTGACAGTTATTGCAAAAGGATGTTGTGTCTATTTGTTGTGAGACTGATCTGTTCATTCTGTATGTGAGAAAAGTGGACCATTATTTTGTAGTTTAACAAAGTAAATGATTGCTGGAGAATATTATATGTTCAGATATTATTTGAGCAAGTCAGTTGGATGAGGTTTTGGATGTGCCTGCCTGGGAGTGCAGAATTTCCACAAAGCCATGAGTATTGTTGGGATTGTAAACTGCCATTTGTTTACTCCTAGCCCCGACAATGTAATTTTGCGCACATTGAAATGAACAATGATTCTTTTCTCTATTCATATTTAATGCCCTTTTATATTTGAAATTTGAATTTTTTCTGCCTCCCTCTTCCCTATCTCCATTCGACAGTATTGTCTGAAGATCTAGTTGTTCCAGCCATGAGGCCTGGTTAACTACATAGTGAATGCTACTCTGTGGCTACCTTCAGTGTCAAAAGAGCCCACTCTCCATGTTGCCACTTTCTGGTGTCTCCTTGATCGAGCCAAGTAAATTTACACCTTGATGAGGGAAGGAGTAAGCAGGTATTCATCTTTGTGTTCACCCCATCGCTTCCACACTCTGCACCAGGCCCAATACCACCTTCAATTAGTTTACTCTAAGTACTGCAGAACGTTCTCCTCTTTTGGGTGTTAATAGCAGATAGCTATTTAATTGAAACTTCGTAAGCAACTGTTGTCGGAAGACTGGACCTTCCAACTGCTTGGCCTTTTAATTTAATGCCTTATATAAAAAAAACTAGTGCATGAAGGGAAATGTGTGGAGAAAATTAAATTGTGCTCTTTTCTAACTAAAGCATGGTAGGTTTCTATAGTATTTTGTATTTGGCACCAATGAACCATCAGATCAAGATGGTAACTGTCTTGCTGCTGATTAATTTTTCTTCAGTTCTACTATGGATCGGAGTGAGAATTGTTTTGCATTCCAGAATACTTTTTTGATAGCTGATTGCCTTTTCTTTCTTGTCTTTTGTCTTTTTCTTTCTATAACTCCTATAGACAGCAGTGCAGAAGTTCTTGAAATTAAAAATGTGACCATTACCTAGAGAGATCTGCTTTGCTCCACAAAGAGCTGATGTTGATGCGATTGGCCAAATGATTCTACCAGCAGGGCTGGTTATAGCATAAAAAGCCAATCACAAAAGCTTGCTGGAAAATTGTGGCACAACATTTCAGGATTCTGACTGGGAGATCAACATTTGGTTACGAGTTGTATCTAATGCAGACCTTCCTGTGAAGGTTAGGTAGAGATGAGGAAATGTTGCTCAGTCTGGAGACTGCCTCTTTGTACACCACTGTTCAGGAAGGGGGGGGGGTGACTGGATTTATCCATCACAGAATAGCTAAGTAGATTATACGCCTCGGATTTCTGCACTGCAAAGCTCCACGTTTAGAATTTGTTTTCTGTTTTTCAGGTCTGACTCTGCAAAGAGTTGGAAATCTCTCACTGAGGGGGAAATATCTAGAGCATCACTGGGCTCCATTGCTAAACAGGGTATGTACTTGTCACCACAAATACAAGCTGATAGATTTGGACTCCAAGGGTTGTGTCTTTAAAATAGCCACAGTAATGTTAAATTAGTGTAGGATTGCGAAGTTTAAAAAAATATTTATTTTCATTTTAATAGATTAACTTGATATATTCAGCAACAAGCAGTCAATCTCCAGTGCAGTACTGAGGAAGTGCTTCACTGTTGGAGGTGCTATCTTTTGTTGATGAAGTTAGGCAGCACTTTCCAAACCCACGACCACTACCATTTAAAAGGACAAGATCAGCAGATATCCGGGAACAACACCATCTGGAGGTTCCCTTCCAAGTCATGCACTATCCTGACTTGGAACTATATCACCGTTCCTTCCCTGTCACTGGGTCAAATCCTGGAATACACCCTCTAATAGCATTGTTGGTGTACCCAGGCCACATGGACTGCAGCGTTTCAAGAAGGTAGCTCACCAGCGCCTCCTTAAGGGCAACTCGGGGTGGGCAATAAATGCTGGCCTAGCCAATTATGCCGATATCCTGTAAAAAAAAACTGAGGCCCCTTCTGCCCATTGGGTGCTTGTAACATGAAAGGCACAGATAGATCTCTTTGGTGTCCTGGTCAGTACTTAGCCCTCAACCAGCAACTCATACAGATTATCTCGTCGTTGATCTCACTGGTTGTGGAATTGTGCTGTGCACGAATTGACTACCACGATTCCAACGTTTCAACCTTGACTGCATTTAAAGAAGTATTTGATCTGTTGTGCAATGATTTTTGTTTTTGGAGTGGTCGGGGCAGGAGGTCCAGAGGTACTGAAAGGCATGTGTTTATGTTCACTACCTTTCTTTATGAAAAGTGATTAAGTAACACTAATTACTTGTATCTGATACAGACCAAAGATCATCAAGTCCAGACGGGCAGAAATCCAACTTGCTCAGTGAACTACAGGCATCAGCTCGAAGCAAGTCTGCAATCTTTGATAGTCGAGCTGATGAGTTTTCTAGAAGCCCTTCACCAGTTTTTAAATCCCATGCAAGATCTCGACCTGACTTTGTTGAGGGACTAGATAATGTGCCATCATTCCCCAATCAAAAGGGAGCTCTCGAATGTGGCCTTTTGCCAGATCAGTTGGCTACTAGTTTTGAGGACGGTTCTGGAGATGAAAGTATTGTGTCCAGTCATCAATCTGTGCAAGATGATGTCCAGGAAGAACTAGAAAATATAAAATCGGAAGATTCCGACTTGGATGACATACTTGGTCTCTCTCGGCAATCCAGTAAGTCTGAGCCTTTATTGAAACTAGACAGTGAAAAACCACAGCCCCTCAATATCTCTGAACTTATCGAGGGATTGACTCAGCGAAGCACAGTCACATCTGATGATACACAACAGCCTTTTGTAGCTGCACACATTGAAAAGAAGTTTGAAGACTTGAAGGGTGAAAAGCGTGACTTGCACAAGGAACGCCATACTGATGAGGAAGATGGAACAAGTTATCAGTCAGTCAATTCTGTGAAATCAGTTAATTTGGAAACCTCAGTTGGATTTGAGAGTTCTCACTATAGGGCTTTGGAGAAAACGCCACCAAAGAATGATTCCTATCCTCAAGATTTTGAGTGCCCTTCCCCGGGCAAGGAGACAACTTACTCAGAAGACTTTGAGTCATCGCCAAGAAAACAGGCATCTGAAGACCTGGGTGAAAGTTCACATGCTTTGAGTTACAAATCTGCAGAGGTCCTTTCACCAAGAAACGTGGTTACTTATGATGAAAATATTGCTAAGCCCCAAGTGCGCTCCTATCCTGAATGTTCCAAGCAGGAGGAAATGAGTGAAGTGGAGAAGCTTTCTCAAAGTGTCTCACTAAGTATTGGTCTGGATGATGAAATCAGTGAGCGGCTGAGTGAGAAATCCTTTTCCAGCTGTGGTAGTGTCCATTCGGAGCAACTTCTGGATTTGAAATCGCCAACTGAAAAGAGCAGAAATGAGGAACGAAGTGATGCCAGCAATGAAGAGCAGACACCTGTGCCGTCACACTCTCCCTCTCCATGTCACACCCCAACACCTACATCACATGAAACAGATGAGCTGCCCGAATTCCACATTGGTGCCAGAGTTTTAGTTAGCAGCATCCAACCAGGAACACTTTGCTTCAAGGGAAGAACAAACTTTGCCAATGGTTTTTGGGCTGGTGTGGAGCTGGATAAGCCAGAAGGCAGTAATAATGGCACGTATGATGGAGTTGAATACTTCAGATGCAAGGACAAGTATGGCATCTTTGCTCCTCCCCATAAAATTTCCCTTCTACCTGAGCGTTATGAGGAAGTCATAGATACAACAGAAGACGAAGATGACCCGCTCTTAGAGGTTAAATTAGATCAAGATTACAAAACACGCAGTGGGGAAGAGGAAAGCCCAGAGCTTTCAAAAGAAGAAGAAAGAAAACTGCAGGCTGGAGAGTCTGATCTAAGCGAAACCCCTGTTGATCAAGTAGATTTTAAGCTGACTGCATTTGAAAACAACTTAAGGGATCAATGTGCGAGCAATCAGTTTTTTGAACCTGATACCATTGAGTTGTTGCATAATATCCATGAATCTGTCAAAGCAGTGGAGTCTTTTGTATGTGATCAGAATTTAGAGGAAAATTTGCCCAAGTCTGGTGAAGAGGAACAGTTGGCAAATTTGAGCAAAGACCAGGATGAAGAAAAGTTTAACCCACCTGATGTGCCCATTGAGAAGGCATCCATGATTATAATAGAGACGGCCACTGATTTTGTCACTGAGTTGTCTGTGTGTTCTTCTGGTGAAACAAAAGAGGAATTTCCACCTGCTATCCATGAGAAATCTTCAACTCCTCTCTTGGATTTACTGAACAGGGAAAAGAAGCAACTTGAGGCCCAGTTCAGAGTATCAAACCTTACGCCTGAATCCGAGAAAATATATGAGGAGAGTGAGGGCTTTAAAGGAGAGGAACCAAAGGACAATCATGAGGACAGTGAGGACTATAAAGGAGAAGATCTGAAGAGCAATGAGACAAAAGCCAGCTCTTTGGCTGATACTATCCTGTCTTCCTTTGTCAAGGACACTGTCAGTCAATTGCAGCAACTCAAGAAATCTCGCGATGAGAAGATCCATTTTACTAATCAAGAGTTGCAGTTCAAATCAGATGCTGAATCCTCACCCAAGGGTCTGGAGCTACAGATTGAGACCATTGTCCAACTATCTGCTGAAAGGGATGACAGTGATGAGGATAAGGAGGAAGTGTTATCTCCGGATCTTTGCCCCAGACCTGTGAGTATTAATTTTGAACCTATATTTTGGGATGGGTTTTACTTTTTAAGAATTGGAGATGTTATATATCATAAAGCTATAATGTAATTGTTTTAACAAAAATCCCAGAGGCCTGTTAAGCTCCCAAAATTTTTACTGACTCATTGCCATGGAAACAAGCCATCCCCAATTTTTCAGGTGCATCATTTTCAAAGGGTTTCCAAACAAAATGGACCCTTTAAGATTATTATGAGGAATATCTTGCTAATTCAAACCTTGGTGAATCTCCTTAAACTTTCTGGTGTCTGGGTGTTTTCACCTTGCCAATCAATTCATAAAATGTCTGCTAGTACGTCAGATTATATCTCCGGTTCATGACTGTTTCTGTAATTAATGAGATTAGGACTTTGTGATCGCCATTGAAATTTATCAGGCCTTTCCCTCCTGCACATCTTTGCCCTTTAAAAGGGAAGTAAGTACCTTTTCAATCAAATCTTTTTAAACAAAGTCCTGAATAGTTTTTTTAAAATCTTGGACTTGTTCAGATATGTGTGGAGTTTATTAAAGCACAATATCCTGAAGCAATGTCCATAGACTGAACAATCATCCGATTAGAAGAACAAGAATACGATTATTATTAAATGACTTTTACAAACAAATATTCTGTTGGAAGAGCAGCTTTCTTCACGAATGTGTGACAGGCAGTCATATTTTTCATACATCGTATTCAGAGGTAACAAGTCATTGAACAAGGTGCTTGGGCCACTTTGATTTGACACAGCAACATAGAATCATAGAATCCCGACAGTGCAGAAAGAGGCCAATTTGGCTCATTGAGTCTTCACCGACTCTCCAATAGAGCATCTTAGCAAGGCCCATCCCTGCCCTATACTCACATTCCCACATATTTATCCCACCAATCCCCTCTAACCTACACTAAGGGGCAATTTAGCATGCCAATCCACCTAACCTGCACTTCTGTGGACTGGGAAGATGATGTGGAGATGCCGGCGTTGGACTGGGGTAAACACAGTAAGAAGTCTCACAACACCAGGTTAAAGTCCAACAGGTTTATTTGGTAGCACAAGCCACTAGCTTTCGGAGCACTGCCCCTTCATCAGGTGAGTGGGAGTTCTGTTCACAAACAGGACATATAAAGACACAAACTCAATTTACAAAATAATGGTTGGAATGCGAGTCTTTACGGTAATCAAGTCTTAAAGGTGCAGACAATGTGAGTGGAGAGAGGGTTAAACACAGGTTAAAGAGATGTGTATTGTCTCCAGCCAGGACAGTTAGTGAGATTTTGCAAGCCCAGGTAAGTCGTGGGGGTTACAGATAGTGTGACATGAACCCAAGGTCCCAGTTGTGGCCATCCTCGTGTGCGGAACTTGGCTATCAGTCTCTGCTCAGCGACTCTGTATTGTCGTGTGTCGTGAAGGTCGCCTTGGAGAACGCTTACCCGAAGATCAGAGGCCGAATGCGCGGTCACAGTCATTCGGCCTCTGATCTTCAGGTAAGCGTTCTCCAAGGCGGCCTTCACGACACATGACAACGCCGAATCGCTGAGCAGAGACTGATAGCCAAGTTCCGCACACATGAGCACGGCCTCAACTGGGATCTTGGGTTCACGTTACACTATCTGTAACCCCCATGAATTGCCTGGGCTTGCAAAATCTCACTAACTGTCCTGGCTGGAGACAATACACATCTCTTTAACCTGTGCTTAACCCTCTCTCCACTCACATTGTCTGCACCTTTAAGACTTAATTACCGTAAAGACTCGCATTCCAACCATTATTTTGTAAATTGAGTTTGTGTCTTTATATGCCGTGTTTGTGAACAGAACTCCCACTCACCTGATGAAGGGGCAGCGCTCCGAAAGCTAGTGGCTTGTGCTATCAAATAAACCTGTTGGACTTTAACCTGGTGTTGTGAGACTTCTGACTGGGAGGAAACCAGAGCACCAAGAGGAAATCCACGCAGCCACTGGAAGAATGTGCAAACTCTACACAGACAGTCACCCAAGGCTGCAATCAAACTCGGGTCCCTGGCGCTGTGACGCAGCAGTGCTAATCACCGTGCCATCCATAAATCCTAACTTTATTCCTGCACTGTTTAGGAAAACCCTAAGGAGATGCAGCAGTTAATCTGGAAGTGGTCAAGTTGTCAAAAACTCAATTTTAGATCATTCAATCTGAAATCATTCACTCCCCAAAGCACACCACAGTTAGTAGGGTGAAGGGGAATCCTCCAAACTAACTCCAATCTGACAGAGATTTATACAACGCATATCAATCAAAAACAGTTGCCTAAAATACACCTTGCCATATCTATGTCTATTTTCGTTGCGAATGCCTTTTGAGGGAGTTTGACTGGTTTCGTCATGACATAACTGTCCCTAAACGAATCAAAAGTAATATCCCCCTCATTCTCCACACTCTATCATAGTTCGCAGTGTGATATCTCCCTTTGTGAGCTCTGGAATAACAACTAGAGAGGGCATATTGATCATGCCACATGGATAAACGTTCCTTTGTAACATGTGGTTTTACGGCTAAGGAAGACTTCTCAAAGATACTTTGCAACATTACATCTGAGATTGTGTTGGTAACTTCCTTGGTTAAGGCTAAGTATTCTGAATTTTTAAAAAATTATCCTTGCCCCATTAAGTGGATTTGGTATGGAGTCAGAGTGCCCGATCTTGCTGAAATAGAGACTCTTTTATATCCAAGTTCCATGTGGAAACCTGAATTTTCATTTCACGGCTGTGGACACATTGAAAAATGGGCTCCTGAGGTTCATGCCCTAAGTCTTAACCTATTAGACATACTCTGATTTAAAAAATACTGTTCTTGTATTGGTTGGCTTCTGATTTAAAGCTTTAATTCTCACAATTTATTAAAACTTCCTTTTGTCCATTTGTAGTTTGAAAAACATCCACCTCACCATGTTCCTGACATCAAGTTGCCAGATTGTTCCAATAGTTTGTCTCTCTGTACTTTGCAACAGGGCAGCCCAGTGTTTGGCACAAGTGGGCAGGAAGAATTGGCCAAGCGCCTGGCAGAGCTAGAATTGAGTCGTGAGCTGCTCGATGATCTGGGAGATGACCAAGACTGGTTTGACGAGGACTTTGGTCTGAGCTGTCGTAAAGCACAGCAGCCAGTCCAGGAACCCCCGTTGCCAAAGACTGTCCCTCAGAAATTCCACGAGGAGCCCTACTTTGCCGTACCTCATGATGCATTTGAGGTTGAGAAGTTGGTCCATGCAGCAGCCGAGGAGCTGTGGAAGTGGCAGGAGCTTGGCCACGATCTGTGGGACATGCAAATACCCTCAGACTATTTCGGGAATAATAAAGGGCAAGATGTCGAAAGCGTCAGCAAAAGAGTTTACTGTGAGGTGAGATCTGGCTTTTGTGTTTAAAGACAAAATTTGTATCTTACTTCGACAAGCTCCATAGCAGCTTTGGTTCACGATGCACATAACTGATAGGGATGTTGAAATTAAGGGTAAGTCTGCAGTAATGCCAGAGTTCTGCTGTCAACTCAAGTATACAAGTTTAAAAATATCACCTTGATCCTGGTGACTGCTCTAAATTCCATTTGCAAACCCGTCCCTTCCCGTTCAAAACTCCTTTCTCTTCCGCAGTTTTTATTCTCTCACCATTGATTTGTCCGCTTCATATTTCCCCCATTGAACACCATCTGCCATAGTCTTACCTACTCACTGGATCTTCTGCTTCCATTTGCTCAATGTCTAATTCCCTTTTCCAGCCACTCTGTAAATATTTTTACATACTTCCCTCTTTGTTCCCTCAAATGGTGTCTTGTTGCTGCATTGTCAACCGTTGCAACCAATCTATGATTATTTACTTTCTTCAAACTTTCTTGAATCTTGATGATCTCCTGAAGGTCATCCCAGTAACCTTAGTATGAAGATAGTTCTAACTTCCCAAATCCATGATTATGACTATAGTCAAAGAACAATACAGCACAGGAACAGGCCCTTCGGCCCTCCAAGCCCGCGCCGCTCCCCGGTCCAGGATTGAATCCTGAATCCAGGATCCCCGCCCAATTTTCCAGCCTATCTACATCCTAATATCCTATCCACCGAGCTGTCCCTCACAGCTACGATGCTTTGTTCATCACAACCTATTAACTCACCCCCACCCCCCCATTCCAGACCATGTGATCTCCAGGGAGAGGCGAAAACCCCAAGGCCAATATGGGGAAAATAAAATCTGGGAAATTCCTCTCCGACCCCCTGTGGCGATCGAAACGAGTCCAGGAGATCACACTGGCCCTGATCAGAAAATGGTTCCCAACCCTATTCATTTCAACTTCTGCTTTACGAACACCATCTGAATTCCCTGCCCCCGAGACAGGTTCCCAACTATCCGCAGTCTCGCTCTGTACTGGCACCAGCAAGATGATCATAGAATGAAGCCTTGAAACGAGAAACAAAGAACAATTAGCCCGCGCCGCTCCCTGGTCCAAACTAGACCACGCTTTTGTATCCCTCCATTCCCAATCTGTTCATATAGCTGTCTCGATAAGTCTTAAACGTTCCCAGCGTGTCCGCCTCCACCACCTTGCCCGGCAACACATTCCAGGCCCCCACGACCCTCTGTGTAAAATATGTCCTTCTGATATCTGTGTTAAACCTCCCCCCCCCTTCACCTTGAACCTATGACCCCTCGTGAACGTCACCACCGACCCGGGGAAAAGCTTCCCACCGTTCACCCTATCTATACACCTCTATTAAGTCTCCCCTCATCCTCCGTCTTTCCAAGGAGAACAACCCCAGTTTCCCCAATCTCTCCTCATAACCAAGCCCCTCCATACCAGGCAACATCCTGGTAAACCTCCTCTGTACTCTCTCCAAAGCCTCCACGTCCTTCTGGTAGTGTGGCGACCAGAACTGGACGCAGTATTCCAAATGCGGCCGAACCAACGTTCTATACATCTGCAACATCAGACCCCAACTTTTATACTCTATGCCCCGTCCTATAAAGGCAAGCATGCCATATGCCTTCTTCACCACCTTCTCCACCTGTGACGTCACCTTCAAAGATCTGTGGACTTGCACATCCAGGTCCCTCTGCGTCTCTACACCCTTTTCTGGTTATACCTTAGTGAATTTGCATCGTAAATATTCAACATTAGAGGTTCCCAAAATGGTACACATAATGTTGTCTCTTCTACTTCTTTGATTTATGAATCTAGATGGAGCAGCAAGGCTGTTTGCCTTTATTTGCAGCCTTACCGATCACCTTAATTGGCCTATGTAATGCAATTACTATGTGACCCCTGCTCTGTCCCGTTTACAATCTTACCATTTCAAGTATACTTCCTCATCCATTCAAAATGTATCACTTCATACCTTGCTAAATTAAACGGCAATGTCCCACTAGAGTTCAACTGCAACCACAGATACATTCCTGCAGTCTCAATGTGATTATCATCTCCCCACCCACCAACCAAACTAGAGTCATTGTGATATTGTTAACATAGAAACTAGGAGCAGGAATAGGCCATTCGGCCCTTAGGGCTTGCTCCGCCATTTGGATGATCGTGGCTGATCATCCAACTCAATCACATGATCCTGCCTTCCCTCCATATCCTTTGACCCCTTTGCCCCAAGAACTATATCTAACTCCTTCTTGAAAACATAAAATGTTTTGGCCTCAACTGCTTTCTATGGTAGAGAATTCCACAGGCTCACCACTCTCTGGGTGACTAAATTTCCCCTAATCTAAGTCCTAAAAGGATTACCCTATATCCTTAGACCCCTGATTCTGGATTCCTCCACCATCAGGGCCATCCTTCCTGCATCTACCCTGTCTACTCCAGTTAGAATTTTATAGGTTCCTATGAGATCCCCCCTTCATTCTTCTGAACTCCAGCGGATATAATGCTGACTCAATCTCTCCTCATACGTCAATCCTGCCATCCCAAGAATCAGTCTGGTAAACCTTCTCTGCACTGAATAGCAAGAACATCCTTCCTCAGATAAGAAGACCGAAACTGCACACAATATTCCAGATTTGGCCTCATCAAGGCCCTGTATAATTGCAGCAAGACATCCCGCTCCTGTACTTGAATCCTCTCACTATGAAGGCTAGCATACCATGTGCCGCCTTCTCCACCTGCTGCACATCATAACATAAGAAATAGAAGCAGGAGTAGGCCATCTAGCCCCTCGAGCCTGCCCCGCCATTCAATAAGATCATGGCTGATCTGAAGTGGATCAGTTCCACTTACCCGCCTGATCCCTATAACCCCTAATTCCCTTACCGATCAGGAATCCATCTATCCGTGATTTAAACATATTCAACGAGGTAGCCTCCACCACTTCAGTGGGCAGAGAATTCCAGAGATTCACCACCCTCAGAGAAGAAGTTCCTCCTCAACTCTGTCCTAAACTGACCCCCCTTTATTTTGAGGCTGTGCCCTCTAGTTCTAGCTTCCTTTCTAAGTGGAAAGAATCTCTCCACCTCTATCCAGCCCCTTCATTATCTTATAGGTCTCTATAAGATCCCCCCTCAGCCTCCTAAATTCCAACGAGTACAAACCCATCTGCTCAGTCTCTCCTCATAATCAACAGCCCTCATCTCTGGTATCAACCTGGTGAACCTTCTCTGCACTCCCTCCAAGGCCAGTATATCCTTCCGCAAATAAGGGGACCAATACTGCACACAGTATTCCAGCTGCGGCCTCACCAATGCCCTGTACAGATGCAGCAAGACATCTCTGCTTTTATATTCTATCCCCCTTGCAATATAGGCCAACATCCCACCTACATGCTTACCTTAGTGGCTGGTGTACAGGTACACCCAGGTCTTGGAGCACATTCCCCTCTCTTAATTTATAGCCGTTCAGGTAATCTGCCTTCCTATTTTTGCTACTAAACTAGATAACCTCACATTTATCCAAATTGCACTGCATCTCTTGTTCTCTTGATTTCTAAGTCAAGATTGTGTACTATTATAGCAATTAGGGGCAAAATGGGCTCCAGTGGGCCCTCCTCACACTCCACACCATTCTAGTCCAAAGTCTTTTTTTTAAACCATGACCCTTTCGTTACTCTCTCCTATTTGATCACATTCTGCTTAATTCCAGCTCCTGTTGACTTTTGCCCTGCTTCCTACATGGGAACTTATGGAATTATTTCAGAAAATCCATATAAATCACATACACTGCATTTTCTTCATCGATACCTTTTGATAGAGCATAGCCTCCCTATTAGAAATCAATGCTGCCTCTCCCTGATTAGCTTCAGGCTCATCAAGTGCTCAGTAATATCACCCCAAGCCATTGACTCAACAATTTATCAATAAATGTAGCAAAACTAACCGGCCTAGAGTTTCCTGGCTTTGTTGTGGAGTCCATTTGAGTATTTCACATTGACTGCCCTCCAATCCTCTGGCAGAATTTTGCTTTTTATGGAATGTTAGAAGCTGATAGCTAGAACTGCTGCTGATTCCTTTCTACTTTCCACACAATCCTCATATATAAGCTATTTGGTCACACTGATTTGTTTCTGTTATGTTTGTTATCCCTTTCAATTACAATACCTTTTATGGTACCATTATAGTAATCTTGTCTACCTAAGACCATAAGACCATAAGACATAGGAGCGGAAGTAAGGCCATTCGGCCCATCGAGTCCACTCCACCATTCAATCATGGTTGATTTCAACTCCATTTACCCGCTCTCTCCCCATAGCCCTTAATTCCTCGAGAAATCAAGAATTTATCAATTTCTGTCTTGAAGACGCTCAACGTCTCGGCCTCCACAGCCCTCTGTGGCAATGAATTCCACAGACCCACCACTCTCTGGCTGAAGAAATTTCTCCTCATCTCTGTTCTAAAGTGACTCCCTTTTATTCTAAGGCTGTGCCCCCGCGTCCTAGTCTCCCCTGTTAATGGAAACAACTTCCCTACGTCCATCCTATCTAAGCCGTTCATTATCTTGTAAGTTTCTATCAGATCTCCCCTCAACCTCCTAAACTCCAATGAATATAATCCCACGATCCTCAGACGTTCATCGTATGTCAGGCCTACCATTCCTGGGATCATCCGTGTGAATCTCCGCTGGACCTTTGATGGTTCTACAATCCTATTAACCCTCTCCTCTATGAGAGAGTATCTCTGCCATGCGTTCACTCTTGCAAGTCAATGGAATTCTAAATTCGTACTTGGTTCAGATAGTGAACAGGATTTCCTTTTGTTTTGGGTGTTTTCAATAGCAATATTTTTAAAAAGGTGTTTGTTTGGAGAAATTAGTCTGAATACTTCTCTCTTTCTCTCCTCTTCCAGGCTGTATTTAACTTGACGAGAGAGATTTTTGCTGAGATTTTTGCCGAAGACCCCAATACCAGCCAGCCCCCATGGATGAAGCCCAGCAGGATTAGCTCTGCTTATTTCAGACGAGTGAGGAATCCACAGGATTTTAATGAAGTGAAGGTAATGATTCCATATAATCTTCTCGTCCCACTTGTCAGAAATCATGTAGTAAGTATGATTCTGGTTGGAGCTGAGATGTATAGATTGAGTTGATAAATGACTCAGTCAAGCATTGTAAATAGAGCCAAACTCTCCAGTGATTGCTGGGGAACCCCATTTTACTGCAAGCTCGATACACAGTTTTAATAACTTGATATTAGCCATGGCAGAGTGGAACCCTCATCTTTGAATCAGAAAATTGTGGATTTTAGATTCACTCCAGAGGTTTAGGTATAATCCAAACTGTGACAATCCCAATACAATACTGTGGCAGTGCTGCAATATCGGTGTCTTTCAAAGTGAGGCCCTATATGCCTCCTCAGGTGGACGTAAAATATACCATGACGCTATTTTGAAGAGCAGGGGTATTCTCCCTGGTGTCCTGGCCAATATTTATTCTTGAACCAACATCACTAAAAGATGATTGTCTAATTTGTGAGAATTTGCTGTATAAAACTTCGCTGTAGCTTTTGCCTACTTGACAGCAGTGGCTGCATTTTATAAGTTGGGACATTGTGCAATTGTGAAAGGTGGTATATGTTTGCATGGTTTCTTTTCCTGATTAAAGTTAAGCTGCTTATCTTGAGCACATAGATCAGGTGCTTTAATGCTTTATCTCTTGCGCTTGCAGAAGTACTGGTATAGAACACTTGAAATACCATGGCTTATCTGCAGATTTGATATATGTTTACACAGCCACTTCAGTATTGCAACTGTGGCTCCCCTCCTCCCAGTAGCTCAGTTTCAAGCCCACACTGCAGACTCCTTGCCATAGTCTAATGCCAGCTTCAAGGCTTCCAGCCTTGCACAATTTTGTGATGAGATCTGTTATATTTAGCCATTGGGGGACTGAGATGAAACATGAAACAATTCACTTCCTTTGCTTCATCTTTTTGTAACACCCCAGCTACCCCGGTGAATCATCAGTTTGAACTGTTTCATTTCCCACATCAACCGTTGTGGGTATGTCCCTTGCCTCTGGCAGTGTTGAACCACTAGCCCATGGAAAGCTCCTTGGCTTATACCTTGAGGCAATGTTTCAGTCAGTAGCTTGAATTCACATCTGTTAAACTGAGAAGTGGTTTCAACTTCCTGAAGTGCTGGGCATTCTGTATGAACTCAGGTCAGCCTCAGCATTTGTTGTGAGGCTTTCCACAGCTCCATTCTCAAATCATCCGTCTACAATTTATCAAAGATTGAACTTTCTTGGAATCCAAGGTTTACTTCATGGGAGAGGCTGTTGATGACTTCAACTACTATACCATTTTATACATGGAGGTGATCAAATGGTAATTCGTCATTTTTTTCAGCCTAGGTCTTAAGCAAGGGAAAATATAAAGGATAAGTCAAACCTCATGAATCTGACTGTGCTTCCATTCACAGACCTTCCTTTCTAATGAGGTCCTGAAGCTGTTTGGATTCAGTAAAGAACAAAACTACAAAACAGACTGGCAGAAAATGATGAAATTTGGTCGGAAGAAACGTGATCGAGTCGACCACATTCTAGTAAGTTTTTGAGCTCAATTCAGTTTTATATAGTCCCATGATTATAAACACACATCACCATACAATGAGCTCTGCTATTATTTTAAATGGCACAGGGTTTTGGCTATGCTTTCCTGCCTGGTTGTCCTGCTTTCACCAAGAGAAAACTTTTAACTTTCAAATTGAATTGGAAACTTGAGACCCTTTCAGTATTTCCCAGTGGTTACCAGTATGTAGCCCCATAGCATTCATCACCAAGAAGGATAAAGATAGCAAATATATGAAAACACCATCACCAGGTCACACTCCATCCTAATTTGGTTTTATATGACCTTTTTAGTTACTGTGGGAGAACCTTCAACACACAAACTGCAGTGCTTCAAGAAAAGACCTACCCAAGGATAAATGGGCACAGTTGGCAATATCTGCCAGTTCCACTCACATAGCCAACACTTTTTTTTTTAAAGTGGCTGCTTAAATTGGCTAAAAATCAGATACTTCCTTCGGTTTTTTTTCTTACTACTTGGGGTCAAGCACTTCTGGATCATCCAGACCACCCGTTAGACACACAGACTGAATCTCCCTATCCTCGGGCTCAAAAGAGCATCCCTGCTACAGCTGCACAGTCATAACCCTTTCCTGACCCCTCTGAGTGACATTGCTGAGCAGTTTGCGTTCTAGGCCTGTCTATGATATCAGTCAGGCAGCAGGGAGCGAACAGCCCTATATCCAGCCTCATCAGCTGTTCGCGCATATCCTAAATTCCAGAAAGGACCCACCCAGTTGGAAAACTGAATGTGACTTCTCTATTCAAGAAAGGAGGGAAACAGAAAATTGATAATTACAGGGCAATTAACTTGGCATCTGTCATGGAAAATGCTAGAAGCTATTATTAAGGAAGTTATGGTGGGACACTTGATGCAATCTGGCAGAGTCAACATGGTTTTATGAACGGGAAAGCATGTTTGACTAATTTGTTGGACTTTGAGGAAGTACAAACAGCGTGGATAAAGGAGAACCTGTACTGTGTTTAGATTTCTAAATAGCATTTAGCAAGGTACCAAAGGTACTATGCAAAATAAAAACTGATGGAGTTGGGAGAAATAGACAGAGGATTGATTAGCTCACAGGAAACAGAGCAGATGTAAACAGGTCATTTTCACGTGGACAAGCTATAACTAGTGGAGTGGCACAGGGATATGTGCTGGACCTCAACTATTTACAATTTATATCAATGACTTGGGTGAAGGGATCAAATGCTTGGTTGTTAAATTTGCTGATGACACAAAGATAAGTGAGAAGGTAAGTTGAAAAGAGGACACAAGGTGCCCGCAAAGGGATATAGATAGGTTAAGTGACTGGTCAAAAATTTGGCAGATGAAGTATAAATGTGAACTTATCCACTTTGGCAGGAAGGATAGAAAAGCAGCATATTATTTAAGTGAAGAGAGATTGCTGAACGCTGAAATACAGGGGGATCGGGCTGTCCTGGGACATGAATCACAAAAAGTACTATGCTGGGACAGCAAGTGATTAGGAAGATAAATGGAATTTTGTCACTTATTGCATGGGGAATTGAATATAAAAGTAAGGATGTTTTGCTGCATTTATATAAAGAGTTGGTGAGACCACATCTGGAGTATTGTGTATAGCTGTGGCCTCCTTATTTAAGAAAGGTTATGATATCTTGTGCTGATACTCTCTGGTTAACATGATATTTTTACCTCAGATTTTTTTTTGTGTTTATTACATGTCTTATCTGTGGTGACTGCAATTTTTTCTTGAGTTTTGCTCAGTACCACCTACTTTGGAAAATTTCTGATGTATAAACATAAGGAAGAATAGACTTGATGGTGGCACAGTGGTTAGCACTGCTGCCTCACAATGCCAGGGACCTGGGTTCGATTCCTGGCTTGGGTCACTGTCTGTGCGGCGTCTGCATGTTCTCCCCATATCTGCGTGGGTTTACTTCGGGTGCTCCGGTTTTTTCCCATAGTCTAAAAAACGTGCAGGTTAGGTGCATTGACTATGCTAAATTCTCCCTCAGTGTACCTGAACAGGTGCCGGAGTATGGCGACTAGGTGGTGGAGTAGTGATATTGTCACTGGACGAGTAACCCAGACATCCAGGGTAATACTCTGGGGACCTGGGTTCGAAATGCACTACGGCAGATAGTGAAATTTAAATTCAGTAAAAATCCAATGATGACCATGAAGCCATTATCAATTGTCATAAAGACCTATCTGGTTCACTAACGTGCTTCAGGGAAGGAAGTCTGCTGCTCTTACCTGGTCTGGCCTACATGTGACTCCAGATCCACAGCAGTGTGGTTGACTCTTAAAGGCCCTCTGAAATGGCCTGGCATGCTGTTCAATTCAAGGGCAATTAGGGATGGGCAATAAATGCTGGCCCACCGGAAACAGCATATCATGAAAACAGAAAATGGTGGAAAAACTCAGGTCTGGCAGCATCTGTGAGAGAGATGCAAAGTGAACGATTTGAGCCTATAAGACTCTTGTTCAGAGCCCGTGGGGACTTGACAAGTTTGGATGCTGAGAGGATGAAAGAATAGAACTCGTGAACACAGTTGAGAAATGAGGGGTCTACCATTTAAGATAACGATGAGAAGAATTTGTTGTTGATTGTCATGCGTCTTTGGAACTCTTCCCCAGAGAGTGGTAGAGCCATGGTCAATATTTTTAAGGCAGAAGTAGATAAAGTTTTGACTAACAAGGGAGCCAAAGGTTATTGGGGGTAGGCGGAAATGTGGAGTTGAGGCCACAACCAGATCAGCCAGGATCTTATTGAATGGCGGAGCAGGCGCCAGGCCTTCTACCCCTAATTCATATGTTCGTTCCAGTCCCCCATATTCCAGAGAAACCTCCCTGTCCCTACTAATGGCACATATGGTATGGTCTACAGGGATTTGAACAATCATGATATTCCGAGATCCAGTATTTCAAAAATCATTCTGCTTTTAATCACTAATGGTTGTTTGAGAATGTGATGGGAATTGGATAATATTGATTCAAAAGCAATTTATTGATAGATTCAGCAGCAGTACTCCAGTTGACAGAGCGGTACTGTTTGCATTGGGAATGCACCAGTTTGATTACTGGTACTCCTCAGCTCTAGTAGCCAGCTTGAACACAATGCATAATTCAGCCAAGCTCACCATCTCCTCCCTTCTGGTGACAATTCTCCTTGGTCTTGCATGCTGACAAAATATCTCCACTGATTATGTCGCTAGCAGTCTTGATACTCTGTCTAGTGTCCTGAATAACCATGCTGTTGGAATCAAATTCCAAAGAATGTTGGAACAGGATTAGACAAGCAGTCCCTGTGAACTTGTTCAGTCAGTCATGGATAGTCAGGACTTAATTCCATAACTTTCAATAGTTTTTTACAGAGCAGATATGTCAATTTTAGTTTTGAAATCTTAAATGAATCCCCAGTCTCAACAGCTTTTAAGGGAGAGAGTTCCAGTTTCCCAGTATCTGACATCACCCCTGAACTGTCTAGTTCCAAATTGAATGTTCTGTCCCTGTTGGGGCCTTTCACATCAGAGCAAATAATTTCTCCTCTTTTATCATTTAATCATCATGGTTACTTTGATTTGATTTATTATTGTCACATGTATTAACATACAGTGAAAAGTATTGTTTCTTGCGTGCTACACAGGCAAAGCATACCATTCATAGAGAAGGAAAATGAGAGAGTGCAGAATGTAGTGTTACAGTCATAGCTAGGGTGTAGAGAAAGATCAACTTAATGCAAGGTAAGTCCATTCAAAAGTCTGACAGCAGCAGGGAAGAAGCTGTTCTTGAGTCGTTTGGTACGTGATCTCAGACTTTTGTATCTTTTTCCTGACGGAAGAAGATGGAAGAGAGAATGTCCAGGGTGCGTGGGGTCCTTGATTATGCTGGCTGCTTTGTCTAGGCAGCGGGAAGTGTAAACAGTGTCAATGGATGGGAGGCTGGTTTGCGTCATGGATTGGGCTACATTCACGACCTTTTGTAGTTCCTTGAGGTCTTGGGCAGAGCAGGAGTCATACCAAACTGTGATACAACCAGCAAGAATGCTTTCTATGGTGCATCTGTAAAAGTTGATGAGAGTCGTAGCTGACATGCCAAATTTCCTTAGTCTTCTGAGAAACTAGAGGTGTTGGTGGGCTTTCTTAACCACAGTGTCGGCATGGGGGGACCAGGACAGGTTGTTGGTGATCTGGACACCTAAAAACTTGAAGCTTTCGACCCTTTCTACTTGTCCCTGTTGATGTAGACAGGGGCATGTTCTCCTCTACGCTTCCTGAAGTCAACGACAATCTCCTTCGTTTTGTTGACATTGAGGGAGAGATTATTGTTGCTGCACAAGTTCACCAGATTCTCTGTCTCATTCCTGTACTCTGTCTCATCATTGTTTGAGATCCGACCCACTACAGTGGTGTCGTCAGCAAACTTGAAAATCGAATTGGAGGGGAATTTGGCCACACAGTCATAGAAGTATAAGGAGTATAGTAGGGGGCTGAGAACACAGCCTTGTGGGGCACCGGTGTTGAGGATGATTATGGAGGAGGTGTTGTTGCCTATCCTCATTGACTGTGGTCTGAGAGTTAGGAAGTTCAGGATCCAGTTGTAGAGGGAGGTGCCGAGGCCCAGGCCATGGAGTTTGGAGATGAGTTTCATGGGAATAATAGTGTTGAAGGCTGAGCTGTAGTGAATAAATAGGAGTCTGGTATAGGTCCTTGTTATTTAGGTGTTCCAGGGTTGATTACCCCTTAATCTTCTTTCCTCGAGAATGTGGCACAGTGGCTAAAACTGCTGCCTCATAACGTCAGGTACCCAGTGACTGTATGGAGTTTGCATGTTCTTCCTGTGTCTGCGTGGGTTTACTCCGGGTGCTCCAGTTTTCTCCCATAGTCCAAAGGTGGATTGGCCATGCTGAATTTCCCCTTAGTGTCCATAGGTGTGTATGTTGGATGGATTAGCTGTGATAAATGCGTGGGGACGGGGGGGGCCCCGGCAGACTCAATGGGCAGAATAGCCGCCTCCTGTAACATAGGGGTTCTGTGGGTTCTATAGAATGCAAGCCTAGTTTATGTAATTAAAACATAAATACTCATCTGGTTTATGTACCTGGTGTTCAGAACCTAACCATTGTCAACTTGGGCAAGAATGACTGGTTTCACAATGAACTCACCACAGACACTGCCCAAGGTGTTACTGTTGTTTGGAGAATGGCTGTATATGTGATACTGTACAACAAGAGAAATGGAAGCCCAGAAATTGTAATGAAACAGTTAGAGAAAATACCTGCACCAGATAGTATTTTATAAAAACAACCATTTCTTTTGTTTGTGTTTTTGCAGGTACAGGAGCTTCATGAGGAAGAAGCTCAATGGGTGAATTATGACGAGGATGAGCTTTGTGTGAAGATGCAGTTGGCAGATGGGATTTTTGATGCTCTGATAAAAGACACAATAAACGTACTGAATCAGATTCAGGGGAAACAGTCAAGACTCACTTTATCCTAACATGGGCCATGCCATCGCCCGACTCGTAGGCTACAGAAAGAAGGCTGAACCTTAACCTGCTCGGGTAAGAGATTGACGAGCTGACAGGAGTCAACCTTCAGCCCTTGAACCCATCCCACTGATTGGGCTACGGCATCTGGCATGGTGTTTCATCAATGTGTAGATGGTTTGGGATATCGATCCTGCTCCAGAGTCGGTCGACAGGCAACATGTGGATACCAGAAGTGCCAATTTTTCTCCCCTCCTATTTATATACACCCATGTCCCATTTATTTATCCAAACGGTAGCATAGACTTAAATTCAGAGAAGTTTGCACATTCACTTTTTTTTCTTGCATATGCCCATGTTTACCATTTTAGAAATGTATCTGTGTATCCTGAGGTGCTTTGGTCCCTGTGTGGTGTACGCTAGCTCTGAGAGTTGATTATAACGATGGCTGATATCATACATTGAGTGAGCACTACCTCCGAGCCAGGAGTATATTTGCATGATTGAAGTGACGGACAAAAAAAATTGAGGTAGAAAAGTGCTTCTTACTTCATTACTAGAACTCTTGATTTTAATTTTTGGTTTTAAGTTATTATCAAAAGAGAAAATTTGCTTTTAATTCAATGAAGTGGGCTCTGTTGTTGACGTTCAATCTTGGGAGATGTTGCATACTTTTGAGTGACTTTGAAGATTACTTGAGTTGATTCGGAATGACTTGCTAAAAAAGAACATGATAATTCAAGTCACAACACCCTGGTTTCTTGAAGTTGATCAGTGCATTGCCTGTATTCTTTGTGTTCATCTCTACTCTGTGTACCAATGGTAAAAGTATGCATTTGAAGGCAAATCCCTGGGATGTTTGTCCATGTAAAGGGTTCTGACTAGAAGCCATGTAGTGATAACTAATTTACATTTACAAGACTGTTTCTCTCAGATGTCACTATTCCCCCACCGCCCATCGGTTTTACTGGGCGCTGTTCCTATCCAAGTGTATGTGTCCTAATGTTCTGCAGGTATCTCCAATCAGGTTCTTTCTCCTTACTACTTGTACCAGCTCCTAGGACCTCCTTCAGACAGTAATGAATGTGGTTGGAAGTTTCAAGTCATTAAAAATTTGAGAAGTTGGATCTCCAATTGTCTTCCCTGAGGCATTTGCCCAACCGAGCCACCTAATGCTCCCTGCACTGAGATTAGCTACTGGCATTTTTCTGATCCAGAATGTGGGTATTCGTGGGAAGCAGAGGTGAATGATTTTTCATGCTACCAATCTTGTTTTTGTTTGCAGGTTACATCACTGTACAGTTGTGGGAGGGTGTGGGGCAAATTATTGTTTATTCTGTTGGCCTGGCTTGTAATTGATTTTGAGTTTTGGCTTTCCAGTCAGTGAAGATGATCTCTCTCTGCTTGACACAGGGCACAAGATGGTTGATAATGCCAATTACAATGTATGGTTTTTGCTGCTGCTTGCTGAGGTGATCGTGGCATTTCTCAGCCACTCACTGCGGTAAATGTCATTTACATGAGTCCTGGCTGGTCTTTTCCCCCCACCTTATTCATAACCCTGCAGTGGAAGGCTTCCCTTGAACAGTTATGATGCAGCAGCTCACCATGTGGGGAATCAAACCAGAAACCTCAGCTCAGTGGATTGCTTTCAGGCGCTCCGCTCACTGGAGGACGGTAATGATTTTAACCCCCTGCTGCTATATGGTACACATCATCTTCGTTCTGTGGCCATCTCATTTGTCAGACATGGGACATTGGTTTCAGGTGAGAAAATGCCTTCTGCTTCTGCCCCGCTCCCCATACCCACTGACTGGTTATAGATCACTGGCAATCTACATGCTGTAAGAATGAAAACACAGCAATAGGCCACATTTTCAGCTGTAAATTGGAGTATACTTTCTGCAGGAGTAGGGCTTCTTTGTAAATGGGGAATACAAAGGTAAAGGAGGATTATTTTCCCCTGAGCAACTGGGAGTGACTTTGTAAATTGGGAAGAAGTTTCTCAGAGGTATATCTTCAGCACTGTCGTGATTAATATGTGGGCTTTTACTCTATGCCAGTGTATTTAAAGCCCTAAAGCCTCAGTGAAAGATACCAGCTGAACAGAAGGAGGCTTCTCCATTGATGTGACGCATTCACAAGACAGTTCTCTTATGGATAGCGAATGTATAAACACCTTTAGCCGTGCTGCTATTTAGCAAGCAGGCTATTTCTCTTTCCCTGTTTCTTGGTCCTCCCTTCTGTTCATTGTAAAGTATTAGCCAGGTGTTTATTTGCTGGACTAATGTGGCCAACCTCAGACCATTGCCTTATCCCACATTGGTAGTTGGTCAAGAATTACTAAGTTCACAATCAGACTGTGTTGGAATGAAGGTTATTTCAGCGTGATTCAAGAGGAGAACACATCTCACTTACCCTCTTGTGATTAGCAGTGTACCAAAGGAGCTGGGGGCTGCACTGCAGGCTGCTTCCTGCCACTATGCAGGGAATCCTACCATCACATACTGATGGGACAGCACAGAATGCTGGCTCTGGCACACTGTCCCTTCAGATACAGGGCAAAACAAACTGCAGCATCTAAGCCAAGCACTGACAAACGCAACTTGTTCGATAGTTGGTGTTCTAATCCTCAGCCTGTTCAGGGATGTTCTGACCAGTTTATCCATAGGGCTCGAGTTTAAAATGGTTGCCTTAGTTACTTATATACTTGAGAAAGCCAGTATTGTGTGTTGTTCAGCACTAGTACTCGGCTGTTCGACAACACAGAAAAAGATAATGAAACCTATTTATTAAGAACTTGAAGTTCAAATGCTGCTGTGCTCAGTGCTGTAGTGGACTGGTCTCCTCATTACATTATGCCCAGTCTCTCAATATTCTGGGTAGACGAATACAAGGAGACTTGCCTGTGTACTGTACAGTGCGGAGGTACACAGAGGAATACTTGACTGTGTACTTTGTATGGTGTGTGTGTGGGTGCGTGTGTGTGTGTAAATACTGGCTGAGCATTCCTATATGAGGCAATTCCTTTCCCTTTTGTAATTTTTAGGGAAGCGGCAATGTGTGTAGTTTGGAAATGTAAAATAATGGGTTTTTCCTCTGTATACATATCTGTATATATATTTGATAACAAATTGACTTATTAATACTTAAGAATTTTGTAAATAAACCTTTAATGATTTATAAGTGGCTTTCAGTTTGTTCTGATTCTTTTACATTGTGCTATGTGAAGTTGGGGAATTTCTTCACTGGTTTGGGTTATAAGTTACGTCTCTTGCCCAGCGTACTTTTCTGGTTCTGAATTCTGCCTTGCTAAGTTGGATTTTAGTTGCGAAACTGCCAGATTCCTGTGTAATCAAAAATGGGTGTTCTCGCTTAACAGACTCCAGTGAAAGTTCATGTCCCCTTATTGCAGTCAGCATTCTAAAGCCCTTCACATTAGTTGCTATTCTGTGTAGTCAATGCTATGTACACGAATATGTTAATGAACAGATTAAATTGGGCTTTACTTCAAAATTAGGAAGGATTTGCGGTGCACTGTCCAACAGAAACAAAATCAAAAAAAGATCTTACACCACCTTCCACAACTTCAGAACCAAGTGCTTTCCAACCGCTGAAGTACATTTGAAGTGTAGTCGTCATTGTCATGAAGGAAACACAGAAGCTGGTTTGCATAAAAAGCAAGACTCTCTCATAGCAATGTGATAAGTGACCAAATAATGCTCAGTGATATTGCTTTTAGCAATTACTATTGGCCAGGGCGCTGGGGAGAACTCCTTTGCTACTCTTTAAATAGTGCTGTGGGATCTTTTGCATCCACCTGAGTGGGCAGTTTAATGCCTCATTGGAAAGTCAGTGCTCAGTGATGCAATCTCACACCTCCAGGACAAATACAAGTAAAGCCAAGGGAACAGAGGGGGTTCCCTTTGGCACCCAGGAAATGATAAGGTCATTTGGTCCATGATGCCAGTGCTGGCTTGTTGAAAGAATTAACCAATTAGTCCCACCTTCCTGTTTTTTCCCTATAACTCTTTAATTCTTTATTCTTTAACATTACTTTTTGAAAGTTACTGTTGAAAGTGCTTCTTCAACCCATTTAGACATTGCATCCCAGATCATAACTTTCCGCATAAAATCTTACCTTGTTTTCGATCCATTGAGAATCTGTGCGCTCTGAATTAGTGTGAATCTGTGCGCTCTGAATTAGTGTGAATCTGTGCGCTCTGAATTAGTGTGAATCTGTGTGCTCTGAATTAGTGAGAATCTGTGCGCTCTGAATTAGTGTGAATCTGTGCGCTCTGAATTATAGTGAGAATCTGTGCGCTCTGAATTAGTGTGAATCTGCGCTCTGAATTATAGTGAGAATCTGTGCGCTCTGAATTAGTGTGAATCTGTGCGCTCTGAATTAGTGTGAATCTGTGCGCTCTGAATTAGTGTGAATCTGTGCGCTCTGAATTAGTGAGAATCTGTGCGCTCTGAATTAGTGTGAATCTGTGTGCTCTGAATTAGTGAGAATCTGTGCGCTCTGAATTAGTGTGAATCTGTGCGCTCTGAATTATAGTGAGAATCTGTGCGCTCTGAATTAGTGTGAATCTGTGCGCTCTGAATTATAGTGAGAATCTGTGCGCTCTGAATTAGTGTGAATCTGTGCGCTCTGAATTAGTGTGAATCTGTGCGCTCTGAATTAGTGAGAATCTGTGCGCTCTGAATTAGTGAGAATCTGTGCGCTCTGAATTAGTGAGAATCTGTGTGCTTTTGTGTCACCCTGCTGCTGCCCCGGTCTGCTGCTTTGCTGAACCTTTTGGAATGACGCATTTCTTCACTGATGAACTGTTGTCACCTGAAACCTTCACTACATTTCATACCATAGAATCTCCTACAGTGGAAGGAGGCCACTGAATCTGCACCGACTCTCTGAAAGAGCATCTTACCCAGGCACGCTTTTTTCCGCAATCCTACACGTTTACCATCGCTAATCCACCTAACCTACACATCGTGGGACACAAAGAGGAAATTTAGAATGGCCAATCCACCAAACCTGCACATCTTGGGACTGTGGAAGGAAACCGGAACACTTGAGGACACCCACACAGACACTGGGAGATTGTGCAAACTCCACACATCATCCAAGGCTGCAGTTGAACCTGGGTCCCTGGTGCTGTGAGACAGCAGCGCTAACCACAGTGCCATTATTTTCCCTTCATTAGAATAGATGGTATGTTCTATTGTGGCCAAGTCTTGCATGACTTTCCACATGGCAGACATGGGTCAATTATTGTTGGGGCTGCTCTGGTCTTTCTCGCTTGCTTTGTGTCCCTAACTGCTTGTGTTTGCTCTTCAAAGGAAGCACCACCACTATGTGAGATTGCTGCCCAGGTAGCTTGTTCTTGCGCATTTTTTCCCAGTCTGATTGACAGGTCCCATTTTCTGAGGTTTGTCTTCAAGGAGTCCTTGAATGTTGGTCTTGGCTCAGCTCATAGGCCCTTTCCAAGTTTAAGTTCTGAATATATGACCACTTTCAGGATTTTATCATCAGTCATATGTATTGCATGTCCATTCCATCTGAGTTGGAGACCAATGAAGAGTGCTTCAATTCCCGACATTTCTGATCTTTGAACTACCTCCGTGTTGGGTGTTTCGTCTTCCCTGTTGATGTTCATGATGTTCTGAATGCATCTTGTGTGGAGCCTGTCCAACTGCTTAATATGTCTGCAGTAGGTAGTCCATATCTCGGGCATGTAGGAAAATAGTTACCACAACTTTGTACACAGATGAACATACAAATTAGGAACAGGAATAGGCTCTTTGAGCCCGCTCCATTCTTCAAGGCTGATCTGATTGTAATCTCAGTCCCACATTCCTGTCCACCCTCCCAACCTTTCACCCCATGTCAATCAAGAATCAATCTAGCTCTGCCTTAGAAACATTCAAAGATTCTGCTTCCACTGCCTTTTGAGGAAGAGAGTTCCAAAGACTTTCAACCCTCCGAGAAAAAAATCCTTTGTTTCTGTTTTAAATGGGCAACCCCTTATTTTTAAAGTGACCTCTAATTCTAGATTCTCCCACTGAGATGTTAAGGGGTTAATATCCCATAAATCTATGATCTTGGCCTTTTTTTAAAAAAAAAGTGTTTTTAAAAGTGCAAACGCAGCTGGTTGCTTTTAATCACAATTAACTACATTTTGCTGTAAGATAAGCTTGAAACTGTGAAAAGTTTGTGTCTGGATCAATTTGTGCTGGTAACATATTTCCTATTCTGAACTGTCACCCTGGCCTTGTTTGGAGGAGATAACATTCACTTTATGGGCAAAACAGCATTCCAAGAGATATGGAATGGTTGTTATCTCAGTTTCGTTGGCAACTAAAAATGTTTTTTCTCATTTTGTCTTTGTATTTTGCTCTTGCTGTTGCTAAGCACGTGATCTGGGTGAAGTCAATAATGAAGTTATACTGTGTACGTGACTAATTGCTGTAAAAAGAGTATAAAATGAGGGACTGCCCCTTCGGGTAGTATCGCGAGGCTAGACTCAGAACACACTGCTGAGTTAGAAAAGCGATTCTTCAAAAAGCTTGTACTTGCTTGAAAATAAAGGACTAGGTTTTCTTATAAAGATCAGTGTTTTGCTCTTGCATCAAGTACGTAAGGGTTTCTGAAGACGAACTATGACATTTTGACGCTGCGACAGCAGGGTTCCAAGATATATAGCTGTCCTTCGAGGCGGACTGAATAAGTGATCGCCTGGCTGTCGGTTACATGACACGAACGGGCCCACAAGGTAAGATTAAAACCTTGGTTTCTCTCACTGAACCTATTACTCAGTCGACCCCTCATCCCCCGAGGCTCTGTGTTGACGGAACTCTGAGACGGCTTACGTCCTTGAACATTGATTAGTCCTACACCGTGGATGTTCGAGTCCCCCGGTTGCCTTGGTGGTTCAAGTCCCCAGGTAAAGGTAAAGGGTGGTTAGAGGCCCCCTTGTTCGGGGTTCAAGTCCCCAGGTAAAGGTGGAAGTTTGGGGTTAGCTACCCCACGATCCCACATAAAGGTTCGGGGTTAGAGTCCCCAGGGTTTTGCTATATTAAAGCCGGGAGGTTTGAGTCCCCCGGTGGCTGGGGTTCAAGTCCCTCGGTCGGTAGCAATTGCCTTTGGTTTTTTTTAAAAAGAGTGTGCAGTGTGTGTTACAGAATTTTGAGAGAAAGGAACTATGTTCTCTCAAATGACTAGGGAAATATTATAAATTAATTGGCAAGATGGAAAATTGATTAGAGAAAATCTAAGGTTGACCTAATAATTTGAGTAGTGTTTGTATTTCAGTGTGTTTGTGTGGTCTGGTTGCTTGTCGAATGTAGGTGGTTGTGGTTGCATTAGATTGAAAGCAGGAATTGTTAAAGCCTGTTTGTTTTTGTGGAATATATATTAAATTGTTTTCAGAAAAACAAAGTAAAGGGTGGGAATTGGGTGTAGTTGGAGACGTGACCCCGGGCCCGGATGGAATGCATCCCAGGGTACTGAAAGAAATGTCAGAGGTAATAGCGGATGCGTTAGTGGTTATTTATCAAAATTGGTTGGATTCTGGGGTAGTGCCGGCGGATTGGAAAACGGCTAATATTACGCCGCTGTTTAAAAAAGGAAATCAGACAAAAGGCGGGTGACTACAGGCCGGTTAGCTTAACGTCTGTAGTTGGGAAAATGCTGGAATCCATCATTAAAGAAGAAATAGCAGGCCATCTGGATAAGAATGGTTCGATTAAGCAGACGCAGCATGGATTCATGAGGGGAAAGTCGTGCTTGATGAACTTGTTGGATTTTTATGAAGATGTGACTAGCGCGGTTGACGGAGGGGAACCGGTGGATGCAGTGTTTTTGGATTTCCAAAAGGCGTTTGATAAGGTGCCTCACAAAAGGTTGCTGAAGAAGATTGGGTCTCACGGAGTTGGGGGTAGGGTGTTAGCGTGGATTGGGGATTGGCTATCCGACAGGAAGCAGAGAGTCGGAATAAATGGGTGCTTTTCTGGTTGGCGGATGGTAACTAGTGGCGTGCCACAGGGATCGGTACTGGGGTCTCAACTATTTACCATTTATACAGACGATCTGGAGGAGGGGACTGAGTATAGGGTAACGAAGTTTGCAGACGACACAAAGATAAGTGGAAAAGTGAATCGTGTGGAAGGCGTAGAAGGTCTGCAGAGAGATTTGGACAGGCTGAGTGAGTGGGCGAGGATCTGGCAGATGGAGTATAACGTTAACAAATGTGAGGTTATTCACTTTGGAAGAAATAATAGCAAATTGGGTTATTATCTAAGTGGAAGGAAATTACAACATGCTGCTGTGCAGAGGGACCTGGGGGTCCTTGTGCATGAGACTCAAAAACCCAGTCTGCAGGTGCAACAGGTGATCAAGAAGGCAAATGGGATGTTGGCCTATATCGCAAGGGGGATAGAATATAAAAGCAGAGATGTCTTGCTGCATCTGTACAGGGCATTGGTGAGGCCGCAGCTGGAATACTGTGTGCAGTATTGGTCCCCTTACTTGCGGAAGGATATACTGGCCTTGGAGGGAGTGCAGAGAAGGTTCACCAGGTTGATACCAGAGATGAGGGGTGTTGATTATGAGGAGAGACTGAGCAGATTGGGTTTGTATTCGTTGGAATTTAGAAGGCTGAGGGGGGATCTTATAGAGACCTATAAGATAATGAAGGGGCTGGATAGGGTAGAGGTGGAGAGATTCTTTCCACTTAGAAAGGAAGCTAGAACTAGAGGGCACAGCCTCAAAATAAAGGGGGGTCGGTTTAGGACAGAGTTGAGGACAAACTTCTTCTCTCAGAGGGTGGTGAATCTCTGGAATTCTCTGCCCACTGAAGTGGTGGAGGCTACCTCGTTGAATATGTTTAAATCACGGATAGATGGATTCCTGATCGGTAAGGGAATTAGGGATTATAGGGATCAGGCGGGTAAGTGGAACTGATCCACTTCAGATCAGCCATGATCTTATTGAATGGCGGGGCAGGCTCGGGGCTAGATGGCCTACTCCTGCTCCTATTTCTTATGTTCTTATGACTGCTTGTGCTGATCGAAGGGAGGTGTCTGTCTCAAAAGCGCAGCCTTGGACCGAAGGTCAGGACACTGAAGTGGGCGTAGAGGCCCAACAAGGCACTGCAGATCGTGAAGCACAAGTGGTCAAAGTCTCTTAACAATGGGTCAAACTTTGGATAAGTCAGGGGATGGGACCCCTTTATATAAAGTGTGTCGTGAAAACCTGAAAGATGAGGAGCTACTCCAGTGGTTCCCAAAGGGTGCGGCGCGCCACACTGGTGCGGCGAGAGAGGATGGCAAGTGTGGCGGGAAGATTCAAGGACAATCAAAGAAACATTTAAACATGGTTTAAACAAGCATTGTTTTATACTTTCTGGATGTCCCATGATATTATAAAGTAGTTGTGTTCTATGTTATGAATTGAGCACTGCTAGGAGTTGTTTTTTTTTTGTTTTTGAATGTATTTCTTATCAATAAAATATTCGGTGTGGCGCCAGCAAATTTTTATTCGGAAAGTGTGGCCCAGTGAAAAAAAGTTTGGGAACCACTGAACTACTCAGAAGCTTGTCAGGGTGTTTAAACAAAAAACTGGGAAATGAAAATTGGCCACTAGGGGGAACTTGGGATGTGGATCAATGTATTAAAACAGAAGAGGCTATTCGAGAGCCGATGAATTAACCGAGACATCAAAGCTGGCCCCTGGGGGGGGGGGGGATAATACACGTGGGAGAGGGATCAGTGAATGTGATAATAAGGGAAACTCTAAAACTTGGGAAATGTTGAAGTGGGAATGTGAGAAGTATGAGACACGAAACCGAGAAAAAGGATTAGAACGGCAAGCCGAACAAAGGAAAGATAAAAAAACTGGAAGTACCTCCTGACATATCTGGCTTGCCAATGTTGTTCCAAAATACCCATACTGACGAACAACGGGAGGAGGAGGATTGGAGAAGGTAACCTAGCGCTCCGACCGCTCCCCAAATCCAACCAGTTAAAAAAAAACTTGCATTTGCGCAGCACTTGATGGCATTGCTACAGAAATATTTCAAGGTGCTCCAGGTACAATGAATTACTTTCACATGTAGGGACTGCAAACTAGTGCAACAAATATTTTCCCAAAAAATTTAATCAGGAGTTACAGTATAACAGAAGGAATACTGGTGAGGTGCACATAGAGTTAGTGAATGCAGTGGTTGTGATTTTTGAATTTCTAGACTTAAGTGGCTCATTAAACAATTTATATTTGTAACACCAAAATATTTTCACTCAGAAAAACTGAAGGAAGCTCAGCCTTTTCAGTGTTGGTTGCAAAAGGAAGATGTGCAACTGTAGGAAAGAGTTTAAAAAATATAAGTACAAGTTAAAAAAACAGCTGCTTCAGCATGTATTCCCGGCGCACCTACACCAAACTTAAGACATTTCAGTGGCAGATTAAGTACCCATTATGCATTTTTTTGAGTCAGAAACTTTCATTGACACCTTGGATGTGTGAAAAATTAGTACGGTTTTTATGCAAAATGGGAGCCAACTTTACCAGATTAGGGTATTGAAAATAATGTGTGGGAGAAGATCGCGACACAATTACCAACACAAGCTTATAAAACTGGAGTTAATGGAACTTTTATGTACAATTATTTGCGTGATAAATTTGTGGCAGTGGTATTTCCCCCTTCCGATTCCAATAATAAAGTTACATCAGGGACAGGATCCTTTTAAAACCCAGAGGGGAAACCAGGAAAAAACCTCTTTCACTATCTTGAGATTAAAGTGACACAATGCCACCATCTGCTGGCGGCTCACGGCTACTGCAGGCGCTGCTTTTTGTGAACTTTGGACAAGTTCAGTAACTCCAGGCCTTGCATCTGGGAATCGGTTACTGCAGTGTGAATATCGAACAATATTAACAAGGATTAAATTTATCCTAAAAGGAACGGATGTTTTCAGGAATAAATTAATAATCTGCCAATCAGGATCAATAATAAAATTACCTATTTAAAAAAGGTTAGATCTCTCACTGTGACATGTTCACTGAAGTTCCCTTCACTGAAAAATTAAAAACTATTTGTATTAGAATTTGTACAAAAGTATTAAGAGTGCGCAGTGTCTAGGTACATCTTTCACTGCCTTGTTGTTCTGCAGGTAATACTTTGGTTGGCTCACATGAAGAGCTTAATTTTCTTCGAACACGACGGGCATACCAGATATTGTCACTGTTCAGCGCTTACAGTGGGACAGCCACTGCCTCTGAAAAGGACATTCAGAAAGGCGCATGGATGTTCGCATTCTGCGTCATCAGGCCTTTGGGTTACTCCAATCGGTCAAGTGTGTATACCTGATGCTTTGTTGCCTTTGCTCATTGATTGTCTTCATTCTGATACCCACCTTGGCAAGGAGGGAGGGAATGAGTGGTATTATGCTCCGTACCTGGTGGCACCCCCGACTAGCTGAGGCAGCCCAGTCTCGTATAGCAGCATGTTTGACATGCCAGCAAAACAATGTTGGTCAAGGGGGTGAGATGCTCACCAGGAAGAACACCCTTGCCAGGTGGACCGTTTGAATGTATTCAGCTAGATTTTATTGAATTGCCGCGTGTACATTGCTATAAGTATTGTCTTGTGATTGTTGATGTATTTAGTAGATGGATAGAGGCTTTCCCAATGACAAACAACAAGGCCTCGACGGTAGTAAAATTGTTGCTAACTGTAAGTAATACCAAGGTTTGGGGTGCCTCGACAAATTAGTTCAGATCATGGCCCCCACTTTGTAGGAAAAGTCAATAGGGAATTGTGTGATGCGTTACACATCCAACAACAATTCCACTGTGCCTACACCCCCAGGCAGCAGGGATAGTGGAAAGAGCCAATGGGGCCCTTAAAGCTAAGCTAGCCAAGCTAACAAGATAATGCGGGGGCTGGATAGGGTGGAGGCGGAGAGATTCTTTCCACTTAGTAAGGAAGTTAAAACTAGAGGACACAGCCTCAAAATAAAGGGGGGTCGGTTTAAGACAGAGTTGAGGAGGAACTTCTTCTCCCAGAGGGTGGTGAATCTCTGGAATTCTCTGCCCACTGAGGTGGTGGAGGCTACCTCGCTGAATATGTTTAAAGCGCGGATGGATGGATTCCTGATCGGTAAGGGAATTAAGGGTTATGGGGATCAGGCGGGTAAGTGGTACTGATCCACGTCAGATCAGCCATGATCTTATTGAATGGCGGGGCAGGCTCGAGGGGCTAGATGGCCTACTCCTGCTCCTATTTCTTATGTTCTTATGTTCTAACATCTGAAACCGGTCTAAATTGGTTAAAAGTCTTGCCCTTAGCCCTCTACCACATGAGAATAACGCCCCACTCTGCTACTGGACTCTCGGCGGCAGAGATAATTTATGGCCGACCCTGGGATGCCAATACAAGCCCGCCCACCCAGATAGATTTACCCGTCATGGGTGATGAAGTGCAGAAGTACTTCTGACAGCTAACATCGTCTTTAAAGTTTCTTCATTCACAGGTGCAGTGCGCCTTTGGGTCAACTCCGCGGACGCCGGGTCAAGATCCTGACCCACAGGACGACTTCCCTGGACCGCGGATAGGAGACCTCGTTCTAATCCGGAATTGGGGCCGACCCAAGCTTGGTCCTCGTAGGAGGGGTCCGTTCCGAGTTCTCCTCCGGACTCCCAACTGCAATCAAGGTGCAAGGACACTCTCGCTGGATTCACTTGTCAGACTGCAAGCGCTGGACGCCGGTACCCACTGATCAACTATGAAGTTTATTCTCATCATCTTCAGCCTTTCGGCTATTTTCCTGTCACCTGGACAATCGGATCAACGGGAAGCAAGCCGGGAAAATGAACTATTTGATGGATTATCTCACGTTAATACCTTTTTGTCTATGTCTTACGAGTATGCTTTAAATTTTAATGTCAGCAAGTGTTGGGTCTGTACACACATACCACAGTAAGAAGTTTAACAACACCAGGTTAAAGTCCAACAGGTTTATTTGGTAGCAAAAGCCACACAAACTTTCGGAGCCTTAAGCTCCTTCTTCAGGTGAGTCACCTGAAGAAGGGGCTTAAGGCTCCAAAAGCTAGTGGCTTTTGCTACCAAATAAACCTGTTGGACTTTAACCTGGTGTTGTTAAACTTCTTACTGTGTTTACCCCAGTCCAACGCCAGCATCTCCACACCACACGTACCACCACAGGCTAAAGATGGGATCCCTATGTTCCCTATTCCTTTCAATCCCCAGGAAATGGTAGAGTGGATTTTGCATCAAAACGGGACTAAAAACGGAATGAGGGCAGTGTTCAATCCTATAGGCTTCATAAAGGTTAACGGACAGGACGCCCCTCTATGGGTACCTTCGGGCAAAAATATTGCTCAACTTGCAGAGAGGTGTAATATAACGAATTCTTTTAAGAACCATTATCAACCCAACTACGATAGATCAGATTCCCCACCCCACTTTGTTGTAAAAAATCAACAAAGAGGATCTATCTGCCTGATAAGAAACAGAACCATACCCGTTGGCCATAGCTACTGCATTCAGCAGTTTAATATTACCAATCCCAGTCGGAAAGACAAAAAGGTTTCTTGTTCCACTACACAAACTGGGATGTTCATACAGAACGCCATCTCATCAAAGGAATGTGAAGGTTGGGGTTGGGAAGGGAGAAAAATCACATGCCCCAATAACAAGTTTCCCAGCCAATCCCAGCCTATTAGACAAGATGATGACATGCAATGGCACCTATTTTGTCTGTGGAGATAACGCCTACCCTTGGCTTCCCTGGGACTGGTCTGGATCTTGCTATCTAGCGTATGTGGTCCCCTATGTCCAGCATTTTAACTCCCTGCATCTCCACCCCAAGATACATCTGTTGAGGTCTAAACGGGCCATCACTGAAGCTCAACGGTTTTGGATGATAGCCTTTCCCTTCCCATGGGACCGCCATAGCAGCTCGAGAACTGATCAATTTGGCATCAGCTCTTGAGAAAATAGCTAATACTGCGGATGGATTAGAGGATGTGAGCACCGCTATCTCCGAAGTTTCAGCTGAAGTCGTAGCTATACGGACGGTGGCACTCCAAAATCGAATGGCTTTAGATTACTTGTTGGCCGCAACAGGAGGCACCTGTGCCCTAATAGGCTCTGAGTGCAGTCCATACATTCCAGACTCCTCCGACAATATCACTGATTTAGCTGAGCATATTAAAAAGACCGCTGACAAAATTAGGGCTGAAGGGCAAAACTTTAAGAACTACAATCCTCCTGGCTGGTGGCCTTTTAGTCTTTAGTTTGGGGACTGGGGAGGGATGCTAACGCACCTGGGAGTCATTATCCTGGTAGTTTGCTTACTGCTAGGCTTATTGAAGGGTGTTTGCCAATGCCTAGCATATCATAAAGCACAAGTTCCCCTCTAAAGAGGTTAGTGTTATCATGGAATGATAAAAGGAGGGAATGAGATGTTATGGGGTTAATATCCCATAAATCTATGATCTTGGCCTTTTTTTAAAAAAGTTTTTAAAAGTGCAAACGCAGCTGGTTGCTTTTAATCACAATTAATTACATTTTGCCGTAAGATAAGCTTGAAACTGTGAAAAGTTTGTGTCTGGACCAATTTGTGCTGGTAACATATTTCCTATTCTGAACTGTCACCCTGGCCTTGTTCGGAGGAGATAACATTCACTTTATGGGCAAAACAGCATTCCAAGAGATATGGAATGGTTGTTATCTCAGTTTCGTTGGCAACTAAAAATGGTTTTTCTCATTTTGTCTTTGTATTTTACTCTTGCTGTTGCTAAGCACGTGATCTGGGTGAAGTCAATAATGAAGTTATACTGTGTACGTGACTAATTGCTGTAAAAAGAGTATAAAATGAGGGACTGCCCCTTCGGGTAGTATCGCGAGGCTAGACTCAGAACACTTTGCTGAGTTAGAAAAGCGATTCTCCAAAAAAGCTTGCACTTGCTTGAAAATAAAGGAGTAGGTTTTCTTATAAAGATCAGTGTTTGCTCTTGCATCAAGTACGTAAGGGTTTCTGAAAACGAACCATGACACTACGTTGGTCCTGTTAAGACCCCTCAGGATCTTGTATGTTTCATTCAAGTCGTCTCTTACTCTTCTAAACTTAAGTCGATATAAGCCTAGCCTAGCTTTCCTCATAAGAAAACCTCCCCATTCCTGTATTAGTCTAGTCAACCTCTCTGAACTGTTCCCAACACATTTACATCTTTCCTTAAATAAGGAATTTATTATTGCTTAAATACAGGGATCCCATGATTCTATGAATACTATACACAGTATATATGTGTATAGAATCCCATTGAGTATCCACCGAAAACAATCCCAACCAGGCCCTATCCTTGTAACCCCACGTATTTACCCTACTAATCCCCTTGACACGGGTAATTTAGCATAGCCAAACTAACCCACACATCTTTGGACTGTGGGAGGAAACCGGAGCACCTGGAGGAAGCCCGTGCAGACATGGGGAGAACATGCAAACTCCACACACACATATCCAAGGCTGGAATTTGAACCTGGGTCCCTGGCACTGAGGTAGCAGTGCTAACCACTGTGCGATCGTGCTGCCCTAACTCCAGATGTGGTCTCACTTGAGCCTTGTACAACAAGTACAGGGATTCTATGAATACAATACTATAAAGCAGCCAGCATAATCAAGCAAACTCCACACACACTGGACATATTCTCTTCCACCTTCTTCCATTGGGAAAAAGATACAAAAGTCTGAGATTATGTACCAACTGACTCAAAGAACAGCTTCTCCCCTGCTATCATCAGACTTTTGAATGGACCTACCTTGCATTAAGTTGACCTAGCTGTGTTCTGCACTCTCCTTTGTACAGTATGCTTTGTAGCGTGCAAGAAACTTCTCACTATAGCACAATAATAAATAAAAGTGTAACTCTCTTGGTGAAGTCTGTCGTTAGTCCATGGTTTCACACACTAAGAAGTCTCACAACACCAGGTTAAAGTCCAACAGGTTTATTTGGCAGCACTAGCTTTCGGAGTCTCAAGCTCCTTCATCAGGCTGCCAAATAAACCTGTTGGACTTTAACCTGGTGCTGTGAGACTTCTTACTGTGCCTACCCCAGTCCAATGCCAGTGTCGCCACATCATGGCTACCATTCACACACGTCCATCATTATAATAATGCCTAAATCACAATCGCCTAAAGCTTAAAAATTTGATTTATGAAGGTTTCCCCTTCCGAAAGTGAACGCCACCCTTCTCCTTGGATGACTATCCGTGCCCTTGCGTTAATGGATGAACAATACCATTCCACTGGAGTAAGTCATTCACCAGATGTTGGGGTTAGGGTGAGTGAAGAGCCGGGCTTCAGGAGGTTTGCAATCTCCTGTCTGGGCTGATATTGAGTTGGAAAGCGTCACAATGCAGACTTTGACACGGAAGGAGCGAACAATTAGTCCCCCTGGCCTCAGGGCCAGCCTCCATGTAGACAACTCTTAACGTGGGAGGGGGGAGTGCCTTTGGACACTTATTCCAGTTTCTCCAACTGACAATGGGCGAATCGGGTAAGTTCCCCAGCGGCTGAGTTTTGGAAGCTGTTTGGCTCCGTGTCGATTTCCAGATTCACCAACCCGTGTCTCTCGATTTGTGTGTTCTTATCGAGAATTTGGGTTTGCTTTGAAATGCAAAACCGCCTATTGAATGTTTTCCTTTTCTCAAAAGCCTGCGAATGTTGGACTTGGTCCTGCTCAATGCCTTCTCCCAGTCTCCGTGAACCGAGGTTGCAGGTTAGATGTACGAGTTGTTTAAGGAGAATTTTCCAACACGCTGCTTGGTAATTGGAAAGAGGAAAAGATTGCAAGACTTTTGCTTTTTTTGGGGGGGGGGGGGGCACCCCGGGCACCCCTTGTCTAGTAATCTCACATCAGTTTGTTACTGTTAGTGTGTGCACCAGAAAGCGAAGGTTTACAGCAGAAACACCATAAATTGTTTCGCGTCAATTGCAAGTAGCTTGGAAATATCAAATTGGATTCAACCGACTCTTCAAAAGACCCCAGACATTCCCCCCCCCCCCGGAATTCTGCACATTTACCATGAATAATCCACCTAACCTGCACATCTTGGGACACTAATGGACAATTTAGCATGGCTAATCCAACTAAACTGCACATCTTTGGGGTTTCAGAGGAAGAAGTTTAACAACACCAGGTTAAAGTCCAACAGGTTTATTTGGTAGCAAAAGCCACACAAGCTTTCGAGGCTCTGAGCCCCTTCTTCAGGTGAGTGGGAATTCTGTTCACAAACAGAACTTATAAGACACAGACTCAATTTACATGAATAATGGTTGGAATGCGAATACTTACAACTAATCCAGTCTTTAAGAAACAAAACAATGGGAGTGGAGAGAGCATCAAGACAGGCTAAAAAGATGTGTATTGTCTCCAGACAAGACAGCCAGTGAAACTCTGCAGGTCCACGCAACTGTGGGAGTTACAAATAGTGTGACATAAATTCTGATTCTAGGATCGCATGATAAAGACTCAGGAGGAAAAAAGCAGAAATATTTATGTGAAATAGTGTGACATAAACCCAATATCCCGGTTGAGGCCGTCTTTGTGTGTGCGGAACCTGGCTATCAGTTTCTGCTCCGCGACTCTGCGCTGTCGTGTGTCGCGAAGGCCGCCTTGGAGAACGCTTACCCGAATATCAGAGGCCGAATGCCCGTGACCGCTGAAGTGCTCCCCAACAGGAAGAGAACAGTCTTGCCTGGTGATTGTCGAGCGGTGTTCATTCATCCGTTGTCGCAGCGTCTGCATAGTTTCCCCAATGTACATTTCAGATGACGTTTCAGAGGAAACCAGAGCACCCGGAGGAAACCCACGCAGACACGGAGAATGTTTTATCTTATAACCTTCCATCTCCGACCATGCTACCCCCCCCGGGCGTTCGTCACCCAGTATATCCTCCTTCGCTGTGCCTTGCTCCCACCCTCCTAACTTACACACTGTCAACCCTCACATTGCTCCATCTTCCCTGAGCCAATCACAATGTGAACTGATTTCTTATTCCTGGGTTGCTTGATTTGTGACTCATTTCCCGTCCTTGAATTGTTTACAGCATGGAAGGAGGCCATTCAGCCCATCAACTCCTCAAGCTCTCAGTAGTGCAATCCAGTAAGCCCCAGTCTACTCTCGTATCAGTACAAGCCTGTTTCCCTCAAATGCCCATCCAATGTCCCTTTGAAATCATCAAAAGTCTCCGCTTGTTGTTTTAACAGGATGTGGGTGTCACTGTTGTACTGTTGCCTATCCCTAACCATCCTTGAACTGAGTGGCTTATTAGGCCATTTCAGAGCATAGTTAATACTGTAGGTCTGGAGTCACATGTAGGTCAGACCAGGTTATGGCAGATTTCCTTTCAGAGGGTTTTATGATAATTGATAGTTTCATTGTCATCATTACTGGCTTGTAATTCCAGATAACATGCAACTTTTACACAGACAGTCGCCCAAGGCTGGAATCGAACCTGGGTGTCTGGTGCTGTGAGACAGCAGTGCTAACCAGTGTGCTGCCAAGTAAAGCTTTTCTTTATCGGACTTTATCTAAACCTGTCACAATCTTGCACGCTTCAATTAAACCTCCCCCTCAATCTCCTTTGCTCCAAGGCAACCACCCCAACTTCTCCAACCTGAACTTGTGGCTAAGATCCCTCATCCTCAGAATGGTTCCGGTAAATCTCCCTCCACACCCTCTGGAGGACCCTCGCATCCTTCCGAAAGTGTGGTGATCAGAGCTGGACACAATACTCTCTAGCCGGGGCCTAACCAGAACTTTATAAAGGTTCAGCATAACTCCCCTGCTGTTGTGCTTGATTCCTCTGTTTATGAAGCTTAAGATTCCACATGCATTGCTAACTACTCAGTCTGTCCTGCCACCTGCGATGATCGTGACCTCCATCTCCCTAAGACCTGCAGTCTTTTTAAAAACAGATTTTACTTCCTTTAAAAATCATTCAACTTCTCCCAGTACTTTGAAAAAGTGATCCAATTAACTGCACTCTTCTATTCTTTCCCCATTAATCAGTAATTTTTCTCCCTTTCAACTATTTATCCCATTCGATTTTGGAAGTTGTTATTGAACCTACTTCCACCAGCCTTTTTGGCCGTGCCGAATTATGGCCAGATCATCTTAATTCATTGCATTAAAGGAATTTCTCCTCATCTCCTTTCTGCAACTTTGGCCAATTATTTTAAATCTGTCTCCACTGATCATCAACCCTCTAGCCAGTCAAAACACACCACCTTATTTACTCTGTATTAACAATTCAGTTAAACCTTCCCTTAAATTGCAAATCGCGTTTAGCACTGCTGCCTCACAGTGGCAGTGACCCGGGTTCGATTCCTGGCTTGGGTCACTGTCTGTGCGGAGTTTGCACATTCTCCCTGTGTCTGCCTGGGTTTCCTCCGGGTGCTCCGGTTTCCTCCCACTGGCCAAAAGACGTGCTGGTTAGGTGCATTGGCCATGCTAAATTTTCCCTCGGTGTACCCGAACAGGCGCCGGAGTGTGGCGACGAGAGGATTTTCAGAGTAACTCTATTGCAGTGTTAATGTAAGCCTACTTGTGACAATAATAAATAAATAAACTTAAACCTTTTGAAGAGGTAACAGAGAGGGTTGATGAGGGGAATGCTGTTGATGTGGTGCACATGGACTTCTAAAGAGGTGTTTGATACAGTGTGACACAACAGGAATGAAATCCCAGGCACATTAAATTCAGTGTCTGTTTATTAGCAGTTGCTTTGGACATTGCTTGATTAGCTATGTAAACACTGGAGATGTTTAGTAGGGCACCTCAGTCCCATTGAATGCAAATCCTGTTTCATGTGGAACCCTCAGGACACCACTCATGCCCTGGACAACTATGAGCTGGAAGTGCTATTAGTTGGAGAATTTTGAATCCTGGCTTTCAGAGTTTGAGCAGTGACTATGGCGCATCCATGAGAATGAGAGTTTCGTGGGGAGCATGTTTTTGTGCTCACCCCCACGCCGTACAGAATAGGATCAGGCAAAAAGAAGCAATTTAATGTCCGATACCAAGAGTTCAGAGGAGGATAGAAAATGTAGGGATGTAATTAAAGAGGAAATGAGCAAAGCAGCAAAAAGTGGGCATATTGAAATACTTGCAAGTGAAATCAAGGAAGATGCAAGGATATTTTTTAAATCTATGAAGGACAGCTAAACAATGAATAGGAGTAATCAGACTAAAAAAGATATCTTGTGTGTTGGGAGGTGGAAGATGGGGACATTGTTCCAAATGAAAATCTTGCAAATGTTTTCACAAAGGAGAGGAATAAAGCAGACATCGTAGTTAAGGCGCAGGAGTGTGAAATATTGGACGAGATTATTATATACTGCATATGTTGGATAAAAGAAGGTAGCATGTGGGTTTGGGTGAAAACAACAACTCAGGTTTATTGATATGCTGTTGCCTTGACAAAGGCTGGATGTAGATGAGGCAAAAGCCTGTGAAGTAGCTGACGATATCACCAACGATGCACGTGACAGACACTTAAAGTGACAGTGCCATGACATCACCAGCTATACACATGACTAGGCTCTTAAAGTGACAGTGCCATGACATCACCAGCTATACACATGACTAGGCTCTTAAAGTGACAGTGCAACAACAAATATATAACTGACATGACTATAGTAGGGAGGCCACAGATGGAGTAATGTGTATAGTTCTGGTTACTACATTACAGGAAGGATGTGCTGACATGAGAGAGAATACAAAGGAGGCTTACGAGGATGTTGCCAAGGATGAAGAATTTTAGCGATGAGAAAAAATTGGAGAGGATGGGGGTGTCTCCTTTGGAACAGAGGAGGCTGATGGGAGATTTTATTCAGAGAGGCTAAAAAGAAGTGAGCGACCTGGGCAGAATGAATAGGAAAGACACATTTCCCACAATACTGAGCTCAACAAGCATGGGGAGAGATTTAAAGACATTGGTGGAAGAATGAGAGATGCTGAAGGGGATCTGGACTTCACTGCCTGAGAGGGTGTTAGAGGAAGAAAGCCCTCATAACATTTGCAGAATGTTGAGATACGCACTCATGGTGCTGTAACCTACAGGGTAACTGGGGAGCACGATTGGGAGAGTGGGATTAGATTGGATGAGGCAATTGGAGATGGGTGTGAGAGGGATGGGGAGGGGAGGGTGTATGTGCGCAGAGGAGGGTGACAACGGCTGAGATTTCCAGGAGAGCATATATCGTGAACGTTATAATAAGGCATAACCAGGGCTAAGTTACAGACTGCAGTCTAATCGAGGGGTTTGGGTGATTTATAGAGAGAATAACAGATACCTGGTAGTGAGTTACAGACTGGAATCTAATTGAGGGGTTTGGGTGGTTTATATATAGAATAACAGATACCCGGGAGTGAGTTACAGACTGGAATTTAATCGAGGGGTTTGGGTGGTTTCTATATAGAATAGCAGATACCCAGAGCTGAGTTACAGACTGGAATCTAATCAAGGGGTTTGGGTGATTTATATATAGAATAACAGATACCCGGGAGTGAGTTACAGACTGGAATCTAATCGAGGAGTGTGAGTGGTTTATATATGGAATAACAGATACCCGAGAGTGAGTTACAGACTATAATCTAATCAAGGGGTTTGGGTGGTTTATATATAGAATAACAGATACCCGAGAGTGAGTTACAGACTATAATCTAATCGAGGGGTTTGGGTGGTTTATATAGAGAATAACAGATACCCGGGAGTGAGTTACAGACTGGAATCTAATCGAGGGGTTTGGGTGGTTTATATATAGAATAACAGATACCCGGGAGTGAGTTACAGACTGGAATCTAATCGAGGAGTGTGAGTGGTTTATATATAGAATAACAGATACCCGGGAGTGAGTTACAGACTGGAATCTAATCGAGGAGTGTGAGTGGTTTATATATAGAATAACAGATACCCGAGAGTGAGTTACAGACTATAAACTAATCGAGGAGTTTGGGTGGTTTATATATAGAACAACAGATACCCAGGAGTGAGTTACAAACTGGAATCTAATCAAGGGGTTTGGGTGATTTAAATATAGTTGTGATGGTAAATGACAGCGGACCACCCTGATTGTGACTGTAACTGGGCATGGACCACCTAGAAGGGAAGGGGGGAGAGCAATAGTTATTGGGGACTCGCTAGTTAGAGGGACAGATAGGAGGTTCTGTGGCAGCAAAAGAGACTCACGGATGGTATGTTGCCTTCCGGGTGTCAGGGTCCGTGACGTCTCGGACCGTGTTTTCAGGATCCTTAAGGGGGAGGGGGAACAGTCACAAGTCGTGGTACACATCGGTACCAACGACATAGGTAAGAGAAGGGACGGGGATTTAAAACAGGAATTTAGGGAGCTAGGGTGGAAGCTGAGAGCCAGGACAAACCATGTTGTCATCTCTGGTTTGTTGCCGGAGCCACGTGCTAGTGAGTTGAGGAACAGGGAGAGAGTGCAGATAAACACGTGGCTTCAGGGATGGTGAAGGAGGGAGGGTTTCAGTTGGAACACATTCTGGGGAAGGTGGGACCTGTACAAACAGGACGGGTTGCACCTGAACCAGAGGGGCACCAATATCCTGGGAGGGAAATTTGCTACGGCTCTTCGGGAGGGGTTTAAACTAATTTGTCAGGGGGATGGGAAAAGGAGCTGTAGTCCAGAAGTCAGTGTTGAGCGTAGTGAGGTACTGAGGAAGGTATCAAGGTCGCAGGAGTGTACCAGCAGACAGGAAGGTGGGTTGAAGTGTGTCTACTTCAATGCAAGGAGCATCCGAAATAAGGTAGGTGAACTTGGAGCATGGATTGGTACTTGGGACTACGATGTTGTGGCCATTACGGAGACATGGTTGGAACAGGGACAGGAATGGTTGTTGGAAGTTTCAGGGTATAGATGTTTCAGTAAGAGTAGGGAAGCTGGTAAAAGAGGTGGTGGAGTAGCATTGTTAATCAAGGATAGTTTAACGGCTGCAGCAAGGCAGTTCGAGGGGGATCTGCATACTGAGGTAATATGGGCTGAAGTTAGAAATAGGAAAGGAGCGGTCACGTTGTTAGGAGTTTACTATAGGCCCCCAAATAGTAATAGAGATGTGGAGGAAGAAATTGCAAAGCAGATTATGGATAGGTGTGGAGGTCACAGGGTAGTTGTCATGGGTGACTTTAACTTTCCAAATATTGATTGGAACCTTTATAGGTCGAATAGTTCGGATGGGGCAGTTTTTGTACAGTGTGTGCAGGAGGGTTTCCTGACACAACATGTGGATAGGCCGACAAGAGGTGGGGCCACATTGGACTTGGTACTGGGTAATGAACCGGGCCAAGTGTTAGATTTGGTTGTGGGAGAGCACTTTGGAGATAGTGACAACAATTCGGTGTCTTTCATTATTGCAATGGAAAGGGATAGGGCCATACGGCAGGGCAAGGTTTATAATTGGGGGAGGGGTAATTATGATGCGATTAGGCAAGAATTAGGGACCATAAGATGGGAACAGAAACTGTCAGGGAAAGGCACAAATTAATAGTGGAGCTTGTTCAAGGAACAAATACTGCATGTCCTTGATAGGTATGTCCCTGTCAGGCAGGGAGGAAATGGCCGAGTGAGGGAACCATGGTTCACAAAAGAGGTTGAATGTCTTGTCAAGAGGAAAAAGGAAGCGTATGTAAGGATGAGAAAACAAGGTTCAGTTGGGTCACTTGAGGGGTACAACTTAGCAAGGAATGAGCTGAAAAAAGGGCTTAGAAGAGCTAGCATGAGAAGTTCTTGGCGGGTCGGATCAAGGAAAACCCCAAGGCTTTTTACTCTTATGTGAGGAATAAAAGAATGACCAGGGTGAGGTTAGGGCCGGTCAAGGACGGCAGTGGGATTTTGTGCATGGAGTCAGAAGAGATAGGAGAGGCAATGAATGAATACTTTTCTTCAGTGTTCACCAAGGAGAGGGACCATGTTTTTGAGGATGAGAGTGGGATACAGGCTGATAGGCTGGAGGAGGTAGATGTTCTGAGGGAAGGTGTATTAGCAATTTTGAAAAACCTGAGGGTCGATAAGTCCCCTGGGCCAGTTGAGATATATCCTAGGATTCTTTGGGAGGCAAAGGATGAGATTGCAGAGCCTTTGGCTTTGATCTTTGGGTCCTCACTGTCCACGGGGATAGAATTCCCACTTACCTGAAGAAGGGGCTAAGAGCTCCGAAAGCTTGTGTGGCTTTTGCTACCAAATAAACCTGTTGGACTTTAACCTGGTGTTGTTAAACTTCTTACACGGGGATAGTGCCAGAGGACTGGAAAGTGGCGAATGTTGTTCCTCTGTTCAAGAAAGGAAATAGGAAGGACCCTGGTAATTATAGGCCGGTTAGTCTTACTTCGATGGTCAGTAAGTTAATGGAAAAGGTCCTGAGGGATAGGATTTACGACCATTTAGAAAGATGCAACTTAATCCGGGATAGTCAACACGGATTCGTGAAGGGTAAGTCTTGCCTCACAAATTTGATCTTTAAGACCTGGTTGGCTGTAGAGATTCGCATTCTAATCAGTATTCTGCAACTTGATTTTGTGTCTCTGTGCCCTGTTTGAGAGCACATTTCCACTCCATCTGATGAAGGAGCAGCGCTCCGAAAGCTAATGGTATTTGCTACCAAATAAACCTGTTGGACTTTAACCTGGTGTTGTTAAAACTCTTACTGTGTTTACCCCAGTCCAACGCCGGCATTTCCACATCATATCTCATAGAAGACAATTTTCAGACTGGAGACCAGTTCCAGCAGTGTACCACAAGGATCAGTGCTGGGTCCTCTGCTATTTGTGATTTTTATAAATGACTTGGAGGAGGGGGCTGAAGGGTGGATCAGTAAATTTGCGGATGACACCAAGATTGGTGGAGTAGTGGATGAGGTGGAGGGCTGTTGTAGGCTGCAAAGAGATATAGATAAGATGCAGAGCTGGGCTGAAAAATGGCAGATGGAGTTTAACACTGATAAATGCGAGGTGATTCATTTTGGTAGGACAAATTTGAATGCGGATTACAGGGTCAAAGGTAGGGTTCTGAGGAATGTGGAGGAACAGAGAGATCTTGGGGTTCATATCCATAGATCTCTGAAGGTTGCCACTCAAGTGGATAGAACTGTGAAGAAGGCCTATAGTGTGTTAGCGTTTATTAACAGGGGGTTGGAGTTTCAGAGCCGTGGGGTTATGCTGCAACTGTACAGGACCCTTGGTGAGACCACATTTGGAATATTGTGTGCAGTTCTGGTCACCTCACTATAAGAAGGATGTGGAAGTGCTGGAAAGAGTGCAGAGGAGATTTACCAGGATGCTGCCTGGTTTGGAGGGTAGGTCTTATGAGGAAAGGTTGAGGGAGCTAGGGTTTTTCTCTTTAGAGCGGAGGAGGTTGAGAGGCGACTTAATAGAGGTTTATAAGATGATGAGGGGGATAGATAGAGTGAACGTTCAGAGACTATTTCCTCGGGTGGATGTAGCTGTTACTAGGGGGCATAACTATAAGGTTCATGGTGGGAGATATAGGAGGGATGTCCGAGGTAGGTTCTTTACTCAGAGAGTGGTTGGGGTGTGGAATGGACTGCCTGCTGTGATAGTGGAGTCGGACACTTTAGGAACTTTCAAGCGGTTATTGGATAGGCACATGGAGCACACCAGGATGATAGGGAGTGGGATAGCTTGATCTTGGTTTCAGACAAAGCTCGGCACAACATCGTGGGCCAAAGGGCCTGTTCTGTGCTGTACTGTTCTATATTCTATATATTCACACTGATTGTGACTGTAACTGGGCGTGGACCGTCCTATTGTGACTGTAACTGGGTGTGGACCACCCTGATTGAACTCTGTGTGTGATGCTTGTGTTTCAGGCCATCCCAGTTTTCATGAGCTACTTAAGAATGAAACATTTGTTGACTTCCTAAACACTTTCCTCAACTTACCTGTAAGTATATAAATGTTTATTGTTTGTTGTGGGGAATCAAGAATCATTGGGAAGTGTTTAAGCTGTTGGTTGAATGTGTGGAGAGAACCTGCTTGATTCATTTCAGAAGCTATGCTGCACTTGTTCATGAGTGTCACTTGTTGATTTCTGTTGCTCCTGTATATTTCCAGCATTTTGGTGTTACCGTGTACCGGCACTGAGAAAATAAATGCTGCATTGTTGGGGGTGCCCCCCCTTTCTGATGTAAAGCTGCATTGACACAGGCGACCCTGGGGAATTAGCTCCTCCCAAGGTGGCACCTGGTTGAATAGTCTTAGATCTGCCTGTGGACACTGCACAACCTACAATATAGAGTTAAAGGCAAAATATTGCGGATGCTGGAATCTGAAACAAAAACAGAAAATACTGGAAAGTCTCAGTAGGTCTGGCAGCATCTATGCAGAGAGAGAATATAGCTAATGTTTCGAGTCAGGATGACCCTTTGTCAGAGTTCCCCAGTGTTTAAGTTACCAAGCCCACCTCATGGCTATTCATGCACCATACATCGATAGGGGCATACACAACAACTGGCGACGAGGCTGTTTGACGGCCTACTGTGATAACCCCCATGACTTGCATGGGGAATCACTGATTGACCTCCCTGTAGATCTCATTGAATACGAGCTCTCTGGGATTGGTGATTAACTAACCAGGTAGAGCTCGTATACCGAGCCCTGGATGAAGCAGGCCCCTGAGTTATTCCATTATTTCCAATAAATGCTGGCCAGCTAGTGACACCCATGTCCCACGAATGAATAAAAAAAAATTCCTTTGCCCTGATGGGACCTGTTGTGTTCGCCACCAGGTTTGTGGTTTTTACTTTATTTTGTGCAATAACAACCGACTCCCGGAGTTATTATACTGGCGACGAGGTAAAAGGAATATTTTGGTAACCCTGCTCATCGGCGGCACGGTAGCACAGTGGTTAGCACTGCTGCTTCACAGCTCCAGGGACCAGGGTTCGATTCCCTGCTTGGGTCACTGTCTGTGTGGAGTTTGCACATTCTCCTCGTGTCTGCGTGGGTTTCCTCCGAGTGCTCCAGTTTCCTCCCACAGTCCAAAGAAATGCTGGTTAGGTTGATTGGCCATTCTAAAAATTGCCCCTTAGAGTCCTGGGATGCGTAGGTTAGAGGGACTAACGGGTAAATATGTAGGGATATGGGGGTAGGGCCTGGGTGGGATTGTGGTCGGTGCAGACTCGATGGGCCGAATGGGCTCTTTCTGTGCTGTAGGGTTTCTAAGATTCTCCTAAGATCAGCTGCTGAAAAGCCTGTATCGTTCAGTTTTTGCAATGCCATTTTTGGGGAAATTGGAGCCATTTGACCCGGGTATTGAGGACTATCCACAATATGCTGAGGGAACGAGGTACTTCTTTCCAGCTAACGAAATAGAAGATATTCGGCAAAAGGTCATCCTGATGACTGCATGCGGGGCTGCAACATTCAGTAAAATGTCTGACGTATCCAGAAAAACCGGGGTCCAAGACCTTTGATGAGTTAGTAGAAATGGTCTTGCAACGGTACAGGTTTAATACAACTACTCGATTTGCAGGGGAACCTGTGACAGAATTCCTGACACAACTGAGAAAACTGGCGGAACATTGCGAGTATGGCACGGCATTACCAAAAATGCTGACAGCCTGTCTAGTATGCGGCATAAACGTTCTATCAACCCAAAGAAGGCTTTTGACAGAGCGAAACCTAGATTTAAAAATATATATAGAACTGGCCTGAGCTTGTGAAAATTTGGAGAAAGGTGACCAAGAGCTGCATGATCTATAGATAGATAATAATGTCCTTAGGCTCGGGCGAGTAAGCTAACCGCAGTCTCGGGTCTCCAGTTGAACATACTCGTGACCCCCAGCCTTGGACGAGGAAAAGCGAGCAAGCAGGAAATCCCGGCACTGGATGAGAGGGAGTTGCACAATTTAGCGAGTGGTCAGCACCACAGCACTGTGTGTGAGCAGCCAGGGAGCCTGCCCCACACGCAAGGTTACCAAAACGAGCAGAGCCAACCCAACATAAAATGTATCAGATAAGTCAGGCTGAAGAGGAGAAACAAGCACTGTTAACTTGTATCACCACACCAAAAGATGCAGCGCCAGGTGAATGGACATTCATTGGATGTGGAGGTGGACATGGGGGCAGCAGTATCCATCGTAGGAGAGCGAGAATTTAGAAGATTACAATTGGGCATCCCTACACTCAAGTTGAAGGACACTAGGGCAAGATTGGCAACTTATACAGGAGGGCCATTATGAGTAGTAGGGACCACGGTAACCCCAGTCACATCTGGGCAACAAACAGTTTGGCTCCCGTTGATATTGGTACAAGGACCAGGGCCCAGCCTTTTGGGAAGGGACTGGTTACAAAATATCCACTTGGATTGGTGGCAGATTTTCAAAATGGGCACTGGAAACATATATGAGGTTTTCCAGACAGGCTTTGAAAAAATATATGAGGTTTTCCAGACAGGCTTTGAAAAAGTAAAAGGGGTCAAGGCAAACATTTACATGGACCCAGATGTTAAAGCCGGACAACACAATCCGCCTCTGTGGTGATTATAAGATGATGGTGAATAGGGTGGCACGGTGGCACAGTGGGTCCCTGGCACTGCTGCCTCACAGTGCCAGGGACCCAGGTTCAATTCCCGGCTCGGGTCCCTGTCTGTGTGGAGTTTGCACATTCTCCCCGTGTCTGCATGGGTTTCCTCCGGGTGCTCCGGTTTCCTCCCACAGTCCAAAGATGTGCGGGTTAAGTTGATTGGTCAAGCTAAATTGCCCTTAGTATCAGGGGGACTAGCTAGGGTAAATACATGGATAGGGTCTGGGTGGGATTGTGGTCGGTGCAGACTCGATGGGCCTCCTTCTGTGCTGTATGGTTCTACAACATCTTGTTTGGACAAAATTCTGATGCCAACGCGGATGCGATGCCATGAGTTGCTGAATTCGGGAATCCAAGAATGTCCGGCACAAGACTTGAAGCCGTATGTGACGAAATACCTGGAATTAAGCATAGAAGACGGCATTATCCTGTGGGGAGCCCGGGTCGTTATCCCACATCCCACCCGAAGGCCTTCCCTTCATGAACTTCATAATGGATATCCAGGCATATCAAAAATGAAGATGTCGGTGAGAAGTTACGTCTGGTGGCCTGGAACAGATGGGGGACATAGGGAAAACCGGACGGCTCCACTGATAACTTCCTTACACCCCTGGGAATGGCCAGGAAGACAATGGGTGTGGATGCATGCGGATTTCGCAGGACCATTTATGGCTCCATGTTTTTGTTGTTAAATGATGCCCACTCTACGTGGATGGAGGTGCACTGGATGATGTCCACCACATCGCAGAGCACGATACAGAGACTTAGGCAATCTTTTAGTACCCATGGAATCCCAGAGGTTTTTGTGACCGACAATGGAACCCCATTTTCCGGTAGGGAATTTAGGACATTTATGGAAACAAATGGAGTACGGTATGTCTGCACAGCTCCTTACCGTCCAACATCAAACGGACTAGCGGAACAAGCAGTCCAAGTTTTAACAAAGGGAATGAAGGAATAGACTGGGGGATCTGTAGACACTAAAGTGGCACGTTTCCTTTTTAGTTACAGAACAATGCCACACGTAACGACAGGTTTAGCCCTGGCCGAGTTACTGATGGGCAGGTGGGAAGCCCCACAAACAATAGAACCATCCAGGTTGGCCCCAGCGGGATTGCCCAAGCCTAGTATTTCAGAGTTAGTGTCGGCCACCACAAGGGAGGAAGCAGCATCAGTGGCACCAGCCACCTGTGGCCGGTCAGAGAGGGACCCTCGTGCCATTATGTCCATGTGAACTGTCTGAAAGGACTTTATGTTGGGGACCGTGGTAGTTTGCAATGCTCTGTATAAATGGTCTTCATTATATGTATATATGTTTCTTCCTTGTTTGTATATATGTTTAGACTGGGGAGGTTTTGGATTAAATGGGAGGGGTCAGATATACGTTGGGTTTTGGGGTGTGGACTGCCTCTTTAAGAGTGCAGGTCAGGTGACCCCTGGGCAAGTAGCTCCTGATGTGGAGCTATCTGACCCCTCCCATTTAATCCAAAACCTCCCCAGTCTAAACATATATACAAACAAGGAAGAAACATATATACATATAATGAAGACCATTTATACAGAGCATTGCAAACTACCACGGTCCCCAACATAAACATAAGTAGCTCCTCCCAGTGTGGGACCCAGTTGGGCAGTCTGAGATTCAACAGTGGAATAGTGCACATCTCTAACAAGAGTGTTCAAGTTACTAAGCCTACCTTGTGATTCTTCATGGACCATAGATGGTTGATAGGAACATGGATAATACTCATCTTGTGTTCAGATCACTCCCTGGCCTTAGTCTTTCCTACCTCTGTGACCTCCTGCAGCCCCTACAACTCTCCCTATTCCTGTAACCTCCTCCAGCCCCTATAACCCTCTCTGTCCTTGTAACCTACTCCAGCCCCAATAACCTTCCCTATCCCTGTAACCTCCTCCAGCCCCTACAACTCTCCCTATCCCTGTAACCTCCTCCAGCCCCTACAACCCTCCCTATCCCTGTAACCTCCTCCAGCCCCTACAACCCTCCCTATCCCTGTAACCTCCTCCAGCCCCTTGAGATATGTGTTCCTAAAATTCCGCCCTCTGGTGCATTCTCCAATCTCATCCTTCCATCATTATCAGCCAAGCCTCTCAGTCCTGCGAGACAGCTTGGCATAAAGACAGAAAATGCTGAAAAATGTGCGCTGACAAAGGGTCACCCAGACTTGAAACGTTGGATCTATTCTCTCTCCAAAGACCTGCTGAGATTTTTCAGCATTTTCAGTTTTTGTTTCAGATTCCTGCATCCGCAGTATTTTGCTTTAATCTGCAAACATCTTGGGATGTTTTACCAGTTAAAGGCACTATATAAACTCAGGCTCTTGTGATCCTATGACAGAAATCGAACGACATGGCATTGGGGATGTCCATGAGGTGTCAGTCTTGGGGGCAGTATTTGGATTAATGTTGATCACCTTATGGAGGACAGTGTAGAGGGAGCTTTACTCTGTATATTGCCCCGTGCCATACCTGCCCTGGGAGTGTTTGATGGGACAATGTAGAGGGAGCTTTATTCGGTATCTGCTACAGTGCTGTACCTATCCTGGGAGTGTTTCATGGGGATTGTGTAGTGGGAGCTTTACTCTGTATCTAACCCTGTACTGTACCTCTCCTGATGTGGAGCTGATGATGATACCTGATGAAGGGGCAGCACTCTGAAAGCTCGTGCTTTAACCTGGTGTTGTGAGATTACTTACTGTACCTGTCCTGGGAGTGTTTAATCTCCACATCAGTGTTTAATGGGACAGTGTAGATGAAGCTTTTCTCTGTATCTAACCACATGTTGTACCCGTCCTGGGGGTGTTTAATGGGACAGTGTAGAGGGAGCTTTTCTTTGTATCTAATCCCATTCTGTACCTGTCCTGGGAGTATTTGATGGTAAGAAGTTTAACAACACCAGGTTAATGTCCAACAGGTTTATTTGGTAGCAAAAGCCACACAAGCTTTTGGAGCTCCAAGCCCCTTCTTCAGGTGAGAGAAGAAAAGGGGCTTGGAGCTCCGAAAGCTTGTGTAGGTTAGAGGGATTAGTGGGTAAATATGTGGGAGTAGGGCCTGGGTGGGATTCTGGTCGGTGCAGACTCGATGGGCCGAATGGCCTCCTTCTGCACTGTAGGGTTTCTATGATTTCTATGATGACTTTAACCTGGTGTTGTTAAACTTCTTACTGTGTTTACCCCAGTCCAACGCCGGCATCTCCACATCAGTGTTTGATGGGACAGTGTAGAATGAGCTTTACCCTATCTAACCCCGTGCTGTACCTGACCTGGGAATGTTTAATAGGATAGTGTAGAGGGAGCTTTAATCTGTATTTATCGCCGTGCTGTACCTGTCCTGGGAGTGTTTAATGGGACTGTGTATAAGGAACTTTAGTCTGTATCTACCCCATGCTGTACCTGTCCTAGGAGTGTTTGATGGGAATCATGTAAAGGGAGCTTTACTCTGTATCTAAATCCGTGCTGTATCTGTCATGGGAGTGTTTGATTGGACAGTGTCGAGGGAGATTTACTCTGTATCTAACCCTGTGCTGTACCTGTCCTGGGAGTGTTTGATGGGACTGTGTATAAGGAACTTTAGTCTGTATCTACCCCATGCTGTACCTGTCCTGGGAGTGTTTGATGGGAATCATGTAAAGGGAGCTTTACTCTGTATCTAAATCCGTGCTGTATCTGTCATGGGAGTGTTTGATTGGACAGTGTCGAGGGAGATTTACTCTGTATCTAACCCTGTGCTGTACCTGTCCTGGGAGTGTTTGATGGGGACAGTGTAGAGGGAGCTTTACTCTGTATCTACTGCCCTGCTGTACCTGTCCTGGGAATGTTTGATGGCACAGTGTAAAGGGAGCTTTACTCTGTATCTAACCCTGTGCTGTACCTGTCCTGGGAGTGTTTGATGAGGCAGTGTATAAGGAACTTTACTCTGTAACTAACCCCATGCTGTACCTCCCTTGGGAGTGTTTGATGGCATAGTGTAGAGGGAGCTTTACTGTATATCTAACCTTGTGCTGTCCCTGCCCTGGGACGGTTTGGTGGGTTCAGTGTAGCAGAAGTTTTACTCTGAATCTATTCCCGTGCTGTACCAGCCGTGGGAGTGTTTGATGGGGACAGTGTAGAGGGAGCTTTACACTGTATCTAACCCCGTGCTGTACCTGCCCTGGGAGTGTTTGATGGGGACAGTGTGGAGGGAGCTTTACTCTGTATCTAACCCTGTGCTGTACCTGTCCTGGGAGTGTTTGATGGGGACAGTGTAGAGAGAGCTTTACTCTGTATCTAACCCTGTGCTGTACCTGCCCTGGGAGTGTTTGATGGGGACAGTGTAGAGAGAGCTTTACTCTGTATCTAACCCTGTGCTGTACCTGCCCTGGGAGTGTTTGATGGAACAGTGTAGAGGGAACTTTATTCTGTATCTACAGCTGTGCTGTACCTGTCCTGGGCTTGTTTGATGGGACAATGTCGAGGGAGCTTTACTCTATATCTAACCCCATCCTGGACCTGTTCTGGAAGTGTTTAATGGGGATTGTGTAGAGGGGGCTTTATTCTGTATCTAAGCCCGTGTTGCACCTGTTCTGGAAGTGTCTAATGGGGACAGTGTAGAGGGAGCTTTATTCTGTATCTAACCCTGTGCTGCACCTCTCCTGCGAGTGTTTGATGGGACAGTGTAGAAGGAGTTGAACTCTGTATCTTATCCCGTGCTTTACCTGTCCTGGGAGTATTTGATGTGGAGCTTTACTCTGTATCCAAGCCCGTGCTGCACCTATCCTCAGAGTGTCGGATGGAGATAGTGTAGAGGGAGCTTTACTTTTTATCTAACCCCGTGCTGCACCTCTCCTGCGAGTGTTTGATGAGAATAATGTAAAATGAGTTGAACTCTGTATCTAACCCCGTGCTGTATCTTTCCGGGAGTGTTTGATGGGGACAGTGTAGAGGGGGCTTTACTTTTTATCTAACCCCACGCTGTTCCTGTCCTGGGAGTGTTTGATGGAGACAGTGTAGAAGGAGTTTTACTCTGTATCTAACCCCGTGCTGCACCTGTCCTGGGAGTGTTTGATGGGGACAGTGTAGAAGGAGTTTTACTCTGTATTTAACACCGTGCTATGCCTGCGCAGGGAGTGTTTAATGGGGGCAGTGTGGAGGGAGCTTTACTCTGTATCTAACCCCATGCTGTTCCTATCCTGGGAGTGATTGATGTGGATAATGTAAAGGGAGCTTTACTATTTATATAACCCTGCGCTGTACCTGTCCTGGGAATGTTTGATCGGATAGTATAGAGGGAGCTTTACTCTGCATCTAACCCCATGCTGTACCTGCCCTGGAGTGTTTGATGGGACATTGTAGGGGCAGCTTTATTCTGTATCTACTGCCCTGCTGCTGTACTTGTCCTGGGCTTGTTTGATGGGACAATGTTGAGGGAACTTTACTCTGTATCTAACTCCATCCTGGACCTGTCCTGGGAGTGTTTAATGAGGATTGTGCAGAGAGAGATTTACTCTAACCCTGTGCTACGCCTGACCTGGGAGTGTCTGATGGGGCTAGTGTAGAGGGAGCTTTACTCTATATCGAACCCCATGCTGTTCCTGTCCTGGAAGTGTTTGATGAGACAGTGTTAAGGGAGCTTTACTCTGCTGAAATGCGTCCCAATGCTCTTGCCAGTTCTCATTGCCGCATTTGTCATTGCAAATTGACAATAATAGAGAGGCCAAAACTCTTTTTCTGCTGGCTGACCGTGTATCCCCTATGCTGGCTCATAAGCTCCAGATATTTGTGTGCATAATCTCAGCTGGCAGTCCGAATGCAGCAGCAGGGGAGTGCTGCACTGTCAGAGGTGTCACCTTCTGGACGAGCTTAAATTGAGGCTCATTCAGCTCTCTCAGGTGGATATCCTGTTTCGAAGAGAACTGCAGGAGTTATCCTGTTGTCCAAGCCCATTTATCTTACTCCACAATGATTCGTGCAACAACACACCAGTCTTAGTCATTCTTACAGTGGGGTTTGTGGGATTTGCTGTGCTGTAGTCTGTCTTTCCTACATTACAATGGGCAACTACACTTCAGAGAATTTCACTGTGGGACATTTTGGGACATGCTGAGATACCGAAAGGTGAACGCCAGATCCCTCTCTCCTCGGGGTGTTGGGTTCCGTTTAGCTGACTCTCCGGAAGATCAGGATACCTCTCAAAATCAGGGATTGACTTCCTGGACACTTCACAGAAACCTGGACAAAAATATATCACGGAATCTTCAGAAGTGATGGATTTTTAAAGAAATCTTTTTTTTTTGCATTCCTGTACATCAGGTAAAAAAATATCGGCGTATATCTTTACAGAGCCTTAGTTAGGCCTCATTTGGAATATTGTGTACAATTCTGGTTGCCACACTACCAGAAGGATGTGGATGCTTTGGAGAGGGTACAGAAGAGGTTTACCAGGATGTTGCCTGGTCTGGAGGGTATTAGCTATGACGAGAGGTTGGATAAGTTTGTTCTCACTGGAATGACGGAGGTTGAGGGGGTGACCTGATGGAGGTTTACAAGATTATGAGTGGCACGGACAGAGTGGATAGTCAGATGCTCTTTCCTAGAAAGAAAAGTCAAGTACGACGGGACATAGGTTTAAGGTGCTTGGGGAAAAGTTTAGAGGAGATGTGCGAGGCAGGTTTTTTTACACAGAGGGTGAAGAATGTCTGGAACACGCACGGCCTGGGGAGGTGGTGGGAGCAGGTACGATAGCGGCACTTAAGGGACATTTAGATGAATACATGAATAGGATGGGAATGGAAGGCTACGGACTCCGTAAGTGCAAACGGTTTTAGTTTAGACAGGCATCATGATCGGCGCAGGCTTGGAGGGCCGAAGGGCCTGCTCCTGTGCTGTACTGTTCTTTGTCCTTTCTATACATGAGATCGATCTTCCATGGTGCTTGGCAGCAAGGCCTGTCATGTGATCAAATTATCAGAGTCTCGACCAATGAGAGTTGCCGACCTGAGATTTTGTCTCCTTGTGTTACTGGCCACTGCGAGTCTGCGGTATTTGAATGTGGTGCTGTCGTTTGCTGACAATTACTGGATGAACTCAGACCAAACAAAATGTCTGCCAAACAAAATATTCATTAAAGGGGAGTGTGCCTTTAAGGGGGAAAGTGGCCAGGCGGGAGTGACGGCACCTGTTCTCTGTTTTTCAGGTTTTTGGACAGATCCCAATCTATATTTTCGGGGACAAACGATGGGAACTCCAGCCTGTGCTGCCGTCCACTGTGGTGAGGCACAAGTGATTGAACCGGAGGACACAGATATGGTCAAATAGTGCATACACTGTCCATTCCCCAGCACCACATCCATCCTCTTGATCCGTGTACACACTCCGCCCAAATGATCAAACGTTTGGGGCTGAGGGGAGATGCCGGACTAATGTCATGTCCAAATACCCTGCGATTGATTTTGTGAGTCTGTTTGCTTTGATGCTCACTGTGCTTGATTGCTTCAGCCTGGGTGTGGACTCAGACAAAAGTAAGCAAAGCTCGAGCTGGAAGCCAGAGCTGGAGCATGGAGCAGACATTTAAAAACAGGCGCGAATAAAACCTGTTACACACTCAGGAACTAGAATCATTCCTGCACAGCTCCAAGATATTTAAGGTACAACATGGACCAGCCTGGGGAGCTGGGATCTGGACTAACACTCTACCTCAAAATGTGTCTCACTGGGCTGCAGGGATAGGTTGGAGGGAAGGATGTGGGTGGGATTATCTTTGGAGTGTCGGCATTGACATGATCAGGCTTCTTTCTGTAGGGACTCGAAGGTTCTATGGTGAGGGGTAAAATCTCTTGCTTCTTCTGAATGCTGGCCAAAGTCATGATGGAATTGGCACAAGGCTAACTTGAGTGGCTTTGGCCCTAAGGTTGCCTCGATAGTGATTAGTCTGAATGTGAGGGGGCCTGACAGTGGCGCTGATGGGAGTATTCAGGTGCTGGGCAGGCCCAACATGATCCTGTGAGACAGTACCAAGGATCAGAGGAATAATCCGTTTATATTTGAAATTGAATAAGCAGGGAGTCACGCAAGTGGGGTTCCTACCGATATTCCACTGAGCTTACAGAACCCAGGATTCCTCAAGGACATTCCCGATGCCACAGCCTTACTGTGTTTACCCCAGTCCAACGCCGGCATTTCCACATCATCTCTTCCTCTCTCTCAGACGTGCATACTCACCATAGACACACTCTCAGACATGCATACTCACCATAGACACACTCTCAGACATGCATACTCACCATAGACACACTCTCAGACATGCATACTCACCATAGACACACTCTCAGACATGCATACTCACCATAGACACACTCTCAGACATGCATACTCACCATAGACACACTCTCAGACATGCATACTCACCATAGACACACTCTCAGACATGCATACTCACCATAGACACACTCTCAGACATGCATACTCACCATAGACACACTCTCAGACATGCATACTCACCATAGACACACTCTCAGACATGCATACTCACCATAGACACACTCTCAGACATGCATACTCACCATAGACACACTCTCAGACATGCATACTCACCATAGACACACTCTCAGACATGCATACTCACCATAGACACACTCTCAGACATGCATACTCACCATAGACACACTCTCAGACATGCATACTCACCATAGACACACTCTCAGACATGCATACTCACCATAGACACACTCTCAGACATGCATACTCACCATAGACACACTCTCAGACATGCATACTCACCATAGACACACTCTCAGACATGCATACTCACCATAGACACACTCTCAGACATGCATACTCACCATAGACACACTCTCAGACATGCATACTCACCATAGACACACTCTCAGACATGCATACTCACCATAGACACACTCTCAGACATGCATACTCACCATAGACACACTCTCAGACATGCATACTCACCATAGACACACTCTCAGACATGCATACTCACCATAGACACACTCTCAGACATGCATACTCACCATAGACACACTCTCAGACATGCATACTCACCATAGACACACTCTCAGACATGCATACTCACCATAGACACACTCTCAGACATGCATACTCACCATAGACACACTCTCAGACATGCATACTCACCATAGACACACTCTCAGACATGCATACTCACCATAGACACACTCTCAGACATGCATACTCACCATAGACACACTCTCAGACATGCATACTCACCATAGACACACTCTCAGACATGCATACTCACCATAGACACACTCTCAGACATGCATACTCACCATAGACACACACTCACACTCTGCCCTCTCTCTGCAACATCAAATAAAATTTTCACAAAAATTGACTAAGGTGCAATCTTGCTGGTAAGATTGCATAAGAGGCAAAAAATCAGGTTTGTGCCTGGTTTTTCGCCATTTGTGCTCATACCAGCCCTGTTTTGCCAGTGGCTTTGTGTCCAAAATGGGCTCAAAGGAGAATTAAATATTAATGACATGCTTTACATGTCATTAGTGAGTCCCGGATACTATCGTCTGGACTCACTTGTACTTACCTCCTGGTAAGGTGGTAAAGTGGGCTACAGAGGGGTTCATGACAGGGGACTGATTGGGGGGGTCCCAATTCCAATACCGGCGACCTGTGTCACCATGGGGATGGGGGCCTGGGCATGATGTCTGTGGGGGCGGGTAGTAGATGGTCTCCCAGTTCACTGGGAGATCAGGTGCTGTGCAGTGGCGCTCCGCGCAGTCTGCAGCCAGCTTCACTGGTGAGCTTAGGCTCTGCTCCCTACCCCTACTGGTGAGAATCACATATCTGTCTAAAAAAAGTGACAAAGGCGGGTTTTTCCAGCTGTGCTCATCCCTGCCCGTTACGATTCCCGTGGCAGGCGGGACGGGAAAATCCCACCCCAAATTGCATTTATAAACTTGTCCAAAAGACAGGTCCGAAACACTCCCGTTATCTCATTCGTTCAGTGCTTAGGTGGGGATCTTCCCAAAAACATTCTAAGGGCGTGATTTTACAGAAAACATTTAAGTGCTGAATGAGCGAGAAGCGGGAAAGAATGGTGCTTTTTTTTTCGGTGAGCCATGAATGACAATCGTTCGGCACTCAGTGTAAAAATCAGCCCCGATGTGATTCTCACCAATAGGGGGTGGCGTGGGGGACGTAGCCCAAGCTCAGTGGCAAAGCCGGCTGAAGAGCGCCTGGAGTACTATTGTGCAGGCGCCTCCGACCGCTCCCCGCTTCCGCTGCATGGACATTGCGTGCCATCCCCTCCCCCGCAGATCGATCCTTGTGCCAGTCCCTCCCCCCCCACCACCCTCCTGCCAATCTTTGCCTGTGCTGGTCCCTCCCTGAGTTGTAAGGTCAC